>NC_069375.1:34607500-35232500 GCF_021730395.1 Mercenaria mercenaria
AAGACTGTAGTTTGAGAAATTTGAAAGTAGGTCACTAGGTCAATCTTAAGGTCAAAGTTTATTTCTGTACAAAAAACTATGCAAGTGGTCCAAATTTGAAGGCTGTAGCTTGAGAAATGAGAAAGTAGGTCACTAGGTCAAAATCAAGGTCAAATTTCACTTCACAACACAAATCTATGCATGTGGTCCAAATTTGAAGCCTGTTCCTTCAAAAATGTGAACGTAGGTCACTAGGTCAATATCAAGGTCAAAGTTTGTTTCGGTATACAATCCTATTCATGTGGTCTAAATTTGAAGCCTATAGCTACAGAAATCTGAAAGTAGGTCACTAGGTCAATCTTAAGGTCAAAGTTCATTTCGGTACACAAAACTAAGCAAGTGGTCCAAATTTGAAGGCTGTAGCTTGAGAAATGTGAAAGTAGGTCACTAGGTCAAAATCAAGGTCAAATTTTATTTCGGAATACAAAACTATGCATGTGGTCAAAATTTGAAGCCTGTACCTTCAAAAATGTGAAAGTAGGTCTCTAGGTCAATGTAAAGGTCAAAGTTTGTTTCGGTACACAAAACCATGCATGTGGTCCAAATTTGAAGGCTGTAGCTTGAGAAATGTGAAAGTAGGTCAATAAGTCAAAATCAAGGTCAAATTTCATTTCGGAACACGAAATTATGCATGTGGTCCAAATTTGAAGCATGTACCTTCAAAAATGTGAAAGTAGGTCACTAGGTCAATGTCAAGGTCAAAGCTTATTTCAGTGCACAAAACTATGCATGTAGTCCAAATTTGAAGGTTGTAGCTACAGAAATGTGAAAGTAGGTCACTAGGTCAAAATCAAGGTCAACTCATGTCAAGGTTCATCTTGCCACTCAAAACCATACATGTGGTCCAAATCTGAATGTTGTAGGTTATTGACAGGAAGTTTTTATAAGCTTTTCCCTATATAAGTCTATATGAACCATGTGGCTCCCAGGGCGGGGCCATATTTGACCCTAGGGGGATAATTTTAACAAACTTGGTAGAGAACAACTAGACGATGCTACATTACAAATATCAAAACCCTAGGCTTTGTGGTTTGGACAAGAAGATTTTCAAAGTTTTTCCCTATATAAGTCTATGTAAACCATGTGACCCCCGGGGCGGGGCCATATTTGACCCTAGGGGGATAATTTGAACAATCTTAGTTGAAGACCACTAGATGATGTCACATACAAAATATCAAAGCCCTAGGCCCTGTGGTTTTGGACAAGAGGTTTTTCAAAGTTTTTCCCTATATAAGTCTATATAAACCATGTGACCCCCGGGGCGGGGCCATATTACACCCCAGGGAAATAATTTTGAATCTTATTGGTAGAAGACCACTAGATGATGCTTCATACCGAATATCAAAGCCCTAGGCTCTGTGGTTTGGGGCAAGAAGATTTTCAAAGTTTTTCCCTATATAAATCTATGTAAATTATAGAAATAAACAAAGGGCCATAACTCAATAAAGAATTGTTGAACCAGTCTGATTTTCAGGGGGACACAACTAGGGTACCAATACATCATTCTGACAAAGTTTGGTCAAAATCCCCCTGGTAGTTTCTGAGGAGATGCGATAACGAGAAATTGTTAATGGAAGGACGGACGGAATGACGGACGGACGGAAGGACGACGGACCATGGACGCAGAGTGATTTGAATAGCCCACCATCTGATGATGGTGGGCTAAAAAGGGGTGCTGACTGAATGGTGAACAGTGCAGATCATAATCAGGCTGCATTGATGTGCTGGCTGATCAAGACCTACACTGGTCGCAAAGGCAGAATCAGTTGTGTCCAGCATAATAAGGGTTAAAAATAAATAACAACAAGAGCTGTCGGAGGACAGCAACGCTCGACTATTCAACAGCCTTGTCGATTGAATGAATACGAAAGTCGAAAAAGGGGCATAATTTAAAAAAAGCAAAATAGGGTTATGGAACCTGCATAGTGCTTATCAGCTCATGACAGTGGACAAGTGTGTGAAGTTTCAATCCATTCCCATTAGAGGGTACTGAGATACCAGCTTACATATAAGAATTTAACCAAAAACTCCTAAGTTTAAAAAGGTGCATAATTTTGTAAAATGTAAAGTTGAGTTATTGACCCTTTGCACTGCATGTCATATCATGACAGTGAACAAGTGTGTGAAGTTTCAATCCTTTCCCATTAGTGGATACTGAGATACCAGCTTACATACAAAACCTTAACCAAAAAATTCTAAGTCGAAAAAGGGGCATAATTTTGTAAAAAAGCAAAATAGAGTTAGGGAACCTGCTTTGTGCATGTCAGATCATGAGAGTGAACAAGTGTGTGAAGTTTCAATCCATTCCAATTAGTGAGTACTGAGATACCAGCTTACATACAAAACCTTAACCAAAAAATTCTAAGTTGAAAAAGGGGCATAATTTTGTAAAAAAGCAAAATAGAGTTATGGACCTGTGCAATGTAAGTCAGTTTATCACAGTGAATAAGTGTGTGAAGTTTCAATCCATTCCCACAAGTGGTTACTGAGATACCAGCTTACATACAAAACCTTAACCAAAAATTTCTAAGTCAAAAAAGGGGCATAATTTTGTAAAAAAGCAAAATAGAGTTATGGGACCTGTGCAATGTAAGTCAGTTTATCACAGTGAATAAGTGTGTGAAGTTTCAATCCATTCCCACACGTGGTTGCTGAGATACCAGCTTACATACAAAACTTAACCAAATCGGGACACGGACGCAGACGCCGACGCCGACGCCGAGGCATGGGCGAGTGCAATAGCTCTACTATTCTATGAATAGTCGAGCTAAAAATTGCTCAGATCATAAAATCTTCACAAGGTCAGTAAGGGAAAATCAGAAAGTTTTTGTGAAGTTTTAAGTCTCAAATTAAATATCATTTACTAAAATTTATCTCTGCTGATCACAATGACATAATTTCCCTTCCTATGCCCCTATGCATTTTTGAAAAAAAATCTCGTACATAGATTCTATTCATGTTTAGAATTCTGTTGAAATCTAGTGTCTAGAAAATATCTGCTTTACAGAAACTAAACCGGATCCCATGTAGACCGAAAACCCATCAAAACTGAACTATTTACCCATATCCAACCCACTACAGTGTTATTCCATTATATAAAATTGAGACCTGTTAAAAATTCAACAAATGTTAGCTCAACACATATTATTTTATCATTTACATTTAAAGTAGTGAGAAAGTGCAGGATGGAGATAGAACATTAAAAACAAGAAATGAAGGGGTACATAAATATATACTTACTACAGAATTTCTAAATGCTAAATTTAATGCTGACTGGTCTCTGGACATGAATGAGGCATTCTAAATATATAGCAAACAAATGTGACTCATGTACATATATGAATGGCATTGCAAATAAATGTGACTGACTTGTACAAGAATAACATAGGCAACAAAAAAGACTGATTCATACTAATGACATTTGAATAGCAAACAAAAGTGACTGATTCATACAAGAATGACATTCTAAATTGACTGACTCATACAAGAATGACATTCTAAACTGACTGATTCATACATGTATGACATTCTAAATTGACTGATTCATACATGAATGATTTTCTTACTTGTCTTATTCATACATGAATGGCATTCTAAATTGACTGATTCATACATGATTGACTTATTCATACATGAATGACATTCTAAACTGACTATACATGAATGACATTCTAAATTGGCTGATTCATACATGAACGACATTCTAAATTGACTGATTCACAAAGAATGACATTCTAAACTATCTGACTCATACTATGTATGAATAAGCAACAAATGACTAATATTTTCCATATTGAGATTTCTTCATCGCTACGTAGTAAGTAATAATGGGCACCTGCTGAAAATTAATTCATTTATTAATGGTGTGTCTTACTACCAAAAAAAACTCCAATATAATCTATCATAACTGTTTTATCAACTTAAACATCTCATTTTGTTAAAACAAATTATGTTTTGAATTCTGACACTCATATATATATATTCTGAGCTTCTACATTGGTGAGGCTCCGTGAAAAATTGCAGTCAGTTGTTTCTTATGATAAACAAGTATTCCATTTAGATCTTACACATTAATGATACACCATGCTCATGTGATTCACTGATATATGAGCCGTGCCATGAGAAAACCAACATAGTGGCTTTGTGACCAGCATCCGCGCAGTCTGGTCAGGTTCCATGCTGTTCACTAACGGTTTCTCTAATTGTAATAGGCTTTGAAAGCTAACAGCATGGATCCTGACCAGTCGCAAAGCCACTATGTTGGTTTTCTCATGGCGTGGCTCATATGTAAAATATCCCAGCAATATATGGATGCCATTCAACAAATAAAAGCATAACCAGCAATGACTTGTAACAGCAGCAAACAAATATATTTCCATCTTGCAGCTAAATAAACAGGAAAAAGATCACGATGTTTCACACTAAGTTCCAATTAAGCTTCTTTTTTCTATAGTATTCAATACTCTGCGTAGTAACATTATGTATTTTTTCGACATCTGAATTTTATCTTGTTTCTGCAGAACATCCCTCACTAACAGACACAAGGGAAGTAACTCTTGTGAAAACCTAATTTAGAAGGCCCTATTCAACTGGGCTGCCATGTATGGGGAAAAGAAGTTATCACATCATGCCGATTGACCAACTGAACTTGTAGGACATAAGAAAAGATAAATCACTGAAAGTATTCGGACTTCACTAGCAATTCAAAATAACAAATATTTGCCCCACCCACAATATAAATATTAAACAAAAAAGTAATTTATACTTCATATTTATGCGCAAAACAAAAAATATTTAACCTTTAGCCTGTTGGCGGCAAGTGATTCTACCTCTGCGACCAGTGCAGACCAAGATAAGCCTACATGTCCGTGGTTTACACTGTTCGCTATTCAGTCAGTAAATTTTCAGTGAACTCCCCTTCAAATAATAAATGGTACTGCTCAAATTGAATGATGGCCAAGTCCATTTTAGAAATTTAGCAGGCTAAAGGTTAAAGAAAACTCATGCATATAAACATAGAGTTGAAGCCTACAGTAATTTTCAGTCAGTAAATACTGCTGCAAAATGGAAAATTACAAAAAATCTGTGATAAAAGACAAATGTTAAGGTGAAAAACGTAAAATACGAAATTACTCTATGTCCACTTTTGGCTATATAATACTCCAGTGCCTGAATAAAACAAACAAGAATCCTGAAACGTCTTTTAAAAAATTAATAAAAACAAGAGCTGTCACTATTGGTGACAAATGCCCCCGAAGAGTGCCCAAGAATGCTACAGCTGTCTGCGCAAAAAAAAAAAAAAACACAACATCTCGTGACCTTGACCTAAGAGACCTGGGTCATAAACATGACACACCTCAATATGGTTAAGTTATTTGTGTTAAATTATTTTCAAATCCCTTGATAATTGGCATGGACCAGACAAGAAACACCTTTGACTTCTAAGTATGACCTTGACCTTGGAGCTAGGGGTCTTGGTCTTGTGCATGACATGTCAACTCATTACAGGGAACATTTATGTTAATTAATTTTAAAATCCCTTCATCAATGGCAGAGTTATGAACCGGACAAGAAACAGACTAAATTAATGTTTAACTTCTAGGTGTGACCTTGACCTTAGAGCTAGGGGTCCGGGTCTTGCACATGGCACATTGTCTTTCTATGGGGAACATTTATGCCAACCCTTGACGAGTGGCAGAGTTATGGACTGGACACGAACAGACCCTGTTTGGCTTCTTAGTGTGACCTTGACCTTGGAGCTAGGGGTCTTGGTCTTGTGCATGACATGTAGTCTCATTATGGTTAACATTTATGCCAAGTTATTTCAAAATCCCTTCATGGATGGCAGAGTTATGGACCGGACACTAAACAGACTATGTCAACATTTAATTATATTCCCAGTCACGTTTGTCTGAATAATCTAATAAAACTATATGTATATTTCACTTTAATTCCAACATTTCTAAAGTAAATCATATCAAATAAAAACTTATTAATTGTTGGAAAGCATGAAGTGTGATACTACAGCTGATAAACCAAAATACATCATTCAAGCATATACATGTACATTGTATAATTTCTAATGATTTACATGTATATATTCTACAAATAACTTAATAGATAATATGCATCAGCACAGTCTATTTGAAACATCCAACCAGAAGCTACTACTATTTTGTATGTTTAATGCACATAACACAGGCTGAACTACTTTTAAAGTACTATAAACTGAAAAACCTAACAATTCACACATTCATACAAGCCTGTCTAATAATGAACAGAAAACAACTATGGATAGAGTTAACTTACGGAAGTATTGACAGGAGGTGAGCGACATGACTTGGTCTGAGTTCTGTAAATTCCTATTGGAATTTCACACGTTGTGGAACAAAGTTTTTGGTACAATCTACCATAGGTTCTTATCCACAGATCATCTTTAGTTATCTTCATCTGAAATGTGAACACATCAACATCAATTAAAGTTGTAAACATTTTTGCTTTTTATCATTTGCATAGAAAGATCTTTGTAGTGACTACAGTTTAATCCCTATCTCACTTGCTTCAAAACAATCAACTAGTACACTACAGCCCCAACTTCACAGTACATTACTATCTTACACTCATTAGCAACAAAAACTTTTACATATGAGCCACGCCATGAGAAAACCAACATAAGTGAATTTGCGATCAGCATGGATCCAGACCGGCCTGGTCAGGATCCATGCTGTTCGCTTTCAAAGCCTACTGCAATTAAAGAAACCAATAGCTAACAGCATGGATCTACATACTGATGTAAAATGATATTCTTTCATTGTTCACATCAGAATATAAGTTTCTTAAACCAAAGAGGAAAACCAACAACTGATGATGTCAGATGTGTAATGTCACATCAAAGTGTGGTATTCTGCCGTAAACTTTGTTAACACTGTAGAGTTTGTTAACAACAAATTTTCTCAACAATTTTTATATTGGACGGATGAACTTTAATTTGTACATACATTTCCATATAAAACACTAGAAATTCGTAAAATTTAACAATACGTTACTTTCCCACGAGGACACACACAAAGTATAAAAAAAACTTACACATGACAAATGTCCGGAGCCGACAGCCTGGTCAATGCCGAGTAAAAGTCTTACAAATGTGATGAGATAATCCTTCACAAAAGCTTGGTATAACAGCGTGTCTAACATACTGGCACTGAAAACATTCCCCGCAGCAAATGGCAGACGGAACATATACGATATGTGAGACCCTCGCTCTTTCTCTTTCTGTCAAAAGAATACATTATCATAATTAATCTGTTGTAGCAAACTGCAAATGCTTATATTTTCTCCAACAGTATGCAACATGTCAAATTTAAACATTTCATTGTAAAAAAAGACAGAATGGAAAAGGTATAACATGTATCCAAAACTGTTGCAATGTTTTGAAGCTGTCTGAAACAGTAATAGCTTTCAACATCTTAAAATGCTTTTTCTTAATTTAACACAGCTTTAGTTCTAATAAAAGTCTGAGAATGGCTTGCTGTTAGGCTCCTTGATATATATCATTTAGTCAAAGACAGGCTGTACACAACACAAAGTCATAACAATAACTGAAGAGCAGCCTCTGTGGCCATGCAGTTAAGGCCATGACAATCATTTGTTCCTCACTACGAGTTAAAAACTACACAAGGAATAAAAAAAGATTTCCATGTGAGAAAACAACCCAGCTGGCTTCAAGGAAAACAAAGCAGCTACTCATGTGTCAGTTTCTGCCAGATATAATATAACTTCTCGCTGCTGAGGGCACCAGCTGGGACCTTCAACCATCACTTAAGCTGGAAAATGGCCAATATAACCCATAATTAAATAAAAAATAACATCATATTTACCTTTTCTTGTTTTGACAATTCATAAGAGTATGAATCATTAGCTTGGAACTGCATAAACCTCATGTTTGATGATTGAGTTAACTCTGTTATAATGTTGGCACTTGGAAATAATCTGCAATTATAAGAGCACAATTAAAGGGGCATACTTCCAGATGAGCGTATCATAATCTTTTAAATAGTTAGCAACCTATATAAGTATCAAAACTAATAAATCAGTGTTACAATTTATTTACGTAGGGCTAAGGCAAGGATACATCTTGAGCACTTATTCCCCCCACTCTCCATTCTAAATGGAGTTATCTCTATTTTACTTTGAGAGTGGTACTGAATATTTCACAGGTTAACAATAAGTGACCATTAAGATAAAAAACCCTTTTAAATTATTCAAAATCCATTACTCGTAAAAGTGAGAAAAGTTCACCTAAAATGTTATTTTACACTATTGTTACAGCTTTAAACAATCAAGCGTAGTCTATAATTATTGTTCGGGAAATGTATTAGATGTACACTAAAAGCATCGAGTATCTGCCAAAGATTACAGACAGCTAATAACTCAATTTACAATTTTCCAAGTGATGTCCAAAAGATCTTTGCCACAATTTCAGATTAGAAATACAATTGATGTTGGACATCATCCATCTGTAATGGCTGTTCCTTTATTCAGGTTCTTTTTTTGTTCTACATTAACTGACACTTTGTGAACAGTATACAAATCTAAGAGTAATTTTGATCTATCAAACAAAAGGCTCAAGAGTTGGAGAAAGGGGTGATGTCTTTTGTGGGTCAATCTTGTCTGGATCCTTAATAATGTACCTAAATATAATTTGTACAGTTACAATGGTATTACTGGACAGTAAATAACGTACCTAAATATACTTCGTACAGCTTGGATGGTATTACTGGACAGTAAATAACGTACCTAAATATACTTCGTACAGCTTGGATGGTATTACTGGACAGTAAAAAACGTACCTAAATATACTTCATACAGCTTGGATGGTATTACTGGACAGTAAATAACGTACCTAAATATACTTCGTACAGCTTGGATGGTATTACTGGACAGTAAATAACGTACCTAAATATACTTCGTACAGCTTGGATGGTATTACTGGACAGTAAATAACGTACCTAAATATGCTTCGTACAGTTACGACGATATTACTGGAGAGTAAATAACATACCTGGACATCATCCATCTGTAATGGCTGTTCCTTTATTCAGGTTCTTTTTTTGTTCTACATTAACTGACACTTTGTGAACAGTATACAAATCTAAGAGTAATTTTGATCTATCAAACAAAAGGCTCAAGAGTTGGAGGAAAGGGGTGATGTCTTTTGTGGGTCAATCTTGTCTGGATCCTTAATAATGTACCTAAATATAATTTGTACAGTTACAATGGTATTACTGGACAGTAAATAACGTACCTAAATATACTTCGTACAGCTTGGATGGTATTACTGGACAGTAAATAACGTACCTAAATATACTTCGTACAGCTTGGATGGTATTACTGGACAGTAAATAACGTACCTAAATATACTTCGTACAGCTTGGATGGTATTACTGGACAGTAAATAACGTATGTAAATATACTTCGTACAGCTTGGATGGTATTACTGGACTATAAATAACGTACCTACATATACTTCTTACAGCTTGGATGGTATTACTGGACAGTAAATAACGTACCTCAATATACTTCGTACAGCTTGGATGGTATTACTGGACAGTAAATAACGTACCTAAATATGCTTCGTACAGTTACGAGGATATTACTGGAGAGTAAATAACGTACCTAAATATACTTTATACAGCTACAATGGTATTACTGGACAGTAAATAACATACCTAAATATACTTTGTTCATCTACTATGGTACTACTGGGTAGTAAATAACGTACCTAAATATACTTTGTACAGCTACGATGGTATTACAATCAGCTAGGGTCTCCTCCTCCTGGGAGTTGGAACTCTCCTTGTTCACTATCACAACATTATCAGCAAGGTTTATACCTGCTCGCAGTAAATCATCTATTCTGTAATAAAAAATCAGTCTCTGTGATAACAATACTCTTTAGCTGTGTCCGTTTTCCAGAACTGTGAGATCATTAATATTCATAGGGAACTATTTTCTGTGGATTTCACGGTTGAGTCAATCTATGCAATGAAAACCAAACAAATTAGTAAAAATCCATTCCACATATTCAGTTTTAAATGAAATATTTTAACACTCTTAGTAATGCGTCCTTTTACGTCTAAAAAAAAAGTCCAGATTAGTATCCCTTCCTGGTGTAAACTAAATGTGTTAGAATGGAAATAGATTTTAGTTTTGTGTGCTTTGTTGGCAAATGAAACACTTTTTTGTTAACAAAACATGCAAAACAAAAATCAATTTCCCAAGCCCAAAACATGAAATATTGCCCCACAAAATTAAATGATTCCACAGTAATGTTAAAAGTCAAACATGTATTAAAGTGCACCTCTCTATAAAGACTACAGCTATATAACTAAGCGTTCTTCTTCCTGCTTGCCTACAAACTGTACAGCTTTACAGGGTATGAGAGACTGCCATTTTCCACTTTCCAATGATAAGTCTTCAAAGACAGGTTTGACTGTGCAGTAAAGCTTTTAAATGGGTATGTCTGCCATGTAAATATACACATTCTAAACCTGGACAGATGAGGTTCCAGTCCACAGTCAGGTAAATCTTAAATTCCAGACCACAGTTAGGTAAATTTCTTAGGATGTTTTTCCTTCTCTATTATATTTTAGTAGTTGTCATTTTACAACAATTTATTATCCAGTCTCAAAACTTAAGCATCTTTTAGGTTTAATATTGAACAATAGCATGGCAGCATGCAGTAGATTTGACTTTAACAAATAGCATGGCAGCATTCAGTAGATTTGACTTTAAACAATAGCATGGCACATTCAGTAGATTTGACTTTAACCAATAGCATGGCAGCATGCAGTAGATTTGACTTTAACCAATAGCATGGCAGCATGCAGTAGATTTGACTTTAACCAATAGCATGGCAGCATGCAGTAGATTTGACTTTAACCAATAGCATGGCAGCATTCAGTAGATTTGACTTAACCAATAGCATGGCAGCATGCAGTAGATTTGACTTTAACCATAGCATGCAGCATGCAGTAGATTGACTTAACCAAAGCATGGCAGCATCAGTAGATTTGACTTTAACCAATAGCATGGCAGCATTCAGTAGATTTGACTTTAACCAATAGCATGGCAGCATTCAGTAGATTTGACTTTAACCAATAGCATGGCAGCATTCAGTAGATTTGACTTTAACCAATAGCATGGCAGCATTCAGTAGATTTGACTTTAACCAATAGCATGGCAGCATTCAGTAGATTTGACTTTAACCAATAGCATGGCAGCATGCAGTAGATTTGACTTTAACCAATAGCATGGCAGCATTCAGTAGATTTGACTTTAACCAATAGCATGGCAGCATTCAGTAGATTTGACTTTAACCAATAGCATGGCAGCATCTCATAGGTTTAAAACTGATCAATAGAAAGGCGGTATTGCCAGACTGGTCATTAATCTGTTGCAGCCAGGAACCAGTTAGTACAATGGTTAACTAACTGCTGTAACAAAGTCAGGAAACAGTACCAGTGATACATAAGCAAAACCAAATTTACAAAAAAAACTTACGCATCTATTGACCCAAGCATCCAGTAAACCATTGGAAAATGACATATTGTCTCAAGGAATGTTGTGTCTGGTCTGTAAACAAATTAATCATATCACTTTAAGACTTCTTGAAAACTCTTAAAAGTTGATGCCCTTTCAATAACTTTAACTTCTTGATAACTCAGAAAAGGAAATACAGTAGATTCGCGGTGCTACGAATCGCAATTTAACGAAATACCGGTATACTACGAAAAGGTGTTGTGGTCCCGGCTGCTTTCCTTCTTATTTCTATGCAACAAAGTCGCGGTTTTACGAAAATGCAATTTTACGAAAAATGCGCTCCTACGAATGTATTGATATGCCCTTAAAGCCTGTTTTCAACTTGTTTTAGTTGCGATTTTACGAATGTATCGTCTAAGTTTTCACACCTTCCATAACGGCCTGAAAATGCTTTGAGTGGAAAGTGTCACTATCATTTAGCTGGGCGTAAACAGTGATTAAAGTGTGAAAACTTAGTAATTAAATTCGAAACACATACGTTATACACTATGAACAAGTTAGTGGTTATTTTTTTCTCCTATAACTATCCGATCGGATGGCATACAAGTCACACTTGCTTCGATATCTATATGTCTCAAACAATCACTGCATAAAGAAAATAAAACAATATTTAAGTCCTGATCGTCTGTATATTGTTGTTTTATTATACCAAACAATTAGTAAAGGGTATGAGGGTATCGGAATATGCAATTGCTATTTTTTCTCGTGCAACAATGTACCCTGTATGTGTTTTATGTACAGTGAATAAAAAGTGAAGAAAAAAACCCGTTCTGCATTCTACATACGATCTGAGTTCAGAAAATCACATGTTTAAATATCACGGGTTACGTATATAGATATTAAGGTGCTATATAGCGAAATTTCCTATGCTACACTCGAACGAAAATGCGATATTACGGAAAAAACGGCCGGTCCCTTGGCTTTTCGTAGGATCGCGATTGTACTGTATGACATATCAATCAAACAAACATCTAAAGAATAGAAACTGTAATAACTGAAAACTGTTTTTCTTGTCTTGAACGGAATAAAAATACAAGAAACAAAGAGGGCCATGATGGCCCTATATCGCTCACCTGTTATCATTGCACTTGAGGACAAGAAGGTGCTCAGAAAAAATATCTAAGTCCAAAGGACAGAAACAACAAAGGAAAGAAATTTAACCAAAAAGAAAAACAAAATTCTTACAAGGTACAGATATGTCAAAATACACTTAAAAATTGGAGGTACCATCCACGTTGTACCACAGAAAAGTGGTCTCGGGTTTTTCCCTACGGCCAATAATAAAAAAGTAACTAAAAATATGCTATTTATAGTAACGTAAAAGGGAAGTAATTCAAAAGAAAATTATTGTAAGTTAACAAAAGAAGGATCTGCCAAATAAATCTGTTAACATAAATGAAATTTCAGATCAGTATCTTCATTAGTTACGGAGATATACTCATTTTAATTTCAAAAATAAAGGGAGGTAATTTGACATAAAATCAGTCCCTAGTTATCTTCCCTGATTGGCTCAGTCCAACTAGTGACAATAATGAAATTTCAAATAAGTCCTGTAAGTACTTACTGATATAAATCCATTTTGACTACAATTAGGGGAGGTAATCAGATATAAAATAACTCTGGAAACTACGAATGGATCTGATTTGTTTTGGAATCCAAGATTTATTGTTGTTGAAGATATTTTGGAAATTTGTATCAAATAAAACCATAAATGAAGTCTCTATATGGCTGCAAAAGCCAAAATAGCCAAGTTTGGACATTTAAGGGGCTATAACTCTGGAACCCATGATGGAATCTGTCCAGTTTAAGAAAGGAACCAAGATCTTGTGGTGATACAAGTTGTGTGCAAGTTTGGTTAAAATCAAATCATAAATTAAGTTGCTACTGTGCAGACAAGGTCAAAATAGCTAATTTTGGCCCTTTCAGGGGCCATAACTCTGCAACCCATTAGGGGATCTGGCCGGTTCAACAAAAGGAACTGAGATCTTATGGCAACACAAGCTTTGTGCAAGTTTGATTATATTCAAATCATAAATGAAGCTGCTATTGTGCAGACAAGGGCAAAATAGCTAATTCTGGTCCTTTCAGGGGCCATAACTCTGGAACCCATAATGGAATCTGGCCAGTTCAAGAAAGGAACCAAGATCTTATGGTGTTACAAGTTGTGTGCCAGTTTGGTAAAAATCAAATCATAAATAAAGCTGCTATTGTGCAGACAAGGTCAAAATAGCTGATTTTGGCCCTTTCAAGGGCCATAACTCTGGAACCCATAATGGGATCTGGCCAGTTCAAGAAAGGAACCAAGATCTTATGGTGATACAAGTTGTGTGTAAGTTTGGTTAAAATAAAATCATGAATGAAACCACTATCGTGCAGACAAAAAATTGTTGACGGACGGACGGACGCACACACGACGGACGACGGACGAAGGGTGATCACAAAAGCTCACCTTGTCACTATGTGACAGGTGAGCTAAAAATATTTCAATGACTAACTGAAAAGGCTTAGACCACATGAAAAGCTTGTACCCAAGCCATTGATGTCTAAGCAAGCACTGTTTCACTGTATCTTACAAATGTATAATTTTCTAAATTACTTATGTTAGTTGACATGTTTAAAGGGAATTTTTGTTTCAACTTCATTGTAATTATTCCTTTTCTTTGAAAAATGTGACCTGATCTGTTATAAAAATATCATATGCATCTTGAATTATTTCTAAATAAGGATTTAAAAGTTTTGTTATACAAAGCATGGTCCTTTCTGATAGGACAGAAAATATAATTACATTGTATTTACATATAAATGAATGAATTGTATATATATTTACCTCTTTTCTAGTACTAAAACAATGGGATTTAATGTATTGCTTGGCCTTGCATGGGAGCGCAAAGGTACAATGAAGTTGTATAGACCATTACTGGCATAGTCTGCTGCAACAATAATGGTCGGGTTTGGCCAATGATACTCTTTAGCGTTGTTGAAGCTGCAGTGTTCACACAGCTGTAAAATAGCAACAGATAACAAATTGAAACTCTTTATTGTGTACAGCAACATGAGAAGCTACAATAGGACAAGAGGGCCAAGATTGCTCTAGGTCGCTCACCTGAAAAACACACCATAACAGTGTAAACATGTTTGACCTAGTGATTTAATGGAAACAAATATTCTGGCCAATTTTCATTAGTATTGGACCAAAAATGTGGTCTCTTGAGTTTAAACAAGTATTTTCTTTGATATGACCTAGTGACCTAGTTTTTTTAACCCAGATGACCCATATTCAAACTTGACCTAGATTTCATCAAGGCATTCAATCTGATTAAATTTCATGCAGATAGATTGAAAACTACAGCCTCTATCGCATAGACAAGGTTTTTCTTTGATTTGACCTAGAGACCTAGTTTTTGTCCCCAGATGACCCATACTTAAATTCGACCTAGATTTCATCAAGGCATCGTTCTGACCAAATTTCATGAAGATCAATTGAAAAATTCAGCCTCTATCGCATACACAAGTATTTACTTTGATATGACCTAGTGACCTAGTTTTTGAACCCAGATGACCCATATTCAAACTCGACCTAGATTTCATCAATGCAATTATTCTGAACAAATTTTATGAAGATCAATTGAAAAATACAGCTTCTATCACATACACAATGTTTTTCTTTGTTTAACCCAGTGACCTAGTTTTTGACCCCAGAAAACCCATATTCAAACTTGACCTAGATTTCATCAAGGCAATCATTCTGACCAAATTTCATGAAGATCAATTGAAAAATACAGCCTCTATCACATACACAATGTTTTTCTTTGATTTGACCTTGTGACCTAGTTTTTGACACCAGATGGCCAATATTCATACTCGACCTAGATTTCATCAAGGCAATTATTCTGACCAAATTTCATGAAGATCAATTGAAAAATTCAGCCTCTATCGCATACACAAGGTTTTTCTTTTATTTGACCTAGTGACCTATTTTTTGACCTCAGATAACCCATATTCGAACTCGACCTAGATTTCATCAAGGCAATCATTCTGACAAAATTTCATGAAGATCAGTTGAAAAATACAGCCTCTATCACATACACAAGGTTTTTCTTTGATTTGACCTAGTGACCTAGTTTTGACTCAAGATGAACCATATTCAAACTTTGCCTAGATTTCATCAAGGTAATCATTCTGTCCAAAATTCATAAAGATCATTGAAAAATACAGCCTCTATTGCATACACAAGGTTTTTCTTTGATTTGACCTAGTGACCTAGTTTTTGACCCAAGATGACCCATTTTCGAACTTGGCTTAGATTTCATCAAGGTTATCATTCTGACAAATTTTCATGAAGATCAGTTGAAAAATACAGCCTCTATCTACAGACAGACGACAGACAGACGCCAGACAACGAGCGATCACAAAAACTCACCTAAGCATTGCTCAGGTGAGCTAAAAAGGAGCCGTTTGTAAAACACATATACCTCCCATGATGCCCTGCCACAGGCAACTGGATACAGTCAAACTTCGTTACCTTGAACTTGACAGGACCATCAAAATTTGTTCCAGTTATCAGCAGTTTGACCCACTGAACAATATACGTTATACAGGGCTTTTGCTGCAACCTGATAATGAGTATGAGCAAAAAGTGGTGCTTGAATTATCCAAGTACGACTGAATAAAGTTTAATTGTATATGAATTTCAATTATATAGGGATTGATTGGTGCTTAACTTTGTGTGCAGATAAGAGGAATATTCCAGTAACAAATATTCAAACAAGAGCTCGTAGAACACGAAATGCCCTCCTTGATGCATTCAGTAATTGCACAAGGAACAGAAATAATTTGGTCACTGTATAAAAAAGTTCTACTGTTCTGGGTAAACGTGACCTTGACCTTTGACCTTACAATAAACAGAGGTCATCTGCTGGTCATGATCAACCTCCCTATCAAGTTTCATGATCCTAGGCCCAAGCGTTCTCATGTTATCATCCGGAAATGGTTTAACCGTTACGGGTCACTGTGACCCTGACTTTTGGCCTACTGACCTCACAATCAATAAGGGTCATCTGCTGGTCATGACCAACCTCCATATCAACTTTCATTATCCTAGGCCCAAGCGTGTTTGAGTCATCATCCAGAAACTGTTTAACTGCTCCGGGTCACTGTGACCTTGACCTTTGACATACTGACCTCAACATCAATAGGGGTCATCTGCTGATCAGGATCAACCTCCGTATCAAGTTTCGTTATCCTAGGCCCAAGCGTTCTCAAGTTATTGTCCTGAAAATGTTTAACTGTTCTGGGTCACTACTGGATCTACTGACCTCAAAATCAATAGGGTTCATCTGCTGGTCATGACCAACCTCCCTATCAATTTTCATGATGCTAGGCTCATGCATTCTTGAGTTATCATTCAGAAACCATTTAACTGTTTAGGGTCACTGTGACCTTGACCTTTGACCTACTGACCTTAAAATCAATAGGGGTCATCTGCTGGTCATGACCAACCTCCCTATCAACCTTCATGATCCTAGGCCAAAGCATTCTTGAGTTAGAAACCATTTAACTGTTCCATGTCACTGTGACCTTGACCTTTGACCTACTGATCTCAAAATCAATAGGGGTCACCTGCTTGTCATGACCAACCTTCTTGTCAATTTTCATGAACCTAGGCTTAAGAGTTCTTGAGTAATCATCCGGAAACCGTTTAACTGTTCTGGGTCACTGTGACCTAGACCTTTGACCTACTGACCTCAAAATCAATAGGGGTCATCTGCTGGTCATGACCAACCTCCCTATCAATTTTCATGATCCTAGGCCCATGCGTTCTTGAGTTATCATTCAGAAACTGTTTAACTGTTTATGGTCACTGTGACCTTGACCTTTGACCTACTGACCTTAAAATCAATAGGGGTCACCTGCTGGTCATGACCAACCTCCCTATTAACTTTCATGATCCTAGGCCAAAGCATTCTTAAGTCATCATCCGGAAACCATTTAACTGTTCCGTGTGACTGTGATTTGACTTTTGACCTACTGATCTCAAAATCAATAGGGATCATCTGCTTGTCATGACCAACTTTCTTGTCAATTTTCATGAACCTAGGCTTAAGCGTTCTTGAGTTATCATCCGGAAACCGTTTAACTGTTCTGGGTCACTGTGACCTTGACCTTTGACTTATTAACTTCAAAATCAATAGGGGTCATCTGCTGGTTATGACCAATCTCCCTATCCACTTTATGATCCTAGGCCCAAGCATTCTTGAGTTATCATCCGGAAACTGATTGGTCTACATACCGACCGACAGACATCTGCAAAACAATATACCCCTCCTTCCTCGAAGGGGGGCATAATAAGTGGAGTCGACTGTACAAAGTATGCTGTGAACTTTAACATTGACTTAATATCTTCTTCTTCAAATGGGGGAATAAAAATACCAAGTGTTTTTAGCTGTGAATATTGACATAATACAGCAATTTTTATACCTGTACAAGTTGAAGACAACAAAGTGGACGTTTTTCTCTCATAAGATGACATAAAGTTGGACTTGTTCCTATGTAAGGTGTCACTGGCGGAAATCCTCGTACATATCTATACAAAATGAAACAAAGGAACAATTAAGGATAAAAAATTACATTTAATGTAAAAGGTACATTAGTTCTTAGAACAGAGGTAGAGATTTCATGCTTTTTCATTCTTTATTTCAATAAATCTGTGAGGTGTCAAAATTTAAAACAATGCATGTAATTCACACAATTTAGCCATATACCTGTATGTTCAAAATGCGCTTATAAAATTTAAATCTGAAATTGTAAATTTTCTTGTAGCAAGTGATTTAAATAAATTTCTTGGAGAATTTTCAGCAGATGATTAAAGGATGTATTTGTATGGAAGTATGGAAGTGTAAATCCACTTATTAGTGACAAACCAAGAAATTTACTAACTTGCCTAAAAATTAAAATCTTTTACTCACTCAAACATACATTCATTTGGTTATATTAATAAAAAAAAGTAAAATAACACAAGTATTTCTATCCCAAATATCCAAACATTATTTAAATATCTGATTAAACAGCATTTAATGTTTACAAGAAAGAAATTTAAACAACATACTCTGGATTATCCTCTTCATCAACATATGGCAAGCTGTCCTCGGACATCGTCTCTTCCTCTATCTGTATAGTAATATCTGAAGCCTCTACAAAGGCAGGCACAGGTGCAATACTTGGTCTTTTCTGTAGATTAGCTGCTGTCAAACCCGCAGGTAACTCCAGCTTGGTGCGCCGACTGCCCGTTCTTTTTATCTCAGGAGGGGCATTGATTAGACGTGTGTGCTGCAACTCTAAAGCCATTGTCCCTAAAACATAATATTTTTTTTATACAAATTCAGCAACTTAATGCAAATTCATTCTTAAGACACTTATTAAAACAGGTTTTTAGGATTTATGACAGAAAAAGGAAAAAGAAGGTTAAGAAACAGAGCTTGTATTATATTTCAAATATTATCTAATCTGATCTTGTATAATGGTTTCTTGCAAACTACCTTTTTATATGTATTTTCATCCAATTAACCACTTGCATAATAATAATAATAATAATAATAATAATAATAATAATAATAATAACAATAGAAATAGTAATGATGATGATAATAATAATAATGATAGAAATAATGTCAGAAAAATACACATAAATTTTATACATGTTTTATGCCCTCCTGGAGTAAATCTTGATATGCAATGTTTATCTGTACCATTTTTTATGAAAATCTGCATGAAAAACCTTTGAATCTTCTTTGACTAAATAAGAAGGTATCTTAAAACTGTGCAAAAGTGAAATTGCTTAAAACACATAACAGGGTGGATGGTGTGGTCAATACCTTAAAAAAAGGGTATTCTTCAATTTAAAACTGAATCCTTAAACAAATGCATACTAACACTAACTAAACATATTAAAACTGATGAAACTAGAGCTATCACTAAAGGTGATGAATGTACCCCCCGCATACACTGACACAGTACATTGCAATTTGATGCATACAAGATTGCATAATTATGTGGACTGTATGTATATAGACTGTATGTATACTGTATAGTAACAAAAAACAAAGTCCCATAACTATGCAGAATATTTATCTAAAAGAATGTAACATGCACCATGCACAACTAGGGTTGGTACTGATCACTTGTGTGAAGTTTCATTAAATTGTGTGTAAGGGTTTGGTAGATTAGGCACGCACAAGATTGCATATGCAGACTGTATGTACATAGTATGTTAACAAGAAACAAAGTCCCATAACTCTGCAATTTTTGTCGCCGAAAGAACCTAACATGCCCCATGCACAACTACTGTTGTTACTGATCACTTGTGTGAAGTTTCATTAAATTGTGTCAAGGGGATGAGGAGAGATGGTGCGCACAAGATTGTGTCTATGTACAAATGTATATTGTATAGTAACAAGAAAACAAAGTCCCATAACTCTGCAAATTTTTTTTCTGAAAGAACCTAACATGCCCCATGCACAACTACTGCTGTTACTGATCACTTGTGTGAAGTTTCATTAAATTGTGTCAAGGGGATGAGGAGAGATGGTGTGCACAAGATTGTATCTATGTATATAGTATAGTAACAAAAAAACAAAGTCCCATAACTCTGCAATTTTTTTTTAAAAGAACCTAACATGCCCCATGCACAACAACTGTTGGTACTGATCACTTGTGTGAAGTTTCATTAAATTGTGTCAAGGGGATGAGGAGAAATGGAGTTCTGTAAAATCAGAAACTTAGGGGTGGGAATTAAGTTTCGATAATCCAGTATTTTTTCTATTATTTTGCAAAAAATTATCCCTTCTGGAAATACAAATTTTATTTAGTTTTAAGGTAAGATTTCACAGCTTAATAGTATCTAACCTTAACCCTGCTGGCTGCAAGTGATTCTGCAGTGTTTGCTATTCAGTCAGTAAATTTTCAGTGAGTAAACTTTCGAATAATAAATGGTACTGCCAAAATTGAATGATGGACCAGTCCATTCTAGAAATTTAGCATTCCATTAAACACAAACTGACTGTCCAGCTTTTGATGATAAGGGTTGACCCAAGATACCTCTTCAGGCATATTTTTTCAGGCACAGGGAGACACCAGTACAATCACTGCAAAACTGCAAGCCAGCAAAGACAACTTCCACACATGAAGAATTCTACAGCCAAAGTGAGGTTTTGAACCCATGGGGCAAGTGACTGAACAACAGTAACCTCAAACACACTGCCAATAAACTTGAACCATGAGAATACTTACTGCTCTTTAGATGTATGCAACAATAAAGTAACTTACTGTCCTTGAGATGTATGCAACAATAAAGTAACTTACTGTCCTCGAGATGTATGCAACAATAAAGTAACTTACTGTCCTCGAGATGTATGCAACAATATTTTTTTTATACAAATTCAGCAACTTAATGCAAAGTCATTCTTAAGACACTTATCAAAACAGGTTTTTAGGATTTATGACAGAAAAAGGAAAAAGAAGGTTAAGAAACAGAGCTTGTATTATATTTCAAATATTATCTAATCTGATCTTGTATAATGGTTTCTTGCAAACTACCTTTTTATATGTATTTTCATCCAATTAACCACTTGCATAATAATAATAATAATAATAATAACAACAGAAATAGTAATGATGATGATAATAATAATAATGATAGAAATAATGTCAGAAAAATACACATAAATTTTATACATGTTTTATGCCCTCCTGGAGTAAATCTTGATATGCAATGTTTATCTGTACCATTTTTTATGAAAATCTGCATGAAAAACCTTTGAATCTTCTTTGACTAAATAAGAAGGTATCTTAAAACTGTGCAAAAGTGAAATTGCTTAAAACACATAACAGGGTGGATGGTGTGGTCAATACCTTAAAAAAAGGGTATTCTTCAATTTAAAACTGAATCCTTAAACAAATGCATACTAACACTAACTAAACATATTAAAACTGATGAAACTAGAGCTATCACTAAAGGTGATGAATGTACCCCCCGCATACACTGACACAGTACATTGCAATTTGATGCATACAAGATTGCATAATTATGTGGACTGTATGTATATAGACTGTATGTATACTGTATAGTAACAAAAAACAAAGTCCCATAACTATGCAGAATATTTATCTAAAAGAATGTAACATGCACCATGCACAACTAGGGTTGGTACTGATCACTTGTGTGAAGTTTCATTAAATTGTGTGTAAGGGTTTGGTAGATTAGGCACGCACAAGATTGCATATGCAGACTGTATGTACATAGTATGTTAACAAGAAACAAAGTCCCATAACTCTGCAATTTTTGTCGCCGAAAGAACCTAACATGCCCCATGCACAACTACTGTTGTTACTGATCACTTGTGTGAAGTTTCATTAAATTGTGTCAAGGGGATGAGGAGAGATGGTGCGCACAAGATTGTGTCTATGTACAAATGTATATTGTATAGTAACAAAAAAACAAAGTCCCATAACTCTGCAAATTTTTTTTCTGAAAGAACCTAACATGCCCCATGCACAACTACTGTTGTTACTGATCACTTGTGTGAAGTTTCATTAAATTGTGTCAAGGGGATGAGGAGAGATGGTGTGCACAAGATTGTATCTATGTATATAGTATAGTAACAAAAAAACAAAGTCCCATAACTCTGCAAATTTTTTTTTAAAAGAACCTAACATGCCCCATGCACAACAACTGTTGGTACTGATCACTTGTGTGAAGTTTCATTAAATTGTGTCAAGGGGATGAGGAGAGATGGTGTGCACAAGATTGTGTCTATGTATATAGTATAGTAACAAAAAAACAAAGTCCCATAACTCTGCAATTTTTTTTTCCAAAAGAACTTAACATGCCCCATGCACAACTACTGTTTGTACTGATCACTTGTTTGAAGTTTCATTAAATTCTGTCAAGGGGATAAGGAGAGATGGTGCGCACAAGATTGCCCTTATGGACAGACGGCCAGACGGACGGACAGACAGACGGACAGACAGACAGTCAACCTGAAACCAGTATACGCCCCCTTACAACTTTGTTGTCGGGGGGTACAATAACTTCATACTTGCAAGGATGTGCTTTCTAAAAATCAAAAATAACTGTGCTTTAATGACCTTAAATACAGCCTGTCATTTTTTCTTTCTATATACTTTCATTACTTATGGCTGGGACTACATAAATTTGAGTTGTGATTATCTCGATAAATTAAATAGTTAAAGATAGCGAAAATTTATGAAATATTCTCTTTAACATTTCTGTCACCCAAAAATGCATTTAATTCAAGGCTATAAATTCTGGTACTCATATGTTCATGCAAATGACAAACTTAAGATCCCTTTTTACTCATATCTGTTTGTAAAATTTGAAAGAAAAACAAAAAATCTGTGAAAGTAGAGTGCAGTGTAAAACCAAGAATAACTTGCTTAAAAAAAATGAAAACAAACCATTAGCTGACTCATGATTGGGTTCACTCTTTTGTTTAGGGACACACATTTCCAAGACACTCTCACTGGCTGATTTGAAAAGGGAAACAATTATATCCATTGTCAGATTTACCTCCCTTTGATAATTCAGAGTCGGTCTACATGTGTATTTACATACTAAATGAATTTTAATGCTGAAGCATGTTTCCTAAACGCAAAGGAACCTTACATCAATACAACATAGCTGACGTAATAACCAGGTTTTCAGCTTTGAAAAACCTGGTTAAAAACATTGCGAGGTCAAACTGAACATTCAGTATTATAAAGATTACATCTAAATTTCCAACTTTTAACCAGTATTAAATACAGACCCTGCTGTTGTGTCAAGTAAACTCAGACTAGCTATCTTATAAAATATGAGCCGTGCCATGAGAAAACCAACATAGTGGGTTTGCTACCAGCATGGATCAAGACCAGCCTGCGCATCCGCGCAGTCTGGTCAGGATCCATGCTGTTCGCTAACAGTTTCTCCAATTCCAATAGGCTTTAAAAGCAAACAGCATGGATCCCGACCAGACTGCGCGGATGCACAGGCTGGTCTGGATCCATGCTGGTCGCAAACCCACTATGTTGGTTTTCTCATTGCATGGCTCAAATATAGTTTTCATTAACTTCACATTACTGTAAAAGCTGCTTATACATACCAACACTAGCGATAACACTCGCAACTTTCGACGTATGTTCTCCTCCTTGCATCAGCTTTCTGTCCAGCTTAGATTCCTCTTGGTTCGGATGAGCTAAAATGAAAGCAGAGTTCTCTTCCTTTGATATATTCATATAGAAACAAATATCTGACTCCTTCATAATGTGTCGTGGTCCTGGGTTGAGCTGTATAGTAGAAACACCACTGTTCTGTTGAACACCAACTAGGCTTACACCATACCTGTAAAAACATAATACAGAAATATAAAAAAAGTCAGAAAGCATCAAAACACCTATTAGAATTCTAAAGTTAAGTATATACACAGAAAAAAATACATACCTCAACGGATGACTCAATAACAAAATCTATTATCAAATGGAGAGATACCGTATAGCCTGATCATCATCACTTGTTCAGACCCATCAAGGAGATGAAAAGCAACAGTTTTCCTGTGGCTGCATGTAGTGTTTCTCTCTTGCCAGATGGGTATTGAATGAAAACTCCTGCTCCTGCATCTTTGACGGCGCATGTGGCTGATCTGTCTGTATAGACATGAGTCCATGATTCCAGAGGAATCTTTGCCTCATGTATGAAGCTGCTACGTTTGAGCTGATTCTTTGTGTAGCCTTCATGGGATGGTCTTGAAAAGACCTGAACTTCTCTGCTTGAAGCAGAACCTTTGCATGTCTCCTGTCTTGTAACGGCTGTGTGCCTGTTAGCTTCTCCATGAAGGATATTGGTGTAGACTTTGTAGCACCTGTTATGATCCGCAATGTTTCGTTCTGAACCTTGTCTAAAGCCTGTTGATTAGTTTTGGCAGTAGTGGACCAGGCAGTTGAGCTATTGGGTCTGACTGTTCCCTGATATATTGTCTTGAGTATTTGCTCATTTGCTCCCCACGTTGTTCCAGCAAGTTTGCGCATCATGGAAAGCTTCCTACGGGCCTTCCCTTCTGCTTGACTGATGTGGGGCTTCCAGGTTAGCCGTCTGTCAAAGGTCACTCCAAGGTATTTCGCCTCGTCCGCTTCAATCAGCGAAGTATTTCCCACCTTGATTTTACCCGCCCTCTGCTATGACTACACAACCACAATTATTATGGTATGATTAACTTGACAGCAGACGAAAAACTCGTGAGATAAAGATAACGGGTTGTTATATTAAGCGAAATATCAAAGTTTATTTCTGCATCAAAAAATTCTGCAGACAGTTTAAATGTGCGGAATTTATTTCTGCGTGACAGCCTCGACCCTTAGAATAAGCAGAAATAAAAACCCACAGAATTAACCCGCTATAAGGTATACTAACAGAATTCAAATATATATGCTCTTGATAATGGGTTACACTTTTTGTTCCTACAGAAGATTCTGAATTTCTTAAATGGGCTTGTAGATACATGTGGCAGTTTCACGCAAAATTCAAATAACTGTGTTTTACAACCATAAAAGTAAAGTTACCCAATCATAATTATGTCTTGGTGTGATGTTTGTACCATAAAAGTGCAACTGCTCAAATAAAGTAATACTTCATACACCATAATTATTATAGTTTCATATGTCTTAGTGTGGTGTCTATATTGAGGGATTAAATTGTAACTCTTTAAGTAATATTTTAACTGGTCAAGTAAAGTAACACTTCATAATTATGTCTTAGTCCAGTGTTTGTACCTTGAAGGTGGAAACTGTTCATGTAAACGTGATACTTCACACATCTTAGCATGGTTTCATACCTCTTAAGTGTTTGTACAGTGAAAGGTGAACTGAGGTGTAATGTAAATCTCAAATAATACTTTGTATTACACCTCAGATTAATGAAAGTCATCAGTAACCTAGGAAACAGGTCAGTATTGACACAGAACCCAGGAACGTTGGAAAAGTATTCCATAACTCTTAATACTATCAAATAATGAGGTTTAACCCATATAAAAACATAAAATATGGTATACATACTTTCTATGAGCATGAAAAGAAGCGTATGTGAAGCTCTTTCCTTTGTATTCTCCAAAGAATTTACTTTCTCCGAGTCTAATATGGTATATCTCGTTTCCGGAGCACTTGCCGTATAAACGCTGCCATTCTTCCGAAGATGACTGCCCTTCCCTGGAAAAATATAAACATGCTTTCATTAATACAACCTTTAATGGCTTTCTGAGATACGGCATCCTGTCTGTCTAATAAATTGAAAACTAGAGATGAAATCTGAGAAAATATCCTACAGATCATCTTTCTAAATCAGAATGCATTTTGAGGAGAAAGAACAAAGAAATGGAGTTCTGTAAAATCAGAAACTTAGGGGTTGGAATTAAGTTTCGATAATCCAGTATTTTTTTTTATTATTTTGCAAAAAATTATCCCTTCTATAAATACAAATTTTATTTAGTTTTAAGGTAAGATTTCACAGCTTAATAGTATCTAACCTTAACCCTGCTGGCTGCAAGTGATTCTGCAGTGTTTGCTATTCAGTCAGTAAATTTTCAGTGAGTACCCTTTCGAATAATAAATGGTACTGCCCAAATTAAATGATGGACCAGTCCATTCTAGAAATTTAGCATTCCATTAAACACAAACTGACTGTCCAGCTTTTGATGATAAGGGTTGACCCAAGATACCTCTTCAAGCATATTTTTTCAGGCACAGGGAGACACCAGTACAATCACTGCAAAACTGCAAGCCAGCAAGGACAACTTCCACACATGAAGAATTCTACAGCCAAAGTGAGGTTTTGAACCCACGGGGCAAGTGACTGAACAACAGTAACCTCAAACACACTGCCAATGAACTTGAACCATGAGAATACTTACTGCTCTTTAGATGTATGCAACAATAAAGTAACTTACTGTCCTTGAGATGTATGCAACAATAAAGTAACTTACTGTCCTCGAGATGTATGCAACAATAAAGTAACTTACTGTCCTCTAGATGTATGCAACAATAAAGTAACTTACTGTCCTCGAGATGTATGCAACAATAAAGTAACTTACTGTCCTCAGTATGTATGCAAGAACAAAGTAACTTACTGTCCTCTAGATGTATGCAACAATAAAGTAACTTACTGTCCTTGATATGTATGCAACAACAAAGTAACTTACTGTCCTCTAGATGTATAAAACAATAAAGTAACTTACTGTCCTCGATATGTATGCAACAACAAAGTAACTTACTGTCCTCGAGATGTATGCAACATCAAAGTAACTTACTGTCCTCGAGATGTAAGCAACAACAAAGCAACTTACTGTCCTCGAGATGTATGCAACAATAAAGCAACTCACTGTCCTCGAGATGTATGCAACAACAAAGTAACTTACTGTCCTCGAGATGTATGCACCAACAGAATAACTTACTGTCCTCGAGATGTCTGCAACAACAAAGTAACTCACTGTCCTCGAGATGTATGCAACAACAAAATAAAAATACTGTCCTCGAGATGTCTGCAATAACAAAGTAACTCACTGTCCTCAAGATGTATGCAACAACAAAATAACTCACTGTCCTCAAGATGTATGCAACAACAAAGTAACTTATTGTCCTTGAGAAGTATGCCACAACAAAAGTAACTTACTGTCCTCGAGATGTATGCAACAATAAAGTAACTAATGTAGACGTGGCTGGACATAAACAGTTGTTGGCAAGAAGGGCATATTTAAACTCATCTACACAAACCACATGCTCTGAAAGTACAAATGGTAATATTAGAAATAGCTGAGGGTTGACAATATACTAGTATATATGGTTACTGAAGTATATTTCTTGGCGATACAATCAAATTCAAAGAAACTTGATGAAGTAAAAATCTTGTTTAAGTTTGTCTAAATCCATCAAGACTGTCTTCTTTTACCTGGGACTGTTCTATCTGAACAGCTAGGTCTCAATCCTAACTAATCTTGAGTATAACCTCTTTTATAACTTCAGACTGGTCTCCAGTCTCAATTATACAGCCTCAGACTGGCTTTTATTCTCAGCTTTATAGCCTCAGACTGGTTTCTATTTCTCAGCTTTATAGCCTTAGACTGGTTTCTAATCTCAGCTTTATAGCCTCAGACTAGTTTCTATTCTCAGCTTTATAGCCTCAGACTGGTTTCTATTCTCAGCTTTATAGCCTCAGACTGGTTTTTATTTTCAGCTTTATAGCCTCAGACTAGTTTCTATTCTCAGCTTTATAGCCTCAGACTGGTTTTTATTTTCAGCTTTTTAGCCTCAGACTAGTTTCCATTCTCAGCTTTATAGCTTTATATGGTTGGGTTTTGGAACAGATTGATAAAAATAGAGAATACCTGGCTAACAAAACAAATTTTTGAACATGATTATCAGTTTGTAGGTAAAACATAGTGTTCAGAGATCAAACATATATTACAAGAAGCAAATCTGTTAGAACATTTTTTGAACAAGACATGTGTTGATCTCAAAGAATTGGAAGATTGTTTGTTAGAAAAGTATAAGCTTGACTGTTCTGAAAAAATACAAACAGTATCGAAACTGAGAAGTTACGTACAATTCAAAAACGAGTTTACCACAGAAAAATATCTTCTCAGTAACCTTTCTAAGGTAGAAAGATCTCATTTAGCTCAGTTTCGCTGTGGAATTTTGCCTCTTAAAGTTGAAACTGGCAGATATATAGGACTTAACCCTAATGGAAGAATCTGTCACTTCTGTAACAACGGCTTGATCTAAGATGAAACACACTTTTTATTAACTTGTCCAACGTATGCAGACACAAGGGTAAATCTTGTTGCTAAAGCAATATAGTGTTATTCACATTTTCTTTCATTATCTTGTACAGAAAGACTAAAATACCTAGTTAATAACAGTTTTACTCAAGTTGCAAAATTTATTGTACTTGGCATGTTTAGAAGAAAATCTCTTTTGTATAACTGATAAATTTCATATCATAGTGTTTGAATAACTAGCTATAGCCTGCGCATTGTAAATAGGACTTGATTGTATATAAATATTCTCATACTGTATCATAAAATCTATTTATTGAAGTGACTTATAGGCCCAACGTGGCCGGGTGTTGTTATTGTTATTAGTCAAATGTTTGTCATGTATATACACAATGTCACTATAATAAAATTTACTTACTTACTTACTTACTTATAGCCTCAGACTGGTTTTTATTTTCAGCTTTATAGCCTCAGACTAGTTTCTATTCTCAGCTTTATAGCCTCAGACTGGTTTTTTTTCTCAGCTTTATAGCCTCAGACTGGTTTTTATTTTCAGCTTTATAGCCTCAGACTAGTTTCTATTCTCAGCTTTATAGCCTCAGACTGGTTTTTATTCTCAGCTTTATAGCCTCAGACTTGTTTCTACTTCTCAGCTTTATAGCCTCAGACTGGTTTCTATTTCTCAGCTTTATAGCCTCAAACTGGTTTCTATTTCTCAGCTTTATAGCCTCAAACTGGTTTCTATTCTCAGTTTAATAACCTCAGACTGTCTTCAATCTGACGTTTCGTAACTTCATAACCTAATGTTCTGCTAGAGGGAACAAATCAACGCCAGAGAACTTCAGAGCAAACATAAAACCTTATTAGTTATTACAGACTGTAATTACATACCTTTTTACTTTTTGTTCATTTCTATGCTTGTTCATGCTCTTATTTTCTTAGTTTTTACTAATATGTTTCAGCTTGATTGAGATAAAAGTTTACAGCACATTTGTTTCACTCTCGAGTCCACTGCCTTAACTGGGACTGTTATCATATGAGGTGTGGTTGTGAACCCAGAGGGGCTCAAACCATCGGCTTCTGAGTTGAGCGGATGACATGCTAACCACTCGGTCACCTTCCATTTAATTATCTGGACACAGTCATGTTATAATGTCAAACTATGATATCAAAATAAAACAACATACCTGCAAATTTGACGTGGAACTTATTTTCAGGTCTGAATATCTGGACATACTGTGGACATTCTGGAGCAAAATCTTTGATTGCCCATGATCTCATTATGGTATGTTGGTCCTATAATGAGCACAAACTGATGTTCAAGGTAATACAATTATAAAGGTCCTAACTTAGGTTAATACAAAATCATACAGCTAATTCTGTTAAAGTGTAGTTCTGTCACACAGCCTGCTGTTTTGTTTTGTAATGTATAGTATGTTAAGCTTTTTATGTGTTCAAAATGAATATGTCTGTCAAAAATCCATCATTATCCTCAAAGATTACGTTAAGTCAAATGAAATTCCGCAGGTCAAAGTTTAGAGAATAAATTTGTCTGAACATGACAATTCTAAAGTCTATCCATCAGGTCAAAGGTCAAGGTCAATGAAATGAAATTTCAAGGTCAAGGTCACAGCACTTACAGCAGCTTCCTTGTTTTCCACATTTTGTGTTGAGAGAATAAAGCAGGCTTCAGCATCTTGAACCCTGCACCTGGCAAGATCAGTGTCTTTAAGGGCTGACCCCTGAATGAAAATCACTCTCTGGGCCCACATTGGGACTTGAAGCAATACTTTCATTGTTGGGTCAAGCTCACAGGGTGACAGCAACACCACGAAATAATCCTGAAATAATGAAACAAAAGGTTGCCGAAAATGGCTTTGACTGAATTTGAATAACTGTTTCAACATGAAACAGCTTTAGCTTATTTTTATCAGTGAATAAAGATCACTTGCACAAGAAGACCACTTTATGGCTTTAACAACCATTACATGGTCTCAACATATAAGTTTGACTGTATGGTGCTTCTAAAATCACCGAGATGATGTAAAAGTTGCAAATATTGTTCCTATAATCAGACAGCAGCAATTAACACTGCCTATGTTTCTACGCAGTTTTAAAAGATTTAATGTCATGGCATTTCATGGAGGCATGTGCTGTCAGTATGTGTGCCTAATGCAGTATGAGTTGTGCTGTCTTATTTCACAACACCCCTGGGAAAACATTATCTTACTTACAATGCATTAGACATCCCACATGTCCCTAGATAAGCTGTAAACTGCAGAAAACCTTTATGTAAATTAATACATCGGTAAATGGCACGCCATTTGACATATGGAACGCCTCTGCATAAGGTTTAGTAATTCATTTATCAGGAAGATTGTAAGGTCTCAAAGGACAAATATGATGCAGAATGAAATGCAGTGAAGCTGCAGGGTGAAAATGACAACATTGCATGCAATTGAGATAAACATTATCGATGCACAACAGGGATTCCTTTCTGTCAAGATAAAATGATGAATTGCAAAACTGCAAGAAACAATTTGGAACAAACTCAAAATGACATACTCCCTTAAAACTGTAGAAAATGTAAAAACTTGCCTTGCAGATTCAAGTGTAAGCTTTATCATTACTGTGGTACTGACAAAAATTCTCCTAGAAAATTCAGCATAATGACATACTAATAATGTCAGTCTTTCGACATTAAATGGTGCGATAGCATCATTGTAAAGTACTGAAAGAATTCAGCATTAAATTGTGCGACATCAGCATTGTCCAGTACTGAGAGAATTCAGCATTAATAAGTATTATTTTGCCTAAAAATAATTACATTTATTTTCTCCCAAAATTTATAGCTTTCTTGTTGCTAGGTGTGTAAACTATAAACTATCGTCATTGTCAAGTAATCCGGTTTTCTAGTTCCTCGTCTAAACATAACAGATTAATGATGAACGCCTATGCATCAGGGAACCACTCGAGCGTTATGTTAACTCGAGATCACGTGCAACATTCTCAGTTGAACTTAAGGTATATTGGCGATGTTAAATTGAACAGCCATGCCATGTGGTTGATGCAGAGCACGCTAGAAACGTAGAGGCGAGCCAGCCTGCCGAGATGATTACCAGGGGAAGGAAACGAAAGGCGGACAAGACGGCGGATTTGCAAGAAAATTCCAGGCACCAGACAAATGCTGATAGGTTTGTTATAGATTTTGAACAACTCTAGAAAGAGTTGCAATTAATTCTGCAGTCTGATAATGACAGTACTTACGTCGGTAAATATTTATTCATAGCTAATGTGTTCCTGTTAACATATATGCACCAACTATAAATAAAATTTATATTGTATTTGTTAAGAACTTAAATACGGGGTGTGGCGACCCTAATTCTTAAAATTTTACAGATTCGAACCAAAGCAATAGTGTTGCTAGTTCAAACAACTGTCAAAATAGTTCCTTGATTCCAGCAATACACGAGATTCACAAATTGCATTTCCAATTAATAATACGTAAGGTGCTTGCAAAGCAAGTAGTAACGCTGGTGACATCACATTTCTTAGGATGATGACATTGCTGTGCTCATTTACTTCCCACAAATAAATAGCAAATTTGCAGAGGGTCTTAATATGTTAACCTCTCCTTGAGGCCAAAAGGGGCCGTCTAATTGTCTAAGTATTGCAATGGCATAGTATTATACCGGTTAAGTTTGGGTGGGTTTATCGAAACTAGCCAGAAAGATTGTAAAGAAAAGTTTATACAAGGACGCAACTGTAAGATATTTAAGTACGTTTTCTCATGCACATAATCACCGCCCTCACTTTGCGATAAGTTGCACAGGATCGGGAGAATCTGTTGGCATGCAAACGCGGGCATCTGCACAAACAGGTATTTTTCGCGACAGACATTTCTTGAAAAGTCTGATCAGATTAGGCAACTTAGTTCTCTCGATATCATAAAATTAGCAAATTCACCGGTTACAACATCAGATTTAGATGTACTTACCATTTTCTCCTGAATGATTTCAGTACTGATTTTTCAATATACTGCACGGGTGCACGTGTATCCAGAGAATCAAAAATTTAAGATCCTGTATTTAATCCAGATTTTGATAAAATCCAAAATAAATAAAGATGTTGAAGTTGTTAGGTTGTAATACAGGTAATATGCAGCTGTACTACATGTTTTCAGGTGGACTATTTAGGCCCTGCTTTTGAAAATGTGTTATGGCAACTTTATCTGAAAACTTATTTATTCATCTTTTTTCAGCATAGTTTTTAAAGTACAGAGGAATAATTGTCTTATACTGGGAAACAAATGCGATTGAAATTTAACTAAACACACTGATGTACATACATATTGCTACATTAATTCAATACAATGTTAACACATGAAACCTGTGAGATGTATATCGGGAAGGTTACATGAATTTAAATGGAAGCCGTTTCTTTTTGTAGGAGGAAAACTAAGCGTGCGCCGACTAGCACTGACTGCCGTCTATTATTAAAAAAAAATACTCAAATAATATGACAGATATCTAATTTTAAACTCTGTAGTCCTGTTGAGTATACTTTGAAATAACATCAGTTGAAACTAGAAGATGCTTTTGTAAAAAAGCGCATGTCTCCCCCAATGTAAAGTCGTATAGGCAAGAATTCAATAGAGGTCAGGAGCGGAAGTCAAAGAGACACTGATGGTTGGCTGCAATAGGGATCATCTACTTGGCATGTCCAGTCATCCCGCTAAGTTTCAACACTTTTGGCCAAGTGGTTCTCAAGTCACTGTTCAGGCTCCTATGACCTCGACCTTTGATCAAGTGACCCCAAACTAAATAGAGGTCATCTACTCTGCATGTCCAATCATCCTATTAAGTTTCAACATTCTAGGTCAAGTGGTTCTCAAGCTAATTTCCAGAAATGATTTTACATGACCAGGCCCCTGTGACCTTGACCTTTCAAAGACTGACCCCAAAATCAATAGGGGTCAACTACTCTGCATGTTCAATCATCCTATGAAGTTTCAACATTCTGGGTCAAGTGGTTCTCAAGTTATTGATCGGAAATTGTTTTCCATGTTCAGGCTCCTGTGACCTTGACCTTTAACAGAGTGACCCCAAAATCGATAGGAGTCATCTACTTAGCATGTTCAATCATCCTATGAAGTTTCAACATTCTGGATCAAGAGGTTCTCAAATTATTGATCGGAAATGGTTATCAATGTTCAGGCCCCTGTGACCTTGACCTTTAACGGAGTGACCCCAAAAACAATAAGGGTCATTTACTCTGCATGACCAATCATCCTATGAAGTTTCAACATTCTGGGTCGAGTTGTTCTCAAGTAACTGACCGGAAACCGTTTTCCATGTTCAGGCCCCTGTGACCTTGACCTTTGATAGAGTGACCCCAAAATTATTTGGGGTCATTTACTCTGCATGTCCAATTATCCTATGAAGTTCTAACATTCTGGGTCAAGAGGTTCTCAAGTTATTATCAGAAACAGTTTTCCATGTTCAGGCCCCTGTGACCTTAACCTTTAACAGAGTGATCCCAAAATCGATAGGTGTCATCTACTCTGCATGATCAATCCTCCTATTAAGTTTCAACATTCTGGGTCAAGTGGTTCTCAAGTTACTGACCAGAAATGGTTTTCAATGTTCAGGCCCCTGTGACCTTGACCTTTAACAGAGTGACCCCAAAATAGGGGTCATCTATTTTGCATGTACAATCATCCTATGAAGTTTCAACATTCTGGGTCAAGTGGTACTCAAGTTATTGATCGGAAATGGTTTTCAATGTTCAGGCCCCTATGACATTGACCTTTAACGGAATGACCCCAAAAACAATAGGGGTCATCTACTCTACATGACCAATCATCCTAGTATGAAGTTTCAACATTCTGGGTCAAGTGGTTCTCTAGTTATTGATCAGAAATGGATTTCCATGTTCAGGCCCCCATGACTTTGACCTTTGATGGAGTGACCCCAAAAACAATAGAGATCGTCTACTCCAGCAGCCCTACAACCCTATGAAGTTTGAAGGTTCTAGATCAAATGGTTCTCCAGTTATTGATCGTAAATGAAGTGTGACGTACGGATGGACGGACGAACAGGGCTGGGGGAGACATAATAATTATTTGATGCATAGCTTATTTTTGAAATAATAAAGAAAGTTCACAATTTTCTGGGACAACCCTAGTAATGTGTAACATAAGACTGTGCACTGCTTAGATTTCAGCAGAAAACTAGTGCAACATCAGCACTATTTAACACATCTAAAAGTGCAAAATTGGCAAATAAAGAATCTACTGTTTAAAAACAAGTGTTCTTTTTTCAGATACTAAATGAAGCTGATCTGACAAAATGGATAGAATTTATTTTGTGGTGTTTCAAGTCGCACCAACACAATTACAGGTCATCATGGCGACTTTCCAGCTTTTTATGGTGGAGGAAGACCCAGGTGCCCCTCCGTGCATTATTTCATCACTAGTGGGCACCTGGGTAGAACCACCGACCTTCCGTAAGCCAGTTGGATGGCAAAGTGGATAGAAAGCAATACATCACCTGTAATTTGGGATGTGAGTAGAACTCATTAAGGAAGTCCATGATAGTATCAGCTTGTAAGGTAGTTGTACACACTACCACATGTTTTTCTGTCTGGGCTCTATGACTACTGTACGTCCCACCCTGCTTCTGTCTCTCCATCCAGGTGTAAGCCAGCTGTTCAAGCTAAAACAGAGAAAAATTCAAACTGTAACAGATAAATACTTGAAATAAAGCAGAGAAAAGGTTGGAGTTAAAATAAGAGAGAAAAATTAAAATGAAATAGAGAAAACCTTCAAACCTAAACAGAGAAAAAGTTCAAACTGAAACAGAGAAATGTTCTACTGAAAAAAAAAAGAAAAAGAGAAAATTATTTTTGTGAGAAAGTTATATAGACTGAAAGTCACCTTTGTATAGCATTCACAAGACAATTCACATAATACTGTGTTTATTCTGGACTACAGGATACTCAGATAAAGTAGACATTTTGGATTTTAGATATGTATACATATCATAATTTTCTAGCTGCATTACAGTACCTGAAGCCAGACACACAAAATGACAATTTTTAGTAAAAAGCTCACAACTACACATAGTAATTTTATATAAATACATTTAGTAATAATTTAGCATTATTAAGTGTGTTTTGAAAACTCCTTACAAATTAAAAGCTCTTAATTTATTTGCAAAGATAAAACTGCCTGCAGATAACAAATAAAATTCATTCTGCATGTAATTTTCAGAAGTACAAAAGAACAAAACAAGCAGAAATATCTGCGACTTAAACATGAAACACATGTTTAAATTTGTATACAGTTCATGACAACAATGTTACCTTCATTCTGAAGAGTTATCTCCCGGGATTAATACCTCACTATATGATTAATCTGTTCATGTTGCAGATAGACTGATATATAGTTTCCATTAAAAAACACTGTACAAGTATTCTTTTGGGAGTAAAATATGCTATGCATACTCACTGCCTAGAAACAGTGACAGAAAATACTACCAGAGTTTAATGCGTCAGACCGACTGCTTCATACAAGTTCAATGTGAATTTTCAACAAGTTTCCTTTACATGACAGGTCATTCAACAAAATCAGTACTTGTGCATTTCATACCAGAAATAACATCTTCTCCACTACTATCCAACAACATTCTCACAAAAAGCATAGGTGGAGGATGTATGACTTCAGACTGACTGTCCTCTGTCAAAATTGTCTGACAAGTCTAATGACTATGGAGCTTATTCTCATAGCCTTGTGCAGACCAACACTAAATGAATGACACTGACATAGGCAATAAGGGTCAGTTTTACGATACCTTAGACATACAACTTTTTCGCTATGATTTGAAATCTTAATAAGGTCCAAGGTTACAAAGTTTAATTTGAAAACCAGTCAAAAATCTGCAGCATCTGATTGGCTGTATCTGATCACAATTTTGATATTGACCAATAGCAAGACTGCATTCCAAGACTGGTTCCCATACACAAATTTATTATCTTGAAGCCAAATCAACTCAGTATGGTGAGCTTTAACAAGATCAAACATTGCCTAATATCACAGCCATCCAAGGAGATAAAAAAAATTACATGTGTGCAAAAATATCAATTTTAAAAACCAGTGAATGCTATACAAAGAGGACAAGTTATTTTTTATATGAATGGTTCATGCTTGAAATGGGACTGTCAGCCATGCTCATGTTGTGGTCCAACCTCCCCATGCATACCTGTTTCCAAGATACAAAATTACATGTTAGTACAGCATGTAACACAGTCAAACTCGAATGTCATTTTCCAATATTAAATGTTTCTTTTAACATCAGAAAAATCAAAGAAGACATTATGACCAGCTTAAATGTAATATTTTAGAAGAGCAATCAAGTCCCTTCTACTCTACATTTTGTGTGTATAAACTGTTAAGTGTTCTATTACTGTTGCTGCCACTACCGACTTCTTCTTGCAGTAGCTTTTTCTTAAATGTTAAGGATAAGTTTCACTTTAGCATTAATTGGTCTACATAATTTGGAAAAATAACTTAAAATTGTTTGGATTCAGGAGATTTATCTTCTACAAATTATTCTTTTGTAAAAAAATTATCATTCTGTTCAAAGCAATCCCTGAGCATTACTGGAATTACAGATTTTAAAGAAAAGTGTTACAGGCATTTTTGGCTGTATTTGGGACATATGGGAAGTAAGTAAGTAGGTAAGCAAAGTCAGGGACCAAAAAAATTATCTTAATCAGAGATCCAGCTTCTTTAACATAATTAATATTGATTCTTTTGTTGTGGCTGAAAGATGTGTCTATATTGTAGTGTAGTTTAAAATATCGGATACAAAATGAAGTTTTTCCATACCTGTCATGTTAAAAATGCTTTTGATTGTTTGAGAATATTTTCTTCAGTGGTAAGTGAATTGCAAAGTAGTGCATGCACTTCGACAAAAATAGTTCTTGATGAAAGGAAACTTAGAATTTCACTCAATTTTGAGGCTTTTAGTTTTTAGGCTTTTAAAAGTGAATCTTGTCCATACAAATGTTTACCTAGAGACTTGCACTAAACCCATGCTGACATTTTCCATTGAGCACTAACATACTTTTAATAATCGGTTTTCATTGCAACTGTTTTATTTTCACTACTATTTTCAAATATTGCCTTGTCATCCACTCTGAATATTATCCAACATGTTGTCCAATAATATAACCAGTTTGACATGCCAAGTTGACAATGCAATTAAGCTGCTGACAACTAAATCACAAAATGAAACCACCTGCCATTCATTAGTTGATCAATCTAACCAACCAATTACAGACTTAGTTCAAGCTCTCTGAGGCATAATTTTACCTCAGCATGACTGGTTTCCAACTAAAAAGTATTGTACACAGTCTGGTTTCTTGCTTATTAGTGTTTTACTTATTCTGATTATTATACACAAACTGGTTTCCAGCTTACAAGTATTATACTCAATTTGGTTTCCAGCTTTAATACATTCTAAACTTTATGTAAGTTGGAAACCAGTCATGCTGAAGAATCTTTATGTAGCCTAAGAAAATTGGTAAAATTGTGACTAAGATGAAACAGACTTGTACATATATTTAACGAACTGAGACAGGACTGTCATCCCTTACTGAAGGTTCGTCTCAAATGGAAATCAAATGCAAACAAGAGCTGTCACTAATGGTGACAAATGCCACCGCAGCACCTTGACCTTTGACCTGGTGACCCCAAAGTCAGTAAGGGTGGTGTACTCAGTATGTACTATCAGCATGTGAAGTTTGAAGGTCCTGAATAAAGTGGTTTGCATGTAAAGTGCCTTCATGCAAAAAGTTAACGTTGGCCCCTGTGACCTTGACCTTTGACCTGGTGACCCCAAAGTTAGTAGGAGTGGTGTACTCAATAAGTACTATCAGTATGTGAAGTTTGAAGGTCCTGGGTGCAGTGGTTCGCGAGTAAGTGCCTTCATGCAAAAAGTTAACGTTGGACCCTGTGACCTTGACTTTTGACCTGGTGACCCCAAAGTCAGTAGGGTTGGTGTACTCAATAAGTACTATCAGCAAGTGAAGTTTGAAGGTCCTGGGTGCAGTGGTTCACGAGTAAAGTGCCTTCATGTAAAAAGTTAACGTTGGCCCCTGTGACCTTGACCTTTGACCTGGTGACCCCAAAGTCAGTAGGGGTGGTGTACTCAATAAGTACTATCAGCATGTGTAGTTTGAAGGTCCTGGGTGCAGTGGTTCGCGAGTATAAAGTGCTTTCATGCAAAATGTTAACATTGGCCCCTGTGACCTTGACCTTTGACCTGGTGACCCCAAAGTCATTAAGGGTGGTGTACTCAATAAGTACTATCAGCATGTGAAGTTTGAAGGTCCTGGGTGCAGTGTTTCGCGAGTAAAGTGTCTTCATGCAAAACGTTAACGTTGTGACTAACAACTAACGAACGAACTAAGGAACTAACGGACGGACAGTTGAAAACTAATATGCCTCCCTTTGGGGGCACAAAAATAGCACGACACACACAAAATGAGAAATCGACACAATATTGCTTAACCTCCTTGAATTTTGTACAAGGTATAAACACTCCTAAATTTGACAGTAGCAACAAAATGACAAACAAGTTTGACTGTATCATAAAACATGGTGATAATTCGTTCCTAAATTACCGTCTGGTTCCCTGGCGAGGAATTACCGGATCGTCGATGTAGACAATTCTTTGTCCAGATATAAACTAACTGCTCACACTGTTCATGTTACAAATAATACACAATATTCATACATTCATAATATAATCTGATTAATGCCTTTTTTATACAGTACAAAATGTCTCAATTTATTAACAACTGCTACACAATTGGTGGGATTTTCCGAACAATGGTATCAGCTGCTATCTTAAGATTTACTACTTACATTTTCACAATGTCACTTTATTTCAAGACAAATCTCTACATAATTGTACGTTTGGGAATATACCAAGTGGACTCAAATGAATCTTATAAAATCATCACCTGAACAACATCTATAGACTGTAGGAGTGGAATGGCCGTCTAACGTAGTCATTACCACACCATTCATGTTTGGTTATGAGATGTATTTTCATATAAACTTATTAATGTAACAGTTACCAGACAAATGAGTTCAGATTTTGGTCATCTTGGAAAATCATTTGAATATTTGCTATTACAGGGATGCAAAAAGTCAATGACTTCCTCTCAAAGATGAAACTGGTTAATACACTAGTCTATAAAGTTCAAGGTACTAAGGCTGCCAACTTAAATATGGACAACCCCTATCAAACAACACACCCCTGCTCAATTTTTTTAAGGGTGACATTTTCCCACTTTTTTAAAAATCTTTCTAGACAAATGAACTTTTTCAATAATCGAATTTTTTAAGGTCTTTTTTTTTTAAAACAAATTCAACGGGCTGGTTCTGTCAACCCTTGTCAATATCAGCAGGATGGATCTTGTCCGCCGAGGAATAAGCCTTACATTCCTATCAGGATGAATATCTCTGTTACACGAGATAGGCGGTAATACTATGATATACATGCAGAAAATAACTCACCTGTGTGGGCAAGACAAGCAAGGCAGCTACAATCATGCATAGCATCCAGAGTCGACTAGGCCATATATCAGGATGTATATCTCCGTAACCTACGGTAGACAATGTTACGATGGTGAAATACATGGCCTCAAACAGATCCAGCTGTCTGTTACCTCCTCGCTGGAGGTGTTGGATACCACAGGCACTGAAAGTTGAAATCAAAAGTAAGGGAATATATTAGTCTAAACCTATATATTCTACATCAATTGTTGAGAGAAGTACTGATGGCTGTTTCCAAGGTTTCTGACCAGTACTCGCACCTTGGTAAGGCATTGCAGACACCGTGGTAAAATTCTGTTCCAATCTGGATAAAAAGCATTGACAGCTGGACACAGACTTCAGTGCACTACCCCTGCATCCCTACTTCTTTATATTTCTAAAATATGTAATTTCAGTTTCCAAAGAACTGGACATTATTTCAAAAGTACTGAATATCGGGTAATTTTCACAATGGTTTTATTTTTGCTATTAGTCGTAAATAATGTCACTCGCAAATATAAAATATTCATGAATATTAATCGGGTCATGTTCTAAAACACAAACACTCACATTTTAAGAATTCTTAACACCACAAATGAGGCGCCCGCCGCTAACCATGAAAAATGCCACAAAATTACCAGTAGCTACATGAAAATTAACAAAATTACAGTAGTAAACATTTCAACAAACATGTTAGGCAATACAATTGTACAATTTCTTATTTGAAAAAAAAATGAGAAAAAAGTCAAACATAAGACTCAATCAAACGGAGTCTGCTATTATGTTGCTTGGTTGCATTCTATGCTTCCAAAGGATCTTTTCAGAGTTTACTGTGAAATTTGTGAAAATGAAATTTCTGCATTAAATATAGCACTGTAATTTCCACCATGACAAAGTTACGAGTCTGAAATTGTGTCTGGACAAAACTGGACAAAAGTAACAAACACATTTTTTTCGTTATTAAGGAATTTATAGACTTACCTAATAAAAACAAGGCAAATAAGAGTAGCACATAAAATCATGAGTTGTTGAGCAAGGGCTGACTGAGATTTCTGCATGACACGATGTAAATCATTCTGAAAGCAATAAAAATCGATACTGTGACATAATGCTGGCTCGTGCATTGATGCTCATGCTTCAGGATTGGCTCGAGCAATGTATGTCGTCTACGACTGTTTTCCTTATTTTTCCACGTTTCAATCCTTTGAAACCCTCAATAACTCAAGTTTGTTGCTCATCTTGTGATCTCGAACAATCAATGCTTTATTAAAGTTTATTGTATGAAAATGTTGGGTACCTACACTGGAACAAATATTTAGCAGACCTTCATCTAAACCTTTAAAAAAATTTGTCTGGTTCCACGCTCATTATTGCAGATAAATTTCTCACCAGTTTATTCCCGGTCAAACAAGACAACATAGTTCATTCCCAGTCAAACAAGACAACATAGTTTATTCCCGGTCAAACAAGACAACATAGTTTATTCCCAATCAAACAAGAAAACATAGTTTATTCCCGGTCAAACAAGACAACATAGTTTATTCCCGGTCAGACAAGACAACATAGTTTATTCCCGGTCAAACAAGACAACATAGTTTATTCCCGGTCAAACAAGACAACATAGTTTATTCCCGGTCAGACAAGACAACATAGTTTATTCCCGGTCAGACAAGACAACATAGTTCATTCCCGGTCAGACAAGACAACATAGTTCATTCCCGGTCAGACAAGACAACAGTTCATTCCCGGTCAGACAAGACAACACAGTTTATTCCCGGTCTAACAAGACAACACAGTTTATTTCCGGTCAAACAAGACAACACAGTTTATTCCCGGTCAAACAAGACAACATAGATTATTCCCGGTCAAACAAGACAACATAGTTTATTCCCGGACAAACAAGACAACATAGTTTATTCCCGGTCAAACAAGACAACATAGTTTATTCCCAGTCAAACAAGACAACAGAGTTTATTCCTGGTCAAACAAGACAACAGAGTTTATCTCAAAAACTTCATACTGCTAAACGTATAACAGTACTAGTATGAAATAGACGACATATTTCAGCACAGTGCTGATGAATAATTATTACAAAATCTTACATCTGAATTTCGAAGTGATCATTTATGAAAGCAGTTTGTTATCTCAGTCATGTATTCCAAAGCCAAAGGATTGAGGCATGGCCAAACTGTATGTTTCCCAACCTCTGACAGTGAAAACAATTTTGAATCAATTAACTTTTAAATACATATAGGCAATAAAACTAAGACGTTAACAAGTCTTAATAAACAAAATTTTGTGATGTTCAAGTCAAAATGATGCACAATTTTAAGTGAAACACTACCCATTTGAAGTTCAAGAGATATTTGATTTATTTTTCATGTATCAAAGTACAGTATTGAAAAGCTAGTACTTACAAACATGTTTTGCATGGACTGTTTCGCCAACCAGCAGTTGAGAAACACTGGGATGAAGAGCCGACGTAATGGCGCCCAAAAAATCTGAAACAAAACGAACGTGTTAGGTAGCCAGTCCATACTGTTCTATAACAGCTCAACAAAAAGGAGCTTATTTTCATCTCATATACAAATTGAAAGTTGCTTTCTAAAGGGAAGTTAGTCTCTTTTCAACAAAACAACATTAAAGCTAGTGAGAGAAAATTAGACTTTACTTCAATGGTTATACAGTCCCTTGATACTCAGCTCACTTGAGGCCACTTGTGTAAAATATCAAAGAAAAAAGTGTCTGAGTTTCATCTTAAAGCGACTGGTTCACATCTTAAATTTTTTTGTTTTCAGGCTATTTTTTCTCTCAGAAATTGATAAAGTATGAATGCTGTGAACGTGACAAGTAGGAGAAACTTATTGGCATATGAAATTTGCAAGATATCATAATAAATTGATCAACCACATTTTGAAGAAGGGTGAAAACTATTGCAAAACTTCTGAAACAGAGGAGAAAATTAGTATTTTTCTTCCTTTTTTCTCCAATATCTAACACTTGTTTTTACTCACATTATCATCTTCCTACATCATATTCATCATTTTCCAGCATCGTATTTAAATTCTATGTGAAACTTGGAAAAAAAACATACTGAAAAATTTCACACTGTGGGAGAGTAACTTTACAGTATGTAATTTAAACTGTCAAACTGGGGTTATTCCTATGTCATTTAACCTTAAGTCTGATCATGGTCTGCACTGTTCCCTATTCAGTCAGTAAATTTCAGTGAACACCCCTTCGAATAATAAATGGTATTGCCCAAATTGAATGAAAGACCAGTCCATCCTAGAAATTTAGCAGGCTAAGGGTTAAGCTAACAATAAGGCTTTAGATGCCATTTTTGCTGTATTCACAGATTTGGTAAAAACAACAAGAAACATGACTGAAGGTACCAGATATCAATATCTCCATTTACCCTGTTATTTTCAATTCATTACTTTTATTTTCATTTCATTCTGGTCTCTGGTATCTGTCAACACTTCTGGCATTAATCCTGTAATTTTCTGTTCTAGAATCCATGTTGTGTAAACAAAGTGTGTTTGCTCATTTAGAAAAAAACTAGCCCAATATGCAGTTAACTATCAAGGACAAATGAGCCGCATCATGAGAAAACCAACATAGTGCATTTGCAACCAGCATGGATCCAGATGCGCAGGCTGGTCTGGATCCATGCTGGTCGCAAAGCCACTGCATTGGTTTTCTCATGGTGTGGCTCAAATAATTTTCCTGTTTTGTCCATGATAGTTAACTGGGGGACACGTTAATTTTCTGAGCAGAAGTGTAGCTGGGCAAAATCCAGTGTGCACTTGTGTATCATCCTTTCTTAAACTTAAACAATCAGAATAACTACTACCCAAAATCTTAAAATATTCAAGAGGATATTACTGTTATTAGTAAACCCTTACCATATCAATGCTTTTCTTATTTTTAAGTCTGGAAATCTTTTTTACTCACACATTTTGCTCATGCTCAAATGTTTTGATAAAGATTCAAAAATGGTTTGCAAAAACTGATATTTCTTACAAGTTCTAGACTCTCTGGCCTTATTGGTATGCTGAATACATGTGCAATTACAAACATCCTGGATATTCCCCTGCTAACTTACTCTAATAGACTGACCAAAAATCCCCTGCGGTATTATTGTTACAGCTTGAGATATGCTGTCAAAACTTATATTGTCAGTGGTTAAGACTTGCAATTCTTTCTGCATCAGTTAAGACCAAAACTACCCTGTGGTATTATTGTTACAGCTTGAGATATGCTGTCAAAACTTATATTGTCAGTGGTTAAGACTTGCAACTCTCTGCATCAGTTAAGACCAAAAATCCCCTGTGGTATTATTGTTACAGCTTGAGATATGCTGACAAAACTTATATTGTCAGTGTTTAAGACTTGCAACTCTCTGCATCAGTTAAGACCAAAAATCCCCTGTGGTATTATTGTTACAGCTTGAGATATGCTGTCAAAACTTATATTGTCAGAGGTTAAGACTTGCAACTCTTTCTGCGTCAGTTAAGACCAAAACTACCCTGTGGTATTATTGTTAGAGCTTGAGATATGCTGTCAAAACTTATATTGTCAGTGGTTAAGACTTGCAACTCTTTCTGCATCAGTTAAGACCAAAAATCCCCTGTGGTATTATTGTTAGAGCTTGAGATATGCTGTCAAAACTTATATTGTCAGTGGTTAAGACTTGCAACTCTTTCTGTATCAGTTAAGACCTAAAATCCCCTGTGGTATTATTGTTAGAGCTTGAGATATGCTGTCAAAACTTATATTGTCAGTGGTTAAGACTTGCAACTCTTTCTGCATCAGTTAAGACCAAAACTACCCTGTGGTATTATTGTTACAGCTTGAGATATGCTGTCAAAACTTATATTGTCAGTGTTTAAGATTTGCAACTCTTTCTGCATCAGTTAAGACCAAAAATCCCGTGGTATTATTGTTAGAGCTTGAGATATGCTGTCATTGTCAGTGTTTAAGATTTGCAACTCTTTCTGCATCAGTTAAGACCAAAAATCCCCTGTGGTATTATTGTTAGAGCTTGAGATATGCTGTCATTGTCAGTGTTTAAGATTTGCAACTTTTTCTGCGTCAGTTAAGACCAAAAATCCCCTGTGGTATTATTGTTAGAGCTTGAGATATGCTGTCATTGTCAGTGTTTAAGATTTGCAACTCTTTCTGCGTCAGTTAAGACCAAAAATCCCCTGTGGTATTATTGTTAGAGCTTGAGATATGCTGTCAAAACTTATATTGTCAGTGTTAAAGATTTGCAACTCTTTCTGCATCAGTTAAGACCAAAAATCCCCTGTGGTATTATTGTTAGAGCTTGAGATATGCTGTCATTGTCAGTGTTTAAGATTTGCAACTCTTTCTGCGTCAGTTAAGACCAAAAACCCCGTGGTATTATTGTTACAGCTTGAGATATGCTGTCAAAACTTATATTGTCAGTGGTTAAGATTTGCAACTCTTTCTGCATCAGTTAAGACCAAAAATCCCGTGGTATTATTGTTAGAGCTTGCGATATGCTGTCAAAACTTATATTGTCAGTGGTTAAGATTTGCAACTCTTTCTGCATCAGTTAAGACCAAAAATCCCGTGGTATTATTGTTAGAGCTTGCGATATGCTGTCAAAACTTATATTGTCAGTGTTTAAGATTTGCAACTCTTTCTGCATCAGTTAAGACCAAAAATCCCGTGGTATTATTGTTAGAGCTTGCGATATGCTGTCAAAACTTATATTGTCAGTGGTTTAGACTTGCAACTCTTTCTGCATCAGTTAAGACTTGAGAAAATGAGGCCAGCACAAAAAGCAAGTTAGAACTTTATGTACTCTGGTGGAACTTAGTTAAATGAGTTAAGTACAGCCGGAACACCAAGACCTGATCTGATGAGATGTTAACTTACTGTAATGATGAATGGTACGGTGAGAAATAATTCCAGAATGAACTCAACGGACAGTATCTGCTGCAAGATGTTACCCTGAAATAATAGTAAAATCAAAACGACCATGATCATAAACATCAAACAAACGCATATAACAATTACAGTGTAAAGTTCAAGAATTTATTTCTATCACAGTTTTATCCTGAAAACTTGAATGTCACAAAGGATATATCTAATATTTTACCAATATAAATTTAAATTTCTTGCTCATAGTAATAATTATCTTGTTGGAAGATAACTGCAACAATATAAACCATGTTGCTAAGATACTGTAACAATAGATATCTTGTTGGAAGAATATTGCTGCAATATTATCATGTTGCTAAGATACTGTAACAATAGATATCTTGTTGGAAGAATATTGCTGCAATATTACCATGTTGCTAAGATACTGTAACAATAGATATCTTGTTGGAAGAATATTGCTGCAATATTACCATGTTGCTAAGATACTGTAGCAACACATAATGTTGGAAGAATATTGTAACTGAGATACTGTTGCTATACATATCTTGTTTGAAGAATATTGCAGCAACATAATTATACAACATAATTATACAATGCTGCTAAGATAATGTACCAATACATACCTCTTACAATAAAATGACAATACATACCATGTTGCTAAGATACTGTAACAAGAGCTGTCAGTGGACAGCGCGCTCGACTATTCTCAGTGCTTGATAGTATGAGCTATGAGTAAAACTATAACATAACAATAAGCATTCTAAGTCGAAAAGGGGCCATAATTCAGTCAAAATGCTTGATAGAGTTGCCTCCTCCTTTTTACAGACTGGGGTCATGATGGTAAACAAGTATGCAAAATATCAAAGCAATATCTCAATGGACTTTGAAAATATTTGGGGTGGCACGCAAACTTTAACATTTATTCTAAGTCGAAAAGGGGCCATAATTCAGTCAAAATGCTTGATAAAGACGCCTCCTCCTTTTTACAGAATGGGGTCATGATGGTAAACAAGTATGCAAAATATGAAAGCAATATCTCAATGGACTTTGAAAATATTTGGGGTGGTATGCAAACTTTAACATTTGTGTGATGCTTACGCTCAAGCATACGTTCACGCTAACGCTGACGCTGGGGCAAGTAGGATACTCCCCTATTCTTTGAATAGTCGAGCTTAAAATACATTACTTGACAGAAAAATATTTAGGCTTGTAGCTTATTTGAAGAATATTGTAGCAACATATACCATGCTAGTGAGACACTGTAGCTTTACATATCTTGTTCAGAGAATATTGTATCAATTCATACCATGCTGCTAAGATACTGTACCAATACATACCATGATGCTAAAATTGTTTGTTTGTTTGATTTGGGTTTAACGCTGTTTTTCAACAGTATTTCAGTCATATAACGGCGAGCAGCTAACCTAACCAGTGTTCCTGGATTCTGTACCAGTACAACCTGTTCTCCACAAGTAACTGCCAACTTCCCCACATGAATCAGAGGTGGAGGACTAATGATTTCAGACACAATGTCATTTATCAAATAGTCACGGAGAACATATGCCCCGTCCGAGGATCAAACTCGCTACCCTGTGATCCGTAGACCAATGCTCTACATACTGAGCTAAGCGGCGGGTGAAATAATGTAGCAATATATATCCTGTTGGAAGAATGCTAATGTAATACATGCCTCGAAGTTAGGATACTGTATCAGAACATATCTTCCTACTAAGATACTGTTCAAATACATACCTTGATGCTAAGATACTGTTCAAATACTTACCTTGCTGCTAAAATACTGTAGCAATATATCATATATACCTTGAAACTAAGATTCAGTAGCAACACCTTGAAGCTAATATACTGTACAAATACATTATCTGAAGCTAAGATTTAGTAGCAATTCAAACACTGTAACAAAACACACCTTGAAGCTATGATGCTGTAGTAATATACACCTTGAAGCTAAGATACTATAATAGTAAATATACCCTGAAACCAAGTTACAGTAGCAATACATTCCCTGGAGCTAAGATATGGTGGCAATAAATGCACTGCTGCAATATATACATTGTAGCAAACATACTGTTGCAAAAATGCCTAGTGGCATGAAGGGGGCAATTGGCCGAATATGCCTCCGTGGTCCACTCGAATGTAGTCCATATCAATATATAGTGCAATTTTCCCGCCTAGTAAAGGCCCTTTTCATGCCAGATATAAGCTTTATTGATGCTTGATTGTAAAAAGGAATGTCCGCAGATGATTTTAGGCTACGTTATATGCTTCAAAAGTTGATTTGAAGCTGCCTTGTAAAATGAAAGTGAAAGTAGGTATTTCCTGATGTCTACCTACGCAATATTAGCGTTTCCATCACGTGTCTCAGTCACGTGACCATGGTTTCACTGCATTATGGTCGACCCCATATTTTTTGGGTATATTTTGATTGCCTAAAGACAGACCTTCAAGACAAGGGTAGTCTCGCAGAAAGTGAAAGGCTAGAAGTCTTGATAAAAATATGTTATAAGTTGTTAATTTTATAAAGAAAATAGTAGCGGGTGCATTTAATACCTTCATACCTAAAATGAAAAATTCGCACTTCGTGAAAATTGCTTGAACCGATGTAAAACTGGTACTTTCTGGTTAGAATTGAGCAATAAGCACCATTTTAAGACAAACATGGCATATCATTTGCATATTTTGGGCGAATTTGAGATTTTTTCGGAAAGTAGGCAAAATTCTGTTTTTAAGGTGATTCCCCACATCTCTGTTTTGCATCAGCGACACCATTTTAGGTAAGAATGACAGAAATCAATTTTTTTTCTTGTACTTCTAGCTGTTTCTTGCAAACAAATTATAGAAATAAGAAAAGTAAGGCCGTATGATACTATATTTAATGAAAAATTGGCATTATCTATGCCCCTGACACGTTTTTTGCAGGTGTGGACTGTCTGTCTGAACGTGGCATAATTCCGACAGTAGCCATTCTTTCAAACTGAAAGTTGGCAAAATTGTTGACAATTGACTTACGTACAGTAATTGACTGCAACAGAACGATTTTGAAAACTTTGGTATTTCTTATAGGCATGAAGGGGGCAATTGGCCGGATATGCCTCCGTGGTCCACTCGAATGTAGTCCATATCAATATATAGTGCAATTTTCCCGCCTAGTAAAGGCCCTTTTCATGCCAGATATAAGCTTTATTGATGCTTGATTGTAAAAAGGAATGTCCGCAGATGATTTTAAGCTACGTTATATGCTTCAAAAGTTGATTTGAAGCTGCCTTGTAAAATGAAAGTGAAAGTAGGTATTTCCTGATGTCTACCTACGCAATATTAGCGTTTCCATCACGTGACTCAGTCACGTGACCATGGTTTCACTGCATTATGGCCGACCCCATATTTTTTGGGTATATTTTGATTGCCTAAAGACAGACCTTCAAGACAAGGGTAGTCTCGCAGAAAGTGAAAGGCTAGAAGTCTTGATAAAAATATGTTATAAGTTGTTAATTTTATAAAGAAAATAGTAGCGGGTGCATTTAATACCTTCATACCTAAAATGAAAAATTCGCACTTCGTGAAAATTGCTTGAACCGATGTAAAACTGGTACTTTCTGGTTAGAATTGAGCAATAAGCACCATTTTAACCCTTTACTCCATACAGATACAATAGTATTGATTATTGATACCCAATACACTCAGTAGCATTTTCTGTACACTATCTCCATACAGGTTATTGGAGAAAAATGCAAAATTTATACCTGTGTTACTCAGATCAAAATTAGTTTATGAATACTTGTTTTAACCATTTAGTGTCCAACATAATTTATTTTTAGAATTAAATTTCCTTTCTGATGGTATATTTTTCATAATTTTGTGATAAATATTTTTCACAATAGAAAGCTACAAACCTAAGACTTTAGAATATTATTATAATTTAGCTGTTTTATGCATGTGATACAACAGAAAAGAAATATTTTTACTGTTACAAATGCACAATTTTATTAATTGAAGGTAAATGAAAGACTAGAAAGGTCTGTATTAAGTGATTTTCAAAATAAGCAAACCCATTTAATTATAATCATTAAAATTTACACCCCTACCAAACTTACAGAACTTCATAGATCATAAAATTAATTAATTACATAATGTTTTGATAAGAAGCACTGATCAAAGACACTTTCTATAAAATTTGTTGATCCACATCATAAATAATGATGCAAACAACACCCTAATTGCTTTGTTTTGACAGCTGTGCACAATAAACACACTTCCAAGGGGCCTAGGTCAATTAGCATAAATTCCATATGTTGACAAGTGATCTATGGATTTTAATGGTTGTTATGGTAACCACACCTTTTATTACACCAATCTTATGTCTCATTTTTACATAATTTGCCATAGTTGAATGATAGAATGCAATATATAACTTGTTTTTGGGTCACCTATGTACTTTTCCATCCATCAATAGCTGTCCTAATATATATAAAGCCAGTGTGATTTTCAGAAAATGCCACCTGAATTAAAAGTGATAATTATCAATAAATTACAATTATAACCACAAGATTTTCTGAAACTGATCTTTTATTAACAGTTTAAACTTCACAAATATGCTTTTGTGGGCTTCATTGCCAATATATTTTATTGGTATTTTGCATTTAAACTATCAGTGTAGTAGAATGCGATAAAAGGAGTATCTATGGAGTAATGCATAGATGCGTTAAAATGCGTATCTATGGAGTAATGCATAGATGCGTTAAAATGCGTATCTATGGAGTAAAGGGTTAAGACAAACATGGCATATCATTTGCATATTTTGGGCGAATTTGAGATTTTTTCGGAAAGTAGGCAAAATTCTGTTTTTAAGGTGATTCCCCACATCTCTGTTTTGCATCAGCGACACCATTTTAGGTAAGAATGACAGAAATCGATTTTTTTTCTTGTACTTCTAGCTGTTTCTTGCAAACAAATTATAGAAATAAGAAAAGTAAGGCCGTATGATACTATATTTAATGAAAAGTTGGCATTATCTATGCCCCTGACACGTTTTTTGCAGGTGTGGACTGTCTGTCTGAATGTGGCATAATTCCGACAGTAGCCATTCTTTCAAACTGAAAGTTGGCAAAATTGTTGACAATTGACTTACGTACAGTAATTGACTGCAACAGAACGATTTTGAAAACTTTGGTATTTCTTATAGGCATGAAGGGGGCAATTGGCCGGATATGCCTCCGTGGTCCACTCGAATGTAGTCCATATCAATATATAGTGCAATTTTCCCGCCTAGTAAAGGCCCTTTTCATGCCAGATATAAGCTTTATTGATGCTTGATTGTAAAAAGGAATGTCCGCAGATGATTTTAAGCTACGTTATATGCTTCAAAAGTTGATTTGAAGCTGCCTTGTAAAATGAAAGTGAAAGTAGGTATTTCCTGATGTCTACCTACGCAATATTAGCGTTTCCATCACGTGTCTCAGTCACGTGACCATGGTTTCACTGCATTATGGTCAACCCCATATTTTTTGGGTATATTTTGATTGCCTAAAGACAGACCTTCAAGACAAGGGTAGTCTCGCAGGAAGTGAAAGGCTAGAAGTCTTGATAAAAATATGTTATAAGTTGTTAATTTTATATAGAAAATAGTAGCGGGTGCATTTAATACCTTCATACCTAGTTGCTAAGATACTGTGGCAATAGATACTAACATTCTGTATCAATTCATACCTTGTAGCTAAGATACTGTACAAGAATAGTCTCTGAAAGACTGATAACAGCCACTGTGACCTGTACAAACAGCAAAACATTGTGTCTGTCCACCCAGATAATGTGATCCCTGAAATGAAATAAATAGTCTTTTACAGAAAATGCAGCATCACTATTCCACTGAGCATCACTTTTTACAGATTTACTGTTAACTTTTTTTCTAATGAAGACTTGATGATGCCGTTTTTGATATTGGTTTGATATCATATTAAGTGATAAACAGAATGGGAAATATTTTCCTTTATTTTTTTTTGTGATCCATCAAACCATCAAACATCTTTCTCTGTAATACTTAAAGTCTGCCATGGGAAATACTGTTTTTAATAATTTACAAAATAAAACATTTTTTTATATACTGACACAAAGTGTTGACCTGGGAATCAGTAAAGGAGACTAAATACATTGAAGCTTTAATATTTGATGAATGGCTATAAAGTATTAAACTGTTTGTTTAGTGACCCATATTTCTGCAGAAAGGTTCAAAGAACATTGTAGAAATACAAAGAAGTGCTTTAATACAATCAATAATTGCATAATTTAAAGGCGTATGCTAGAATTCCCTGTATATGAGATGGGCGAAATTTTTCCCAAAAATAGAATTTCATCAAACTTATGATATTGAAGGACAATCATCTAAGAAACAAAATATGCAATAAAACATCATAGGTCACCAGTACTGAAAAAGAGTTATCTGCCCTTGAGAACGGCATTTTTGGGGAAAATGCTGTTTTCAAGGGCAGATCTCTTTTCCAATACCTGTGACCTATGATTTTTATTGCATATTTTTGTTTCTTAGATGACTGTAATTCAATATCCAAAGTTTGAAGAAAATCTGTTACTGGGAAAAATTTCAACCCGAATTCTAGCATACGTCCTTAAATACAAGGAGAAGCATAACCAAAGAAACTGAAATAAGAAATATCAGAAGAAACTACAGGGCAGTAATTGTTGTCCTATCCTAACTATGAAACTTGCAAAACTTCAGTGTTGTGCATCACATAAAGCTAACCCTTACCCACCTGAATTTCTATAATGAACATGTCCATCCTTCAATTTGGGTAGTACCATTAACTGTAAAAGGGGTGCTTGCCAAAAAGATACTGACTGAATGGCGAACAGTGCAGATCTTGATCAGACTGCACAGATGTGCAGGCTGATCAAGATCTACACTGGTCGCAAAGGCAGAATAAATCCTGTCCAGCATAATAAGGACTAATTGATTGATTGACAGACTACAGGACGTAAATGACAACTTTCCTACACTAATCAGCTGAATATGACCAATGACTTCTCATGTATTGTGATTTTTTATTTGTTTTGGTGAAAATTTATCTCATCAAAGTACCAAACTAAAGAAGAGAACTGATCTCTTGATATAACTAATGCCTTGAGATTTCATGCATAAAGACTATTCTACGTGGTATTTTTTTTCAAGCAAAGGCGAGCACATAGGTAGAACTAAGGATGTTCTATAAGCCAGCTGGACGGGTTCTTCACATGAAAAAAATTCTACATTATCATGCTGGTTCGCAAAACACTTGTATGGGTAAGCAATAAATACTGTGAAATCATTTAATATTTGTGGGGGAGTAATTTTCGTGGATTTTGTGGTTAAGTCAATCATTTTATGTTCAACTAGAGCTATCAATAAAGGTGATGAATGTATCCCCCGCATGCACTGACACAGTACATTGCAATTTGACGCACACAAGACTGCATAATTATGTGGACTGTAATATATGTATATTGACTGTATGTATACAGTATAGTAACAAAAAACAAAGTCCCATAACTATGCAGAATATTTATCTAAAAGAATGTAACATGCACCATGCACAACTAGGGCTGGTACTGATCACTTGTGTGAAGTTTCATTAAATTGTGTGCAAGGGTTTGGTAGATTAGGCACGCACAAGATTGCATATACAGACTGTATGTACATAATATGTTAACAAGAAACAAAGTCCAAGACTCTGCAATTTTTGTCGCTGAAAGAACCTAACATGCCCCATGCACAACTACTGTTGTTACTGATCACTTGTGTGAAGTTTCATTAAATTGTGTCAAGGGGATGAGGAGAGATGGTGCGCACAAAATTGTGTCTATGTATATAGTATAGTAACAAAAAAACAAAGTCCCATAACTCTGCAAACATTTTTTCTGAAAGAACCTAACATGCCCCATGCACAACTACTGTTGTTACTGATCACTTGTGTGAAGTTTCATTAAACTGTGTCAAGGGGATGAGGAGAGATGGTGCGCACAAGATTGTGTCTATGTATATAGTATAGTAACAAAAAAACAAAGTCCCATAACTCTGCAAAATTTTTTTCTAAAAGAACCTAACATGCCCCATGCACAACTACTGTTGTTACTGATCACTTGTGTGAAGTTTCATTAAATTGTGTCAAGGGGATGAGGAGAGATGGTGCGCACAAAATTGTGTCTATGTTTATAGTATAGTAACAAAAAAACAAAGTCTCATAACTCTGCAAATTTTTTTTCTGAAAGAACCTAACATGCCCCATGTACAACTACTGTTGTTACTGATCACTTGTGTGAAGTTTCATTAAATTGTGTCAAGGGGATGAGGAGAGATGGTGCACACAAGATTGTGTCTATGTATATAGTATAGTAACAAAAAAACAAAGTCCCATAACTCTGCAAATTTTTTTTCTGAAAGAACCTAACATGCCCAATGCATAACTACTGTTGGTACTGATCACTTGTGTGAAGTTTCATTCAATTGTGTCAAGGGGATGAGGAGAGATGGTGCGCACAAGAATGTGTCTATGTATATAGTATAGTAACAAAAAAACAAAGTCCCATAACTCTGCAAAATTTTTTTCTAAAAGAACCTAACATGCCCCATGCACAACTACTGTTGGTACTGATCACTTGTGTGAAGTTTCATTAAATTCTGTCAAGGGGATAAGGAGGGATGATGCGCACAAGATTGCGTCTATGGACAGACAGACAACTTGAAACCAGTATACCCCCACTTACAACTTTGTTGTCAGGGGGTACAAAAATTGAAATCAACAAATCCATATCAGTAGGGAGTGTTGGTCTACGGATTGCGGGGTCGTGAGTTCGATCCCTGGGCGGGGCATATGTTCTCCCTAACAATTTGATTAAAGACATTGTGTCTGAAATCATTCGTCCTCCACCAGTGATAATTCATGTGGGGAAGTTGGCAGTTACCTGCAGAGAACAGGTTTGTACTGGTACAGAATCCAGGAACACTGGTTAGGTTCACTGCCCGCCATTCCATGACTGAAATACTGATGAAAAATGGTGTTAAACCCAAAACAAAACAAACAAGAGGGTCATGATGACCCTGGATCGCTCACCTGAGTAATATGAGCTACATGTTTCAAATGTCAAACTGATGATAAAATATTAAGAAAGTCAGTAGGTCACATTCATGGTCAATGAAATTCAGTTTTACAATTTGTGTGCAAAACTGTGTATGTCATCAAAATTTCAAGGCTGTATCTTAAAAAACAAGGAAGTAGGTCAGTAGGTCAAGGTCACAGTCAAGTGACATCACCAGGTAATTATAATTAAACAGTCTTGAAAATAGGATCAAATGATTTTTAAGTATTTTTCCTATATAACTCACATAATAACTAAGTGACCCCAGGGCAGGGCCTCTTTTAACCCCAGGGACATATTTTAACAATTTTGGTAGAGGACTACTAGACAATGCATCCTACCAAATATCAAAAGCCTAGGTCGTATGGTTTCAGACAAGAAGATTTTTAAAGCTTTTTCCTATATAAGTCTATATAAAACTTGGGACCCCCAGGGCAGGGCCTCTTTTCATCCAAGGGATACAATTTGAACAATTTTGGTTGAGGACCATAAGACAATGCTACAAACAAAATATCAAAGGTCTAAGTGTTGTGGTTTCAGACAAGAAGATTTTTAAACTTTTTTCACCTATATAAGTCTATGTAAAACTTGGGACCCCAGGGGCGGGGCCATATTTGAACCTAGGGGGATAATTTGTAAAATCTTGGTAGAGGACCGCTAGATGATGCTACATACCAAATATCAAAGCCCTAGGCCATGTGGTTTTGTACAAGAAGATTTTCAAAGTTTTCCCTATATAAGTCTATATAAACCATGTGACCCCGGGGCGGGGCCATATTTGATCCTAGGGGGATAATTTGAAAAATCTTGGTAGAGGACCGCTAGATGATGCTACACACCAAATATCAAAGCCCTAGGCCGTGTGGTTTTATACAAGAAGATTTTCAAAGTTTTCCCTATATAAGTCTATATAAACCATGTGACCCCCGGGGGGGGGGCCATATTTGACCCTAGGAGGATAATTTTAACAATTTTGGTAGAGGGCCACTAGATGATGCTACACACCAGATATCAAAGCCCTAGGCCATGTGGTTTTGGACAAGAAGATTTTCAAAGTTTTCCCTATATAAGTCTATATAAACCATGTGACCCCCGGGGAGGGGCCATATTTGATCCTAGGGGGATAATTTGAAAAATCTTGGTAGAGGACCACTAGATGATGCTACACACCAAATATCAAAGCCCTAGGCCATGTGGTTTTATACAAGAAGATTTTCAAAGTTTTCCCTATATAAGTCTATATAAACCATGTGAAAGTTTTTCCTTTCAGTTGCCATGGCAACCACAGTTCTGCATGGAATTCAAGTCTTTGAAATATTTTGAAAGGGGGCCACCCAAGGATCATTCCTGTGAAGTTTGGTGTAATTATGCCCAATGGTTTTCAAGAAGATTTTTTTAGAAATTGTTGACGGACACACGACGCATGACAGATGACTGACGACGACGCACTACGGACGACGGACATCAAGGGGTCACAATAGCTCACCTTGTCACTTCGTGACAGGTGAGCTAAAAATATCCCACAAAATTGCTGTTTTGACCAGAACCACGAAATTTCATGCCCACAAAATTAAATGATTTTACAGTATTTTGTTAAATATTTCACAATAATCTTACGCATATTGTGTCAAATATGAGAATAATGCCATTTTAACTAAATGCATACACAAGGCATTCACAAAACCTATTATTGCCATATATAACCAATGTACATTCACATGTAGCGTGCCACTCAAACTATTAATTTGAGCCGCACCTTGAGAAAACCAACATAGTGGCTTTTAGTGATATGGAAATATTGTAAAAGTAGTTTCATGTCTTAATATGTTAATGTAGTCTTCGTAAAGCTTGTATGTAAATTGATATGTATTACAGGAATAAAATATCCCCAAAACCAAAGAAAAAAAAAAACAAAACGGTTTCTCTAATTGCAACAGGTTTAAAAAACCAGACTGCGGATGCACAGGCTGGTCTAGAACCATGCAGGTCGCAAAGTCACTATGTTGGTTTTCTCATGTTGCGGCAGATTTTTATAGATTTTCTGTAGAAAATGCATTTATATTGGGATTTATTACAATAATGCACACATTTAATGATCTTATTAATAACCTCTTTATTGTTGGCGTTTCAACAATAATCAGATGACAAGCCCACAAAAACCACTCAACTAGAAAAGCAAAATAATATTCTCTCGAAATATTGCCACTGTCTCTGACTTTCCTTCTTCAAATTCATGTGCAAGATGCCAAAGTTGCCTTTTTAGCGGGTTTGCTTTTTAACATTTTTCCCCCCACTAATTGTGGTTTGACATTATATCAAATGACAAAATAAGACTTTTCTGAATGGATTAACACATCCTCATTTTCCAAAGATATACTTTAATGACAAAAAAAGAAACAAATAAAAACAATCCCACACTTGCCAAATAGAGATTCAACATTTTGTATTTTATCCTTTGTTAAGCTTAGAGGATCTTGATACTTTTTGTTCATTTCTTGTGAATAATTTGTATTCTACTGTAAAACACCTTCTGTCACTAACATCCATCAATCTGCCCATTAAGGGAAAAGTAGTCTGGATCTAGACAGAGCTGAATCTCAAATAAGAAAGCATCTGGTCTCAATGGAGGTACAATCTGCATAAAGCATCTGGTCTCAATGGAGGTACAATCTGCATAAAAACTGCCCTTGTTTTTCAGTATTTGTCAAAGCCATGACATTTCTACATCTCTAGTTTTCCAGGTTTTATTTCAAGATTTACTGAGCTTTAAACATGTACATACAAAATGCCAGCAATTAAGTGTTAATAAATATTAATGTGTACTATAGTACATTTGCACTTCACTAACGAGCCATTAGTTCTGAAAGATTTTTCCTCACAGGGAAGTTAATTATACTTGCAAAACAGGGCTTAAGACATGAAATTTCTGAATAATTGAATATTACGATTTCTAAGAAATTCAGTTGTTTTTTTCGTGTGTAATACAAATAATTGAAAAGGTAAAAGGTATGGTAATGTATCTTACGTACGCTTGTGTACATGAAAGATAGGTCACAGTAAAGTATAGTAAGTGCTCGTACTTGATCGATCGTCAAAATCAACTTTACTTAAATAAGGAAACATGATACAGTATAACCTGCATTAAGAGACCACCAGTCCTACAGGATGGACAAAAAGTGGTCTCTTTACATAAATGGTCTCCTAAAACAACAGTATTTGTTCTATAACAAAACAGAACGGAAATTGAAAAAGTCGTCTCTTAAAGCAAGTGGTCTCTCAAGCAAGTTCGACATTAATTGTGTTGTTCGCAATGGCACTGCTTTCATTCTAATACCTATACTTACAAATTCTGTCGAACTGATGCCACACTCAATCATTCTTTCCTAATGGTATACATTTTTTTTTATATTTCAGAGTCAGATAGAAATATCTTTCACCTAGTGAACTGGGGGAGATACAACAGTCTCACAAGTTGTGTGTTGTGCAGCCACATCATTTCAAGAATATGAAAGAAATGGTGTTCATGAGTGAAAGATATTTTAGAACCACAGGTAAAATAAACATACATTCTTTTTTTTATTCATTTTAGTAGTTTTAACCAAGCTTTACCCATTTTGTAGTTCCGTATAGATGAAATTTTCCATTGTGAAATCACCAGACGCATTTCAATATTTCAATAATGCACTAAAAAGCATGTAATAATCAAAGGCCTGAAGGGCCTGAGAGTCGGCTAATGATTGATGTACTGGTAGTATAGTCTACCACTTTCAGTTTGGTTTTAGTTTTTTTCCCCAACTGAACAGAGATTTTGTTACAATAGATGAAATGGACATTCAATCGATGCCTAGTAAAACTTTGATTGACATTATACAAGTATTTAAACCCAATATATTTCTCTAAAATTGAAGAGTTGTTTGCAAAAATAAAAATGTTGAAAGTACAAACTACAATTTGACAGGTGACACTAAGATACTGCCCATGACTATAAATATTTTTCCAGTAAACATTTGCCTCCGGCATTACCAAAACAGGCAATTATCAGCTGGTATATATTCACACATGATGAAATTTGAATATGAAAATTTATATATTGAAATTTTATAGCGCGGATTGCCACATACAATTTGTAACGGATGGACGAAAGAACTGTTCAGATATTTTACAGATAAGGGGCCTGGCAATAACCGTGTCACACTCTAGGTATTGTTCAATCATATCATAAGGGATGTGAATTTAAAGTATACTTACTTTAGCATTTAAAGATATGTAAATGTTGCTGAGTGTCAATATATAGTGTCATGAATGTTTACACTGACAGGAAAATTGCGCATTCGAAACTAAGAGAAGTTACTCGGACTAGCTACCAATTTCGGAAAAGATAATCAATATTAATAAATGCAGTTCTTTTTTAATTAAAACCATCATTTATTCTATTTCAGACATGTTAACCGCTTCAAAACCATGTCAGTAGTCCCCAAGTCTATGTACTTTCAATTATCCGTTTTGATTCATGTAGACAGACAGGCCCAGACTGGGCTGAAAAAATGATTGAGCCATTTTTACGTGGTCGGTAGCAGGGTGGGTTTGGGGAGCGGTGTTCCTTCCCGCTTTGAACTGCAGTCAGATTTTGAAATGGGCATTGTGGCAGGTGGTAAAAGGGCAAATGTATCAAACTGTAAAGTGGCAATATGGGGGGAGGGTGTGGGAGGATACTCCCTCCTGCAATTAGGGTTTGGGGTATCACCACAAGGAAATTTTGAAAATGTAGACCCTTGATACAGCCTTTGGTGCGATTTCTAACTGAAAATTTTATGTTTCAATATCTAAATATTACCTCTAGATTCTTTTTAGTATTACAATATTCAAAGTATGAATGACTGTCACTTCATATTTTTACTTTCAGGTCATGCCTCAGCACTAGAATATAAGTCTGATATTGATTCTATGTATGTATTATAAAAATAAATTCTAGAATCATTTCTGTTACAATAATATCTATCATGTCTGTTACTTTAATGTTTAAATTTCATAACACAGCTCGATATTTACCCAAAATATTATATCCAGATATGATTACACTTTCTTTTATACCGCCAAAATCTCCAGTTTCAACAATATGTTTTACAAATTGTGATGATATGAAGACAGTTTAGCAGCAATTGGCAGTATCTGACATTGAAGTTTACGGTGAAATTATTTAAATCATTTCATAAAAAAAATTGTTTCGTTTCGTCAAAGCACTCTAACATAGACGATCTACTTTTGATTTCAAAAACTACAAGAAAATATAATTTAATGTTTCGCCGATTTGTTTATTTCTCGAAAAATAAGAAATAAAATCATTTTTAAAATCAGTAGTAATTAAACAAATCGGTAAGAGCTCTTTCTCGGGATAATTTATTTGCTTACTGACTGCAAAAATCAAGCCATTTGTCATCATGAAAAGCAGAATGGGTGACGGTTGCATTTTTTTGCGAACCTGAATCGTAAGCAAATTATCCAAACCAGTCAAAATTCCAGAAAGGTTACGATCTAGATTCTTTCTAGTATTACAATATCCAAAGTATGACTGTCAGTTCATCTTTTTACTTTCAGATCATTTATTTATTTATTTATTTTGTTGGGTTTAACGTCGCACCGACACAATTTTAGGTCATATGGCGACTTTCCAGCTTTAATGGTGGAGGAAGACCCCAGGTGCCCCTCCGTGCACTATTTCATCATGAGCGGGCACCTGGGTAGAACCACCGACCTTCGGTAAGTCAGCTGGATGGCTTCCTCACGTGAAGAATTCTACGCCCCAAATGAGGTTTCGAACCCACATCGATGAGGGGCAAATGGTTTGAAGTCAACGACTCTAACCACTCGGCCTTACTTTCAGATCATGCCTCAGGACTAGAATACCAGTCTGACACAGATTATATGTAGGTGTAATAAAAATAAATTCTAGAATCATTTCTGTTACAATAATATCTATCATGTATGTTACATGAATGTTAAAATTTCATAACACAGCTCGATATTTACCCAAAATATAATATCTGGATACGATTACACTTTTCTCCATTTTCAACAATATATTTTACAAATTGTGATGATACGAAGACATTTAGCAGCAATTGGCAGTATCTGACATTGAAGTTTATGGTTAAATTACCTCTTATTTAAATCTTTTCATAAAAAAGTTGTTTTGTTTCGTGAAAGCAGCCAAACATAGACGATCTACTTTCGATTTCAAAAACTACAAGAAAATACAATTTAATGTTTCGCCGATTTGTTTATTTCTCGAAAAATAAGAATCAAAATCATTTTTAATATCTGTAGTAACTAAACAAACCAGTAAGAGCTTCTTCTTCCGATAATTTATCCGTTTACTGACTGCAAAATTCATGTGTGTGTGTAGAAACCCACGCAAAGTTTATAGAAATCATACGATGCGTGTATACGTTCAGTGTGGGAGAATTAAGGCTGATCGGGATCGGCTATGTTACCTAACGCATCCAGACGATTCAGATTTTGTTTTTAAAAAAGCATTGTGTGCATTTCTGTAATTTTATATACGTTTTTATACGCTTAGAAATTATTAGACATGCGTATTTGCATTATTTCTATACGTAATTTACGCTAATACGCATCTTATCTGGAGCCCTGTGGAACTATTTTTTGTCTTTCGCTGGATGTTACGCAAGCTTTGTAAGCCTGCGCAATTCATAAAATGCACATTTATGCTTAATGAGTTACATTCAAGTATTGCACAGTTACAAGTCATAAATATAATCTAATGGAACTACATCCCTTCACTGTGTTATTTGGTCCATTTAGACTTAGAGAATCGCTGGACAGCAAGGACTCGTCAAAACGATTTCATCGTTTAGCCGACTATAAAATGTGGTTTGTTGCAAACAAAGCAAAATTATTCATTGTTTTAGAAAACAAAGCATAAATAAATCATGAATATAAACAAAACACACATACAATTTGTACAAATGAGTGCTATATATTATTCATTGTGCCTGTCTGACATTATTCAGTTCATTGCAGTCTACCAGTCTTTACTCAGATATTGCAATTTTACAAAATTAACAAGAGCTCCGGGAGCAATATACACCTAAAGTTTTAAAGTGGAGAAAGTAAAACTTGTACAAAGATTGTAATGGGTGTGTAACATGGTGATGAGTTTTGGTTATGGGATTTTGTGCACATGGCACAAGTAAATAAAAGTGTGTTTTTTTTCAGGGCATAACATTTTCTGATTTTTATAGAAACATTCTTTTCATATTTTATTAAATCGTAAAAACTGTATCTTTACTGATTACAGTTTTATCTATGTATGTAGTTATATATATAGTATTCACTCATTTTACATTATATATAATTTATATCTTGTGTTAAACAAAACAAAACAATGGTAATTCAATGATTATATGTTGATTTACACAGAATGTTTACTTGTTGTTAATTACTAATGGAAACCTTTTTCCCTAGGCATAAATTTGTATGACTGATCAAATGAACATCTGTCAAACAACAGGGCAACAAATGGCTTTGTATATGATTTTTTTCAGTTTCAGACTACTTAGTAAAAAAAAAACATGATAGATTTTTCTGAAATTTTACATGGAAAAATGTATGTATGACCTCCTTTAATTTCTATAAATCCACTAAAAATCAGCTTTAAGATCTTGAAATAGTGAACAATAAAATCTCTGAATACATCTTCTTTTCTAAATAACATTATAGCATATCACAGATTAAAAAGTTTACTCTTCACTTCCTGTAAGAAAAACATTAAGCTGTATATAGCATTACATTGTATCTGGAGAAACCGAATTCAATTTCACCCACACAGTAGTAGACAGTTTTGTCACTGGGGAGTAAAATGGCTTCAAATTCAGTTTATCACATTTTCTTACATGGCTCGATTTGATTGACATTAAAACAAAAGAAAATCAACCTCTGTATATTCTGTGATAAACAACGGTTGAAATACGATACGTAAGTGAGCATTATGATGTCAAATTGCCACATGATAACCTGTTCATTAATACGCAGATAAATCAAAGAGCTATAAAAATAAATAAACTTGGAAGGAATTTAGAGCAAATCTCGCCAACATCACATGGGAACTAATTGAGATCTCGTTTTACCGGTGTATGAAACAGACAGAAGAAGGATAAAAATTTGTGTCATGAAAAACTTTCTATCAGATTGTTTGTTTATAATGATGACGGTATTATTTTAATGTTATTAGTATTTTCTACATGGGGAACGAATGAATTTATGATTGGAAGTCTGAGGAATCAACAGTTGTTTGAAAATTGGACCGGATTTGGTTTATTATGTGCCGGCAGTATTGCCAGTGTAATACTTTAACAAGAGCTCGTCGAACACGAAATGCCCCCCTTGATGCATTCAGTAATTGCACAAGGAACAGAAATTATTTGCTCACTGTAAACAAAAGTTCTACTGTTCTGGTTAAATGTGACATTGACCTTTGACCTAAAAACCAAAAGGGGTAATCTGCTGGTCATGATCAACCCCCCCTATTAAGTTTAGTGATCCTAGGCCCAAGCGTTCTCAAGGTATTGTCCGGAAAGGGTTTAACTGGTCTGGGTCAATGTGACCTTGACCTTTAGCCTACAGACCTCAAAATCTATAGGGGACATCTACAGGTCATGACCAACCTCCCTATCAAGTTTCATGATCCTAGGCCCAAGCGTTCTCAAGTTATTGTCCGGAAACTGTTTATGTTCCGGGTCACTGTAACCTTGACCTCTGACCTACTGACCTTAAAATCAATAGGGGTCATCTGTGGTCTGATGAACCTCTCTATCATCTTTCATGACCTTGGCCCAAGTGTGTCTCAATGTTATCGTCCAGAAACCGTTTAACTGTTCCTGGCCAATCTGACCTTGAATTTTGACCAAATGACCTCTAAATCAATAGGGGTCATCTGCTGGTCATGATCAATCTCCCTATCAATTTTCCTGATCATAGGCCCAAGCGTTCTTGAGTTATCGCCTGGAAACCGTTTTACTGTTCCTGGTCACCGTGACCTTGACCTACTGATCTCAAAATCAATAGGGGTCATCTGCTGGTCATGACCAACCTGCCTATCAACTTTCATGATCCTAGGCCCAAGTGTCTTGAGTTATTATCCGGAAACCATTTAACTGTTCAGGGTCACTGTGACCTTGACCTTTGACATACAGATCTCAAAATCAATAGGGGTCATCTGCAGGTGATTACCAACCTGCCTATCAACTTTCATGATCCTAGGCCCAAGCGTTCGTGAGTTATCGTCCCGAAACGGATAGGTCTACATACAGACCGACCGACCGACATCTGCAAAACAATATACCCCTCCTTCTTCGGAGGGGGGACATAATAAGCGTCAGACTCTGCTGATATGATCAAGTCAGCAAACGCTTCAATAAGATAATGCGGTGACACAAGCTTACGCGAGATTATCAGATATCTCCTGTTGCCATTCAGTGTATTTTATACTTCTTTGAATAAATGAAGCCCAGTATAACTGATTATCAAAAGTTTTCTATGAACATGTAAGAATGAAATAATCAAGGCTTTCTTGTGGCTTATCATCGTTCAGATGTTTGGATATTTAACCAGACGGGCTAACGCCCTCATGGTTCAATTCCTGCGCATCTGAACTCTGAACCATGATAAATCCAGTCACAAACAACTTGATGACCTTGATTATTTGTTAAATACATAAAATTTCATGTTTTCCAAAAACATAGCAATGGCTGGCATCAGATCTTAGCAATAATTTATCTTTACCTCTCCTACCTGCGAAATGATACTTAAAGCATGCAGTCCACATGCAAAAACCCGACCAGTGTTTGGCATGGAATAATCCTTTTTTAATCTTTGGTACAGGGCCAGCCAAGGAATAATCCCTGCTAAGTGTCATCAACTTAACCAAACTATTTTAGAGTGGATGTCGTTTGAAGAAAATGTGAATGGACAGTGGATGATGATCGAATGGTCACAACAGCTCAACTTGATCAATTTGAACTCAGGTGACTTAAAGACAAGACATCCTACATCTCTAAATCATATGCTAAAGCTGAAAGTTACCAACAGCTAAGGTTAGTCTATTAATACCGTTTCAAGTCATGTGTTAGCAACTAGTGGAATAGCTCTCTCCAGGCTTTTGGCAAATGAAAAACCTCAGATCTGCCTTCGCAGAAAACCCTCAATATTTTCCAATTTAATTACTCAAAACCTTACCAATGAATTGTAGGGTGTTCCTGAAACATCTCCTTGTCAATACTCTTCCAACAATTAACCTCCTCCACAACGTCACTGCCATTGTTTGTTGATACTGTGTCTGGTAAACTATCACTTTATGAAAGTATAAGTTACAGATTCTTGATTCAAAATGAACAAAGAAATTTAAAGAGCAAAATATCTACATCACTATGATATCAATAACTTAAAAATCTGTCTATAAAGTCATGTTGCTTAAATCAGAAACAATGTAGAAAATTCTAGTGTCAATCTTCCTTCTGACTTCCTCCCAAAAATAAAATTAACTAGAATGTGTCTGTAGGACACAGGGTGTGCCCCCAACTGGTACATTTGTCACAAATAAGGGGCAATAATTCAAATGTTTGCAGTCTTAAGGGGGTAAAGCCTCAATAAACATTTTATAAAAAGGATTCATTATTCTAGGCGATTTACTTTTTTATACTATGAGCATCACAAACAAAAAGTCCACTATTTTGGCTATTTCAAGGGCCAAAACTCTGTAATAAGCGCTAAGATTCTCAAGAAAAATGCCAAATACTTTTTGAGCTAGGCACATTATTAGGTGAAAATGTGCATTTTTGACTATTTCAGGGGCCATAACTTTAAAAATAGGGGGTGGAGCCAGCCAAAAACTAAGAGGTGTGCAAGTTTATCTCATGATAAAGACTCGTGCAGGTTTTCATCAATTTATATCATATACTTTTTGAGCTAGGCGCGTCACAAGGTGAAAATATGCATTTTTTACTATTTCAGGGGCAATAACTCTGGAAATAGGGGGTGGAGGCAGACGAAAAATAGGAGATTCGCAAATTCATATCATGATAAAGACTCATGGCTTGCAAGGTTTAATCAATTCCTATGGAATACGTTTTGAGCTAGGTGTGTCACAAGGTGAAAATGTGTATTTTTGACTATTTCAAGGGCCACAACTCTGGAAATAGTGGGAGGAACCAGATGAAAAATAAGAGGTGCGCAAGTTCATATCATGATAAAGACCCATGCAAGGTAAAAAAAATTAATCAATTTATATTAAAAACTTCTTAAGCTAGGCTCGTCACAATGTGAAAATGTGTATTTCTGACTATTTCATGGGCCATAACTCTAGAAATATGGGGCGGAGTCAGATGAAAAATAGGAGGTGGGCAAGTTCATATCAGACTCGTGCAAGGTTTCATGAATCTATATCATATATTTTTTTAGCTAGGCGCGTCACAAGGTGAAAATGTGCATTTTTTACTATTTCAAAGGCCATACCCCTAAAAATAGGGGGCGGAGCCAGACGAAAAATAGGAGGTGCGCAAGTTCATATCATGATAAAGACTCATGCAAGGTTTCATCAATTTATATCAAATACTTTTGAGCTAGGCGCGTCATGAACTTCGGACGGACGGACGCACAGACAAGACCAAATCTATATGCCCACAACTCATAGCACAAAAATACACTTGTCCGGAGATAAATAATTCCAATGACAGCAAGTTACCCTAAGTAAACACAGAAATTCCAGGTCTGAGGAAAATTTTACATAGCAATTTCACACCTCTAACAAAATTTCAAATAGTAAGTAGATTGCTTTTGAAACTAGATGGCTCTACGTTGATCATCCAACCTTGAACACTGACCTTGAATATAGGTCAAAAACACTGTGTCGTAACAGAAGAATACTCTGATGAAAATGTTTACGGTCCATACTTAGTTCTTCCTAAGCCAGACAGGGGTTATGCAAACCAACTGGACAAACTTTAAGGATGCTGAGCATTCTTTAGTTATTAAGTGTCTCTAAGTCACTGTGACCTTGACCTTTGACCTACCTTTCTAAAACTTTGGCTGAAATCCCAGCATTAATCCAGACAATCTTTTGTGACAGACAGATAAACAGACAGGTGGACAGAATAAAAATCAATATATCTCCTCAATTTATGGACAGATGTAATTCTACATCCCTGTAGGCACAAAATTCCACACGGATGAGAACATGAAAAATAGCTTACCAGTCTGGCGGTATGTTTTCTGTAAGTACTCGCACTGTATACAAGACACATGTTAATAGCTTGATCACAAGATTGAATATACGAATACGCAAACCTGCAAAACAGAATTTATAAAACCATTCTGCATGTGAACATAACACAAGGAAAGAGTATACTATTCATATATAATATTATATATACATACTCCTATAATATTATGTTGGATAGTATTATGCAATAAGCAACATCATGAAACTACATTTTATTATGCAGTCAAACTTCATTCGCTCCAACGTGATGGGACTGGCAAAATTTGTTCAAGTTATCATCAGTTCAAGCCATCAAATTTATAAAACATTATATAAGTGGATTTTACTGGGACCCGACGATGATTTCGAGTGAAGAGTGGCATTCAAATTATCAAGTAAGTGAGCAAAGTTCGACTGTATACCGGTACCTGTATGCCCATCACAACATTGTTTCAGGCATGGTAGGGCACTGGGAAGAACCAGCGACCTTCTGTAAGCCAGCATGAATATTTGTGCATCAATTGCACTTGAAATAAAAAACATTCCAGACATATAAAACTTAACTACTAGTAAATTGAACAAAAACGTCTCCCCTCTCATTATGGCAGCACTTAAAATCTTAATTTTTAAAATAAGCATCCCTCGACTTGAGTGATGTCGAACTATGTCTGAGAATACTTGACAATGAATCACACTTGTATTTTATACTAGATAAAAACTTACTTGATCTTTGATTTTTGATGAAATATAACTGTAGCCTCTCCTTGAACGATTTCTCATTGGTAAAAAACTCAACACGTACTCTGAAATAAACAATTATTTAGAGTTAGTATTATAAATGAAGAATCCTTACTTCCCCTCATAAACAAAACCGAAATGAAAACCTTGGGAAAGGTAATGAAATAAAACTTAATAAGAGGGCCATGATGATTCTATATGTGTTATTTAAACTTTGTCGAGTTTTCCAGGTCACAATAAATCTGAGCAAGTTTCATGATGACCAGGTCAAAGCCACAGACAGTCAACAGACAGAGGGAGACAGGTTTATTTTGTATAAAATGCACACATACATAATCATATAAAATAGCATGATGTACAGGTATTCTCAAATACATATATATATTATGAAATAACGATCCATGTTACACATTTTGGATTGGCATAACTTATGTACACCACACTCATATAAGGTATGAGTTCATAAAAAGTTTAAATATTTGTTTGTGCTATCAAAAACACAGCCCTCACCCTGTACTCTAACATGTCAATGACCAACAAAATATAAACATTCAAACATTCACATTGATCTCATTGACCTCTGACCTTGACCTTTAAACAAGTTTATTTTGTACGGGCAGTCAGATATTTGGACGATCAGTGTCATAATTTTGTATAAAAATATGATACCTATTGAAATGGAAGTAAGTATTAAATTTTACAAAATAAATGGTCTTTCTGTAAAAATTTGTTTATTGCATTTCAGTTCCATTTTATTTTAAGATGGATAATTTCCAAGCCTACAGGCTACTTTCTCTTGCTGTATGTCTCAAAATTGTTTTCAATGTCATTTTCACAGACTGTTAGACCTACTAAATATGGTCTCCAGCAGTATCTTCAACACAGTATTTGTTTTCAACTATGAGAATATTTCCAAACCATTTCCGCCACTCAGCAATATCTGTTATTGTAAGCCATCTCAAACACTTAATCAATTAGTTAAAAATCCATCAGAAAAGGACTAGAACCATTGACCAATGTGTCTAACTTGCAATCATACCATCATTCTGAGCTATCAAGTGCTATATTTTCTTATTCACGTGAAATTACATTTACATAACAATTTACAACCATCGCAATAAACATGAATATTCTACATTTAAAAGTGCAAATTTTGCAAAACAAAGGGCAAATAACTCTAGACTTATAAATCCTATCTTCACCAAAATACAATGTGACCAAGAGTTAATGGGAATACACATTTTGTCCAGACATCCCAACTTTTTCTGAATGCCAAGTGGGAGTTTTTGCTTTCCAAAGTGGGAGATTGAGGTGTCCAAGTGGGAGATTTTATACCGCGGTAATTATGTTCATGATAACGAAGCTTTTAACAAATCTAATGATAATATAAACTTATTTGCCCTTATAAAATCACTAGTCTTAAAACATTCACTTATATCTTATTATTCATGCATTTTTAATGTTTTGGAACAATAATACATGAAGCCTTCTGTGCAAATTATAATAGTTATGGCACTTTAAGCACTATGTCTAAATTCAAAACACCACTGAGAATTAATCCTGCACTTTTATTTCTTATGTTGGAAAGAAGACTTCCCAGGTGAATTTTACATGACAACAGTGCAGCTGTTAGGACTGTAAAAACAAAATGTATATAGCTAAAAGAATAAAGTTCAAGCAATAGAAAATTTACTGTTTGATTCTCATCCCTGTCAACCAGTATTTAAACACCCTCGCTCAAATACTTTTATTGATCAAATCCTGTTATCCAAATTCAATGTCGGTATTGTTACACTTTCGTAGATTTGCCTAAATCTCCAGTGAAAAGGATGTGTTTGACAAATTGTTATGATGCAAAGACAGTTTAACAGCATTTATTAAGTAAGTGATATTTAAAATTTACCATGACATTTCCTCTTCTCAATGATTTAAGAGAATGTTTTAAAACCTAGCAGGTTGACTCGGCGACCATCTACTTTCGATTCAAAAAGTTACAGAAAAAGGTAAAGCCAGTATAATTTCTGATCTAAATTTGATTGAATTAAATTAGATATCTAATGTCTGGATTTTAATTTCAATTGTGACACATTAATCAACACCTGGCTTTGTTTGAAACTTTGTTGAATCGTGTAATAAACAATAATCAGCACAGGTAGAATAAGGTGCGAAAATATCCGAAAGGTGTTGTTTACAGACTCGATCAGTAGTGATACATACAGTATCAGATAGGCGCAAAGAAGTGGATTATTTCATAATTTTTGTTTTTTCATTGTTGTTTATGTTGTTTTGTTGTTGTTTTTTTTAATCGGGAGTTTGAGACTTCTGATCGGGGTGATCGGGTTTTACAACCAGAATCGGGAGAAACCCGATCGGATCGGGAGAGTTGGGATGTCTGTTTGTCTAAAAGCAGTTTGGAGTGTTGAAGAAAATTTTAATGAAGTTACTTAACTGCTAAAATTAGTGTTAACAACCCCTGTGAAAAAGGTTCATGAACTTCATGAATTTATTCATGAAATAGTTCATGAATAAATATTCATGAGAATCAAAATTTATGTTTCATGAATTTCAATATGAACTTGTTCATGAATGAAAAAAGTAATACATGAACTAGTTCATGAATATTGAAATACATGAAACATAAATTTTGATTCTCATGAATATTTATTCATGAATTTTAATTCATGAACACATTCATGAATATTGAAATTCATGAAACATTAATTTTGATTTTCATGAACTTGATATTCATGAACTTGTTCATGAATTAACAAGAGCTGTCTCCATAGGATGACATATGCCCCCGATGGCACTTTGAATGAGTAGTTATGGCCGATGTTAGAGTTTAGGACCTTTGACCTACGGAGCTGGGTCTTGTGCACGACACGTCGTCTTACTGTGCCACACATTCATGCGTAGTTATTTTAAAATCCATGCATGAATGACAAAGATATGGACCGGACACGCCCATCAATGCACTATCATGAAAAATGACCTTTAACGTCTAAGTGTGACCTTGACCTTTGAGCTACGGACCTGGGTCTTGCGTGCAACACGTCGTCTTACTGTGGTACACATTCATGCCCAGTTATTTGAAAATCCATCCATGGTTGACAAACATATGGACCGGACACGCCCATCAATGCACTATCCTTCAATGTCTAAGTGTGACCTTGACCTTTGAGCTACGGACCTGGGTCTTGCACGCGACATGTCGTCTTACTGTGGTACACATTCATGCCAAGTTATTTGAAAATCCATCCATCGATGACAAAGATATGGACCGGACACGCCCATCAATGCACTATCCCTTAATGTCTAAGTGTGACCTTGACCTTTGAGCTACGGACCTGGGTCTTGCGCGCGACACGTCGTCTTACTGTGGTACACATTCATGCCAAGTTATTTGAAAATCCATCCATGGTTGACAAACATATGGACCGGACACGCCCATCAATGCACTATCCTCTAATGTCTAAGTGTGACCTTGACCTTTGAGCTACGGACCTGGGTCTTGTGCGTGACACGTCATCTTATTGTGGTACACATTCATGCCAAGTTATTTGAAAATCCATCCATCGATGACAAAGATATGGACCGGACACGAAAACTGCGGACAGACTGACAGACGGTTCAAAAACTATATGCCTCCCTTCGGGGGCATAAAAATCATACAAGAATTTTAATTCATGAACTAATTCATGAATATTGAAATTCACGAAACATAAAATTTGATTTTCATGAATATTTATTCATGAACTATTTTTGTTTAAAAAGAAAAGAAAATGTTCATGAACCTATTCATGAACTAGTCAAGGAAACCTGGTAACACTATGAAACCTGAGAGATCCGCATGTAATGGAATTCTTTTAACAATTTTGGTAGAGCTTGATACAAGAAAAGCTCCTGTAGGTCAAATTGTTGTTCAGTTAGCCTTGCCAGAGACTGTTTTTTTAGTCTCTGCTGAGTCACTGTGACAATGACATTTTCCATCCTCGACAAATGACATGTTGAGTGAAACAGTAAACTAGAGTAGGATTGGGAGCATAATAAGAAGTAAACAATTGCTGTATAAAATACAAAACATTAAGTTAAACAATGTATAATTTACTTTAATCTCAAGATTGAAATTCAGATACTAGCTTTGCTCTGGGCCGTGAAAACTTGTGACATTTTAAAAGGATTTTATCTTTTTTAAATGAACGATTTATGACAACACTATAATTACTTATCTGATTTTCAGTATACTCATGTTCCTTTTAAACCATTCCTAACTGTAGTATGACAATTATTTCCTTCTTATTTGCTGCACAAACTTCTCAAAAATTCCTGAATCACATGTGCAAAATATTTCCCAGCATGCAACAAAATAATGGAAACCGATCATGTGACATTATAAATAAAATGTTCATGAACATTCATGAAAAGTTCATGAACTTATTCATTTATTGTAAAAGGTAATAAATCTAAGTTTTATGTTTAATGAATGAACAGTTCAGAAACTCACAACTGGGTTCAAAAACCAGTTACACTGAACTAGAAAAAGGTTTTGAATTTTAGTACTTTTAATGAAGCTGTGTTCATGAACAGTTTTGGTTCTTAGTCTTAGTTTAGACCAACAGTAACTGTTCAGGAACTGGTAAAGTTCCATAAGTTCTTGAACTTTTGCAGTTTTTGAACCAATGTTCAAGAACTATCATTGTTCTAGAATCACAGTCTAAGAACTGTTATGCTGGTTCAAGAACAGTTCTTTAAGTTCTTCAGAAGTTCTTGAATGTTCAAGAACTTAATACTACATAACCCTGTAGTTCCTGAATCACAATTTCAATCATTATCTGAATTTCATTTTCAAGTTCATGAATTTCTTAAATTATTTAATGATTTTCTGAAATGTTCATGAACTGCATTTACAAGTTCATGAAATGAAAGGAATATTCTTGAACTTGAGACTTCATGAACTTAAGTAAGTGAACTTTTCCTTGTAGTTCATGAACTTTTTTGATAATTCATGAAATAATTCATGAATAAATTCATGAAGTTCATGAACCTTTTTCACAGGGGAAGGTTTCTGATTAGGTTTCATGTACATCAGATATATTAAAATGTGAGTGTTGACAATGTGAAATAAGGTAATGCAGGCTAATTGTCTGGTTTCCCAAAAAAATAAATTTGCTAATTATTTAAAGGTGTGCTAGATTTTGCGGCAATTATACATTCTTCATAGTTTCATTAAAACTTCTCAGAAATTCTGCCTTAAAATGTGTTAACAAAGTGAAATATGATATTTTTGACTTATTCAAGGGCAGTTACTCTGATCATACTGATGTCACTTAAACAATCTTGCCCATTAAAGTTGGCCAATATGTTTATGGACATTCTGTAAAGACTGGTAAAATAATAATATGTACAATGTGTTATGAATAAAACTGTTAACAAACCCAAAACAACAAATGATAATGGACACTGGGCAATTACAATACCCCACTAGGTGAGACATATGATTCTGAAATGTTTCTGGCTATGTGTATAGGCCTTTTTGCTCCACACAATATAAAACAAACAAACATGAAAAGATAACTGTGCCATTGACCATCTTTAGGGACTAATATGGTTTAATTCATTCAATCTGAGGACTGTTATGAAAATTAATTTTATCCATTAATTGAATAGATAAACAAGTACAGAAAATTACAATTATATTTACATGTGTCTAATCAATTCATATATGGGCTAAAATAAGAAATATACCATTTCTTGAAAAGTTCCTAATTTATAAAGATATAGCACAGACACTAGATCCAGAAACCTGAGTGCATGGTTATGGAATGTGAGTTTGGAGACCATTTTCAGAATGCAACCATGCCATTGGTCTGGTCAAAATCAACCAATAATGAGTTTGGAGACCATTTTCAGAATGCAACCATGCCATTGGTCTGGTCAAAATCAACCAATCAACGACTCGAAATTTATAACTTATTCATTAAGTATATCACTAAATATCATCAATTCATATTTATAAAAAAGGTTGTATTTTCAATTGTTTATCTGCTTGAAATCTGACAGACTGATAAAACTCCTGGTCATGGCACCAATATTACAGGTGTGTTCAGATTTATACTTCGATAGTTGTAAAAAGCAAAACTCAGATCTTTTTGTTTCGCTTTTGTCCGGTTTAGAGTCAGAATGGAACATTTTAGTCATATGGTGCCTTTTCAAGCTTTTGATGGTGGAGAAAGAACCCAGGTGCCCCACTGTTCATTGTTTAAGGCACTGGCTGGGACCCGGGTAAAACTGCCATAAGCCAGCTAGATGGCTTCCTCATAGGTTTCTAAGAAAGAAACCCACATCTGCAAGTGGCAAATGAATTGAAGTCAGCAATCTTAACCACTAGGCCACAAAAAAAACAAAAAAAAAAAAACCTAGAAGTTATAAACATAGTATTATTACATTGTAGAATTTACAAACATTATGTATTCAGAAAGGGCAACAAATATTGAAACGTCTTTAAATCATATCCCCATGTGCATTGTATCTCTAGAAAGTCTGAGAACCATTACTTACTATGTAGCACATAATCTTATACAAAACTCAGTTAATGGAATTAGTCAGATTTCCAACAGCTATGCAAGGAAATTTCCATTGATCTGAATTTCATATGTCACTTTATCTAAGGCTCGACAATGGGTTCATACAGAAGCCTTCATACTTGGAATTTATAATCTAGGACCTATGACTTAAAATTTCTTACTTTGAACTTAGAAGTAAAAGATGATAAACAAAAATATTTACATTTTGGTAAATTTCTTTTATTTGTTATTTGTTTTGGAAATAAAACAAAAGCAAATCACTATCAAAGTAACCAAAAATGGGCATTTTCATACATCAACTACTTAAGTTCTAAGTCATAAGTTTTAAGTCCAAATTACCCTTACAGGCTTCAATAGATTTCTCATTTAGTGTATCATGTATGGTGCCTATAAATTTGTTTCTCTCCTGTCTCTTTAATATTGCTACATTGTATTCAGCCTATAAATTGCTTCTAGCAGAGTCAATGTCCTTATTAAGCATCCACTAATGATATCAGTTTGTGATCAAGGAAACCAAAATGGTCTTTTCACCTTACTGACAGGATTCATTATTTAATTGATAACTTTTTCATTGTTCCATTAGCCCTTACCATGCTGAACACTAATGAATCTGCCTTTGCAATCAGTGTAGACCAAGATCAGCCTGCACATATGTGCAATCTGATCATGGTCTGCACTGTTCGCTATTCAGTCAGTAAATTTTCAGTAAACACCCCTTCAAATGATAAATGGTACTGCCCAAAATGGAAGATGGACAAGTCCTTTATTGAAATTTAGCATGGTAAGGGTTATAGACATTATACAGCACTATTCAAAATATACTGTTTTAATTATGCAGACTTTCATAACGACTGGGAAGAAACCTTGAGGACAGTTTTAGTTATAACGAATAAGTCATGTCTTTAATGAAAATGTGAAAAGACGTATACATGCATATAACGAATTCCTTTAATTTACACCACATACAAATTGCATGACTAGAGTGTAGGACAAAACCCCTTCCGCTGATATTTGATGAAGTGGACAAAACACCTCCCATTGTTTTTTTCACGTAAAGATAAAACCCCTCCGGTTAAGTATTCAAGGCAGACAGAATCCCTCCAGTTGAAATATTAGGCAGACAAAAACTCTCCTATCTAAATTTCAAAGTGGACAAAACCACTTTCTTAATATTATGCTATCTTCAAATGTAATGAGAACATAAGGCTGGATATAATTACACAATAAAATTTCCTTTTGTAAATTTTATTTCCTCACAAGACACAAAACAGAAGATATAATATGTTTACTTGAATTGTTTAATGGTTAGTTTCATCTTTCCTTGTAATTACGGCTATTTTGAACTTTGTGTGAACGTGTGAAATATATACAAGAGGGCCATGATGGCCCTATATCACTCACCTGTTATCATTGAACTTGAGGACAAGAAGGTCCTCAGAAAAAATATCTAAGTCTAAAGGACAGGAACAATAAAGGGAAGAAATTTAACCAAAAAGAAAAAAAAATTCTTACAAGGTACAGATATGTCAAAATACACCTAAAAATTGGAGGTACCATCCATGTTGTACCATAGGAAAGGTGGTCTCGGTTTTTCCCTATGGCCAATAATAAAAAAGTTCCCAAAAATAAGCTATTTATAGTAACGTAAAAGGGAAGTAATTAAAAAAAAATTATTGTAAGTGAACAAAAGAAGGATCTGCCAAATAAATCTGTTGACATAAATGAAATTTCAGATCAGTATCTTCATCAGTTACGGAGATATACCCATTTTAATTTGAAATAAAGGGAGGTAATTTGACATAAAATCAGTCCATAGTTATCTACCCTGATTGGCTCAGTCCAACTAATGACAATAATGAAATTTCAAATAAGTCCTATAAGTACTTACTGATATAAATCCATTTTGATTACAATCAGGGGAGGTAATCAGATATAAAATAACTCTGGAACCTACGACTGGATCTGGTTTGTCATGGAATCCAAGATTTACTGTTGTTGAAGATATTTTGGAAGTTTGTATCAAATAAAACCATAAATGAAGTCTTTATATGGCTGCAAAAGCCAAAATAGCCAATTTTGGACCTTTAAGGGGCCATAACTCTGGAACCCATGATGGAATCTGGCCATTTCAAGAAAGGAACCAAGATCTTGTGGTGATACAAGTTGTGTGCAAGTTTGGTTAAAATCAATTCATAAATGAAGCTGCTATTGTGCAGACAAGGTCAAAATAGCTAATTTTGGCCCTTTCAGGGGCCATACCTCTGGAACCTATTATGGGATCTGGCTGGTTCAAGAAAGGAACCAAGACCTTATGGTGACACAAGTTTTGTGCAAGTTTGATTAAATTCAAATCATAAATGAAGATGCTATTGTGCAGACAAGGTCAAAATAGCTAATTCTGGCACTTTCAGGGGCCATCATTCTGGAACCCATAAGGGAATCTCGCCAGTTCAAGAAAGGAATCAAGATCTTATGGTGATACAAGTTGTGTGCCAGTTTGGTAAAAATCAAATCATAAATAAAGCTGCTATTGTGCAGACAAGGTGAAAATAGCTAATTTTGGCCATTTCAGGGGCCATTACTCTGGAACCCATTATGGGATCTGGCCAGTTCAAGAAGGAACCAAGATCTTATGGTGATACAAGTTGGGTGCAAGTTTGGTTAAAATAAAATCATAAATGAAACCACTATCGTGCAGACAAGAAATTGTTGACGCACGCACAGACGGACTGACGACAGACGACGGACGAAGGGTGATCACAAAAGCTCACCTTGTCACTATGTGACAGGTGAGCTAATAAAACGACAAATTTTCTCTGAATTTAATACATTTTCAAAATATCTACAGACCTAGTGAGTAGTATTAATCGGTATTACAGTCTCATCTCATGCCACCCTAAACATTATATAAACTTTAAACAAAAATAGATAGGCACAAAAAAATACATCAAAGTCTGTAATCCCCTTTGATAGGCTTAATTTCATTGGCTTTAGTCAAAGCTTTTTCTCAAATTTTCAGTATAGCAACTTCAAAGAATGTTTTTCCATTTTCAAATCAATGACTGTTGATTGATTGATTGATTTAATATATTGATAGATCTTTAATTGTTATTATAGGGGACGCAATGATTGTGTTTTGTAGGGGAATGAGTACATTTTTGCAAAGCAGAACAGATGTGGACCTTTTTTGTCAACATTAACTGCTGCAGAAGATTTGAAAAACAAAAATAACAAAAAGTATACCTTTCACTTTGTGCATCATCCAGATAACCAAAGGTAGAAATACTGTGAATACCACTATTCTCGTGTTTTTTCAATTCAGGAAATTTCGAAACATTTGACCCGCTTGCAGAATCACTATTATAAAACCTAACATCACAGGTACTGTTCTGCACTTTGGCCTTGGATTCTTCTAATAACTGTTGCCGTTTTTTAGGTGCAGAACTTTCGTTACTCTCCATTTTTCCTTGTTGGTTTTTGAAGGCACCATGAACAATGTAAGGATTGGACATCTTGACAGAGGCTTAAAGACCAAATACCTTTCCATTTATTTTACTTGGCATGTGAGCTTTATGCATATCTGATGGCCCTCTACATCGGTTGCCTGGACGTAAATTAACCTTCCTCGCTTTAAAGGAGAAATAGATAACATTTGTTTATGCAAATGAAGATGTGTAAATCGTAACCTCTCAGTCTGACTTCCTGACAGATATGCAACTCTGATCGCTCAACTAAAAAGCGTTTAACATGAAAATATCAATAAAACCATGATCAACAACAAAATCATGGTTACAAGTATCTTTCTTCTATTAATAATTTCAAGAAAATAGATATCAGAAGTGTTACATTATTCGGCATACATGAATGTAAACAGAAATACAGTCTAAACTGATTCTTTAAGTATCTTTTTATTTTCCTAGCACATACAAAGAGGAAAATATAACAATGGCACAAAAACCAGGTTTTCAACAATTGAAATCCAAAACCATTTCTCTATTTTAGTAACAGTGGCTTCAACTTGAGTGACCACTTGACATGATAAAAGCTATCTGCTACCACGTCTGGTGACAATAGGTGTACCCAAGTTAAGGTTACTGAGTGGAAACCACTATTCTGTTTTAAGTAACAGTGACTTTGACCTTGACCTCTGTGGCCTTATATGCAATCCCATCTGTCATCTCCATCTAAGCTTAGCCATAGAGTTTCACCATAATAGCTCATTCCTAATTAAGTTATTGCATGGAAACCATTTTTCTATTTGAATTTTATTAACATTATATACTACAATGACCCTAACCTTGACCTGAAAGACCCCAAATAAAACACATCCTTTGTCTTAACTCATTAAGTTTGGAAACACTGACACTGTAAGACACTGAGCAGCAATTTCTATTTATAGTAACAATGACATAGACCTTCAACCTAAGTGGCCCAAATGCAATCTTGTCTGTCATGTCCATCAAACCTACTTCACACCAAATTTCACCAACATAACTCATTTTTAAGTGAAGTTATTGCACAGAAACACCTCTTCTATTTTTGATAACAGTGTTCTTGACCTTGGTCCAAGTGGCTGTAAATAATATATATATGCAAAAACAGGGCCTTTGCAAATATACTTTTTATCTTTGCCAAATATTTGCTGTAACCTTTGCAGAACAGTTGCAGCACATGATTGCTGAATATATTCCACAGACGAGTAGAAATGGAACAAAACGTGCAACTATTCTGCAAAGCTTTCGCAAATATACACTACGCACACAGAATGCAAATACTTCGCAAACAATTTACAGTTCGCAGCTGAAACTTCGGCAAATAAATCGCAAAGTGATAGCAAAGTAATCGCAAAGTGATAGCAAAGTATTTGCAACTTGCATGCAAATAATATGCAAAGTATTCGCAAATACATAACAAATAGCAAAAAAATGAATTTCTGAGGTTCAAAGAAAAGGACTTTGTTTAATATCTGAAAAACAGATGTAAATTCACAAAACTATTTGCAGTTTAAATAACTATTAAAAGTCAATCATTGTAGTGATCATTCAGTAACAATAACTAAAATCATGTAATAATTAAGTTTCAACAATTGCTTCAGTAAAAAGTGTTTTATATAACTATCATTGATTAACATTACCTTTCCACATGCTGCAATATTCTCTTGCTCTTGGAAGTCTTATTGGTATTGCATTATCCTTATTCAACAAAGTTTATATCCAGAAAAAACAATTAGAATATAAAGATCTGTTTAACAGCAGTTTGCATTACCAGAATATTTCTACTAACTGATGTGTAAACATTTCCTCACAATATTTTCAAAAATCCTGCCATATGAATATAGACCAATCAGAAAACAGAATGGTTAATTACTTCCTGTACCTCGAGTCTACCAGGAAAGCAAATAGCGCTCTCTCGTATTCTATAAATAGAACACACCGCAGAGATACCATAATGCAATGCGCGAATTGCGGACAAGGGACCGTTGTTTATATATATAACGTATATATACTAAAAATTTTTATTAACCTTTCAGTAAACTTCGAAGAGAATTTAAAAAGTAAAATACGGAAAATTCACTTTGGCTGCACAAAATTCCTTGAAAAACCTGCTAAATAAAGGAATCAATAGGCATATATATTGAAATAAACGTAGGAAATAAATAGACATATTATTTTAGCATTTCGTTAGACCGGGGCCATTAAAAAGATGTGTTCAAATAAAAAAATTTAAAAAGTACAGTACATTGCATACAAATTACTCAATAGTCTGCAAATTACATCAATAAAGTATAGCATCAGAAGGACTGGCTTAAAGTCTTTATCACAAATATACAATATTTTCGGATTCGAAACACCAGCGGTCGAAAAAGTAAGTGCAAGATTATAATTTTGATTCATGATTTTCAAAGCATATATCAGCACAATCATTAACACATGTACTTCTTTCCATACATTTGGTTCACACAACACTGCGCTGAGCCTCAATACGAGGTACTTGAAAGCGTGGTCCATTAAATACTTCATAATTGAAAAAAATATATGACAGGACGTAGGTAGAACTGTATAAGGTGTTGCATTAAATTAGCACCATGTTTTATCAGATCACATCTAAATATCATTGCTAAAAGTCAAATATCTACATGTCACACTAAGGTGTCATTTGTAACATATCATTATACTGATGCATTTCACAGAGATGTTAATTGTTTCAATGAAGAACTATAGATCTAAGTTATGAAATATTGCTGACTTTCAGTTATACATATTGTTCATGACATTTCGAAATTTCAATCGGATTACTAGGATGTGATCATGTGATATCATATATTTACATTTTGCAAAAAACGCAGAATAGTGATAAATGTTTGAACACTTGCGAATGAGGTAAATAGCAAATGGATATAATCATATTGACATATGACCGTAACTGGAATGTGTAAGACAAATAGTAGAACAACATCATCCTTTCATATACTGATGACAATTCGATGTGTTATTACTGACATGGATTTTAAAAATTCAAAACTGTGCTGTCAACATTTTTAAGAATTTCTTACTGTTCAGTATTTAGGCGTAGTATATAGAAATTGAAAGCTATGTGAAACACATTCGTTTGATATGCATCAACTTTAAAATACACGAGGAGATAAATGCAAAATCTGTGAATTACTGATGCTAATATACAGGAAAAGCACCGACTGTTTGTCCGCACATCGAGACCTGTGCTATTTTTAGATAGCAGACATTGTCAGTGACGTCACAGATCCTTACATACGAGACAGCGCTATTCATCTATGTTAACTATTTGCAAATGCTTTGCTCTTTTATTTCTGTACAAAGTTTTTGTTTGCAATACCTTTGCTAACTAAATGAGCTAAGTGTTTGTTTGCAAATGCTTTGCTGTATGCTAATTTAATAAAGTATTTGTTTGCAAAACCTTTGCAGTCTGTAATTTATCTAAGTGTTTATTTGCAAACCCTTTGCTTCAGTGTGATACGTTTTGCAGACTGTTTGCAAAAGTCTGACGCAAATACTTTGCAATCACTTGGAATATAGTTTCTGAGAAAACAAATATTTAAAATATATTCTGCAAATACATGACAAAGGGTTAAATGTGTATAATTAACCAAAGACCAAGTTTATTGAAAGGAAATACTATGTCCGACACTGCCAGCTTGCCCACCTAAACAATGACATACCCAATTCTAGTAATTTTTGGAATCCCTGAATAAAACTGCACGTAGCAGAGATATTGGCAGACCGAACAAACAGGGCCATCATATAAGATACATGAATAAAGCTCACTTTAACCAAGTAAAATAAGTCTAGCAAAACACTAAAACAGCCACTATTGCCATTTACTCACTTAACACCACAATAAATGATAAAACGTTAATGACAACTCAATCTAAAATCCAGTTATCAACATTTCTGAATTAAGATTGTAATCCTGCTACTGTGAAATAGCCATGAAAACACATAAATATAAGTTATACTTTTTTTAATCCTTAGTTAATAAATGTTCCAGACAATTTAAGATTTATATAACTTGAAGTTTTGCATGATTAAATCCGGTTTTATTTCAGAACATATAGAGAAACTCCATACAGACAGCTATATCCCTTAATGTCAATCCTTGAATATATTTAAAACTTCTAACGCAGCGTAATGCTGACTCGGGGAATTTTATAACCAGATAGAAGCTAAACCGGACAAGTTTCACAACCATTACATAAAAATATAAATGTAAGAAAGGAAAATGACCAAATGTGCCAATTACCAGACCAGAGACAGCTTGTTCAGATGGCAATTAACAATTCATGTCAGCTAATTAACGTCCAGGAATAAGTGCCTTATAATTACATGGCAAGAAATTTACTTAACGACATGCTGAATTAGCGTCCTTTAATCATATATTTACTATCATTAGCCTTTTCTTTGTTGTTCTTGTCTGACCTATCTTCTTTAATTAAATCAGCAGGATGTTCCATTGTGATAATAAATGTGTGTTGGCACTATTATAACCTTTTATTCATTATTCATAATTTTTATGTAATTATTTCCCTTGGGTATCAGGGCCATGGTACAAGCATTGCTTATGCAAACACTTTTAAGACTCTCATGAGTGGATAAGAAACTATATAATCAGTTAGACTGAAGGAACCAGATTTTGCTATCATCAACAAAGGTATGAATTTTGTATTTCTAAGCAAGCGCAAGTAGTTGATATTTTCAAAAGTGCATATCGAACAATTTGGGGATCAAGGTTCATGTGCTTTACATGTAGGGAGACACTGCTTATTTCTAAGATATTTTCCCATGATTATATACTGAAAGACATAAATCTAATGGCTCTGAGACAAGGAGTTCAGAGCCAAACAGAAAGACGGACAGAGTGGTTACCTAGCTTACAGCTTCCATCAAAAGATGCAGCCCCAATAAATATCATTCAACGTATGATATGGAATACAGGTAAATTTTAATGTTTTCACTTATTTAGAGAGCAATTCTAATATCTTATAATCGAATTACCTCCCTTCTGTGATAGATTTGTGCGTGTGTGTTCGGGTTTAATGTCTTTTTCAACAATTTTTCGGTCATATTAACGACGGTGTCTACTTGTAGCTGTGAGCACAATGCCCAAATTTATAGTACTGCCTCACTGGAACATCACGCCGCAGACACGTGACATGATACCCCACTCAGTCACATTATACTGAAGCCGGGCTGACCAGTCTTAGCACTATCCTCTCAATGCTGAGCGCCAAACAAGAAAGTGTACTAGTACCATTTTTTACGTCTTTGTTATGAAGTGACCAGGGATCAAACACATAACCTCCCGCACTCAAAGCAGGTGCTCTACCACTAGGCTACCAGGGTAAATGCAAAGGATGTGTAAAACTATCCATCAAACTGACCATCCCTAATTTTTATAGTTGAAATCCCATTTCAGAAGAGACAGTCGAGACAAACATTTGTGCAAAAAGGACAGACAGATTGACAAACAAGACAAAATCAATAATTATCCCCAAATATTGGGAAACATAATTAGTGCTTTTCTGTGATTAGACTTTGTGGACTGACTCCACTATATCCAGGAAAACAAGTCCCCTATGAAAATTAATGATTATACAGTATCATAGCGCGACATCTTACCCCATTGCCCTTAAAGAACACAAACCAATATAACTGGAATATATCTACTGGCACATTTCCCTTGTGTACCATACAGACAAACTACTTGCAATCTCAGTACATAATGTTCTAGGGTCAACTTACAGACAACATACCAAATGCAGGGTGTCAGACAAACAAATCATATCTATTTCATAAGGCTTCGGAAAATATATGAGCCGCACCATGAGAAAACCAGCATAGTGCATTTACATCCGCACAGTCTGGTCAGGATCCATACTATTCCCTTTCAAATCCTATTGCAATCAGAGAAACCGTCAGCGAACAGCATAGTTCCTGACCAGACTGCGCGGATGCGCAGGCTGGTCTGGATCCCTGCTGGTCGCATTTAACGCACTATGTTGGTTTTCTCATGGTGTGACTCAATTGGTCATAAAGGTTTGACTCAGCTATAAAATGTCTATTGTTATACTGTACTATTCAGCTGAATATAAAATTTTGTAATTCTGAATTCATTTATTTCCAATCTATCTTGGTTGCGCAACCAAGATAGGCAAAGGGAGGTAATAATAATTTTTCAAACTTGCGTTTCTAATGAATTCCATCTAAATACATAATTTTTAATGCAAATATTTTACAAATATATTACAATATGTCTAATATTTATACATTTCCTTAGGCAAAGTATGTTTATCAAATTTATACTTATGATAAAATAACTCTATCTTGGTTGGGCAATGAAATTTTAAAAATACCTCCAGTGAAAATCTAATTTGTATTAAGTGTTAAGTGAACATAAATGAGTGTAAATGATCAGATGCTAAAGTTTCGAACAAATCCGTTACATGGCCAAAATCTGATTATCCACCTTCAAGAATGATATACATGCAGGGGTAAAATATACATACACATATACTTTTTTAGTATTAATTGTGGATTTACTAATTTACAAGTGCAAAAGTCAAATATATATATTCATATATATATTCTGCACTTGTGAAGTTGTAATCAGAATGCACATTAATATAAAAGATGCACATACATGTCCATAATTATATGTGTTCACCTATACATTTATGAATGTATACTTTTATAGGAGCATGTCTATTTTGAAATGTGAACACATGCAAAGCAGACAAGTAGTCAGCCCATATGAAAATAAAATTGGCAAATTTCATGTGATATCAGCAGAATGAATGTTTTGTCTCTGTCAAATTCAACTTCACTCATTTTTGACACTGTTTCGCTCCCAATTGTCTAACCTTGCCAGCTGTCTATAGTATACTAACATTCCTCAGCGGATGACACATATAAGTGCACATATAAGTGTTCATTTGGGGGGAAAAAAATTGTCACATGACCAAGACTTGCTGTAACTCTTCAACTTTTCATTCAAAATTTACATTTTAGTAAAACTTTTGTTTGGTTAAAACTTATAAAAAGCATAGTACAAAATTGAGCATCGTGTGAAGGGTTTCTTTGAAAAACTGAAATGTGATGTTTGACAATTACCATCAGGAAATCTAGTATATAGCAGCAACAGTGATTTACCTATATAGATTTACAGTGTTTCTTATGAATAAAATATTACTCCAGGTATTCGTGCCATAGAAAAATATTATTGACAAACATAAATTATTTCTTCACTTTTAAAATCCTCGTAAATTTCAACATAAAGCAAGAAGAAAATTGCTGATATGTCATTTCATTATTATTGTAGGTAGTAAAGCTAGAGCACTGCCAGTTAGGATGCTCATCTTTCAAGTTATCTGTTTTGATATATACATTTTAATACACTTTAACCCTTAGCCTGCTGTGGCAAGTGATTCTGCCTTTGCGACCAGTGCAGACCAAGATCAGCCTGCACATCCATGCAGTCTGATCATGGTCTGCACTGTTCGCTATTCAGTCAGTAAATTTTCAGTGAAAACCCCTTTGAGTAATAAGTGGTACTGTCCAAATTGAAAGATGGACCAGTCCATTATAGAAATATAGCAGGTTAAGGGTTAAATAAAATTCTAGATGAAATGAGAAATTGAACTAGTGGCTCATTTAAGGTGAGAACCTTTATCTAGATGCATGAACTAGTGTTACAGCTAGAAAGTTGTCATAAAGGACAGGTAATTCAACAAGAGGGCCATGTAGGCCCTGTATCGCTCACCTGACCTACTGACCTAAAGATCATCAAGATTAACATTCTGACCAACTTTCATTAAGATAAGGTCATAAATGTGGCCTCTAGAGTGTTAATTAGCTTTTCCTTTGATCTGACCTGGTGACCCAGTTTCTGACCCTACACGACCCAGATTCAAATTGGACCTTAAGATCATCAAGATTAACATTCTGACCAAGTTTCATTAAGATACAGTCATAAAATGTGGCCTCTACAGTGTTAACAATCTTTTCCTTTGATTTGACATGGTGACCTAGTTTTTGACACCAGATGACCCAATATAGAACTCGTGCAAGATTTTATTGAGGGTATTTATTTATTTATTTATTTGGGTTTTACGGCGCACCAACACAGTATAGGTTATAAGGCGCCAAACAGGACTACAAATTTTGGTTTCACATCCCATTTACATAGAAACTAGAACTGTCACAGGAGTGACTCATACCCCCACCATACGGTCTTGTCACAGAAGAATGGCAACCATAAGAAATCTTAAAAATACTTTGGAGTACTTCATCCTCGGCTTCCACATATAAGTAATACTAGTATAATACTAGTATAGTAATACTAGTAAATATATTAAATCTCTAATATTAGAGATACACTAAAATATACACTAAAAGTGAATACAAAAAAAGTGTCTTACCGACCCATGTTACCACAGAAAAATGTTTTTACTTTTTACACAGAACTTATAATAAAAAAGTAAGAAAAATACCTAAAATATTGAAAATCTAAAAATAGGATTTCTAAAAATAGACTTATTCCTGGAATTTAAGGGGAAGAAACTCAGTACAAAAGTTAAAAAAAGGTTACTTCCCTTTGGCTCTAAGCCAATCAGAATGAGATACAGTGAAAATACATCAAAATTAACCTTAAATTCTAGGTAAAAGGGGACACAATTCAAGAAAAATTAGTGTCAGAGTTATGCACCTTGTGTCACATGATGTGGGTGATGAGGTGGAACATCTGTTTTAAGTCTGAATCAAATCCATTCAGTAGTGACTGAGATATAGTGAAAATACATCAAAATCAACCTTAAATTCTAAGTAAAAAGGGGCATAATTCATGAAAAATTGGTGTCAGAGTTATGCACCTTGTGTCACATGATGTGGGTGATGAGGTGGAACATCTATTTTAAGTTTGAATCAAATCCATTTTGTAATAATTGAGATATAGTGAAAATACATCAAAATCAACCTTAAATTTAAAGTAAAAGGGGACATAATTCATAAAAAATTTATGTTAGAGTTATGCACCTTATGTTACATCATCAGGGTGATAAGGTGGAACAACTATTTTAAGTTTTAATCAAATCCATTTAGTAATAACTGAAATATAGTGAAAATACAACAAAATTAACCTTAAATTCTAAGTAAAAGGGGACATTATTCATGAAAACTTGGTGTCAGAGTTATGCACCTTGTGTCACATGATGTGGGCACATGATGTGGGTGATGAGGTGGAACATCTATTTTAAGTTTGAATCAAATCTATTCAGTAGTAACTGAGATATAGTGAAAATACCTCAAAATCAACCTTAAATTCTAAGTAAAAAGGGGCATAATTCATAAAAAAATGGTGTCAGAGTTATGCACCTTGTGTCACATGATGTGGGTGATGAGGTGGAACATCTATTTTAAGTTTGAATCAAATCCATTTAGTAATAACTGAGATATAGTGAAAATACAACAAAATTAACCTTAAATTCTAAGTAAAAGGGGACATAATTCATGAAAACTTGGTGTCAAGAGTTATGCACCTTGTGTCACATGATGTGGGTGATAAGGTGGAACATGTATCAGCGTTCGACACTAACTTTTTTGCCAGGTATCCCGAAGGAATACCTGCTGGGAAATTTAGGAGTCCCTGCTGAAAATTAGGAGTCCCTGATAACAAAATGTGGTAAGAACATGAAAAAACTAAAATCTAACAAACACAACTGTTTACAGTACTACATGTATTTTATTTCCACTTTATTTCCATTTTACATCAATGACAACAATAGCTTGTATGACTTTTGCTGTAAAAGAATAATGTCATTTCTGTCCTCGTCCCCCTCATCTTCACTACCATCGCACTCCTCTACCATTTGTTGTAGTTCGTCTAAATGTATACCGCCTAGTTCATTCCCCCTTATAACCCCCTTATTTGTAATCAATATTTTGACATAAAAAAAAAATCCGAAAAGTCTCTCTTAGATAAAAAAAAAAAATGTTCCGACCTACCTACCCTAATTTTTTGAGCATGTTACCAGATACAAAGATTTTTTAGGCCTTATTAATGCAACTCCCACAGACTTTATCTAAAACTAGTACATTGGTCATAACAGATTTTCTTAAACATTTCATATTTTAGTTGTTTTATTTTGCACATTGCCTAAAAGTGGGTGGGGTTTAGTGTTTGCATGCTTTTATTATCAGCAAATTCTTCTAAATAAGAGCTGCTTTGGCAACAGTGATCATATTTTTCGTAAATGTAGACGTTTTATTGGCTTTTTATTTTAGTTTGTACTAGAACAATCTTGTAAGAAATGATAAAAATGTTCGAAAATGTTGGTCTAGAAAACGAGTGACAGATACGAAAAACAAAAGTAACAGTTAAAGTTCTTGAAAAGATAACTGTTTTAACTTTATTTTCTCATCATACCACGTATAATTTCTGCTTATTTAATTTGTTTTGCCCAAACAAAGCCTCGGCAATGATAATAAATTTGTTATAGACCGTAACGGCCGACCGGCTCATGTAATCGTATCGAGCACACAAAATAATGGTACAAACACGATAATCTAAGGCTGCATTGTTTATCAATTAACTTGTAAACATTGATCCATAAACACTTTTGATAATGACAAGGCATATTGTACTAAATACAAACCGCGAGATAAGCACGTGTCATTTGGCGCGTGGCGTGACTGACATCTGTCAGTAGCTAATTAACATACGACGCTCCGCCTACTGCCATATTTCCGCTTGTGCCGGCTAACAATATTGAAATTCACTGGGATTTTGATTGACAGGGGGCAGAACTATCGAACTTGGAACGCATCTAAGTAAATTTTCGCGAGTCAAGCCGACGCACGTGCCGTAATTTATGCGGGTAAAATACGAGTTTTTCTCGATTTTCGCGGGTCGAAACCCGGGACCTCGGGTCAACTGAACGCCCTGGCTTAGCAAAAGACCGATGTTTGAGCGAACAAGACTGGGGAATTTCATTTTTTTTAGAATCATATTTTATCTGAAAATCAAGAGTCCCGACGGAACACCGAAATTGTGAACTTTAGGATCCCTTGCGGATTTTTGGTGTCCTCGGGATCCCGGGACACCGTTAGTGTCGAACGCTGTGTATTTTAAGTTTGAATCAAATCCATTTGGTAATAACTGAGATAATAGATTTCGGGACGCGACGGGACGGGACGGGACGCGACGGGACACGACAAAACTGACTCCTATATACCCCCCTCAAACATGTTTGGTGGGGGTATAATAAAAACATGAGGTATGGAATCAAAATTTGCATACCTGCTGGAATCACAGAGTTACAGCAAAACCAAGTGTTAAGACCCTATTAGTCGCCTCTTACGATCATGCAAGGGTAAGGCAGTGGTTCCAATTCTTTTCATACACAGATCATCCCAGATCATCCCAGAACCACAAGGGTAACATTCTGACCAAGTTTCATTAAGATTGGGCCAAAATTCTAACCTCTAGAGTGTTAACAAGCTTTTCCTTTGATTTGACCTGGTGACCTAGTTTTTGACCCCAGATGACCCGATATCAAACCCGTGCAAGATTTGATTGAGAGTAACATTCTGACCAAGTTTCATTAATATTAGGCCAAAATTGTGATCTCTAGAGTGTTAACAGTCAAACTGTAGACAACGGACGGACGGACTACTGACAACGGACACAGGGCGAACACAAAAGCTCACTTTGAGCACTTCGTGCTCAGGTGAGCTAGAAAGGTAATGAGAACTTTGTTTCTCTGCAGTAGGAGATAAAACAATTTTGAAAAGTTAAAAATCTAACTGACTTACTGTGGAGGTGGTGGAAGTGTATCAATGCTCTTACTGAGCCCTAGCACACCACTATTCCTGTGATGAGGGAATTGACGATACGATCTCTCCCTCATCGGTCTCGGATAACGACGTGAATGATTGCCACGGTTACCACTATTTACATGTCTACCAGCACCATTATCATGTCCGCCATGATGATAAAACCAAATATAGGACATATTAGATAATATAGTTCGTTGAAATTTGTAATACTGTCTTTAAAAAAAAAATTATTAGTCCATCGGTATAGCATGTCTATAATGCTGCCATATTCTTTCCAGTCTTGTCACACACTGATCCAAGTTGCAATCAAGAAAGAAATTGTTGTCAAATACCCGAAGCGTCTAGTCTGTTCCATTTAAACAATATATCTGCTGCATCCAATCAAACGCCATTGAATCGAAACCATTAGCTCACTATTGTTTAGTATTGAAGAAAAGTTGATTTAATATGAAAAGAATCATATGATCACTGCATAATTAATCACACACCATATCAAAATACAACTGCATGAAAACATGTCATGCAACTTTCACTTTTCCACAAGTCCTAAAATCAATCACAACTTTCAGCCAATTTGAAAATTTTATTTTCGCAAAATTTATTTTCCTAAATCCATTTTTTGGAATGACAAAAAACCCACACTTTTTAAAAACAGATATTCCAATACTCTACACATTTCAAATAAGGAGTTTAAGGGTATTTCAGAATATTTCACTCTGAAAAGAACTAATGTACACCAGAGACCTCCGAGAATTGAAATGCGAGGTAACTTACAGGCACACTTGTACAATGACTGACATATCAATCTCTCTCACACAGATGTCATTATTATATATTAGATCAACTACTGCAAGTCTTTTCTCAACAAATCCACAAACTGCATTGAAAATTGATAAATTGTAGAAGACAGGATGAAATTATAGCGTAGAGACTGCTTCGATATGAACATTTTAATTAAAGGTGGTTAATCAGCTTTTGTTCGACTAATGATTTTGTTCTGATCTGATCTATTAACGTATATTTATGTATACATGTAAGGTTTTCACTAGAGGTACTTTAAACAAGAGGACCATCATGGTCCTGAATCGCTCACTTGTCCCCACATGACCCAGTTTTGAACTGAGTATGATGTCCTTTTTTCTATTAATTGACATAGTAACCTAGTTTTTGAGCTCATGTGACCCAGTTTTGAACTTGACCTAGATATCATCGACATAAAAATTTTGACCAATTTTCATGAAGCCCCATTGAAAAATATGGCCTCTAGAGAGGTCACAAGGTTTTTCTATTATTTGACCTTATGACCTTTTTGAAGGCACATGACCAAGTTTCGAACTTGACCTAGATATCATCACGGTGAACATTCTCACCAATTTTCATGAAGATCTCATGAAAATTATGACCTCTAGAGAGGTCAAAAGGTTTTTCTAATATTTGACCTAATAACTTAGTTTTTGAAGGCATGTGACCCAGTTTCGAAACTGACCTAGATATCATCAAGGTGAACATTCTCACCAATTTTCATACAGATTTCATGAAAAGTATGGCTTCTGGAGAGGTCACAAGGTTTTTCTATTTTTAGACCTACTGAACTAGTGTTTGACCGCACGTGACCCACTTTCGAACTAGACCTAGATATCATCAAGGTGAACATTGTGACCAATTTTCATGAAGATCCATTGAAAAATATGGCCTCTAGAGAGGTCACAAGGTTTTTCTATTTTTAGACCTACTGACCTAGTTTTTGACCGCACGTGACCCAGATATCATCAAAGTGAACATTCAGACCAACTTTCATGAAGATCCATTGAAAAATATGGCCTCTAGAGTGGTCATAAGGTTTTTCTATTTTTAAACTACTGACCTACTTAAACGCATTTTTATTAAAAATTATTATTACCTCGATCTGCCTTATCTTGACTGCGGAACCATGATAGATCAGAAAAAAAATTATTCTGAAGTTACACGGAGTTTAAAACTTGTCCTTTGGTTCGGATTGTTGATTAATACTGATATCTATCAAGTGAAAATGTAAACCTTGAAATAATATTGAAATCAAAAGAAATAATCAGATTTTTAAATATTTTCATATCAAGGAGGATAAACTAATTTTTTTTATAAAAACAATTAAGTCTTACTTCATGCAAAAAGTCTTTTTGTTCCTTTTTAAAAATAAATCTCCTACAGAATATACAAAAAGTAAAAAATATTATAAAATGTTGCTTAAATGTGACTGAACACCTTTAAAACATAAAACAATAATTTTTGTTTTTACTTGTGTCTCTTTCGGAATAATTCCACTCTTGTCGACAGTTCTATATAACAACACTAGCCCATTAGTACTGGAGACTTTATACTGCCACATGGCACTTAAAGACAGTGCCATTAAAATAAATTTTGCTTTTCATCAGTCACAAGAAACCAATTTTCAGTCTTTGTTAACAACTGACCTATCCTTAAATTCTGATCCCTGTTTTCATAGAAAGGCAAGGTTGCGTCAAAGAACATATGAGCTGTGCCATGGGAAAACCAACATAGTGGGTTTGCGACCAGCATGGATCCAGACCAGCCTGCGCATCCGCACAGTCTGGTCAGGATCCATGCTGTTCGCTAACAGTTTCTCCAATTCCAATAGGCTTTAAAAGCGAACAGCATGGAGCCTGACCAGACTGCGCGGATGCGCAGGCTGGTCTGGATCCATGCTGGTCGCAAAGCCACTATGTTGGTTTTCTCATGGCACGGCTCATATTATTATTTTAACTTGATAAGTGAAAAATTCTTTTGTAACTTAAATTTAATTTGTGAGATTAAAAATTTTGGATGGACCATTCTGTTTTATCTGCATTAAAGTTAGGAATTCACAAATGAACTGAAAATTTCAAAATCTTTAAAATTTAATATTTAGGTAACTGACCAACAATGACCACTGGAAATTAAATTCTCGAATATTTCTTCGGCATTTACTGTCAATGCAGTTCATATTACATTATTAACTGGCTTTGCATACATAAATTTATGGAGTATAATTATGTAACTTATTTGAAAAATTGACGACTGTCACAAAACTAGTGAATGCAAAAACCACATAATGATGAAGTAGACCTAATCTGATGGAAATTGTAATTGTCATAAAACATGGAGAAATTGCCACAATCACATTTGCCACATTTGGAGTATACATAACCTGATGGAAATTGTGATTGTCATAAAAATAGAAAATGCCACAATCGCATATGGAGTATGCATAACCTGATGGAAATTGTGATGGTCATAAAAAACTGGAAAAAGCCACAATAGCACAGAGTATATGCATAACCCAGCAGATATTGCTGTCATTATGGATCCAATACCAAACATACATTATTTCGCATAAAATGTGAATGTGCTTATAAAATACTAAGAGCACACAGTGGTTCAGTGGTAACACTTCTACGTCTATAAAACCAGTGGTTGTTATTTGGGGCCCCCGCTCCTTCAACTAAAATTACAAAGATTGGGAAAATCGCCTTTGTACAAGTACTTTACATCTGGCACATAAGGAACCAGGGAAGTTTGTTTGTTTGTTTGTTTTGGGTTTTACGCCGTTTTCCAACAGTATTTCAGTCATGTAACGGCGGGCAGTTAACCTAACCAGTGTTCCTGGATTCTGTACCAGTACAAACCTGTTCTCCGCAAGTAACTGCCAACTTCCCCGCATGAATTATCAGAGGTGGAGGACGAATGATTTCAGACACAATGTCTTTTATCAAATCGTCACGGAGAACATACGCCCCGCCCGGGGAACAAACTCGCGACCCCGCGATCCGTAGACCAACGCTCTCCCTACTGAGCTAAGCGGAACCAGGGAAGATATTGGAATTGGAGTGGCTTCTGTATCTTGCGCTATACTACAATAAAATTAAGTCTTCCGGAGGAAATGCCTATATGGGTTTCCAAATGAGACTTATAAATAAGCTTACAAACAATAACTAACATTAATAAAATGCTTTTGATCTCTCCAACTGATTTGTATAGTACTACATTAAAGATTAAATACATTTGCAATGGACATACTTTCTAGAAACTGAAATAGTATTTTTTACGAAAACTCAAGCTTGACTCGGACAGTTTAAGATGAAGAATCTAAGCTTTTGTCTGTTAGGTCTTTAAAGTCTTTATTGCAAATTATTTTTTGTTTTTATAAGATATTGAACAAAATAAGAGAAAATAATGAAATCCTACAAAGATATGAAAAATTACCACTGAATTTATACAACCATGATTTTTATACTATCCTTACTTCTGATATAATGTCACTATAGTCAAAATCGGACAACTCGTTTTAAAAACACAAAAACACCTTAAATTAATACCCTCTTGTCCAATAAATCATCGTAAATTTCAAAAATGTTTACAATTATCATTGTTACTGAATACTGCAGTACGCACAATATTGATGAATTATAAAATTACTCAGCACTGTATAATCCTGTAAGGCTCTCACTCATTAAAGAACAAAGTCACTAAGATAGGAAATATCTATTATCTCAACTTATACACAGTTTTTCTCCAATTAACTATTAAGTTCTACATCTAGTCAACCTTTTCTATCATGTATTTTTCAGTCACAACAGCTGCTGTGTATGAAAGAAAGTAATCAAAAACAATCTGGTACCACATTATTAACAGGGAATTCCTATCAAGCTGAAATTCTGATACAGTCAAACACGAACATGGTGAACTTGGATATACCAAAATGTCCGATACAAAGCACCTGATTTATCTCCCCTTTATCCTTTATTAAATTGGCCAATAGTAACCTCATTTGCTTAATTCAAAAAATGGGTCACAGGCAATGAAGTTTCAGGGCCAAAAGTGACTAAAATTTATTGAAAAATGAATTGTTAACCCTTAGCCTGCTGGCGGCGATTGGTTTTGCCTTTGCGACCAGTGCAGACCAAGATCAGCCTGCACATCCGTGCAGGCTGATCATGGTCTGCACTGTTCGCTATTCAGTTAGTAAATTTTCAGTGAACACCCCTTCGAATAATAAATGGTATTGCCCAAACTGAATGATGGAACAGTCCGTTTTAGAAATTTAGCAGGCTAAGGGTTATTAGTGAACTTATTTTGACAAAGACATAAAGTAAATATTCACAAAACACACAAAACTACGATGATAAAAGTCGAAATCACAATGATGAAAACGCGATATAATTTCATATTTTCACCATCATGGTTTCGTGTTTTTATCATTGCCAGGTTTCGACTTTCACCATCAAACTTTCGACTTAGACTTTCATCATCTTAGTTTCAACTTTCACCATCATGGTTTTGACTTTCATCATCATGCTTTCGACTTTCGATGTTGAAAGTCAAAACTATGATGAAAAAAGTCAAAATTATGATGTTGAAAGTCGAAACTATGATGAGGACAGTCAAAAGCACAATGATGAAAATACAAGAAAACGCGAAATGATATTACTTTTTCATCATTGTTTGTGGTTTTGTGATTTCGTCTTTCACCATCATAGTTTTGAGTTTTCACACAATATTAAAGAAACAAAGTGCAACATTTATTTTTGTATGCAGTTACTAAATTCTACAGACTTTTTTTTGTGTTTTCGTTTTTGTTTAGCTTTCAACTTTCAGGGCCCTAAAATCTAAATTCTATTGACTAAGTTAAATGCCTGGATATAGTATAATCAACTGTTTCTTTTTGTTTTTCTTTAGCTTCCAGCCCCAAAATCTAAATTTTACAGACTAAGTAATGCCTGGAAATAGTGTAGTCAGCAGTTGATAAACTTTTGTTTTTGTTTTGTCTGTCAGTCTGCTTTGGCAGATCAGATGCAGTTAGCCTTTAGCCTGCTGGCGGTTTGCGACCAGCACCACAGACCAAAATGTGCATGGTATGCACTGTTTTCTATTCAGTGAACACCCCTTCAAATAATAAATGGTACTGCCAGAATTGAATGATAGGCCAGTCCATTTAGACATTTAGCAGGGTAAAGGTTAATTCATTTAGTTGTTTGGATTACCTCCCTTTGACATGATGGCTGTGTAATATTTACAAATATTTCGGTGCCACCAATGAATGATTGAAGCTTAGTCTACATCTGAGATAACAAGTTATCTATTTAAATACAACTAGGAAAGCCTCATACAACACAATTAATCTGAAGTCATTTATTCTCTGCCTCTCTTCCATCATGGGACTGTTCCATGAGGGGAAGTTGCCAGTTACAAGCAGAGAACATCTCAGTCAGTACTGATATAAAAATACAAGAACACTGGTTAGTTTCAGAGATAGCTGTTAAACTGTTGAAAAATGTAGAGATGGTACCTAAGGCTATGTATTCAACAACAACAACATCAAATCATATGCAAAACTGAAGTACATATCGCTTATCTCACACTAGCAATATTTTAACATAGCACCATGCAGTAAATACGTGAACTTTTGACAGTGACATCAGCTTCGTTGTTTTGGTGGAATAGCTAAAGAAAGGTGATTGTCATTTCTTTTTAACAAACCCAGCCATTTTATTTATACTAAAGCACATATTCATTAAATTAACAGAAACGACAGATTCCGCAAGGTAAATGCGATTCAGCACACCTCGGTCAATATGCAAATTAGGTTCATTTGTAAACACAAAGTGCGTGTCATAAAAAGTGAAATAACTTCTTTCGGCATAGTTTTTGGTATGGTTTTGGTGTGACCATCAGATAGAATATAGGTTTCTATATATATCGCTTTATTTTTAAATCACACATTTTGAGGCCTTGATCATTATTGGCAAATGAATTTTGTAAAATGATAAGGGATTCGATGTCGTAAAATTCATATAGTCTATTTATATTTTTTCTCATGAATAATGTTTTCTTTCCTATGATCATACCATACCTGTAAATTATCAGCAATAATAAATAAAACAAAAGTCTTAGAATTAGTTTGTTTGAAAATGAAAGATAATGCTCAACTTTTTTGTTTGAATGATTATTCACAAATCTTGAAGTAAACTATATTTTTGTGAAGGATGTATGCAAACTTTGTTCAGATAACTAAATAGTCCCAGAAGACTTATCTGTCACTGGCTTCATTTTTTCCAAGTAGGACCAAATTTTTTGGATTGAATATTACCTTTCAGCATGAAAAATGAAGTATGAATGTTAAACCATTATATAATTGAGGTACTTCCATATTATTAGTTTTCAACAGAAAGTAATATCACATGCAATTTGAATTTTTAGGTACCATCTCTTAAACAATGGCTCTACAAGATATAATCTTTCATTCATTAATTATGTATTATTCAGTATTATATAATTGTTTGCTCAGAGTAGTAACTGTATAGCAGGAGCGTATTATGTAACTTCCTCTAGGTACAGTACAAAAAACGGAAATGAAAGCTTCTGTCTCTACAGAATGAATAATGAGAATATTGTTTGCCCATGATTGTATATTATCTAATTTCTCTTTCAATTTTTCTCTGATAATGAGGAATTAGGTTTCATATTATCTGGTCTGTAAAAAGACATAATGCTATGTTCTACACAAGTAAGATTGATTTCCTTTTTCTATCATTTCTAATTGTCTGTAATGCAAGTTTGGTTAAATGTCAGGAATTTTTTCAATTTAATGAATTATACTGTCTGTTTCAGCATATTTGTAACTTAATATTTTTCTGAATTATCATATGGGCCTTGTGGTTTTAGAGGTTTTTCCTATATTGAGTCTAATGCCGTGTTTACACTAGCAGATTGGTTTTATTTTTATCGGGCACTAATTGGTTATAATTGGTATTTGACATTTAAAACCCATAAAAATATAATCTAGTTTGCGTCCATACTAGGAAAAGAAATGTGGTTTAAATATATACATGCAATGTTGGAAGTAAACAAATATTTTGCAATAAGCAAAAAAGATTACAAAGAAGGGGGCTGACAGAAACAAGAAGGAGTCATTAATGTTTAAACTTCTGTGTTCAGCTAAAAAATTCTGTTCATTCCATCTATAGTCAATTTTAAGCATCAGCATGACTCCAAATTGCAATTTAATGTTTTTGCTTCATCAACACTCCAATTACCTTTGCCAGCCATAGCATCAATTGTTTGATACAAAAGAGAAACACATGGTATTCTTCAGCCAAAAGGTAAGATCTGGGGATTTGGGATTGTAAAACCAGTTATAACTCACATTTGCTTTCACACTTATAAAATAATGTAGTATTACTTTTTAATATAGTATTAAAACCACCTCCCGAGGTAGTTTTAATGCTACATTACAGAAACCACTTGACCTTTACATAATTCACGTTTTACATCACGTATAGTGTGGACGCAAACGAGTTTAAAAAATAAACCCAAGTTAATGTAGGATTAAAAGCGTAGTCTGAACGCGGTATATGTAAAACAAGTGATATCCCCTGGGCACGGCCAATTTTGACCCAAGGTGCATTATTTGGACAATTTGGTAAAGGACCAACAGACAATGCTACATGCCAAATATCTGAGTTTGAGGGCTTTAGCTTTTGGAGATACAAATTGTTAAAAACTTTTTTTTCTTTTGGTTGCCATGGCAACCAGAAATCTGCATGAAGTGGAATACTTTAAACAACTTCAGTAGGCAACCATGCAAGCATTACAGCCAGGCTTCCACCACACAATTTCAGGGAAGATGGTGTAACCAACAGACTGATGAAGGGACAGTTAGTTATCACAATTATAAACTCACCGCTAAAAACACAGCAGTCACATTATAATCCTTTATAGCAACTTGTTCCTTGACTTTTGTAAAATTAGCTTACGTCAAAGTTTTTGTAGTAATTCCAGCAGAGTTTAGAAAAGCTCAAAACAATTTTAATCTTGTCAAAATATAGACTTTTCTTACATAATTTAAGTCAGTTTGTAGTTACAAATAAATACAAGATAAAAGTGATGTGCATCACACAAATCTGAAATGTCTGCTGAATGAAAAACATAATAGCATATTTGAAGAGAGCCGCAGGATTCAAATTTAAGCTAAATGTGAGCACATTTTGAACAATTTGAGTGACTTTAGACCAAGCTTAATTGCAAAGGCGAAAACCTAGGTATTCGGGTATATAAAATTTCTATAAAAAAAAAACAGCTGAAAAAAAGTTGATTTTTTGCAAGATGAAAAGTCTGAAATCCAAAATTAGAAACAAACACTGGATAAAATTAACTTATATACATTATTAGAAACAACAAAATCCTGTTACTTGAGTAAAAACTTATCTAAAATTTAACAAATAAATTTCCAAGAATCTTAAAACATGAAAAAAAAAACAAAACATTTTCAAACATTTCTGGCATAAAAGCCGTTAAAAAAAGAAACAGCAATCTATGTACACATGCATACATCAACACACATTTATTTCATTAATTAGCATGATTGACTGCACTCAAACTTCATTGTTCTAAAATTATAAACAGGATCAGTGCTTCTAATTACCCTAACCAACATATTAGACCCATTCTCCCCATAACCAACCCCCTCCCCAAACACATTGAAAGTTATAACTACATAAAAAATCCAATTATACATCCACTATCACTAGCAAATATGAAACTTATGATGACTGAGACCAGCAGAAATATATATCTATTTGTAATAGAATCCTATATTCATTGGTTCTCACATTTCAGTGTCACAGATAATGAAATTGGAAAACAGAGCTGTTCATCATAGCAAAATTATCAAAGATGTCAAGGTACTATTTTCTGCTATTTTCCTTGTACCAGGTACTTGAAAGCTCATAACGCCTTATGACTGCCACATTTTTTATCATGAACATCAAATATTATATTAATTTCCTGTTAATTCCTATTTTCAATACTTGCTTTCTCTAATATTTGTCAAAGGTGTGAACACTGATGAACGCGCAGCATAAAGTTTTATTGAATATATTGATTTCCAATTTTCCATTACCTCCCTTTATGGCTCCAACTGTAAAAGTTTTTGTGCAGTATTAAAAGTAGCCCTTTTCTAACCATGCAACTATGGTAACATCTAATGGGAGACAGCCTTTTCATCTGTTTAAAACATAATTTGTTTTAAGCCCTATGGATCTTTTATAAGTAATCAGTGGCAGGATGATGCTTATTATCTTTAAAAATAGTATTTCTTACAGTTGCATTAATAGAATAACAATATTTTTTCAGGGACCCTCCCATTATGACTGCATGGATGTGCTGGCTAATCATGATCTACACCAGTCGCAAAGGCAGAATCAATCGTGTCCAGCATGATGGGTTAAGACACTGATCTGAAGATTTTATATTTACATTTAATGAACAGCTCCTTATCTTGAAAAATACTGAACTTTAACATCAAATCATAGAAAGAAAGACTTCTTTCACGTGAAAATTGAACAATGTATATAACATGAATATTAATCAGCAAAACAATGACAATTTACTGGTATAGGCATTGAATTCGGGGGGCATAAAAGGGTCACTGTGACTTTCCTTTGTTGTTGTAGTTGAGTTTATTTATACTCGCTGCCGGGAGTCCCATATGAGCGAGAGTATTCGCGCCTTCACTGTCCATCATAGAGCGTCAGCGGGCGTCTTGTCATGCTGTCTCTCGTAGTCCTTGCGTAGTACCAATCTAAGCGTTCAGCGTGGAAGATGACAATACAAGCTGAGGAGGTAAACGATCCTTTTTAGGGCCACAGCCCTCGCCCTTAGTTGTGACTCTACCGGCTGTCCTCAATATATTTATGATCACTTTCGGTAGAGCCGCATGCCTGCTCCGCGACGTGCACGCGGCGAGAGCTCAGGAGCAGTGTGACTTTCCAAGAGTTCAACACCTTTAAATACCCATTGTTTTCAAAGAACTGTTACACATCTTCATTTTGATGCATTTGCAATAAAGTCCCAGTGTTAACTAAGTTTAACATAGTTTTCTGCAATTGTTTATTTTCATTTCTTTACAAATGGCATTCTTCTATTCTTTTTTAAAGGGGGACAACTTTTTGAGAATATTTTAAGTATCCAGTCTTTATGGGACAGTATGTTAAAGCATCAATCTGACTAAAGTGCTTGATCTTCTAAACGAAGATCTGAGAACGACCCATTCACATTCGTCTTCTGTATATTTTGGATTTCCATTATTGCTATTTTTATGTTATCCAATCAGACGACTTGTTCGATTGTCAAAGAGTAAGAAAAATATACAGTTATTCCAGGACTCGAACCAGGGACCCCTCGCTTACAAAGCAAGTGGCCTACCGACTGAGCTAACCGGCTATCTGATACATTACAACATAAGAATTGTAAATATCAAAAGTCAATGCTACAGGTAGATTTGCAAGATGTTGTAAGCTAGGCTCTGATTGGCTAGTGAAAGGGCCGTCAGAACGAGGCAATGAATAGGTCGTTTTCAGATCCTATGCGTAGCGTAATAGGAGATGTACTTTAGTCAGATTGGTTAAAGCATGTATAACTGGACAGGTAGATTGTTGGTAAAGAGGTGATTTTTTACCAAAAGTTTCTATGATTTGGTTTTATACTGCTAAAAACCTGAGTAACTGTCATAATAAAAACAGCTTCTCTGAAGCAATTTCATACAACCTGAGTAAGTGTCATGTAAATTGAGAAAGTTCTATATATTACCACCTAACCTAGTGTGTATAACATTTTTTCACCTAGACTGTTGTTATGATGTCAATTACCTGATGCTATGACCTCAAATTACATTATTTTACTAATGAATCAGGGAACAGTGTGAAGTTTCACGACTACACCTGATGGTTACACCGGATGGATGGTACGTATCATGTGACTGAGTTGCATCATGTGGCAGATACAACACTGATTTTCTTTCTCTTAATATTATTCATATTTAAACATATTTTCTAAACATTACCTTGAGACAGTAAGAATGTATAAATATAAATTGCAATAATGTAAAATGATCACTTGAGTGGGAGTAGTCTCAGGCATTGCCACAGGTAAAACTTTAAATTTTAAAATTTAAATCTTTGAAATTTAAAATCCATAAATTCATGTCCAAATCAGATAAACCTCCGAACATTTAGCAAAATTAATAAAATAAAATAATTTTAATACCCGGCCTTATGTTCAATCACATTTAAGCAACATTTTGTGTCATTTTTCATACTTCATAATTATATTCCATAAAAGATTTAATCAAGCCTGATATAAAGAACCATGTAACATAGAGTCAAACTCATGAAATTAAAAGAATCAAAGCTTTGAGATGTCTGGTGGTTGCGGGTTTTGCTATAGTTATTTTCATTTTAAATGCCAATCTATAAATATACATGTATAAGAAAAAATACTAATGTGCCTCATATCTAAGATAAACTCTGCCTGACCTTACATGAACAGCTGTAAGTCAGTGATGTAACCATGGGCTGGAATACCTAATCATTGCCAGATCTTATATAATCTAAATGGCCAGTGTGAATGGATAGAGGATGAATAAGAACTGCTTGATCATTGATAATTCATCCGTGTTGTTCATGAATGGGACTACTTTGTGTAGCACATGAACAAATTCCTTTGGATGTGATTTGGAATCAAATAAAGATACTACATGATTGTCAGAAATACACTTAACTTTGGTAGCGTGATAAACCCGCAACCAAAAATGCTGATTTTTAAAATATTTTCATATTAAAGGGAGGCAATTTTAGATTTTGATCACAAATAATAAAAAAAATATTTTCAATTACTTGTGATCTAACTCCCGGGTATTTTTGTTCCTTAAATAAATATCTAACAGAAGATTCGAGATAAAATGTGCTTAAGGTACTTCCGCAAATTGAAATTAGAAATCCATGTGAAAAATCAGAATCCTCGAAACAGCTTTCGAAATGCAAGGACACAAAAGATATATGATAAAACTTGAAAAGATATATCTGTAGGTAAACTTGCGAGTATGAAAGTTACGTTGAACCCTATATCCACAGTGCTTTGGAAGAAAATGAGTGAACATTTTTGGTGCAAAATTTTAGTATCGTATGCATCCTAAATTGCTATAAAATATTTATTTTCAAATCAAAGAAATGCCAAAATAGTGCACACGAGCGCTATTTTCTCAAGAAAATGTCGTTAAACATTCTAATGCGCAAAACACGTGCACAGTTTTTCTAAAATATTTCGCCGCCATGTTTATTTCAAGAAATAAAATATATGATTGTTCTTTTACCTCAGATTTCCTTACTGAAATATATATGCCTCCTTATCAATGGTTAGAGATATCCATTTAGTATAGTTTTGCACTGTCCGATCTCCTTAATTTGTTACCGATCCTTTACATTTAAAGAATAAACGCAATGTGTAATGATATTTTTTCGCTTTACACACCTCTTTTGGACAAGAAAGCCGTTTCACTTAAAATTTGTAAGCATCCGCTGACAAAATATTGATGAAAGATCGGGTCTTTTTCTAAAAACAAGTTCGATTTCAATCATTTTCAAAAACTGGAAATATTGCACATTGTGTTGAATTTATAAATAAACAAAAATCCTCCAAATAAGCCATTTTAGAACTTTTCCGGGAACTTTACGTTTCAGCCGAACAACGCATTTCAAGATGACACAAAACTGATTTCTCTTTGTAAACAATGTCAAAGTTCACCTGAGGAACATTGCTGGAAAAGTAAAAGTGCTTACTTGTTTCAGTTTTACGTCCTGTATAAAACAATCAACTTTCAACTTTAAATGCATATATGTTCTATGATTATTCCAATATAAAAAACCGTCCGATCTTTTCCGTGAGAAATAAAACGAAGCAAATTTAACTATTTGTTTACACTTCAACCATGTGAAATAAAGGCATGTACTATCACGAGACTCCCGTGCATTTTGAACCTCGTGGTGAATAAACTGAATTTACTTTTAAGTATGGTGTCTCAGCTGAGCCAGTTATTTGTTAATTTCAGAGAACATACAATAAAGAAGTGTTTATGAGATCATGCATATGTTCGAATATTTACTAGTTTACTTTATATTAACGATGATAGAAAACAAGTGTGCACTCGGCAAATAGCAAGTCTATTATTTCAGGTGTATACTGAACACTGATCCCAATGTTCGTAATTTTCAGATAAAGAACTCGTTATCCTTGGTTTTGTAGACAGTCTTAGTACTGGACCGCTGCTTCCGCTGTCAACACCGCAGTGACCACTAATGTAAAGTCAGTGTCCATTTCTATGCCGGAATTTCAATACACATTTATTGTAGGGATAATACACGCTTTTTTTTGTGTGTAGTAACGTCTGCAGAAGCCCGCGGGATTGTTTGTGACCGAGACCGAAGGTCGCTATTCTTGCATAAAAATATATTTCACGACGATTTATGTATTGTTTTCATATGTGATGACTTGACGATTCCGGTACATTTTTTACTTACCATTCCAGTTGTTCTCGGAAACGGTAAACATGTTTTAAATATCCGTATCCAGGGCTCAGAAATAAACATCACTATCAAAAGCACATCCTGAAGGTTTTTAAGCGATTTTGTTATCTCTCATTATTACAATATAAAATTACCGATAATTTTTCATATCAGTTCACAATTTGGTGGACTCGATCACAACTTCAAGAATAATAACTTTACATTCGAGTTATATTGGAGTACGGATGAGTATGAACGTAGTGTCATGTTTCCAAGCTGTTTATATAATTTCTTCGAGAAATTAGATAAAAACATACTGATTGATACATATCAAAATCATAAATATAATACCTAAAAACAAAGAATCGTACAGGTAAACACGCAATTCTTTAAAATTCACGGTTGTCTACAAAATCTGAATTGACGCAGAGTTAAAATGGGAGTTTAGCGTATTCGTTACTTACTCAACTTACTGATACAGTAAATCATTCTATGGTTTAGATTGCATATTTAATGCTTCAAGTAGAGGTTTTTATGAAAGAAAAAAGACGTAGATACTAGATGTCAATCTGCGCAGAATTACATATACGTCCCTGGGTAAGCATTTTTAAAAATAAAAATCGGGTATTAACAGCACGTGAATTGCCTTGTTTGAACATGATTTTTCTCCCGTTAATACATGGGTGGATCCAGTGAAAAAAGTAGTTTTTTATGCAAGAATATCTGTTTAAATCTATGAAAGTGTGACAAATCATCAGGTTATCTACAATTGTATACAAATTATAATACCTCCTAACATATGTTGTTGCACATTTTTTCTGCGATTTATTACATGCTGCATAAATTCTCACATTGTATAAAAAGTCGAAAGATCAAAATTGGCAAGTTTACGACGCATGAAACCTCTAAGGAATCATTATACACATCGAACTTGTCCCCGACCAGTATGCGGAAATACTGTGGTCAAATATTTTAAGATTGTCTAAAATATTTGCATATATCGTGATAACGCAAATATTTCGATTGTTTTTATAACTTATAAATATACAATCACGTATGTGTGAGAAAGTTACGTTAAGTAATTTCGGTAGTTAGCGCAGGAAGTGCCGAAAATTCCATTTCCATTAAATTTTCCGTGAGATAAGCAGCGCGTTAGTACATAAAGTCCACAATAGTAAATTAAAATTTTCTTATACTTGCACAATCCTTGAAAAGAATTTTGGATCGCTGCAAATCTTGTTCACATTAAGTCTGAGACTTCTCTTACAATTTTAGGCAGTTTGGTACACCATACATAGAAAAATCATTGTCCGCACATTGCACTACTTTTATGTATGCTGAAAATAGCAATATGTACAGATTTATTTTTGTTTTAATACATGAGGTGGTCAGATTTGAAAACAGATTTTGTACTAAGTTTAGTTCTATTCGGTAAGACAATTCTCCTATGCACTAATTGATACTTTGAAATAACTTTTGCCATTCATGAATTTTTAATGAAGTATTTTGAAAGGATTTATAAATCTAACCAAAAATTTGGAAAAATACAGGTAAAATATCTTCTTTGTTTATTTCCAAATTTTATTATTACTTTTTATACAGCTACTTTTACTTCAGATCTTGCAAACTGAGCTGTTTTTGTACTCTGGAACAGCTGCATTTGAAAGCTTTTGTTCACAATATTTTCACACCTTAAATGAAGGTCACTCTAAATTCAAGATGGCGGAAGTACCTTAATCTTTAGCTTGCCGACCGCAAGTGATTCTGCCTTTGCGACAAGTGCAGACCAATATCAGCCTGCACAGATGTGCAGGCTGATCATGGTCTATACTGCTCGCTATTCAGTCAGTAAATTTTCAGTGAACACCTCTTATAAATGGTACTGCCAAAATTGAATGATGGACCAGTCCATTTTAGGAATTTAGCAGGCTATTTTAGGGCTAAAGGTTGCCAATGACATTTCATGACATTTCTTTCATTTTCTGTCTGATAACAAATTTGTTATTTGACTAAAACTACCTTTAACCCTTAGCCTGCTGGCGGCAAGTGATTCTGCCTTTGCGACCAGTGCAGACCAAGATCAGCCTGCACATCCGTGCAGTCTGATCATGGTCTGCACTGTTCGCTATTCAGTCAGTATATTTTAGGTAAGCACCCCTTTTAACAGTTAATGATACTGTCCAAGTTGAAAGATGGACAAGTTCATTATAGAAATTCAGCAGGGTAAGGGTTAATATGCCATTTGTTCTAAAATTCATGACTACAGCATTAATTGTTAATTGTCTAAAAGGGTCAGTTCACAACAAAATGACGTTTTAACTCCTAAGAGCCTAATGAATGTAAATTATCTCCCATTAATTATATTGTTTATATTCCAGTCACAAGAGTTAATAAAAACTGTGACATTTTCGAGCCAGACACATCCATGACAATTTGAAAGGCAAGTGCGATCTGTAAGAAAAAAATCCCAATGCATTCATGTTGTGGGAGTTGCTGCAAAGTTTTCGTAACAGTCATGCCACAAAAGACATTAGTTCGTAACTGAATAGACAATACATAAAGTCATCTTGATGCTTCCTGCTTTGATCTACACAGCTTATTCACTGTCCCGATGTGCGAGTTGCTGCGCAGTTTGCTTAAACAGTAATGCCACATTACACAGTAAGACATTAGTTTCTTTTTGGATTGACAAAACATAAAGTGATATTGAACCTTCCTGCTTTCATCTGCAAAGCTTATTCACTGTCTCAATGTTGTGCGAGTTGGTGCAGTGTTTAACAGTAATGCCAAAAAGACAGTTCTGTAATCCATCATTTAAGAATAATTTTAGCAGTGAAACATTTAACAGTGCTTAATTGACAGAATAGGACTCCCCTCACATCACACTACATTTCAACATGTTTTCTGCAAATAAATAGAAAGGGCCCTCATACCAAAATTATCTAACATGTCATATGGAGCATAGCCTCAATTTTCAATGCCAAGTTAAAAGTCAGTCCTTTGAATAGTTATAAAGTTATGTTACAAACACTAAATAGAACAGACTGATAACAGACTGATGCATCATCGCATAATACATTCATTTTTCTATAAAAGATGAATAAAAAAGTAAGTTGTTATCTCCTTGCCCACTAACAACATTTACATGATTTTCATGCAAAAGTAAACCTACCGTATAACCCCATATTAACCCCCCCCCCCCCCCTAGTTAACGCCCTCCCCCCAATGTTTTTTGGGGAAAATAAAAAAATCTTACCTTCAAAAATTGGTCCTAGATCCAACACAATAATATCCAGATAATAACAATTCCATAACAATACAAATGAATTTAAAAAAAAACACACTTTATTAACACAAACACACAAACTTTTAAACACGTCAACAGGTATGGCACAAATAAATCTACTGTGTGTAAGTACTGAATATGCCACGTCACTCAGCGCGCGACTTTACACAGATTCCCAGTACGATGACATATCGGGTTATGTCAGTGAATGAATTGGGATGAATGGTGGGGGGGGGCGTTTATACAAGTTACTGACATTGTTTGGATCAAATTTTTCGTAAAATGCATCGCCCCCAGGGGTGTTTAAACAGGGTTATACGGTATATCAAATTTGAAAGAAGGCCGAGTGAAAAAATTAAAATAAATAGCTAATTCAATTTATGTACACATTTGCATATACCAGTTTATTTTGTGTTTTATATGCTAAATAAAGCATGCAGTTACATGAGTCGGATACACTTACTCATTCTGCTTAAAAAGCCTCATGTAAAAACCGTTATTAGACTGTTTTATCTTGAAGAACAACAAATATATCCTTGTCTAAGCTTTGGAAAATATATTTTTTTTGTCCATTTGAGGTTGTAGGGCACTTTTGAAGCAAAGTTGATACCATACCTATTACAAGATAATTTTCAAACAGCATTATAAGCAATACACTGCCTTCTGCATGTTGCACATCAACAAGAAACAATATCCTTTTCATCAGTGAACTAGAGCTGCTTTTGAGAAAGGCACATGTCTCCCACAACTGCCTAATCATCTAAATAGTAGGTCAGTCTTTATATACTGTTTACTTAAAGCACATGTGCATGCGCTTTTTTGACCTCAAAAGGACCCCTGTACAAATTTGAGCGTTTTTTGGTAATTCAAGAGCCAGAATTCCAAAGTGCCTGGGCCGATTTGGCTAGTTATCGAACTTGGCTGAGCACTTATTGGCAAACACATTTTGTTCAAGTTTGGTTAAGATCGGATGAGAAATGTTTGACTTAAGAGTGCGAACAAGCTTTGTGACAGACAGACAGACACAAGACAGGAATAAATCAATATGTCTCCCACACCATTGTGTGGTGGGAGACATAATTATACAGTAGATGAAATCTGTCAGTACAAGACTACAAAAAAACACAAGCCAGACACTTCAATGACAAGTTTAATTACAAAAGGATTATCTCAGTAAACCACAAAGTCCCCCAAGGACTTCAAACTATAGAAACCGAGCTTTCTTCTAATCTCCTTGAAAACAAGAGATTCAAAGCTATCATTTTCTCCAGTATGAATATTTCATTTCCAGCAAAAATGCTCTCATATACACTGTACATCAATTGCACGATCTTGAAAACAACATCCATATCAACCCATTCAGGTTGACTGGTTATAATCAAGGACAAAAGCTTTATTCCTTGCTCTGCAAAAGCACAAGTATATTCCAGAAGGACTTTTTGCTTTGTCAAGCCCTAAAAAACTGAAGCTATCATGATATATTAAGTCCGACCATATCTACACAGAGTTTTCCAATTTTTCTCTGGCTGCATGCAGGTTTGCATCTAATTCAACATGTGTCTATTGTCCTTTTTATGATAGGCAGCATCAATCTTGACATGTCCATCACTCTTTTATGCAAAAGAAAAACAATGGCAGCATCAGACTTGACCAGTCCATTTAATGCTAAAGACAAGTTGTCATGTTAATCGTCCTTTAATGCTAAAGACAAGTGCTACACATACTTGACAGGTACACTTTCCTTTCATGCTAAAGACTTTGGCAGTATCTAACTCGACAGGGCCATCACCATTTAATGCTAAAGACAAGTGTCGCATATGCTTGACAGGTACACTTTTCTTTCATGCTAAAGGCTGTGGTAGCACCTAATCTGACATGGTCATCACCATTCTGTGCTAAAGACAAGTGTCACATATGCTTGACAGGTACACTTTTCTTTCATGCTAAAGGCTGTGGTAGCACCTAATCTGACATGGTCATCACCATTCTGTGCTAAAGACAAGTGTCGCATATGCTTGACAGGTACACTTTTCTTTCATGCTAAAGGCTGTGGTAGCACCTAACCTGACATGGTCATCACCATTCTGTGCTAAAGACAAGTGTCACATATGCTTGACAGGTACACTTTTCTTTCATGCTAAAGGCTGTGGTAGCACCTAATCTGACATGGTCATCACCATTCTGTGCTAAAGACAAGTGTCGCATATGCTTGACAGGTACACTTTCTTTCATGCTAAAGCTGTGGTAGCACCTAATCTGTCATGTCATCACATTCTGTGCTAAAGACAATGTCGCATATGCTTGACAGGTACACTTTTCTTTCATGCTAAAGGCTGTGGTAGCACCTAATCTGTCATGGTCATCACCATTCTGTGCTAAAGACAAGTGTCGCATATGCTTGACAGGTACACTTTTCTTTCATGCTAAAGGCTGTGGTAGCACCTAATCTGACATGGTCATCACCATTCTGTGCTAAAGACAAGTGTCGCAACTGCTTTACAGGTAGACTTTCCTTTCATGCTAAAGACTTCGGCAGTATCTAACTTGACAGGGCCATCACCATTTACTGCTAAAGACAAGTGTCGCATCAGTCTAGGAATGTTCCTTTCCCTTCCGTCACATACATGGTCTAGCTTCCCTGGTCAGACATTATGTCCTTTCATGTTTTATATAAGGTTTCATCTAACTTGACCAGTACATGGTCCTTTATTTACATAAAGGTTTCTGACATGACATTTTCATTTTCCATTTATGCTAAGCACAAGAACTGTATCTATCTAGAAATGTTTACTGTCCTTTCAGTTTACATAATTATATGGTGACATCTGCCCCTCAAAATCACATCTTCCTATTTCATGCTAAAGACAAGTGTTGAACCTTACTTAATTGAGACATTCGTTGTTCTTTTAAACAAGAGAAAATGGTAGCATATAACACTTGTCCTTCGTCATTTTATGCTTTGTAAAGACAACAGTTGCATCTACCTTACATGTTTATTGCTTCTTATACTAAAGAATATGGTAGTATTTAACACTTGTCCTTTGTCATTTTATGCTAAGTAAAGACAACAGTTGCATCTACCTTATATGTTCATTGCTTCTTATACTAAAGAATATGGTAGCATTTAACACTTGTCCTTTGTCATTTTATGCTAAGTAAAGACAACAGTTGCATCTACCTTATATGTTCATTGCTTCTTATACTAAAGAATATGGCAGCATTTAACACTTGTCCTTTGTCATTTCATGCTAAGTAAAGACAACAGTTGCATCTACCTTATATGTTCAATGCATCTTATGCTAAGGACAATGGCAGCATTTAACATTTGTCTTATGTCCATCTATACTTTGTAAAGACAACAGTTGCATCTACCTTACATGTTCATTGCTTCTCATGCTAAGGACAATGGCATAATTAAACACTTGTCTTTTGTCCATCTATACTTTGTAAAGACAACAGTTGCATCTACCTTATATGTTCAATGCATCTTATGCTAAAGAAAATGTCGGCATTTGATACTTGTCTTTTGTCCATTTATGCTAAGTAAAGACAACAGTTGCATCTACCTTACATGTTCATTGCTTCTCATGCTAAGGACAATGGCAGCATTTAACATTTGTCTTATGTCCATCTATACTTTGTAAAGACAACAGTTGCATCTACCTTACATGTTCATTGCTTCTCATGCTAAGGACAATGGCATAATTTAACACTTGTCTTTTGTCCATCTATACTTTGTAAAGACAACAGTTGCATCTACCTTATATGTTCAATGCATCTTATGCTAAAGAAAATGTCGGCATTTGATACTTGTCTTTTGTCCATTTATGCTAAGTAAAGACAACAGCTGCATCTACCTTACATGTTCATTGCTTCTCATGCTAAGGACAATGGCAGCATTTAACACTTGTCTTTTGTCCATCTATACTTTGTAAAGACAACAGTTGCATCTACTTTACATGTTCATTGCTTCTCATGCTAAGGACAATGGCAGCATTTAACACTTGTCTTTTGTCCATTTATGCTAAGTAAAGACAACAGTTGCATCTATCTTACATGTTCAATGCTTCTTAAGCTAAAGACAATGTCAGCATTTAATAATTGTCTTTTGTCCTTTTATGCTAAGTAAAGACAACAGTTGCATCTACCTTACATGTTCAATGCTTCTTAAGCTAAAGACAATGTCAGCATTTAATAATTGTCTTCTGTCCTTTTATGCTAAGTAAAGACAACAGTTGCATCTACCTTACATGTTCAATGCTTCTTAAGCTAAAGACAATGTCAGCATTTAATAACTGTCTTTTGTCCTTTTATGCTAAGTAAAAACAACAGTTGCATCTATCTTACATGTTCATTGCTTCTTGTGCTAAAGACAATGACAGCATTTAACACTTGTCTTTTGTCCATCTATACTTTGTAAAGACAACAGTTGCATCGACCTTATATGTTCAATGCATCTTATGCTAAAGAAAATGTCGGCATTTGATACTTGTCTTTTGTCCATTTATGCTACATAAAGACAACAGCAGCATCTACCTTACATGTTTATGTCGGCATTTGATACTTGTCTTTTGTCCATTTATGCTAAGTCAAGACAACAGCTTCATCTACCTTACATGTTCATTGCTTCTCATGCTGAGGACAATGGCAGCATTTAACACTTGTCTTTTGTCCATCTATTCTTTGCAAAGACAACAGTTGCATCTACCTTACATGTTCAATGCTTCTTATGCTAAAGACAATGACAGCATTTAATAATTGTCTTATGTCCTTTTATGCTAAGTAAAGACAACAGTTGCATCTACCTTACATGTCCATTGCTTCTTATGCTAAAGGCAATTTAACGCTTGTCTTTCCACCTTTTATGCTAAGTAAAGACAAAAGTGGCATCTACCTTACATGTTCATTGCTTCTTATGCTAAAGACAATGGCAGCATTTAATAATTGTCTTTTGTCCATTTATGCTAAGTAAAGACAAAAGTGGCATCTACCTTACATGTTCATTGCTTCTCATGCTAAAGACAATGGTAGCATTTAACACCTGTCTTCTGTCAAGTGAGTTTTATACTAAGTAAAGACAAAATTTTTAGTGGCATCAACCTTACATGTTCATTGCTTCTTGTGCTAATGAAATTGGTAGTGTTGATCACTTGACATATCTATTAAATCCTTTTATGTATCAGGTCATGTTATGTTTTTTTTTTGTCATAAAGATGAAAATTAAGTTGACTTTATGACAATTTCTTACAATACATATTACGTTACAAAAAACATTAAATATCTTAATTATCTTAGGCCTAATTATAAAGGTCAAGGGACAGAAATCTTAAACAGAAATTTGAATGATGGTTCTCTGCAATTAATGAACTTGTTTTGCAAATTTTAAATAGTATATCTCACAGTACATATTGATTTGTAAACATTATTTGTTTGTTACCTTAGGCCTTATTGGCATTCTAAATTCTTATATAAAGATACAGAGAGAAAATAATTACTGTGAAATCATTAATATTCATGGGGGACTAATTTTCGTGGATTTCGTGGTTGAGTTAATCCACGAAATTTAATCCCAACGAACAAGTAAAATTCCCATTCATTTTATGTTCAAAAATTGAAATCCACGAATTCACATCCCCACGAAATTGCCGTTTTGACCAAAACCATGAAATTTCATGCCCACGAAATTTAATGATTTTACAGTACTTCATATTGTAATAAATCAGATTTGAAAATATCAGCCATTATATCAATTAAGCCAGGAAAAAGTCGAACTTGAATGTTCATTAAATGTTGCATAAATATTGCACAGCTGAAATAGGAAGAAGTTCAGAATCCGAGACTTAACTGAAGAAAAAGAAATGAGCCGCAACATGAGAAAACCAACATAGTGCTTTTGCAACCAGCATGGTTCCAGACCAGCCTGCGCATCTGCACAGTCTGGTCAGGATCCATGCTGTTCGCTTTCAAGGCCTATTGCAATTAGAGAAGCTGTTGGCGAACAGCATGGATCCTGACCAGACTGCATGTATGTGCAGGCTTACCTGGATCCATGCTGGTCGCAAACGCACTATGTTTGTTTTCTCATGGTGCGGCTCAAATACTGTTGACTCTCAATATCTCAAACTTTCTTAACTCCAACTTCCGGCTATCTTGAAGACATTTTTAAGTCCTGTCCTGAAAATTCATGCAAAAAATATCATTTTAACTCGAATTCTGGTTATCTCCAAGTAAATCTCTGGTTCCCTCGGAATTCCACATACCATATTTCAACTGTACATTATTTGAAAACGTCATTTTTTGGGGAAATGCCGTTTTCAAAGGCAGATAACTCTTTTTCAATACCGGTGACGTATGATTGTTATTGCATATTTTTGTTTCTTCGATAACTGTCCTTCAATATCCAAAGTTTGAAGAAATTCTGTTATTGAAAAAAATTTCACCCCTAATTCTAGCAATACGTCCTTAATTAATACAGGTATGACTGTCCTTTAATAAATTTCTTGTGTCGGAGTGATGTTAAACCCAACAAAAAAAAAAAAAAATATCTATAAATTTAATGAATTTCTGTATTTCTATGCTTAATGATGCCAAAAATGTTGTGTATCAATGATATTAAGCAGCTTACTTAATTTTTAAGCTGTGTTAATATGTCTTGTACTTTTAAAGTTACCTGCAGGATCCCACTTTGTGCAATGGACTGACAGATGGACAGATGTGGGGCAAACCTTAAGTCCCATCAGTGGTGGTTGGGGGAGGGGGGGGCTTTAATAAAGGACTCCTAATGTCAAAACATACATTGCATAAATTTTATTCAGACAGACATTTTCTCATTAAAATTTTATACAGCAGTGAAATCATTAATGATGAATTCCACTTTTTCAGAAATTGATTGTATTAAAATGAAATACTATCTTCTATTAATGACACAAACAGAAAATGCAGACAATTTCCTTGCCCATTAATGTTACCGTATTTTCCCGAATAAACGCCCCCGGGGGCGTTACATTTTCCAAAGAGGGGGCGTTCATTTGAGGTAAAAAAAAATAAAAAATGAAAATTTTTACAAAACTTAAAAACATTGTTCAGACCGACTGTAAAGTGTTTCTGTGTTGTTTAAAATTCCCCCAAAACGTAATTATTTGGCATCCAGTTTAATGCAGTGTGTCTTAAAATTATGCATTTAAATACGGTACCTCATGTATTCCGTGACACGCTCGCGACATTACACATTACGTCATCATACCCAAACAGCTGTGTACTCCGATAATATTTTCCTTAGTACATGCGGGTAGCAATACACAATGTCAGTGGTTTGACACGCTGCTTACGTGTCGGCTTTTAAATTAAAAGTTACTAAAACTGCCGAAGAAAAGGTTAACACTTTGCCGCAAATTTGTTTAAGGTCGACAGGAAGCTTGTGCGGGGGTGGTGCAAAAACAAATCAAAAATGGATTTACCGTTTAATTTTCTACTTGATGATTGGATACGTACCGTACTTAGTATAAACGTTTTGGATTTACGGTACATGGACTGTTTAAAAGTGTGTTTAATTCTTAATACATTGGATACTTACTGTATATTACTTATTATGATGACTTATAAAAATGAGGTAGGTGATTTTTTTTCGTTCTTGTTGACTTTTTTTCCCTCCAAAATGGGTGGGGGGCGTTAATTAGAGGGGGGGCCTTAATTCGGGAAAATACGGTATATGAATTTTACTTGATGATAATATAGTTTTGTTACAGGAAGTTTTAACATTCTTTCTGTTTCTCACAATTCAGTGATTTTTCTGGCCGTTTTTTCCGGCCCCATTCCCCTGTCCAAAAAGTATGTTATTTTTGTTATTTTCCCCTATTTCTGAAAAAAAATTCCCCTCCAAAAAAAATTATATTATTATTATTTTTGTTTTTACATATCCCAACCAACAAAACCCTTTCTAGATGTACATGATAATGTAAACTGTACCATTTAAAACATGAGACAATGTGCTTTTAAATCATTTTCTTTTTTAGCGTAACATATTTATGAAAAATACTGCTTTTATCACGATACAATTTTTTCCCTATTTTAGTGGTTACAGCGCAATTTTCCCTTCCTTATGGTCCCCGCCACCACTCCCCCAAAACATAAAAAAAACAACACTGCAATTTCCGATGACATTTCAAAAATGTACTCCTATCTTTCTTCCCTTTGAACAGTGACTATTACAATTTACAGCACTCAGTATTTTAGTACAACTGTCCAGGAGGTGAAAATATCAGTCCTATTATTTGTTAACTTGGAGAAGAATCAAGAACTTTGATACATCTCTGAAAACAGTAAGAGGCTGTTTTGAATAATGGTTGATTTCCTTATCTGATTTGCCTTAAGGGACCTTCATACCCAAGTTAATTGGAAGAACCATTGTCCAACTGTAATTTCTTAGAAAATCAGGCAGGATTATTTATCTTATGACTTCCAGAGCATACTGAGATGTTATCACTTATTCTTTTAGCTTCTTTCTCATTTTAAGGATATTTCTGCTTTCTCTGAGATTTATAGTAAAAGTTTAGCCTGCTGGCAGCAAGTGAGTCTGCCTTTTGCGACCAGTGCAGACCTTGATCAGCCTGCACTGTTCGCTATTCAGTCAGTAAATTTTCAATGAACACCCCTTCGAATAATAAATGGTATTGCCCAAACTGAATAATGGACCAGTCCACCTTAGAAATTTAGCAGGGTAAGGGTTAAATAAATGACTTCAGTTTCTATTTCAGCTGAACATAGTAGCCATTCAAAAATACCAGTCTGTCTTTCCATAATTAGTTCTTTTTTTTTACAAACTGAACAAATTCCAAAGGACTAGAACAGTACAGATTTTTACGAGTGTTGAACGCAATACTATCGTAAGTCCTTTTTTATTTAATAGGAGTTACTACAGTATTGTGTTCAGCCCGCGACTGAAATTATGGACCTTTGAGAATACAGTTCTAATTACAATGTATCATCAATACACCATCTGTAACCTCATGCATAAGTTTGAAGGAATTCCTCCTAGTAATGAATTATTATACCTTGGTACACCAACTTTTTTGGAATTATAGACAAAATGTGACATACTAGAAAATGGAGAAACATAATCGGATGAGAACTACGCCTGAATAATTTGCTATATATAAAACTTCAGATAAATGTTTAACATTACATTCTAAATTTCAAGTGTACAGTTCTGAATTTTGACTCCTCAGATACCATGAAATTCTACCTAGAACACTGTATCCTAGACTGGCTCCAGTCCCTATGTTTGTTCTTCTTTACATATATTATAAGTTTTATTCATTAAGAGGGACGTTACTCCAGCATGTTGTTTCTACATTGATATTTTTTATTGCCCCTGGCTCCGAACATGTGCTATTTTAGAGGCTTAAAATTTTATTATAAAATGTTTGCATTATTTATATAAAAATAACCATGCAGCCAGGGAGCCAGGCTAACTGTATCCTTATTAGAACCAATTAGATGATTATTTCTCTTTATATTAACAGAAAAGCCATAGGCTAGTTGCTCTCACAAATAAGCCCACCAGTGGGACATTATATTTCAATATATTCATGATTCATTAATAGTGGGATATTAATTTGCTAAATTAAATGCTAGAATATTGCTTCAGCATAAAATCTCACAAAGAAATTCTATGTTAAAACTATGTGACGACACTTCAGCCTTCAGGTGTGGAAAAGCTGCATCGATTAATTTTACCTCTAAATCAGTTATGCTGAGTACTTTTCACATGGTGAAAACATGACATTCTTTTTATGGTAATAGAACACTAAATGTGTTGAAATCCATCCAGGTAACGATACCCTAATTAAGGTTTACATGTATGCAAAATGAACAACACCAAGTGCCATTTTACAAAAATTAAACAGCATAATTTGCCCTTGTATTCTTAGTAGGGACCTATAATGGGGCTTATACAATTCACACTGTTCAACACCTTTAACACGTCCTGGGGGTTATGAATTTGTGGATTTAACTTCTGAAGATAAATTGAATTGAAATTTTATTTGTTCCTTGGGATAAAGTTTTCTGGATTGATGCATCCATGAAATACAAGAAATTTGGTCCCCCATGAATGATTTCACAGGACATGTCATGTACTTGCATTTAGAGGTATTATAGATTTTGATTCATAGTATAGATTAATCAATGGCATCCTGGATATGTAATAATTATACAGTCTGATTGACATCTTTTCGGAAGTTTAACTGAACAAATATTAAATAATAATTCGCCCCCTTAATGCAAAAAGGTACCAAGTGCTGTCTTTATTCATATGCTCATGGTACCTTTTTGCATTAAGGGGATGATATATCCTATATATATCCTAGATTCTGTTTTATTTCTGTCTGAAAATTACATAGCTGTTAAATTGTCTATCTGAAGCATACTTATTGTCAATGCAGAGAATCTTATTGGGGCAGGGGATAGTAAATTCTGAAAATTTGTTGACACCAGTGTGAGAAAAATCATAAAAAAAAAACTTTGAGAAATGTTGGTGGAGAGAAGAGCGAATGTTTTAAGTATATTCAGCACTTTTCAGCCTGCCAATTCACCTGTTTTCATGATAAAAACAAGTTTAAGGACACTAAATTTTGAGACAAAAATGGCCTAAGATGCGAGGCCTGTTCGATATTACCAGCAAAAGACTCAAGTTAAAATGGAATGTACATTTTTGTAGCATACAACCTGGTTTTTAAATAATGGCAGTAAGAACAGTGTCTAATATCCGCTCAAGTTTTTCTAAAATTTGAGCTGAATCTTAGTGAGACAGACGAATGATTGTTTCTATGCTGATTGACTTATACCTCAGGCACGTTCATAGTCCAGCCATCTGTAAAACATACAGATTAAATCATCCGTTTATATTACATGACAATTACTCATTCCTGGGAATCCCTAGTTCTACAAACAACATGAATAACCAACGGAATATAAATGCCTTTAAAAATACATTAACCTCTTTTATTCAGAAATCATCCTCGGCAACAAATAATGATACTGAGCCTCTTGGTGCTTGCTTTCTCTACCAAGATATAGATCCGGAGGAATAGCTACATTCCAAGAACACTGCCAGACAAAATTAATAATGCATATTTAACAGCTATCCTGTCATTTAACTTATGTAATGCCCTTACAAATAAGGCAAGATGTATACTTCCTAATCTGAAAACAATGCCGTATTTTAGAGTACTAACAAGGTTCTTTTCTATACTTTTCTACCCAATACAAACCAAATTTTAACAATAATATAGACAATACAAAGTAGATCTAGTAGAAAGCGCATCCTCCAGAGTACCAAGAAGTTTTTTCTTTGATTTGACCTTGTGACCTAGTTGCTGACCGAAGATGTCCCATTTTTTCTTTAAAATCATTCTGACAAAGTTTCATTATGACTGGGCAAAAAATATAACCGCAAGTGTTTGCAACAGACACATGGAGAAAAGCACAGGACAGCCACAATGTCTTTGAGCACGTTTTGCTCAGGTGAGCTAAAATCATCATGCCATAAAGAATGTCCTCATGTTCTCTACAATAGGCTACAAAATGAAGTGATCAAAGGGAGACAAACCTTGTGTGACACCCCTGAAAACATTACTTAATCATTTTTATGCCATAAATTATTATCTCTACAGGACAAGATTAATGATGTTTTTATTTTGATTCCTTTTTTATTCCTGTGAGTTTAATCAAGTCTAATTGAGATGCTGGGATAATTCTGCCCGATAATGCATTGTTAAATACCTGGCATTAAAGTGTCAATGTCGTTAGAAGCTTCAGAAATCAATAGCTGTTCAGGAGAAAAATATCCCTCTGTTTTCATGACATTTTATAGAGAACAAAAAATGCCTTTAAAAGGCTTCATTTTAGAAGACTTTTCACTCTCTTATAATCCAATAGGGAACACAAATCTTACAGAAGAAAAGTTAACTCTTACCCTGCGAAATTTCTATAATAAACTTGTCCATCTTTCAATTGGGACAGTACCATTAACTGTTAAAAGGGGTGCTCTGTGCTTCCACGAAATCTACCCTTTCCTTTAATCTCTTGTTTATACTGCATTGGGAATGGTATAATGTAAGGCAAAGAAATGGGAGTAGCACAACCTTTTTGATCAGGAATAACGGATTTGGAAACTATAAACATGTAAGCAGTGCTAATTGACCCATCCGTCAAGTTACACTTACGTTTATGTAAGATTTAAATGCTATGGAACCATTTTGATAATAGTGGAAAAAAACTTGCTGGTTTGTCAGCAACGGAAATTTTCCTTTATCAAAAGTTTGTGTGACAATTTCTAAATAGTTACATGGAATTGTATTATCACATTTATCCGGCAGGATAATAATATACAAGAAAGTTTAGTGCCCATAGTTTTACAGCATGCTATAGCAGGTAAAACTGACATATATATGAGTTAACAAATCATTAGGAAAAACACAAAAATGATAACATCATACTTCATTCTAGCAGTCATATTGAGAGACAATACTTTGCTATCAGTATTCCTGCTGTTGCACGGAATCCTTTTCTCTCCTTATCTGGTGATATCTAAAATATTACGAAATCGATACGGTATGAAAATGTTAATTTTCTTTATATAATGCATACTGGAGATGTTATATAATTTCTTTAACTGTAAATGATACAGTACTCATACTTCACATGAAACGGTGCCTATATAGTCTAAGTTATATTTTCGTCTTTATCTCATTACAATACAAATTTATGTAAATTCATAGACCTAGTGATTTTTGAAGACTTGATTTACATCATAAACATGAACTCAGATATAGTGTATAAATATGTTCTCACAGACAGCTTCACAATTCTACATGTATTAAATGTTTCATGTATGCACTTTTAGAACATCGTACATATATACACAGTCAGTTCTTCAATCACTTCCATCTAAAATAACGGCATTTTGACTGTAAACAAGAATTGTAAAAATAATTTGGCAGATACACAAAGAAATAATATCCTGCTATGTCATGACACAATTACATTAAATGCAACAATTTTGTTTAGTGTGAAATACATCCCAAAATATTATAGACAGGACACTGCAGTAATAAGAAAGTCAAACAAAACCATTTACACAAACTTCTGACCAAGTCTGGCAAAGATCCATTCAGCAGTTCATAAGAAGAAGCTGTTTAAAGGCTGTCCTTTTGAAGCTCCAATGGCCCCTACATGCAGTCAAACAGAATAGCTTTGAAACACTTGAGAAATGTCCATTCAAAGATGTTTATACAAGCAAAGTTTGGTGGATATCCATTAAATGCCATTAAGACTTTTTTTCTATTTTAAGCTCCAGCAGCCCCTAAAATGGGGTCAAGAAGAAGCATTTGAACTTGAAAATGGTCCAAATTATGCCAGCATGCGCAGTATGAATTCATTTGAGGCCAAAGCAACCCAGGTTTGATTCCCAGAAATGACTTTTTAGCTCAACTATTCATAGAATAGTAAAGCTATTGGACTCGCCCATGCGTCGGCGTCTGCGTCGGCGTGGGCGTCCCAATTTGGTTAAGTTTTTGTATGTAAGCTGGTATCTCAGCAACCACTTGTGGGAATGGATTGAAACTTCACACACTTATTCACTGTGATAAACTGACTTACACTGCACACATTCCATAACTCTGTTTTGCTTTTTTACAAAATTATGCCCCTTTTTTGACTTAGACATTTTTGGTTAAGGTTTTGTATGTAAGCTGGTATCTCAGTAACCACTTGTGGGAATGGATTGAAACTTCACACACTTATTTACTGTGATAAACTGACTTACACTGCACAGGTTCCATAACTCTGTTTTGCTTTTTTACAAAATAATGCCCCTTTTTCGACTTAGAACTTTTTGGTTAAGGTTTTGTATGTAAGCTGGTATCTCAGTACTCACTAACAGGAATGGATTGAAACTTCACACACTTGTTCACTGTCATGATCTGATATGCACAAAGCAGGTCCCATAACTTTATTTTGCTTTGTTACAAAATTATGCCCCTTTTTCAACATAGAAATTTTTGGTTAAGTTTTTGTATGTAAGCTGGTATCTCAGTATCCACCGATGGGAAAGGATTGAAACTTCACACACTAGTTCACTGTCATGATATGAGATGCAGTGCAAAGGGTCAATAACTCAACTTCGCATTTTACAAAATTATGTCCCTTTTTCAACTTAGGAGTTTTGGGTTAAATTCTTATATATAAGCTGGTATCTCAGTACCCACTAATGGAATGGATTGAAACTTCATACACTTGTCCACTGTCATGAGCTGATAAGCACTATGCAAGTTCCATAACCCTATTTTACTTTTTTTTACTAAATTATGCCCCTTTTTCGACTTTCGAATTCATTCAAGCGACAAGGCTGTTGAATAGTTGAGCATTGCTGTCTTCCGACAGCTCTTGTTTTTTTCTTGATTTCACATCTTTTAAAGGTGGATAATCAGATTTTGGCTAAGTAACGGATTTGTTTTAAACTTTAACATCTGATCATTTACACTCATTTGTGTTCAGTTAGGGCTTAATACAAGTTAGGTTTTCACTGGAGATATTTTTGATAATTGGTTTTCCTATTGCAGTTGCCCAACCAAGATCGAGTTATTTTATCATAAGTATAAATGTGATAAACATACTTTACCTAAGAAAATGTATAACTAACCGATATATTGTATTATATTCGTAAAATAATGGCATTAACAATTACATATATAGATTGAATTCATTAGAAATGCAAGTTTGAAAAATTATTATTACCTCCCTTTGCCTATCTTGGTTGCGCAACCAAGATAGAATGGAAAAAATGAAATTCAGAAGCTACATGCATTTTAAAACCCACCTTTTGATTCAGATTGTTAAATATTTGGTATATCTATCCAATGCGAATGTAAAACTCGGAATTATATGAAATAAAAAGAAATACCAAGCATTTTAAATATTTTCATATTAAAGGGGAGTAATTACAAATTTTTATGAAAATCAATAAAGTATACATTTCTAACAGGGATCTAAGTAATGGGTATTTTTGTTTCTTAAATAAATCTCTAACAGAATATACAAAAAGTAGAAAATGTCACTAAATTTTGCTTAAATGTCATTGACCACCTTTAAGATATTTTAGAGACAGTAACTCATGTTTCTAATGTTCATAATAGAAGAATTGATATGGCCAAACTTCAATTTAAAAGAATGATTGTTTTAGCTTATATATCTGGTATCCGGTCCCTTTAAAGCAACATTTCATCATTTAATTAAATTATCAGTAGTTGCTTTTTTCTCTTCTTCACTTTTTTGTTGTAATAAAGTCACCTGGGATTTACAAACTGAAACTAATTTAAGTAATAATAAATTATGAACTAGACGTATATATGTTCAGTCCAGTTAGTGATACCAGGTTATTTTTTCCTGTTATTTTGGAACTAGTCGACTGATTTCAGTAAAATGTAAGACTTAATAGTCTTGAACAGATAACAATTATAACATGACTAGTTTACGGTATATTTTTACATACAAAAGTAGTATCCTTCGATCATCTGTTTTGACGCTCATGAGTTTTGACGCCCTTATTTATTTTGCTGTTAAATAGGTATAAGTGACCTTTTATGATGCCAAATTACACACATTTGCAAAGCAGGCAATATTTTACCTTGCTCAAATAAAACATTAATGCATTCAACAGATTTACAGTAAGATTATATTATTTTTTCGTACTTTGGTGTATTTTTATGTCTTTTTAATAATGCAAAAATCTCCAATCCTTTAAAAACCTAATTCTTACAGAAGCAACTGGTCAGGAATTCAGATCTTGGTTTTCTCTTTCCCCCAGCTATTTTTCAAAGTCACAAGACAGTTCTTTGACTGAAATTTTGAATAAAGTTTAGAATTTTCACTCTCCTGTAGGCTATACACCTTGTATCATTTGAAAACATTAAATTAATTTAATTGAATATGGTTTTGCTGCTCTTTGGCAAATCTTGTTGTAAATAAAGAAGATCATGTTTCTAATAGGTTTTCACTGAAAGTACCAAAGTTAGAGCTGTTAGAAAGGGTTATATATTTTTGTGTCCTCACTGTTTTGATAATGAATGACTGCTATTAACAATATGTAAAGTGAATAAAAAAGATCACATTTAACAAAGAAGTAGTAAAAAGGTCACTTAAAAAGATTAATATTAATTTGTTTATTGTCCTTTTAAGTTTCAGGTCTCGACTGCATTCACATAGAATTATACCAGCCAAATATGATTTTGGCCATATAGGCTCCAGAAAAGTAAAGTTTTGGTTAAGAGAGCCAGCCAATCAAAAGGCGTCATTTCTCATGAGCCTTTAAAATATGGATGCCTCGATGGTCAGTCAGCAGTAATACAAATATTGACACCTTTTTGCCCACAAAATTCACAAAACAAGAATAAAACAAGAGATCACAGAGTGATCTTGGCGCCCACCAATGTGCCATTTTTGAGAATTCCAAAATTTTAAGACTTATTGACTAGCTCAAGGTCAAATTTCATTTCCGTACAAAACACTGTGCATGTGGTCAAAATTCGAAACCTGTAGCTTGAGAAATGTGAAAGTAGGTCACTATATCAATTTCAAGGACAAAGTTCTTTGTACACAAAACTATGCATGTGCATCAAGTTTGAAGGCTGTAATTTGATAAATTTGAAAGTAGGTCATTAGGTCAATCTTAAGGTCAAAGTTTATTTTGGTACACAAAACTATGCAAGTGGTCCAAATTTGAAGGCTGTAGCTTTAGAAATGTGAAAGTAGGTCACTAGGTCAAAATCAAGGTCAAATTACACTTTAGAATACAAATCTATACATGTGGTCCAAATTTGAAAGCCTGTATATTCAAAAATGTGAAAGTAGGTCACTAGGTCAATGTCAAGGTCAAAGTTTGCTCTGGTACACAATCCTATGCATGTACTTCTAAATTTGAAGCCTGTACCTACAGAAATGTGAAAGTAGGTCACTAGGTCAATCTTAAGGTCAAAGTTCATTTCGGTACACAAAACTATGCAAGAGGTCCAAATTTGATGGCTGTAGCTCAAGAAATGGTAAAGTAGGTAACTAGGTCAAAATCAAGGTCAAATTTTAGTTTGGAACACAGAACTATGCATGTGGTCCAAATCTGAGGCCTGTACCTTCAATAATGTGAAAGTAGGTCACTAGGTCAATGTAAAGGTCAAAGTTTGTTTCGGAACACAAAACTATGCAGGTGGTCCAAATTTGAAGGCTGTAGCTCGAGAAATGTGAAAGTAGGTCACTAGGTCAAAATCAAGGTCAAATTTCATTTCGGAACACAGAACTATGCATGTGATCCAAATTTGAAGCCTGTACCTTCAAAAATGTGAAAGTAGGTCACTAGGTCAATATCAAGGTCAAAGTTTTTTTCAGTATACAAAACTATGCATGTGGTCCAAATTTGAAGGCTGTAGCTACAGAAATGTGAAAGTAGGTCACTAGGTCAAAATCAAGGTCAACTCTTGTCAAGGTTCATCTTGCCACTCAAAACCATACATGTGGTCCAAACTTGAATGTTGTAGGTTATTGACAACAAGATTTTAAAAGCTTTTCCCTATATAAGTCTATATGAACCATGTGACCCCCAGGGCGGGGCCATAATTGACCCTAGGGGAGGACTTGAACAAACTTGGTAGGGAACCACTAGATGATGCTACATTACAAATGCCAAAGCCCTAGGCGTTGTGGTTTGGACAAGAAGATTTTCAAAGTTTTTCCCTATATAAGTCTATGTAAACAATGTGACCCCCGGGGCGGGGCCATATTTGACCCTAGGGGAATAATTTGAACAATCTTAGTAGAAGACCACTAGATAATGTTGCATACAAAATATCAAAGCCCTAGGCCCTGTGTTTTTGAATAAGAGGTTTATCAAAGTTTTTCCCTATATAAGTCTATATAAACCATGTGACCCCCGGGGCGGGGCCATATTAGACCCCAGGGAAATAATTTGAATCATTTTGGTAGAGGACCACTAGATGATGCTTCATACCAAATATCAAAGCTCTAGGCTCTGTGGTTTTGGACAAGAAGATTTTCAAGTTTTTCCCTATATAAATCTATGTAAATTATAGAAATAAACAAAGGGCCATAACTCAATAAAGAATTGTTGAACCAGTCTGATTTTCAGTGGGACACAACTAGGGTACCAATACATCATTCTGACAATGTTTGGTCAAAATCCCCCTGGTAGTTTCTGAGAAGATGCGATAACGAGAAATTGTTAACAGAAGGACGGACGTCGGACCACGGACTCAGAGTGATTTGAATAGCCCACCATCTGATGATGGTGGGCTAATAAAGGGAGACATGCCATAGTTTATAACAACACTATTTATTGGTTTAATTTATCTATATTACTAATGAAACACATGTTAGACTGCTTAAGGGCGTCAAAACTAATGACTCTAGGATAACTATGAAGTGTCGCTTTAAATGAATCAATTCTGACTGGGCTGAATAATAAGAATACCAAAAAATTGATAAAACTAACACCTTTTGCTTTAAAATACTGCACTGGAGACCTTCAAAAAAGCAATTCATAATGGATCATAAAGGTGAAGTATATAGTTATACATAATTTCATACATTTATTTTCTGTTAAAATTACATGTCATTTAATTTGTAAAAAAGTTGGATGGCAAGTTCTATTCGTAGAAGTACGAAGCTCCACCACAGGAATTGGCATTTCTATCTGAAAAGAAGTGTACGGATTTAATCTCATGTAATCATATTTCAAAATGCCTTAATACTGTGCAATTCTTAGATCTTAGCAAAAGATCCTATGGAAGCAAGTAAAGTATTGAGACTTGTTTTGACTGAATCTGTTCAAAAGAAGTAACCACAAGGACTCCATGATTCCAAAGGACAGAAAATATAACAACAGTATTCCTAGTATGTGTAGTTCTGACTACCATTTATAATTCAACTAAACAGCATAATAAACATCTCTGAAGCTAAAAATGATTTAGCTGAAGTAAGGGGTGACTTGTTATAGCCAATATATCGCAGTTAACCCTTAGCCTGCTGGCGGCAAGTGATTTTGCTTTTGCGACCAGTGCAGACCAAGATCAGCCTGCACATTTGTCTGCACTGTTCGCTGTTCAGTCAGTAAATTTTCAGTAAAAACCCCTTTAAATAATAATTGGTACTGCCCAAATTGAATTAAGGACCAGCCCATTTTAGAAATATAGCAAGCTAAAGGTTAAAGACTATTGTTCTGTTGGTAAATGAAAGTTAATTTTCCTTTTCATTATGATTATTCACAAGATACAATTTTAAGTCTTGGTTAACAACAGTTACTGACCTATTGTTAAAGTTGACCCCATTCTAAAAGAAAGTAAAGATTGCAAGTACAAAAGACCCAATATACTAGGTAACAGTTTACTTTATAATATCTAAACTGCAAATATCGCACAAACTGCCATATGATCAACAAAATAGTTCTGAGTAAAAAGTCCAAAATCTGACTCTGCCAAAATATCCCAACAGCATTCCTTTTCCTAAAATTTCCTGTCAACCAAGATGAAAACCAATCAACATTTTTCCAATAAAATATGACCGTAAACAGCATCCTCGGCAAACAGAATAAATCAAGCTATTCATTAGTCTCCTATAATCTTGTAATACTTGCCCATTATATCAATGATATCGCAAATATCACTCCATAAAAAATAACAGCAGGAAATTGATTTTTAGGACGGCATGCATAACATGTTTAATAATGTTCTCTTTGCAAATATTTTTGTTTGAATATACTGTTTAATATCTAATTTGATGAAAATTACTGCACTTTTAGTGCACATTTGAATAAACAGAATGATTTGTACATAACATACTGATATTCATCTTCTATTTGACCGTCGGAATATATTTGCTATGTTCAAGCACCTAAATATAACATTTAAGTCCTTTGGATGCGACTTAAATAAAATAAAAATCCCACAAGGTTTACTTAATGCTTTTACACACTGCATGAATCAGACAAAATCCTGGTCACACAAATGGTTTTGGTTAAGACTTGACACCCAAAAGGACCGCAAGAAAATTGAGGTCCCTGGTGATGCTTGCTTTAGTAAAGGCTTTACTCTCCAAATGAACCAAAGAAATGTAAGGTGATAAGGGCATTGAGGTCCCATGAAACTTGCTTTAGTTAAAGCCTTACACCCTGTAAGAACCTCTGGAAATCGTAGTCCTATGAAGCATTCTTCAATTAGGGCTTTGCACCCTAAAAACTCCTAAAATTGGTGTATCTCTTGCATCTTTTATCGTCCTCCAAAACCTTCAATGACCAGAGTTGCCCATGTGGGCAAAATAAACTTGGATGCAACAAGCATTTAAGCATCTGCAAGCTGTGTAACATGCAGGTTTTACACGCCCGTTTGAAAAACGGGACATATTATGGGAACGCCCCTGGCGGGCGGGCGGTTGGGCGGGCAGGCGGCGTCCACAGACTTTGTCTGGAGCATATCTTCTTCACGCATGGAGGGATTTTGATGAAACTTGGCACAGCTGTTCACCATCATGAGACGAAGTGTCATGCGCAAGAACCAGGTCCCTAGGTCTAAGGTCAAGGTCACATTTAGAGGTCAAAGGATACAAGAATGAAAACTTTGTCCGGAGTATTTCTTCTTCAAGCATGGAGGGATTTTGATTTTGATGTTCACCACCACGAGATGGAGTGTCTTGCACAAGAGCCAGGTCCCTAGGTCTAAGGTCAAGGTCACACTTAGAGGCCAAAGGTCAGATACAAGAATGACTTTGTCCGAAGCATTTCTTCTTCATGCATGGAGGGATTTTGATGTAACTTGACACAATTGTACACCATCATGAGACGAAGTGCCATGCGCAGGTCCCTTCATCAGAATTACTTCCCTTTGTTGTTACTATAAATAGCTTGTATTGCAACTTTTTCATTACTAGTCGTAGGGAAAAATCGAAACCACTTTTCTGTAGTACAACATGCATGTTACATCCAATTCTGAAGAGTATTTTGACCCATCTCTACCTTGTAAGGATTTTTGTGTGGACTTCTTTTTTTTTTTATTTTTTTTTTTTTTTTAAGATTAATTCCCTTTAGTTAGTTGTTACTATAAATAACTTATATTGTAACTTTTTTATAACTGACCGTAGGGAAAAACCAAGACCACTTTTCTGTGGTACAACATAGATGCTACTTTCAAATCTTAGGTGTATTTAAAGGTTTTTCTACCTGGTAAGGAGTTTTTATGTGGATTTAGAAAAACGAAAGAATTACAATAATTACTACCACAAAATTAACATTCCATTTGCAAATACAGGTGCTAGTGTAAAGAAATTTGCTGTGACGGGCATATATTGTGACATTCTGGCACTCTTGTTACTATTTACATTCATCACAGTCGTTACTGCTGCGCGTCATTGTGCTTATCAAACCACTGCAGACATATCTAGAACACATTTTGAACCTCTGAAGAAATAGTTTTTGTCCTAAAAACATGCAAATTTGGATTTCTCCTCAATAAGGCTTTGAAAGTCAATTCTATTTTTCCAACATCGCCAGATCAAATTATCAGGAAAAGCTATTGATCTACATTGAATTCATTGGATTAATTCTGTAAAACAAGCCCATTTATAGCAGAAGACTGTTCTTAGAGAAGGGTTTACAAAGAGGTGTTGATGTTTTTTGACATAATTGTTGTGCCTTCCCGAAGGATCATTAGGCCAAATAAAAGTTGTTTGTTTATGGTAACCCACACCCAGTCCTAGCTAAACCCCACTAGCAAAACCTACAAGTTTTTCATTTTACATTTGAGGACAGAATCTTTCCTCAAATTAAAAAAAAAGATACTAAAATATCACTTAAAAGGTTTGTCCAGGAAAGGTCAATTTTTGCAGCATGTGTGTATCATATAATTCCGTAAAATTCTGCATGGAAAAAACTTCTGTGTATTCTGCAAAATAATTGAGTACAAACATATCACTTTTACCGGTAATAACTTCCTTCTCATACAAACAAAAATTGCGTGTGTATATACAATTGTAATCATTTTGTCTTTTTTATTCCATAAAAAGAGACATTCTTCGTTTAATTTCTCAGGGAAATATAAATCAATAGAAACCCGTTAATCAGAAAACTATACAATAACAAACTTCACCACCTCTTATAGGAGCCAGAAGTGAGGGGGAAAAATGAAGAAAATAAAGAACTAGGTTAAGAGGAACATTCGTTATTAAATCCGACTGAATGGAAAGTAAACAGTATTCCTATGGGAAAACAACAAGCTGTACTTGAGGAAAACAGTATCAAGCTGTATTGCAAGTTAAAACAGCCACAAGTTGCATAATTTATGAGGTTTAGAAAATTTCAAGACTTTTCCATTCAGACTTAACTCTATTTTCAAAATATAGAAAAAAATCTGAATTGACCGCCATTACTTAAACAACACAATTAAATTTTGGGCTTCACATATTGTGGAGCATGGCAAAATGAAATTGTAACCAACAAAATGCAAATGAAAAGACTCTTTTATCATTTGCAATACTGAATCATGAATAATTCAAACAAAATACTAGACAGCGAATATCATCTCTTGCTGAGTATCATTTACTGAAAGTTTCAGATTATCATAAATCAAATATGCCAAAAACATATAAATAAACCATAGTTTTGTTTTTCATTAAGACAATTAACAACCAGATCACAAATAAGTACATAGTTTTCATGGTTTTGTTTTTCATTATTACAATCAGCTGTACCTTTTAATAGAAAGACTTCTAAGCCTCTGGGGGATGTTTATGGGGAAATTGTAGTGGGCAGACAGTGCAGTTAAATAAATCAATTTTATATTATCTAGTGACAGACAAACAGTAAAGACTAAATAATAATAATAAATATCTATGCAAAATATGACTTTTGAGTCTGATTCATAAAACTTATTTTTTCTCCTTGTACAGTCAAACCTGTGCTATAGTGATAGACCACTTCCAGATAAAGATTGCAACAATAAAACCTGGTTATGAAGGTCACCTTTTTCTCACTTAGCCATTTACAATGTTGAAGGACCATCAATCCAGGTATACCTTAAACCTGCTGGCGGCAAGTGATTCATGAGATCATGGTCTGCACTGTTTGCTATTCAGTCAGTAAATTTTCAGTGAACATCCCCTGCTACTGCAAAAATTGAATGATTGACCAATCCATTTTAGAAATTTATATGGCTAAAGGTTAATTAACATCACCTTGGTCACAAGGAAGTTAGTGGTCTTAAAAGACTGGTTTAACTGTATTTATAAATAACTGTTTGTATACCCTTGGGTAAGATCAGCATAATGCTAACATCAAATGATTACCATAATGATATGCAGGAACTTATCAGTATCACTGCTGAAAGATACAGATCTACATGTTTCTTCCATTATAATGTTAGCAGTTATGAGTTCAGAAACAGGTCACTAACAGACTTATCACAGACTGCATATAATTATATATTAGCAAAAAATCATTTTAAGGGATCTTTGGTCAAAATTGTGGGTAAACAAAAAATACTTTACGGATCAGTAAATTTTGCCACCAAACTGACAGTTCATAATACTTTTTATTGTTTGTACTTTTTATTGTTTGTATTATCAGGCACCAGTCCTGTCTTCTATTACATGTAATAGTGATATACTTAGTGTATGTGTTTTTTTTATGTTGAGGCTATGAATTTAAAACAGGACTACATAAACTGTGCTGTTTTAATTGTAGTTTGTCTTCTTTTCCACCATTTTCCTACAACTTCAGATGCACATCAATGTTGTTTGTTGGGAAATAGCTTAAGGAACAAAAATCTTGCTGAGGTCAGTTGTAGGTAAAATCTACATGAGGCCAAAATTAAAAATATGTTTGTTTGCTGTCTCCCTACATACCCGCTTAAAATGCTGCGCCCCAAAAGTTTTTATTGGACAATGCTGATCAAATATTTTTTTTAGTTGCTATTTATTATAAGAAGTGCCGCATATATTTCAAGTAAGCACAATAATAAGTAAGAAAGTTTAAATTGTATTGTTTGATTTCATCCTTTTATACAACATATACAGATTTGTCTTATTTTTACAGACTGAAGAAATATTCTGTAAGGAACGATCATTATATCTACCGGTAAAAGTATCATCCCCCCACCAATATAAAAAAAAGAACTGTCATTCTTAGTAACCTACCCAGTCGGGAGACAGCAAACAAAGACTTTTTTAAATGTGGCCTGACTGAACTAAACATTCTGCTAGGAGGATATCTGCAGTCTCTGCTACTGAATAAAAATGCTCTAAACTAATGAATAATAATTTAGCAATAGCATATGTTATTTCAAAAATGTCTTAATATATATATTTTAATAATCAGAGGTATTGTGAAAACATCTTCTAATATAATAACAAAGAAAACAGCATAAACTTAGTATCAGTTACACTCAGTGTCAATTTTCTTGAACGATTAGATTATAGATAGATCTAGTTAAACTATGGGTATACATGTTTATTATTATTGAGTACATGATGAATCTATTCAGTGCTTTCTCCATTCCTTATTTACATGTATCTTTCTCAAATACGTATCTCTCAAACTTTGACCATTAGAAACATTTTTGAAGTTATCCAACCCTATCACTTCAAATAATTACAAACATCTAATACTGAGGAGATCTTAACTGTTTGTCAACACAAACGTCAAAATTTGAGAGACAATATTTTGTACCTGTCGGAGTCTGCAGGACTGTTATCTCCAAGAATTAAGTCCCGTAATCTAAATCTTGGTGGTAGAGGCGGAACTTGCGAATAAACATCACCCTGAGACATTTTTTCACCGTGAAAATACAAGATACCAGCATTTCCGTGCATCAGAATTGGTCGCATCAGCTTCAGCAGCCAGACTGGTTTCGTTGATTCCCGATTACGGAAAATCAAGCTGAAGTCCAGTCATTTTGAACGAAATATTTATTACAATATAGCTTATTTTATTCATTTAAATAAATATTCTCCGCTTTCAATTTCAAGCAGATATTTTGATACATAAATTTTATATTATTTACGGGATAAGGGACATTTAATCATAAAAGTTATGACATATATGAAATAAGTTTCCGTCCACTGTTAATTGCAGATAGCGGACACTTGTCATTTACCAATTAACTATAATTTTTCTAATTGTCAAACCGTACTGTATCATTTTCATTAAAGGACAGTCCAGCAGGAAGTGATTAACTTTTTTCAGCACATAGGTGAATTTTATTGCCTTCGATATTTATACACAACGATTTATAATACAGCTACACGAACATGATGTATTTCGGATACGTCATTTCGGATGATGTTGATGCTAGGCCGCATAAATCTCATAATGCTATCAGAATTTAAACTAAAAACACACTCTAGTGAAATGAATGTTTACAGAAAAGTGATTTGTAGTGTTTTAATGAGATGTAGAAATTTTACTGTCACTGCCCAGCTGCTTCAAAATATTTAATTCCAGATATTTTTGTTTGGATAGGAGAGATCGTGGTTGTATACAAATTCTATTTTTAGAACTGATAAGACAGTGATCGGGTGGGCAGAAGCCGACCGTCCATGTTTTTTGTAAACAGTGATGTTTTTTCTAACGGTCTAAACTTTCTTAAAACACAAATTACATAAATAATTTTTAGATCAATGGAAAGGTTATAAAACAAGCAATTTATTGATTACTTTTAATTGTTATTTCGAAATAAAATGGATTAATTATGAACGCTTAACTTACACTGTTTTTCTAAAGGTTATGAAACTCACTACGCCCCTTTTTAAATTATATGTCATTTAAAACGGTTATTCATTGAAAAAAGATATTTGGTTACAAAAATATGAAGATTGTTAGTATTTCAAATCTTTTTGAATTTTGAAAATCCATAAATGAGCAAAAAAGTTATTAAAAATTAAAAATTCTGATTCAATACGCAAACGGTGTTAATATCATTTGTTTTGCCAACCACCAGATAAGCAGATGTTAACGCGTGACGTCACGGCGATTTCTCCTATATTGGCAGTGGCTAGGGATAGGAGAGATCGTGTTTGTATACAAATCCCTTTTATTTTCTATTTTTAGAACTGATAAGACACATATCGGGTGGGAAGACGCCGAGCATCCATATTTTTTTTTGTAAACAGTGGTGTTTTTCTAACGGCTTAAACTTTCTTAAAACACAAATGATACCAATAATTTTTTTGATCAATGGAAAGGATATAAAACAAGCAATTTATTGATTACTTTTAATTATCATTTCGAAATAAAATGGATTTATTATAAACTCTTAACTTACAGTGTTTTTTCTAAAAGTTTGGAGCATCGCTACGCCGCTATTAAAATCATATGTCATTTAAAACGGTTATTCATTTTAAAAAGATATTTAAATGAGAAAATATGAAAATTGTAAGCATTTCAAAACTTTTTAAATTTTTAAAATCCATAAATGAGCGAAAAAGTTATTAAAAATTAAAAATTCTGATCCCATACACAAACGATGTAAAAACATTTGTTTTGCCAACCACCAGATAAACAGGTGTTAATGCGTGACCTCACGGCGATCTCTCCTATATAATGGTAACCAGACCTCTAGACCAGGAAACTAGAGGTTCCAGTGACCAGACTAGACAACCTGTATAGGGCTGTCAAGAGGTCCTGTTATCAATATGAATACTGAGAATGGTATTTACAGAGAGGTGACTGTAATTTATCTACAAAAGTTACTGAAAAACAGAAGATGATTTCAAAAGTCAACTGTCTTTTTTTTATAGTCATTTCAAATACATTACAAGTGACAGGAAACAGGTTTTAGTTATTTATGATTGTTAAATTCTGAGTAAAACACCATTACAAATTCAATAAACTATTTATTATAGTAATTAGAAATTTGTGCACCTTAGTGTTTGAAATTATTTTTGCAATGGCAATTATTTGCAGTATTTTTCAAATTATTGGGAAATTTATTTTGGTAAATCAACATTTACTTCCAGTCGTTTATTAACACGGTAAGTTGCATACTGTAAACGGAGCTTAAATTTGTAAAAAAAACATAATTTCAAACACGAAACAGGTTAGTATTTATAAGTAAGCATTTATCAAATTAAATTGGTGGAAGCTTTCTATTAAATTCATGTTTTCAGCGTAAAAAAAATAAAAATAATAAACTTAATGCTTTCTTTAGTATAAATTTAAGACATGGATGGTGCTCATAAGTTGTCGGATTTGTTTTATGCCTTGAATAAATAATGGTGACTAAAGGAAATCACTGTTAAAATTGCATTTTCAATATGCCTCCAAGCCCAACCAGAGTGAGAGCTGTTTATAAATAAAATATTTACAAAAAACATACTATAATGGCAACTTGATAACAACTAACTATAGCTTTTCCCAGCAATAACCTCATACACCTGAAATACAGTACATGATAGTACATGTATACTGATTACCAGACCTAGAGACTCAGGAGTCTAGCGGTCCAGTTACCGGACACCTAGCCGTTTCCTTGGATATTGCCAATTTAAAACCCTACATGTATATAGATGTGAATGAACTGTGAAGAAATAGTCATAAAAATCTACACACTACATGGAAAAGTATATGAAAATAACTATCTTGATTATAATATTTTGTTCAGCTGATTATAACACCAATTATATATGATTATATGTCCTGTTATGTTTAAATATCACTGCATTTTTTGTCATCTGTCAACTTTACATTTGAAGCATGTAACGTTTTAAGCTTACAGTAACTAAGTGATAATGAAGTTAAAATTTTAAAACTGGTGTAAAATGGCATATAATAAACTGTATTAGCATTGATGAAATATTTTTGCATATAGTTTTATTTTGTTGGCAGTGTCTAGTCATACGGTAACATAACACCTAGCCTGCATTCTAGCCTTATGTATCTGTTTGTTTATGAATAGTGTAACGAGTTAAGTTGATTTAATAATTATATTTTGTTTGCTTAACCCTTACCCTGCTAAATATCTAAAATGGACTGGTCCATCATTCAATTTGGGCCATACCACTTATTATTCAAAGGGGTGTTCACTGAAAAATTACTGACTGAATAGCGAACAGTGCAGACCATGATCAGACTGCACGGATGTGCAGGCTGATCTTGGTCTGCACTGGTCGCAAAGGCAGAATCACTTGCCGCCAGCAGGCTAAGGGTTAAAATAGCAGTCCTTACCTGCACACAAATACTAGTATTTAAATTAAAACAGTTAAATATTACCCAGTCTGTTACTTTGTGTTGCCTCGTCTTTCTTTGGTTTTGTTTTAAATACTTAGACTACTCTTAGTTCAAACCTAAACTAGACAGACTTTTTTATTACTGTTTCTCAACAGGTAAATCTGATGTGTGACAAAGTTGATAATGGCGAAAATATATAAATAATTAGAAATAAACTTTCAGTCATAAAGAATATTTTAACGTGCTGACATTGCATTTACACAACTACTATAAGTAGTTTTATTATTATTCATAGACACAATATGCGCTTTTTTGATTAATATAGAATAATGTCTACTATAAAAAAAATTGTTTGTGGAAGATATTTAATGACATTGAAATGTTTATTTTTGTGTTCATATTTAGGGGATGCTAAAAGAGGATTTCAGTTCTCATCACTTTCAGTGTACCAAATGCAACCCTTTGTCTCAGCATTGTCTTCGAAATGAAAGTTCTGTTCCTCAAAATTAGCCTCAGCACAACAACAGCAACATTGGAATGCTTTTAAATAATGAAAGTAACTTCATTAGCAGAAGCGTTTTTAACACAAAATGTTGATCAGTGCAGTCTGATCATGATCTGCACTGTTCGCTATTTAGCCAGTATCTGTTTTAAGCACCCCTTTCAACAGTTAATGGAACTGTCCAAATTTACAGGCGGATAAGTTTATTATAGAACTTTAGCAGGGTAAGGGGTAAAATAAAAGAAACAGTGACAAAGATCCAGTAGGAATAGCCAGTAGTCAGTACGCATCCTCCAAAAACAAAACCACACAGTGATGTATGAATAGATTCATAAATGATAGGTAGATATATATATATATATACACACACACACACACAAAACAAGTAAAAGAACTAGACAACAAAGAGAAAACAGACACATAAAGGAACCCAGAGTGCACCATCTTGGAACTTATGGTACAAAAAAACAACATTGTGAGCTTGACCCAGTTAATTGCACGCACCCTCACTCTTAATCCCGACCATGTTCCAAAGTTACTTGTCACTGTAAAAAGTTATCCCCACAAGCTTAATCCCTTATGAAACACTGTACACATGGCAACGTGAAACCTCAAAGTCAAGTCTGACTGTTCGTTTCATAAACTGACAGCCTGGGGAAATTCATTTTTCAATTGCAGCACCTCCTACATACATGTAACACTCAAAATAAACAATGTATTATAAAGCACAGTATCTCTTGAATTCGTTCAGTTGCAAAAAAAAAGAGAAATAGGATTTTGACTAACAAGAAAGCAATCAGTTGCAATTGTGTAGTACCTGTGAATGTTTTCTTTCTACCTTCAGAATCTTTTCAAACAACTTGAAACAGCTGTTAGATATTTCAGTACAAACTTCATTGTGCTTTAATATTATAAGATTGAAAGATAGGCTTTATATGTAACATAATAATCTAGAGAAGATGGCAGATTTTAAAGATAAATTCCTCATTTTCATGTTGAGCATATGCCAGTATGATAAGAGTTAACTGTAAGTAAATAATACAATTAATGTAGACGACAGTCAATAATAATATGGTGAAATTTTCATCAGATTTCCTCAGGAATTAACAATGTAAGAAACACAGTCAGTACCCTTGCAAAGTGTTCTGGTCTGTTTTAATGGACAAGTTATTCACTTGCCAAGCTGGGCAATATGGTGAAAAATGACATAGGTAGTCCTTCCTATTGGATATTTGTTGGATTTATTATCATTTCATTCATGCATGCTTCAGTATTACTATTTTTAAGTCATAAGAAAAACAATTATTATTATAAATTGATAAAGATACAGAAATACATTGTATAGGAAGTGGCACAGGAAGCTTCTAAAGGGAAAGTATTGTTTCCTCATGACGAAAAGTGCCTTTCAGCAGCATATTTATTATAAGCATGATAAAATGCCTTTTGTAGAATTTTTGTCTGCTCCATATCTTCTTAACCTCTGAAAAGATTTTCATAAAATTAGCATCAGTTTTAATTATTGAATAGACAGTCCTTATTAGCTTGTCTGATTTTTAGCTCACCTGAGCACAAAGTGCTCGGGGTGAGCTATTGTGATCGCTCACTGTCCGGCGTCCGTCCGTCCGTCCACACTTTCCTTTAAACGACATCTCCTCATAAACCACTTAGCCAATTTCATCCAAACTTCACAGGAATGTTCCTTGGGTGAAGCTCTACAAAAATTGTTCAAAGAATTGAATTCCGTGCAGAACTCTGGTTGCCATGGCAACCGAAAGGAAAAACTTTAAAAATCTTCTTCTCAAAAACCAGAAGCCCTAGAGCTTAGATATTTGGTGTGAAGCATTGCCTAGTGGACCTCTACAAAGTTTGTTCAAATCATGACCCCGGGGTCAAAATTGACCCCGCCCCAGGGGTCACTTGATTTTACATAGGAAAATCTTAAAAAATCTTCTTCTCAAAAACCAGAAGCCCTAGAGCTTAGATATTTCACATGTAGCATTGCCTAATGGACCTCTACTAAAATTATTCAAATCATGACCCTGGGGTCAAAGTTGACCCCACCCCAGGGGTCACTTGATTTTACCTAGGAAAATCTTAAAAAATTTTCTAAAAATAATCCAGAAGGCCTAGAGCTTAGATATTTCACATGTAGCATTGCCTAGTGGACCTCTACAAAATTTGTTCAAATCATGACCCCAGGGTAAAAATTGACCCCGCCCCAGGGGTCACTTGATTTTACATAGGAAAATCTTCAAAAAATTTCTAAAAAATAAACCAGAAGGCCTAGAGCTTAGATATTTCACATGTAGCATTGCCTAATGGACCTCTACAAAATTTATTCAAATCATGACCCCCGGGGTCAAAATTGACCCTGCCCCAGGGGTCACTTGATTTTACATAGGAAAATCTTTAAAAAATTTCTGAAAATAAACCAGAAGGCCTATGTCTTCGATATTTCACATGTAGCATTGCCTAGTAGACTTCTACAAAATTTGTTCAAATCATGACCCCTGGGGTCAAATTGACCCCACCCCATGGGGTTACTTGATTGTACATAGAAAAATCTTCAAATTTTCTAAAAATAAACCAGAAGGCCTAGAGCTTAGATATTTCACATGTAGCATTGCCTAATGGACCTCTACAAAATTTGTTCGAATCATGACCCCCGGGGTCAAAATTGACCCCGCCCCAGGGTTCACTTGATTTTACATAGGAAAATCTTCAAATTTTTTTTGAAAAATAAACCAGAAGGCCTAGAGCTTAGATATTTCACATATAGCATTGCTTAGTGGACCTTTGTTCAAATCATGACCCACGGGATCAAAATTGACCCCGCCTCAGGGGTCACTTGATTTTACATAGGAAAATCTTCAAAATTTTTCTAAAAATAAACCAGAAGGCCTAGAGCTTATATATTTCACATATAGCATTACCTAGTGGAACTTTGTTCAAATCATGAACCCCGGGGTCAAAATTGACCCAGCCTTAGGGGTCACTTGATTTTACATAGGAAAATCTTCAAAATTTTTCTAAAAATAAACCAGAATGCCTAGATCTTAGATATTTGACATGTAGCATTGCCTAGTAGTCTTCTACAAAATTTGTTCAAATCATGACCCCCGGGGTAAAATTGGCCCCGCCCCAGGGTTTACTTGATTGTACATCGGAAAATCTTCCAAAAAAATTCTAAAAATCATCAGTTTGACATTTGAAACATGTAGCTTATATTACTCTGGTGAGCGATCCAGGGTCATCATGACCCTCTTGTTTCCTAAATGCTAATTGTGAAAACTTAAAATAAAACCAAAGAAATAATTTTCTGCGATCTTTCTCTTTGCAGGGTATTGGTAAAGGGAAATAAGACAGGGAGAAAAGAATGGAATTTTCCAATATGAACTACACATCTTGAGTTGATGTCAGATGTGGCACGATGCGACTTAAACCAAGGAGAGTACTTTTATTGGCATTGATATTGTTCATTTTTTACGTATTGTACAAGATTCTTGCGCCGGAGACCAGCAGCAAACACATTCAAGTTGATAAATATACAAACAAGCCTTCACTTACAGAGGCAAGGAAAAACGTTACACTCAAAATTGAACAAAGTGATGTGGTGAGAGAACTGAAAGCAACATATAGGCTAGATTGGGATCATCATCTCAATGAATCACCATGGACAATAGCACAGAAGTGGATCTCAAAAGAACATGTTCATCCAGAGAACACACCCGAGTTAGGTAAGTAAAACATGGGCAGCCTCATGTGCATTATTAAAAAGAGGACTTACATGTACGATTATTTTTTTTTTTCTGCAGTTTTGGCACTTTGTTTTGACTGTCATCTTGTACTGTCTTTAGCTCACCAGAGCACAAAGTGCTCAAGGTGAGCTATTGTGACCGATCATTGTCCGGCGTCCGTCGGCATGCGGTGTGTGTCGTCTGTTGTCCATCAACATTTGCCTTGTGAACACTCTAGAGGCCACATTTGTGGCCAAATCTTTATGAAACTTGGTCAGAATGTTAGTCTTGATGATCTCTATGTCAAGTTCGAAACTGGGACATGTGGGGTCAAAACCTAGGTCAGTAGGCCAGATCAAAGGAAAAGCTCGTGAACACTCTAGAGGCCACATTTGTGACCCAGTCTTTATGAAACTTGGTCAGAATGTAAATCTTGATGATCTCTAGGTCAAGTTCTGGGTCATGTTGGGTCAAAAACTAGGTCAGTAGGCCAGATCAACTCTGGTGAGCGATATATAGGGCCATCATGGCCCTCTTGTTTTCAGGCGTTTTCAGGGTCTGTTTCGTGTCCGGTCCATAGCTCTGTCATTCATTAAGGGATTTTTAATATAACTTGGCACAAATATTCCCCATGATGAGACGATGTGTCATGCGTAAAACCCGGACCTCTAGCTCAAAGGTCAAGGTCACAGTTGGAGGTCAAAGGTGAACAGTGTTTTTTCCTGTCTGGTCCATAACTCTGTCATCCATCAAGGGATTACAATATTACTTAGCATAAATGTTCCCTTTGATGAGATGACGTGTCATATTCCCCATGATGAGATGACGTGTCATGCGTAAAACGCAGAACCCTAGCTTAAAGGTCAAGGTCACACTTGGAGATCAAAGGTCAATAGGATTTTTTTTCCTGTCCAGTCTGTAACTTTGTCATGCAAAACAGGATTTGAATATCAGTTGGCAGAATTATTTCTCTGGATGAGACAATGTGTCTTGCGCAAAACCTGGGCCCTTAGCTGAAAGGTCAAGGTCACACTTGGAAGTCAAAGGCCAAAAGGGCTTTTTTCCTGTTCTGTCTGTAACTCAACAATCCGTCAAGGGATTTTAATATTACTTGGCACAAATGTTCACCACCGTGAGATGGAGTGTCTTGCGCAAGAACCAGGTCCCTAGATCTAAGGTCAAGGTCACACTTAGAGGCCAAAGGTCAGATACAAGAATGACTTTGTCTCAAGCATTTCTTCTTCATGCATGGAGGGATTTTGATGTAGCTTGGCACAAATGTTCACCTTCGTGAGACGGATTGTTTTGCGCAAGAACCAGGTCCCTAGGTCTAAGGTCAAGGTAACACTTAGGGGTCAAAGGTCAAATTCAATATTGACTTTGTCCGGAGCTATGTATGTTACATCCAATTTTTAGGTGTATTTGGACCTATTTCTACCTGATAAAGAGTTTTATGTGGACTTACATTATATGGATTTTTTTTAGGATTTATTTCCCTTTGTTATTACTATAAATAACAGTAGAGAAAATTAGGTGCCTTCCAGTAGCGGACTTTGTATTGCATGGCAATACTTCATTCACTTGTTTATATGTGGCTCTTTAAAAAGGATAGAGTTCATTGTATTATTGTCAGAATGTCTGTGGTTTTCAGGGTAACTGGGCCTTTGGCAGTAAAACTTTGTAGGATGACTGCCTGTGCCAGCAGATGATCCCTTACAATTTGCATGTCAGTAGATCAAAGGTCAAGGTCACATAGACTTAAAATAGTTTCAATAAATAGCTGAAAAACACTTGCACCTATTGCTGTTAAACTCTGCAAGTTGTCAGCAGATGACCCAAGTAGTTTTCGGGTATTTAGATCTAATGTCAATGTCACAGTATACTTCAGACTGAAAATGACATACTCATTTACCTCTAGCAGGCTTTCATTTGGAGCATATGTGTTTTGCAAACAATGCTTATAAATAAAAAAAGGTGTATTTCTTATTCTTGTTTATTTTGATCATATTTAATCAGCAGCTGGATTTTGAAGTCCCCATTTTCATTGTTTTGTATGAATTGATCTCCTTTATCTGCAATAAGAGGTCAGTTTTTATTGCTGTCTTATGCCAAAGAGCTAAAAAAATAAATAGATCCATATAGAGCAAATCTCGCCAACATCACATGGGAACTAAATGACATCTCGTTTTACTGGTGTATGAAACAGACAACAGAAAGATAAAAAATTTTGTTGTGAAAAACTTTTTATCAGATTGTTGCTTCATAATGATAATAGTGTTTTCAGCTCACCTGTCACAAAGTGACAAGTTGAGCTTTTGTGATTGTGCAGCGTCTGTCATCCGTCCGTGCGTCCGTAAACTTTTGCTTGTGACCACTCTAGAGGTCACATTTTCCACGGGGTCTTCATGAAAGTTGGTCAGAATGTTCACATTGATGATATCTAGGTCAAGTTTGAAACGAGGTCACGTGCCATCAAAAACTAGGTCAGTAGATCAAATAATAGAAAAACCTTGTGACCTCTCTAGAGGCCATATTTTTCATGGGATTTGTATGAAGGTTGGTCTGAATGTTCATCTTGATGATATCTAGATCAAGTTTGAAACTGGGTCACATGCGGTCAAAAACTAGGTCAGTATGTCTAAAAATAGAAAAAGCTTGCGACCTCTCTAGAGGCCATACTCTACTTTTGAATGGATCTTCATGAAAATTGGTCAGAATGATAATCTTGATGATATCTAGGTCAAATTTGAAACTGGGTCACGTGCCATCAATAACTAGGTCAGTAGGTCAAATAGTAAAAAAACCTTGTGACCTCCCTAGAGGCCGTATTTTTCATGGGATCAGTATGAAAATTAGTCTGAATATTTATCTTGATGATATCTAGGTCAAGTTCGAAACTGGGTCAACTGTGGTCAAAAACTAGGTCAGTATGTCTAGAAATAGAAAAACCTTGTGACCTCTCTAGAGGCCATACTTTCGAATGGATCTTCATGAAAATTGGTCAGAATGTTCATCTTGATGATATCTAGGTCAAGTTCAAAACTGGGTCACGTTCCATCAATAACTAGGTCAGTAGGTCAAATAATAAAAAAACCTTGTGACCGCTCTAGACGCCATATTTTTCATGGGATCAGTATGAAAATTAGTCTGAATATTTATCTTGATGATATCTAGGTCAAGTTTGAAACTGGGTCAACTGTGGTAAAAAACTAGGTCAGTAGGTCTAAAAATAGAAAAACCTTGCGACCTCTCTAGAGGCCATACTTTCGAATGGATCTTCATGAAAATTGGTCAGAATGTTCATCTTGATGATATCTAGGTCAAGAACGAAACTGGGTCACGTGCCATCAATAACTAGGTCAGTAGGTCAAATAATAAAAAAACCTTGTGACCGCTCTAGAGGCCATATTTTTCATGGGATCTGTATGAAAGTTGGTCTGAATTTTCATCTTGATGATATCTAGGTCAAGTTTGAAACTGGATCAACTGTGGTCAAAAACTAGGTCAGTATGTCCAGAAATAGAAAAACCTTGCGACCTCTCTAGAGGCCATACTTTTGAATGGATCTTCATGAAAATTAGTCAGAATGTTCACCTTGATGATATCTAGATCAAATTTGAAACTGGGTCACGTGCCCTCAATAACTAGGTCAGTAGGTCAAATAATAAAAAAAGACTTGTGACCTCTCTAGAGGCCGTATTTTTCATGGGATCTGTATGAAAAATGGTCTGAATGTTTATCTTGATGATATCTAGGTCAAGTTTGAAACTGGGTCAACTGTGGTCAAAAACTAGGTCAGTAGGTCTAAAAATAGAAAAACCTTGTGACCTCTCTAGAGGCCATACTTTCGAATGGATCTTCATGAAAATTGGTCAGAATGTTCATCTTGATGATATCTAGGTTAAGTTTGAAACTGGGTCACGTGCCTTCAATAACTAGGTCAGTAGGTCAAATAATAAAAAAAACTTTTGACCTCTCTAGAGGCCATATTTTTCAATGGATCTTCATGAAAATTGGTCAGAATGTTCACCTTGATGATATCTAGGTAAGATTCAAAACAAGGTCACGTGCCGGCAATAACTAGGTCAGTAGGTCAAATAATAAAAAACCTTGTGACCTCTCTAGAGGCCATATTTTTCAATGGATCTTCATGAAATTGGTCAGAATTTTTATCTTGATGATATCGAGGTCAGGTTCAAAACTGGATCACATGAGCTAAAAAAACTAGGTCACTATGTCAAATAAAAGAAAAAACGACGTCATACTCAGTTCAAAACTGGGTCATGTGGGGACAGGTGAACGATTCAGGACCATCATGGTCCTCTTGTTTTAATGTTGTTAGTATTTTCTACACAAAGAAATGAATTTATGATTGGAAGTCTGGGAAATCAAAAGTGGTCGTTTGAAAATTAGATCTAATTCGATCAGCCATTACCTTTGTATGAAACAGAAAGCAAAAGGATAATAATTTGTGTCGTGAAAAACTTTTTATCAGATCGTCTGTTTATAATGTTAATGGTGTTTTTTTAATGATGTTAGTATTTTCTACACAAGGAAGAAATGAATTTATGATTGCAAGTCTGAGAAATCAACAGTGGTCGTTTGAAAATTGGACCTGATTCAGTTTATTACGTGACGGCCTTATCGCCAGTGTAATACTTTAATAAGTGTCTGTCGATTTGATCATGGCAAACGCTTCAGTAAGATAACGCCGTTTAACGCGGTAATATGTGCCGCAAGATTATCAACAGTTACGATTCTGTGGGTTTATACTAGTCTTCTTTGCTTGCGTTTAACCCTTATCATGCTGGTCATGATTCATTCTGTTTTGTGACCAGTGTAGATCATGATCAGCCTGCACATCCATGCAGTCTGATCATGATCTGTTCTGTTCGCCATTCAGTCAGTATCTTTTTGATAAGGACCCCTTTTAACAGTTAATGGTACGTACTGTCCAAATTGAAAGATGGACAAGTTCATTATAGAAATTTAGCAGGGTAAGGGTTAAGACAGGTCAGAATTTATCCCATACTTGTACCTACCCTGTGTCTCTATTTATATTTATGCTTTCATTATCGGAGATGTCTGTAACATCAGATGACAGTGTATGCATTGTGCTGCGTCCCGGTCTTTTTTCCGGCCCGTCTTCCTGTTCCACTTGAATGTCTGGGACATTTGGTATAGGGTCGTATCCTCCACTTTGTCTTTTGGATCCCATCGTGATGAATAAGGCATCAGCTTATTATTTCTCTATTCTGAAATAGAAAGTTTAACATACTTTATCTAGTCCCATTCTGTTGTAATTCTGACAAGATTTTAGATATTGTCTTACTGGACCTCAACAGGTTGAAAACTATTTTAGGGCTCTATAAAATTTCACATCTTCAGTAATTATTTGTCAGTTTGTCATTCAGTCAGCACATCCCATTCTTTTTGTCCAATCCTTAACTCCATGACATTCATCAAAGAATTTTGATATTACTTGGCACATCATAATGATATGCTGCACACAATACTCTGGCCCCCAAGGGATTCTGATATTATATAGCACAAATATATACCATAATAAGACGACATGCCACCCTGAAGATCCAGGATCCTAGCTCCAAGTTCAAGGGTCAGTTGTTAGCAAGTGTCGTGTCTGGTTCATAATTCTGTCATCCATGAAAGAATTTTGATATAACTTAGTACAAGTCTTCCACATCACTAGGGCCATGTTTTTTGTGCAAGACACAAACCCCGTGCTAAAAGGTCAAAATCACACTTTAAGGTTAACATTTAGCCTGCTGGCGGCGAGTTAATTTGCCTTTGCGACCAGTGCAGACCATGATCAGCCTGCACATCCATGCAGGCTGGTCATGGTCTGCACTGTTTTCTATTCGGTCAGTAAACTTTCAGAGAACACACCTTTGAAATATAAGTGGTACTGCCCTAATTAAATGATGGACCAGTCCATTTTAGAAATTTAGCAGGGCGAAGGTTAAAGAGAAGCACTTATCCACTTTCGGCACTGAGGTGATGATTATTGTGTCTTACAAAATGGCCTTATACCACACCAGGAAGGTCTAATACGGGGAGTAGAAACTCCGTATAAATCAATACATTTATCTGTACTATGCTGTCGTCCAGACCTGTAAATATCGACCAGTCGTTAGCGATCGATATTTTGTTTTCGCCACTATCGATTAGCGCGTAATTAGCATATTACCTCATGTTAATCATGGAGCTATAACACTTATTGTTCAAAGGGTTTACCAGTCACATGTTAAGTGGCGATAATTAGATGATCAGAGATCGATCTAAAGGGATTCTGAAGCAAAAACAGCATGCGACTGCATGTGGTGATATGCTTAATTATTATGAATTAACTCGAGCTCACTTCCCTGAAGAAACATTTTACCACGTAACTTCAAACCTTTATCAAAGGGCCGATTTTTGTTGGATTTGAATAAAAAAATGGAAAATAACAGAAAGCTGACACTTTTCTTAATCTTGTAGAGTCATAATTATAATTATTGTTTATAATGTCAGATTTCTACATACAGAAACAAACATTCTTCTAGAACGTAGGGAATGTTTCAAACGAAATTGTTGTTTAAACTCCAAAAATTAGTTTAATAAATTTAATCTTAAAACTGATGTGTGAAAAATACAATGTATTTAAATTAAAATAATATTTTTTTTTAAAAAAGGCCAACAACGAAGTCACATTTAGTATTCCGAACTTTTAGATAAAACTGCAGAAAATCATCTAGGTTTAACACGCATTTAAATGGTGAAGAACAGAGCAATATCATAAACAAATATTTTCAGGCAACAGTTTACAGTTTTGACTTGCTATTTTCACTAAAATATGTCCTAATTTTTTTATTCTAAATACTCTGAATCAACAAGGCAAATATCATATAAAAAACAACATCTTTCTTTCTGGGTAAGACAAGTCTAGATTTAGCCATTTTCACAGGGCGAAAAGTAACATTAATGTAGATATTTGCTATTTAAAAACAGATGCAGGCAATAATTTCATGGCAGAACGTTTGTTTTCAACAAAAAATTCAACAAATGCTTTCCAAGATTTTCACTGAAAGGACGAGTTAAACTGTAAGGCGTAAGTGTTTGAGTAATAGCAGAATAACCTACGGCATACGCTTCGATTGGACGACAGCATCAGATAAGATAAATGCCGGTTTCCAGTCCCCGTATCAGTTGTTCCAGACCACACTAACCAATATTCCAGTTTTGAAATTTAACGTCATATAAATATCTGATAAAAGATTATTCAAAGGAATCCAACAATTTTTAGAAAGGCTACATTAATTATTTATGCAATGGTTATAATGTATAAGCTTTCATGTATTTCATGTATTATGAGCACTTTTCTGCCCATTTTTTTTTTTTTTTTTTTTTTTTTTTTTGGTAGATGATTGAAGATAAAGGAACACCGTATTGTAGTAAATAATTATAGTTTTTAGTATAAAACGTCTTAAGACAATAAAAAATAGAAGTTTTTTTTTTTTTTCAAATTTTAATAACTATAATTATTGTTACCTGTATCTTTTTCTTGTTAAATTTCCTTTGATGTAACTGCAATTTTGCAATTTGATATAATTTTAACCAGAAATGTTCTCCAATTTGAGGAAAATAATACTTAATTCAAATAATGCTTCATTTCCAAACTTGTACCGAGTACATCTTGTTCACTCAAACTCTTGCGGAAAAGACTGTTACATTGAAAAGAAGCTCAGCAGTTTATAATATCAGTACTATAATAATGTTTTGTCAATGAAATAGCATTTCGTATATAAGCTTTCCTACCTTATAAATTGTATGTACTCCAATGTTACATTATATTAATATAGACCATTAGTATACACTGATATTAGGCAGTATAGTATCCATTAAAATTCTTCATCAATTGAAAACTTGTTTTTTGCGTTATTGATTATTGGTATTTTTCAAATGTTAAACTAGATATAGGAGGGTGTTGTTTCTTGTTTACATGGACTGACCTACATGAAAAATGTAGTATTGTTTGTTTTATGTTCTTTTTTTTTTAAAGAGTAAAACCTGCTTTAGAGGTCACCTCTATTAAGCAGCCAACCTGTCTTAAGCAGCCAGTGTGTCATTTCCCAAAATGGTCATTCATTCTATAAATTACCTGCGTTAAGCAGCCACCTGCTGTAAGCAATCACTTTTTCCTACTCCCTTTGCAGGCTTTACTGTAAGTGAATTGAATTTAAACAGTTTTTTTTGTACATCAAGCGAAACTGACACCATGATGTTTAAAAAAAAACAATTTCAAAACTTGGAAGTGCTTCTGGTGAGCTGTAGTGACCTCTCCCCATTTGTCATCAGTCCATCCACCATTTTGCTTAAACATCATGATTCTCTAAAACTTAATAAATTATGTGGTTAAAGTTGACGAAATTTTGCATTTTTTGATGGCTCTGTCTGTTCAAAAGTCCAGACATGTGTTCCACTCCCACTGGCGCCAGATCAGAAAGAAAATGCCTCTGTACATATTATACCCTACCCCTAGGTATTCTATAAGAACCATGGTCGTGAACGGGAAAATATACTAACCCGTTTCAATCGCGCATTTCATACCTAAAACACGCAGTGGGGTAAATGTGTACTATGGATATCAAACAAGTGGTAATTTATCTTCCATTGTGCACCGGTCACATTTTTCAATACATCTTATCTTATAAAAACAACGCGTAGTTTATAGTAATTTCAACATTACACAAAAAACTTGCTTGAACTTCCCTGGTGAAGTTCCGTTCTAGATTACAAAACCATTCTGATTGGCTGTTGTAAAAATGTATGTCAATCGTCATTTTACTACACGTGTTCGCTAAAATGTGAAAATGCAGCAAAATGTGCAAAATGAATAAAATATACAGAACAGACGCAGACCAATGTACGATTTCAAATTAAAGATCATATACAAGATGAATTTCATTCATCATTTCGAGTTTTAGTGTAAAATTTTGATTTTTTTAAAATCTGTTTTTGTTTGTTTACGTTTCGCCAAACATGTGCGCACTGCCGTGACCTCTAGACCGGATGTTCATTAGGGAAGTTCAAGCAAGTTTTTTCTGTAACATTGACGAAAGCATAAAATATGTTGATAATCTCAGCAATATGGAATATTGAGACAATGTGACTGGTGCACGATGGAAGATAAATTATCGCTTGTTCAATATACTAGGTACCCATTCACCAAACTGCGTGTTTAAGTTGAGAAATGTACGATTGAAACGGGTTAGTGCACTTTCCCGTTCATGACCATGGTTCTTATAGAATACCTAGGGGTAGGGTATAACATGTACAGAGGCATTTTCTTTCTGATCTGGCGCCAGTGTCCACTCCCCCAATAATGTTAAAATTAGAAAAAATTTCAACCCAAGTCTCGTAAACCTTTTGCCAAATTTTAAAAAAATTTCACAGAGATATTCCATAGCTGACCTAGCAAGATGGTTTGAAATATTCATGTTTGTCCAAAAATATGGCCACTAGAGGGCATAGTCACTTTTCCTTATTTGTATACAGTTTTGTTCCGTCTGTAATGAACCTATTTATTCATTCAATTTTATTTCAGTAGTTGAAAGATGTTGTTGATGTATATGCTAAGTGTATGATTGCCTTCAATTCATAATCAATCTATTTCCTGTCTACCACCTCGGTAGCTTAGTTGTAGAGCACCTGCTTCAAGTGCGATAGGTCTTGGGTTCCTTCCTGGCTGCGTCATACCTAAGACATGAAAAATGCTTGGTGCTCAGTATTAAGAGGATAGTATTAGAACTGGTCAGCCAGGTGTCAGTATAATGTGTTTGTTTGTTTTGGGTTTAATGCCGTTTTTCAACAGTATTTCAGTCATGTAACGGCGGGCAGTTAACCTAACCAGTGTTCCTGGATTCTGTACCAGTACAAACCTGTTCTCCGCAAGTAACTGCCAACTTCCCCACATGAATCAGAGGTGGAGGACTAATGATATCAGACACAATGTCGTTCATCAAATAGTCACGGAGAACATACGCCCCGCCCGAGGATCGAACTCGCGACCCCGAGTATAATGTGACTGGTTGGGGTATCATATCACTTATGTCTATGGCATGATATTCCAGTGAGGCTGCACTATAAAGTTGGGCATTGTAATCACTGCTACAAGTAGACACTGTCATTAATATGACTGAAATATTGTTAAAAAAGATGCTTAACCTGAGCACACACTTAATTGGTCGAGTACTAGTAACAGTAACTGTTCTCATCCTTTAAACGTAAATTGTGGTTTCTAAGTTGGAGTCTGCCAAGTTATTGCAAATTTTGTATGTCTTTCAACATATTGCTACGTTTAATATTCTCATTCAGTCACAACTGATGCACTTGATGCATCCAGGGAAATCAAAGGGTCTGTACCGACCTTATATAATATCTATGTATTGAATTGAATTTAAAATTGCGGGGAATTTGATATAAATTAATCAATGTACTTGTTGTACAAGACCAGACATCGTGGTGTTTCTCAAGGCAACTCCAGGGTGTCAGGATTTAATAATGTATGAGTGGATATATTTGCGGGTCAAAAAGTTTGTGAATTGCAAATTCCAGATGTTAAATGCGATCAGAAATATTCGGGAATTGTCAAAAACTGAAGTTCCACAGCTAAGAATGTTTATCTTTACTTGACTATAATGACATGTGATATTTTGGTGAATTTATTGAATTTGCAAAATTCACAAACATTTTGACGATTGCAAACTTTTCCACTTTAATATACAGTCAGTTAGTAGCAAAAAAGTGTTTGATTTCACTAGGTGGCCCTGATGCATATTAGAAAAGAGTGCCGGGTTGACTCAAGTTATAAAGTTGTTTTCACCTTCTGAAATTATTCTCTTCAGCCTCTTCTGTTGTTGACATTAAAGACTAAATAAGATTTCAATTCATCTTCATTTTAAGGGCTCAACAAATTCCTTGAGAACAATTCATCTTGGAGAACCAGCTGCCTAAAGTTTTCACTTGCCTTGCTACAATTCTTACTCGTCCTGCAGTTCCGAGTTAGCAAAAACGTTTGTTACAGACAGCATCTTTTTTAAAGTCTGTTTAAAATGGTACAGACTGTAATTTTGTTCTAAACTATCAAGCATATAGCTAATGCAATCATGCGGTACCATAACATAGCAGGACAGAATTTAGAGTTGCGAAAAACAACCAACATTTTCTGTTTAAGATCTTCAGCTATCCAGTATCTGCACTGCTGGACCTTTTAATTTGATTGATCATATTTTTGGTTAAAAATCAAACTTGTCCTTCAGGACGAGTACAACAGCAATTTCCACTCATCTGGAGCCGATTTCTACTCGTATTTACAAGTAGATGAGTGGATTTGTCAAACCCTGGTTTTTGACCGCACTGACCCCAATGACAAATATACCACTCTTTTTATAAAAAAAAGAATTAAACCCATCTCGTGTGGGAATGAACTGCCAGCCTTCAAAACTTGATTGATACAATATCAAATAATAAAACCCTAGTCTTGAATCAGGATAGATTAAAGTCATAAACTTTTATATTTTGGAACAAAATTTTATTGTTTAGAAAACAAAAAAAAAGATCTGAAATGACATAAAGAAGTAATGAGATATAGATCATTTTTATCTTGTTTAACGTTTTACATATTACATAACAATTTAATTTATGACATTCAAGGGTTGAGTTAGGTATCAATTGTTATAGATTCCATTCTGAATTGTGAAATAATAATTAGGCAGAAAAAATGCTATATTTGTTTCTTACTAGAGTCTAAGGACAAGAAAAAAAAGATATTCATTGCAAGGTAATTTTCCTGCATACTTATTAAGTGTTTTATTAGCAATCCAAACACAGAAAAAAGGAAGGAAAAAAGCTTGAGTCAGCTTCGCTCCAGCGAGAGCATTGTTTCCCTGTATTGATAATAACAGCAACACAAAAGTACCGAACTTATAGTATTAGTCTGATAACCCTAACATGTTGCATATTTAGTGTCACCATAGACTATAGTTACTAGTAATAGGTGTATTTTTTATATGTCTGAGAGAGCATTGATACTTGTTGAATATCTGCTTACATTTGGCAGCAGGAGAAGTTAACCATGTTATAACTATGAAGGGAAGTAATTTAACATACAATATAAGAGACCAGTCTAGTGTCACAAATATTTGTTTGTTTCAGTGTAAGATCAAAATTTTACCAGATGCAGTAATTTTCATGGCACAGCCACTGGTGAAAATATATAATATTGTGTTCATGAGTGAAAGATATTTTAGCTCATATACATATAAAACAAAGAAATTTTCTTTTTTATTGTTTTTATTGCTCTGCCCCCTGTTTCCAGAGTTATGGCCCCTGAAATAGTAAAAAATGCTCATTTTCACCTTTTGATGCACCTAGCTCAAAAAGTATCTAGAGTTATGATTCCTTGTCACTACACTCCTCACTGACTTCTATCAGTTTGTAAAGTATCGAGTAAATATCTTGCATAGTATTAGGGGTGTAACGATACATCGAACTATCGATGCATTGCGAACTAAGTGTCCCGATAGCATCATCAAAGGGAAAAGTCACGATTCAAAACAATCGCCGATAGTTCCTTCAACAATCGATAGTTTCGATAGTTTTGAAATTTTAGTAAATACAGAAATAATTTATATTTATAAACCAAGAAACAGAGCCAGCTTTCATTTGCCCCTGGGAAAATGTTTACGTCTCCATTACAATAATTACCCTCACGAATTTAAACTAACATAAAGGACTGAGGAATCTGGAGATAATTAATAAATTTAGTTTCTTAGGACTTTGTTTAAAATTTATATTTAAATAACCTGTTAATCTTAATGAGAAAATGTACTATGGACGGGAGAAACCAAGGATACTTGTATTTACAGTAAACTGTTCGGTAGGGCCCTTCATTTAGTGCTGGTACACCTTAAACCGATCCTTTAAATTTTTTCGTCTTTTTCGATGCTTTGGTTATTAAACATGTTGACACTCGCAACAAAATGGCCGATTCGTTTGAGTATACCTTGCATAGGTTTATTTTACTTATTTTTCCCAAAGCTAAGGAAGTCAAGAAATATTTAATGTTAGAATTATTTCTGTCCATTTCATTTATACAAACATCTCAATGTGTGTTAACAGCAGTTATAAACAGTGCCGTCTCTTACACTGTGTAACAATGCCAGTTGGTAGCTTTACTGTATAAAATAGGATGGCCGATAACTATTGCAATAGTATCGCAATAGTAACCTGCAATAGAATAGTATCGCAATAGTTTTTAAGCAATATCAATAGTATTGCAATAGTCAAAATTGGCCTCAATAGTCACCCCTACATAGTATAAGAGTTATGTCCCAGACAAGGTTTGCAAAATATGGGAGATAATTCAAAATGAGACCACCTAGAGTTATGGTTCCTTGTCACTCCATTTCCTATCAATGAACTCTACCATTGTATTAAGTAACAACTTGGTATCTTCAGTACTTTTTAGTTATCCTCTGGACAAGAGGTGTGATGGACGGACGGACGGACGAGCAAGGTGGCGACTATATGCTCCCCCACTTCGGGGAGCATAAAATTGGAATCAAGAATATTTACAAAGCTTTTCTTTGATCTAAACCTAGTTGCCTAGTGTTAAAGCCAAGATGACCCGATTTCAAACTTTGTCGAGAATTTGTTCACTCAAACCATTATGCCTAAGTTTCATTGTGATATGGCTGAAAGTTTAACCTCTACAGTGTTAACAGTGTACGACGAATGACGTCGGACGACAGACACAGTGCAACTTGAGCACTCAGATGAGACGGATGTGTAACTCCTAATGTTAGATAAAATTCCTATACAATTTCATGATCGTTCAATACTTTTGGTGATATGTGTAACCAAAGAGCTATAAAAATAAATAGATTGGCAACTTGAAAGGCATATAGAGCAAATCTCGCCAACCTCCCGTGACAAAAAAACGAGATCTCGTTTACCGACGTGGCACTTTCTCCACGCGCCATTTTGTATGCGAAAAGCAATTATTCATGGGTAAATAATTATCACCGTATGACCAGCTTCTTTCGATGGCAAAAAAAAAACGTGTACTTCGTGTTTTAAGACCATTTCAAATTAAACTAATTTTGTTTTAGAAGCTAACATGTATTTACAATGTAGTTTTAAAGGTACAAATTGTAACTCCATGCTCGCCGATGTTTGCTTTAGTAAGATAACGCCGAATCACGCTCTGACACGAGCTCACGCGAGATTACAGCCAGTTGCCATTCTGTGTATTTTATACTTCTTTGGTGTAACACAACTTTTCTCTGATGGACAGAAAAAACAGACAAATCAAAATTATATCATCTACCGCATAGTGATGATATAATAATCCATACTTTATTGCCGTTAAAGGCTGTTTTTCCTACCGCGCATAATATAATCAAATTATGTTGAGATGACCCCCTTGAAAAATCAATCGTCCACACTCCACTTTGCCTTAATTCGCAAATGTCTATTACCTATAAACCAGTTTCAAGTTTGAAGGCAATATAAAATTCAGTTTGAAGTTTCCATTTGCTATTAAAAATGTCTGAAAATGTTCACTAAGTGGATTGATAGTTGATTGCCATCTTATCTACTGACATACTGGATCAAAACATTTTAATTTGCAATTAAACCAAAATTTTCATGCAAAAAATTACCAAAATAGGCTGTAAATTCACTTAAACCCCTCCACTTCAGTGTAAAAATAAAAATTAACAGTCATCCGTTAACCCTTTTCCTAAAGTGAAAATGTTAAACAGCTATTCCAATCATCCCTTTAGGTATAAACAAATGAAACAGCCATCCAGCTCCTCTCCTTGAGTGTAAACAAATCAAAGAGTCATTCAACCCCTGCCCTGTAGTGTAAGCAATTGAGAGTCGTCCATCCCATCCCCTTCAGTACTATAAAATGAAACGTCATCCATTCTCTCCCTTTCAGTGAAAACAATGAAACAGCCATCCATACTTTTACATATAAAACAGTCATCCATCCCCTCCCATTCAGTGCAAATGGATGAAACAGCCATCCAACCCTTCCTTTCAGAGCAAACATAAAACAGTCATCCTGAGTAATCCAACCCCTCCCCTTCAGCAAAAAATGTAACAGCCAATTTACATTTCTAAGCATTGTGCTTTTTAGCTCACCTGAGCACAAAGTGCTCAGGATGAGGTATTGTGATCGCTCACCGTCCGCGGTCCGCCCGTCCGTCCGTCGTCCGTCCACACTTCCTTTTAAAACAAACATCTCCTCCTAAACCAACGGGCCCAATTTTGATGAAACTTCACAGGATGTTCCTTGGATGGTCTTTTTTAAAAAATTGTTCAAAGAATTGAATTCCATACGGGAATTCTGGTTGCCATGGCAACCCAAAAGGAAAAACTTTAAAAATCTTCTTTCTCAAAAACCAGAAGCCCTAGGTTTTAGATATTTGGTGTGAACATTGCCTAGTGGACCTCTACCAGTTTTGTTCAAATCATGACCCGGGGGTCAAAATTGACCCCGCCCAGGGTTCACTTGATTTTATATAGGAAAATCTTAAAAAATCTTCTTCCATAAACAAAAAAGTCCTAGAGCTTAGAAAATTTGACATGTAGAAAATTGCATAGGGGACCTCTACTAAAGTTGTTCAAATCATGACCCCGGGGTCAAATTGCCCCCACCCCAGGGGTCACTTGATTTTACATATGAAAATCTTCAAAAAATTTCTAAAAATAAACTAGAAGGCCTAAGCTTAGATATTTGACATGTAGCATTGCCTATTGGACCTCTACAAAATTTGTTTAAATCATGTCCCCAGGGTCAAATTTGACCCCGCCCCAGGGGTCACTTGTTTTTTACATAGGAAAATCTTAAAAAAATTTTTCTTCTCAAAAACCAAAAGCCCTAGAGCTTAGATATATGGTGTGAAGTTTTGCCTAATGGACTTCTACCAAGTTGTTAAATTTCATGACCCCGGGGTCAAAATTGACCCCGCCCCAGGTTTACTTGATTCTACATAGGAAAACTTAAAAAATCTTCTTCTCAAAAGCATAAGCCCTGGAGCTTTGATATTTGACAAGTGGCATTGCCTAGTGGACATCTACTACAGTTATTTCAAATCATGACCCAGGGTCAAAATTGACCCCGCCCAGGGATCACTTGATTTTACATAGGAAAATCCAAAAAAAAAAAAATCTAAAAATAAACCAGAAGGCCAAAGAGCTTAGTATTTGACGTGTAGCATTGCCTAGTGGACTCTCTACAAAATTTTGTTCAAATCATGACCCCGGGGTCAAAATTGACCCCGCCCTAGGGGTCACTTGATTTTACATATGAAAATTTCTAAAAAATAAACCAGAAGGCCTAGAGCTTAGATATTTGAAAATGACATTGTAGCATGGCCTAGTAGACTTCTACAAAAAAATTTCAAATCAGACCCTGGGGTTAAATTGGCTCCCCCCTATGGGGTTACTTGATTGTACATGGGAAAAATCTTTAAAATTTTCTAAAAAAAACAACAGAAGGCCTAGAGCTTAGATATTTGACATGTAGCATTGCCTAGTGGACCTCACAAAAATTGTTCAAATCTTGACTCCCCCTCCCCCAACGCAGGGTCAAATTTACCCAGCCCCAGGGTTACTTGATTGTACATAGGGAAATCTTCATAAATTTGCTAAAAATAAACCAGAAGGCCTAGATCTTGTTCAAGTAAGCAACTCTACTCAGGTGAGCGATATAGGGCCATCATGGCCCTCTTGTTTCATTCAGTTTAATTATCTACATCAGACTGCCACTCATCTGGTAGACCATTTAATTTGGTAATTTGTGTCCTGTTGAAGCATATGACATGTTCCGCAGGCTTTGAAGGCAGAAAGTTAATTAATTTTGTTTGTTCATGCCTAGGAAACATTGCACAACAGTTCTCTAGAGTTCCAATAATATCCATTAATTTTTAATTTGTTGCTTTTAATTTTGATAATAATGGCTGAACATAATAAATTATGCTTTTGTTGTCTTTTATGCAAGTATCAAGCTCTAGATGTCAAATGAAGAAGCGAAAAATAGCTTGGAGTGAGCCATACTACAATGAAAAAACTACATGCTTGTATGACAACCAATTGTACAATTAGTCTGTTTTTATCTTTCAACAGGGAAAATGTTATTCATCTAAAAATTTAAGTGAGATGTCTTAGTTCAAAGTTCATCATTACTGTGAATATATAAGATTAAAATTCTTTTAAAGCAGTAGGTGCTGTAAACACACCTGTTAATATATGCGCTTTCCAGGGCAAAACGAAATGGTACAACAGCCCTGTAATGCATAATTAAAACATCTAAAAGGAAACGAATGCTTATTGACATAAGATTCTTTTAAGTTAGCTTTTGATACATTGTTATGAATTTAAAACTTTCAATGATGTACTGGTATATTGTCAGGCACTTGCTGATTGATTTTCTCAGTCACTTAAAATGCAAGAGTATGATTATTTTCACAAAATATGATATCCAGAAAATCTAGAATACTTCATCTAAATGTACTGTCTGATTATATTTTCTCCCTCCTTTTTTCTAGCTAGAAAACATTTAAATTGCATGAGGAGGTCTTTAGAAATTTTCGGAGGATAATTGATAATTGATCTGGTGTCAAATTTCAGAGATCGTTATTGAACAGAAAGTTGACTTTGACTACTCTTACAGTGTGCCTGGGACATAAATTGCTACTGTTCAAAAGTAATTGATACCTTTCATGTAGTTTCTACCAAAATCAATAGATTCGGAGAACTATAAATTGTGAGAAATACTTGCAAAACTTGCACTGGATGGACCCATATAAAAGAAAAAAGCCCCTGATATCCCTTATGAAAATGAAATATGGAAACAAGCTTGCATTAAGCTGCAAGATAACTGCCAATGATCTGGTAACAGTCTGTCAAAAAGAAAAGGTAACTGGAAATAATCTGACTCCTACAGGGGAACAAACCCCAAGAAAAAAAGTCTATCTGAAAATAACATGGACCCTATTCCATATTATTTCCAGTTTCTGGGAATAACCTGCAAACTATATGACAATAAACGGGCCCTCATAAAAATTCAGCATGTAAACACACTGAAAATATTGTCAGCTTGTTTCCAGTGTCTGGAAGAAATCTGGCAGGAAAATGGCAAGGAACTGGAAATAAAAAACATAATTTCTATAATCAAATTGATATGGAAAACACACTGGAATTGTAAACAAGAGCTGTTGGGAGGACAGCAATGCCTCAACAGCCTTGTCAATTGAATGAAGACAAAAGTTGGAAAAGGGGGAAAAATCCTGTAAAACTGCAAAACAGGATTAGGAACCTGACAGTGCATATCAGCTTATGGCAGGGCAAGTGTGTGAAGTTTCAATCCATTCCATTAGTGGTTTCCAAACTTACATACAAAAAAATTTAACAAAAAATTGCTATGTGGAAAAAGGGTATAATTTTGAAAAAAAAAAAGTTAAGGGACCCGCTTAGTGCATGTCAGATCATGACAGTGAACAAGCGTGTAATTAGTTTCAATCCATTCCCATAAGTGAGTAAATGAGAATACCAGCTTACATTTCAAAACTTTAAAACCCTTCTAAGTCGAAAAAAGGCCATAATTTTCTAAAAAAAAAACATACGGGCATGTCCAATAAAATGGCTATTCTTTGAATAGTTTGAGATAAAAAAATTTCATAATGACAATATTGTATGAATTTTCTGTCTGTCTGACAGTACAGTGGATCTAAATTTACTCTGAGAGCAGATTCTGGCAATGCACTGGCTACACACTGGCAATATATCCATCTTAGCAATTTTCACAGCAAAACAAATATTACAAGACACCTTATCAAAAAAAAAAGGCCCAGTATTGCATTTTTCCCACCAAAATTATTTTTAGTTTTCAATAGTTTTCCAGCATTGATGGGCACATTGTAAAGGTACTTTTTAATTTATTTTTTATTTTTTTCATGTAACACAGATTCTGTCCGCAACAAGTATTTGTGCTTAAGAGATGCAGAAATTAAAGTGATCTATTTTCGCTACCCTGTAAAATTAAACTTGCAAATTTACCAAAAATCTCGGTCAAATTCCTTTGGTTTCAATATTATATTATTGATAATTGAAATATCGCAAATCTTTAAATTGGTTTAAGAATTGAGTCCAAGCAAATGAAGGTTTTAAGTCACATTAAAATTCATATTAAACATTAATAAAGATAAATAGAAAAAATATATGCTGACACTAAAACTGGAAACAAACTTCCCATACACTGACAATGCTACGACAATACAATGGTAATAAAGACAAATTTTTCCCAGGGGGAAATAAATAAGATTAGTAATACTGAGTAAGCAAAGCGATTTTATTGGGATACTAGTCCTTCTTTAGCTGAGTAGGAGAGCATCGTCTACGGATCATGGGTCGTGAGTTCGATCTTCCGACGGGGCTTATGTTCTCCCTGACTATTTGATAAATGACATTGTGTTAGAAATCATTAGTCCTCCACCCCTGATTCATGGGGAAGTTGGCAGTTACTTGCGGGGGAACAGGTTTGCATGGTACAGAATCCAAAGGGAACACTGGGTAGGTTAACTGCCCCTGTTACATTACTGAAATACCGTTGAAAAACGAAAGTTTAAACCAAAAAACAAACAAACAAAACTAGTCCATCTGCCCCACTAATGTATAAGTGCTCATAACTTTGTACTGCATGAAGGAATTTAGTTAAAAAAAATTTAAATAATTTATTCCAGTTTGTAAAGTGTTTTTCTTGTCCATGTAAGAGAGCCTGGCATGTTGTGACTGACTTTAACACTGACAATACAATGACACACACTGGCATATGCCAGTGTGTTGTCGAAAAATATTTCCAGTTTTACTGGCTGTGCACTGACAATACAAGGACAACAGAATGAAAAGTCCAAAAACCGCTTGTGTCAGTTGTGTATCCAGTGTGTTGCAAGATTGACACTGCATACCAGTTTGTCAGTGTTTATTTCCAGATACCTCTATATAATTTTAAACTCCTTCAAATAATTTTTTTATGAAAAAATCAATAAAATTTTGTAAAATGTCATTACAAACATCACTGACAACAAACTGTATATAAAAACTGACAGCAGACTGGAAGTTAAATTGTACAGCTGGTTTTCAGATCTGGAAATTAGCTGACAAGTGCATGGACACATGATGGTTATTCAGTGGCAACACACTGGGTCAGTTTATTGTCAGCACTGGAAATAGGCTGGCAAGTAACTAGATTTAAGAGTATTATTCACTGGAAACACACTGGACATAAACTGACCATACACTGACAATAGTGAAAGTTTTTCGTAAGGGATGAATTGCAGCAAACTTTAAGCATACATAAGTGATTATATGTAGTCTGTTAGATTTATGTTACATGTATCATACCAGATAATATAAGGGCCATTCTAAAAATATTGACAAACACGTGCTTCCGTATAAGTTTGACACGCAAGAAACTCTAGTTTTACGTGGATGATACATGAATGACTCCTTTATAATCCTCTAAAGTTTTATTGAAAACTATTGTACCCTTACGGAGATATTCAGTTTTGCATCAGGTGTCATATACACAAAGCAAAATTTGAAGTCTGTAGGCAGACTGTGTACTATAACAGAGAGAAAATTATGAAATTATATTTCATAATTTAAATTTTATTTCATATATATAGAAATGTTTCATTTTTCATATAAAGTCTGCAAATTGTTATGTACAGGTTCCTCATCATGTGTTTGTAATATTATTATTTTAATTTCATTGATGTATAATATAACAGTTCAGTTTGTATATCAAAGGGATGCAGACGGACCCTAGCTTGTAAATATCCAAATTAGTATTTAAAGACTTTTCATTTGGGAAACCGATAGGGGTTAATTTTAGTTTTATATGTATGTGTTGACAAGTGAAATTTATGTGTTAGGTTACAATGACCAATGAATGGATATTGTTAATTAAGGTAAATTTTGGGAGTTAAGGCAGTTTAGTGAATGTTGATTGTAAGAGAGGAATAAAGGGTGTGGTCTTGATTTGAGAGAAAGGGAGCTGAAGAGAACAAAATTTTTAGTAAGTATAAGTTCAGTAGGGAGGTAAGGTCAGACTTAGAAAATAATCTTTGGAAATTTTTAATATGAGAATGTGGACTTAAATTTTAAGATGATGAATAAAATATATAGAAAACTGAATCAAGTTTCAACTTTGAATAATTATAAATAATAATAAATCTATTAATAAAGTAGTACCCTGGTTCCCGGCTGTAGAATGTCCATGGCCAGGGTTTTTTATCCATGTTATAAACATGGATATCCATGGCCAGAGCATGGATATCCAGGTGAATTTTGGGGTTTTTCCATGGAAAAGTTGAATCCATGGACAGTTGTCCAGGGGTGAAAAGGGAAGGTTATCATGGACATTGTCCATGGGAAAATGAATAGTACATGGACATGGTCCATGGTCAGCTTTTCTGTTCACACTTAGAATTTCTCTGATGAATTAGGCAGAAAAAGTTCTAAGTCGAAAAAATGGGTTTTTAAAAAAAATTATTAATACATTACTGTCCTTTGTTTTATGGTCTATAGGTATTCAAATTAATTGAAAAGAAACAAGGAATGTAACTAAATAAAATTTTTTCATTTTGCATATAAAAAAAAAGTAAATTAGAATTATATCATTTTATTAATTCATCTTGCAGTTATGTAACAAGATATCATACATCATTGAAAATGTATCCACTATTTAAGCAAATTTTTTTCTTTCAGTTTGTTATTGAACATCACCAAAAAAAAAACAGTAGTTCATAAGGATTAAATGTCATATAGTCAAAGAAATTGTTATGAAATTATGCTCATATATGTAAACTCATCATATTATAAATTTTAATAGTCTATGCCTTTGATAACCCGGAAGTGATAATTATCTAGCTTTTACAGCCCGTTAATAACACTGCTGTTTTAATGTGTACTGTTGTATAAATGAAACACAGAGATAGCTGATAACCTCTGGAGATTCTGACCAAGATAAAGACCAATGGAAATGCAGGCTTCTGAAGCCGTTTTAAAACCCTGTAGCCCCCAAAAAATAATCCCAATACTTTTTTATTTTTTTTCTGTGATCTTTGCAAATTCTGTGAGCAAAAAAATAGAAAAATTCTCATGAACTGTATATATATTTTAAGAACATTCCAGATTTTTCCCTTCAGTAACTATCTGTATCAAGGAATATTGCTCATGAATACAACATACAATTTGAATTTTAAACAGGGAAATGCTTTGTTCTAGATGTTGGAGGCCCAAAAAGGAATGGAGCTAAATAATTTTGTACCTTGAAATTCTAAAATGCTTTTTTCAGAGATATCAGGTAAGAACATTAAACTTTGAACTAAAATATAATTTAAATCTATATTATCCCAGAACTTTAAAAAAAATAGACTGAATTAGGAACTTTTTTCATCTCAGTGGCTTAAACTTTCACCTGGTTACAGGTATTTTTAAGGTATTTTGTGAATGATACATAATTTTCTTCATAGCAACAGTTTATTTAATGCATAAGTTCTTTCGTTTTCTATTATTCATTTTCTGTAATTAGTTCTACAATCACTTTGGCTTACAAGAAGTCTAAACATTTTCTTATAATTTTATTTTCAGATACAAGAGTGTCATATTTATTATTAGAAACATTGTCTTCAACATGTATGAATGAAATATGTAATCAGAGATATTTGATGGCTTTAGTGACTATGCTACAGGATGAAATGAGATCACAGACAGAGCCCCATCAAACACTAAACTGTAAGTAAATATTTGCAAACACTTATACTAGTATATTTATTTCTATTTAAAAAGGTTGATGATGTAATTAATCTATCTTGCTGGGGATAAGGTTTCATGACAGGCTGATAATTCATCAACATTTTATGACATTAATTTTTTTTTCAGTACGAAATTCTAAAATTTCTTTTTAAGCTTGTCTGTCATCATTTTTAAAAGCATTTACTGAGATGAGGGATAGTACCACAGATTGTGCTCTTATTTTCATTCAGTGTCCAATTATAAAGTAATTGGTTTTGATACCACATTTTAAAAGGTAACTGCAAATTAATCTGGATTTAGAGTTTTCCCTTTACATAGGTAATATGTATTGTCTAAAACATTTTTAATTGCAATTATTAATATAAATTGTTTATATCAATTTCAGAAATGGCTGGAATGAGGTTCCTGACCCTGTGATGGTTTTAGCAAAGCTATAAGAGACATTCAGTGCCACCTATATTTAGCCAACATAACTCCAAAAATGATTTTTTTGTATTCATAAAATTTCTATTAAATCTTTTATATTTAATTTTATCTTTAGTTTAATTTTTTAGTTAAAGCTAAGTGAATATTTATCATTCTTTACCAGAATCCACTTGTCTGATATGTAGATTTGAACAAATCCCTGTTCGGTAGGAAGTTCAAGCCACAATTGCCAGGTTAGGCTAAAGAAGTGCTGCATGATGACAGGTCCTTGGATGGCATTTGGGCCCAGTCCCCGGATGGCAAAGGACACCATCCATGGATGGCTTAGACACTGGACAATGTCCATGGGTATGCCCTGGACACTGGCCATGGATGCCAGGACATTGTCCATGGCCACTGTCCCTGGACAGGCATGGATTTTTATCCAGGGATACACAGTTTTTGTCCATGGATATGTGTTCCAATACTCCATGGACAACAGACCATGCTGAAATCCATGGAATCCATGGACATACTACAGCCGGGTTATTATAGTACCATATTCCAGCATGATAGTCATTATTTTTAGAATGGCCTGCATTTCAGAAAGCCATATTCATTCTACCAACATAATGTTTTGACCCCTTTCATAGATCTGACATTTATTGACAGCAATTTTAAAAATTCATTTTGCTGGCTTTCTTGTGGAGTATATTAGACTTAAGGGAGTATTATGTCATCATGTAGAGACCAGAATATTTCCTTCAACCCCCATCCATCATCTAAATCACCCACATTCCACTGAAACTCTATTGTTATTGCTGAAAGATGGATCCATGTGAATCATTGAGACACCATTCAGTAATATGACCTGATTCTAGATAGTAACCTATATGATGTAATGTTGGCATCAGTCGACGTTCCAAGCATCAAAAAGTTCAGTTTCAAATGAGATTTCTGTCCTATTAGTCTAAAATTATAGTCAGTCATTTTGGCTAGTATTACACTAGAAATTGCTACAGTTGAAACTGGCGATATTTCAAACTTGCTTATCTCAAAATCCCGCCTATCTCGAAGACATTTTCAAGTCCTGTCCCTTAAAACACATGCACAAAATATCATTTTAAGTCAGATTTCGGTTATCTCAAAGTAAAATGTTCAGCCCCTTGGAATTTTAGATACCGATTTTCAATTGTACTATATGTATATTATAAGGTCGGATCATATCAAAGCAGTACTTGTTGTGCAATGTTGGGGATTTGCCAGGCCAAGTTGTAGACAATTAATATGATTCTTGTATTAATAACTGAGATACAAGTAGTTCAGTAGTAATAGGTCCTTGAGAGGTACTTTTTGTTTCATTTGAGAATGCTGATCAAGGTTTGTACCAGCAACTGTCATATCTGTCAATTTATCCATTTTGCTCTTGGCTCAGTTTGAAGAAAGACCTGTTGCTTAAGAGAAATAGATTTAAACATCTTCACTAAATCATTATTGATCAGCTACTCTATTGATTATGTGTTGTTTTCTTTCCAAGTTTACAGTTTGTTTCCAGTTTTGCTTCTGTGCTTTCAAATATTTTCTTAGATAATCAATCATTTTAATTGACTTCAATATTTCTTGTGTCTTTATTTACCTTACATATATCTATTGTAGTCTCTCCTAGGAGTATTGCATTTTTCAAAATGGGGGCAATGCTTCTTTTAGACCTGTAATGGTAGAAACACCCAGCAATTTTTCATTAAGTTTTAGCCCTGGCTTGTCTGTAACAAGCTAATGACCTCAGACTAATATAGAACAGTGTTAATTCATTAATTTTTAATCATTAACAGCAAACCAGACTTCTAATTTCCAGTCTTTGTGGCTTTATTGCATGTAGCCTGAGAGATTAAGAGGTGATAAACATAGCTTTAAGAGTTGCAAAGTGTTTCATTTGAGACACGTCAAAGCTAAGTAATGTCCAAACACATGTCCTTTGAGAAGGTCCTTACAAGGTCATTTCATAAAGTGTTAAAGATTTGTAATATAACTACACACGACATTCAAAGAAAATGGTACAATGCTATTGAATCAGTAGTCATTTTGGTAGAAATTGTGATTGTGAATCAGTTAGAAATTGTGGTAGTGAATCAGAGCTAGTTTGGTTGAAAATGTGACAGTGAAGCATTGGTCATTTTGGTATGAAAGTGAATCAGAAGTCAGTTTAGAAGGAAATGTGAATATGAATCAGTAGTCAATTTGGTAGAAATTGTGATAGTGCATAAGTAGTCAGTTTAGAAGGAAATGTGATAGTCAGTTTGGTAGAAAATATGATAGTGAAGCAGTGGTCCTTTGTGTGGAAATGTAATAGTGAATCAGTAGTCAGTTCGGGAGGAAATGTGATATAGTCAAACCTGTGAACAAAGACCACTCTTCGGAACAAGCAAAAGTGGTCTTTGTTCACAGGTGGTCTTTATTCAGGGGGAAGGGTCACTTCTCAGTTAGCCATTATCATGCTGATAAAATATTTTTACAGCTTCTTGCTTTCTTTATGTTCTATGTATTAATTCGGCCAGTACAGACTTGCAAATTTTCAATCAAGCAGTAATTATTGTGTTTGCTATAATGTGAAAGTCGTGAAAATTCGGCGGATTTCAAATTTTTCATGCCAGAACGATCCAGCTTGGTCGTTATTGGGGAGGCAAATATGACTCTTGGGAATGAATAAGGCCGGTCGCTGGTCGCAGCCGCCAGGTGGTCGCTATTCACGGCCTTTTTATGAGCATTTTTCTACGGGGGGACCAGAGACCGGTCGTTGTCGATAGGTGGTCGCTATTCACGGGTGGTTGCTAGCACAGTTTTGACTGTAGTGAAGCAGTAGTCAGTTTGGTAGGAAATGTGAAAGTGAAGCATGAGTCAGTTTGGTAGAAATTGTGAAAGTGAAGCAGTAGTCAGTTTGGAAGAAATTGTGGTAGTGAAGCAGTAGTCAGTTTGGTAGGAAATGTGATAGTAAAGCAGTAGTTAGTTTGGTAGGATAGTGAAGTAATCAGTTGTCAGTTTGGTAGAAAAAGGGGATAGTGAATCAGTATGAGTTTTGGGAGGAAATGTTTAGTGATCATAGTTGTTTGGTAGGAAATGTTATAGTGAAGCAGTAGTCAGTTTGGTAGGGAAAAAAGATAGTGAAGCAGTAGTTAGTTTGGTAGGAAATGTTATAGTGAACCAGTGGCCAGTTTGGTAGAAATGTTATAGTGAAGCAGTATCAGTTTGGGAGAAAATGTGATAGTGAAGCAAGTAGTCAATTTGCGTAGGAAATTTTATAGTGAATCAGTAGTGAGTTTGGTAGGAAATGTTATAGTGAATCAGTAGTTTAATTTGGTAGGAAATGTAAAGTGAAGCAGTAGTCAGTTTGGTAGGAAATGTGGGTAGTGAAGCAGTAGTTAGTTTGGTAGGGAAAAGTGAAAATGAACCAGTGGCCCGTTTAGTAGAAATGTTATAGTGAAGCAGTAGTCATTTGGTAGAAATTATGATAGAGACATTATAGCATGGTAGAAATTTGTGGAAGTTTATTCAGTCAAAATAGAAGACATGATTCCATAGTGAAAATTGTGATAGCAAGTCAATAGCCGCCTTGTAGAAATTGTGATACAGTCTCTTGTCATTGTGGTGAAAATTGTGGTTATTAATCGGTTGTCAACATACTAGAAATGGCAGGTTCTGATGGTGAATCTGTACTTATTGTGATAGAAAATGTGGAGTTTTCATTGCCAACAAGGTAGCACAGTAGAAATGGGCAGTTTAAGGAAAGAGTCTTAGTACACAGTTTTGGTAAAAATTGTTTGAAAAGACATAATGAGCTTAAACTAATGTACAGAAAAAATATTTTTCTCCCCATAAAATGTATCATGATTAAAAGGTGCATTTAAAAAAAAAAATTTTTTGCACAAAGAATCACCATTTAACCAAAACCAAATTTTCTTTTTTTGTAAAAAAAACTCAAAAGACTCATGGAAAAGGGGGTTTTAAGCGAATATTATTGACATAGTTAATTAATAATGAAAAACCCCAAAAATGCCCAAATCCCTGTATAAAACATAAATTATATTAAATAGCAGAAACACTGTTGTAAGTAAATTTTTAAAAAAGTTGAATAAAAGCAGTTTTTAAGATTTTAAATTCCCCCGTTTTAAATTTTAATATTCTTTACGGGTTTTGCCAAGTTGCTAAAGGGAAATTCCCGATTTCGTTAAAATCGGGCCCTTTTTCTATTTCCCAAACAGTTGTCAAATCAACTGTATGTTTAAAATTTTTAATTTTTTAAATTTTTATGATTAAATAGACCCCCCAAAAAAACACTGACGAACTGAAAAGACTTTTTATAATTAAAATACAGAACTTTAAGATTTTTAATTTTTCTCGCTTTGCTTAATGCCGCACAAAATTAAAAATCTTAAAACTGCTGTTTTCAACTTCAATCTGACTAAAGTACTTGACTTCAAAACGAATCTGAGAAGGCCCTTTCCCACATTTGTTTCTTATTTTTTTTGGTTTTCCCCCAATATTACTTTTTTTTTTTCCGGCAAATCAATTTTTTTTTAAACCCAATCAGACGACTTTTTTCAAAAAGGCCGTGGGCCAAAAACCATCAAAATGTGCAAAGTCAAAGAGTAAAAAAAATGTACATCATCCGGGACTCAACCCCGGGAAACCCCTCGTTTACGGGAAACTCCCCCTACCAACGGGGGGGCTAACTGGCAAAAAACCCCTGACATTTTAACGTGACCAAGTGACATATGTTTTCTCTAAAAACCCGAGGGGTACCCCACGATGTGGTCGCAAAAAAATTTGGAAAAATACAAAAAAACCCGGGCTAAACATAGTTTTTTAAAGCTTAAAAATTTTTTGTAAAAAGGGCCTTCGATTGGCTAGGGGAAAGGGTCGTCAGAATGAGGCTAAAAATAGCTCATCTTGGGATCCAAACATAGCGTAGTAGGAGATGTACTTTAGCCCGATTGTTTTCCCCAACATAAAATTTAAACCATCTTACAGTTAGCCCACCCAGTGTACTTGACTGACAAAACAGGATAGTGTTTTTGGCAGAGTAAATTTAAATTTGGTAACATTTAAAAAATTAAACTTATACATCCCACTGATACTTTGGGAAGTGATTTTTAAAATTTAAGGGTTTTTTTTGCTCATGATTTAAATTTGGGTAGTATTGTTTGAACATAAACAACCTAAATTTTTTAATTTTTTTTATCTGTAATATATAAAAAAATAAAAGGTAAGAATAGATTAGACAAGGCTTTGAAAGAACATTTAAAATATTTTATAGAACAATGATTTTCCCTTTAACTTGTTTAACTGCTGGTTATTTGTTATTTTTAAAATTAAATTGTTTAAACCAATAATACATTTTAAAAATTTGCTGATTTTTAAAAAAAAAATCCCATATAGGTGGCAGTAACTGTACATAGGATATAGCCAAAAAAAATACTTCCCTTGGTTACAGGGGTTAAACCTTTTTCCTCCTTTTATTTTGTAAAATTTGTAAATAACGTAAAAAAAGGGCCCTCCATATTTTAAACTTTTTAACAAGAACAGTGTACAATTTTTGTACATCGCATCCCAAACCCAAAAATGTCAGATGTCCCCTTTTGTAGGTTTTGTTTGAAAACCCCAAAAATTGCAAAAGTAAAAATTTTCATACCCACTTTGGGAACAGGCGGTATATAAAAGTAAATTTTAACAATTTTTTTTAAAAGTCTCTCTAAAATATTACTGAAAAAGTAACGGGAAAAAAGGGATGGAATTTTTTTTTATAAAAATTTAAATTTCCTTCCCATTTTTTGTATTGATTTCTGTATAAAACGGAAAAAAGGGTTGGGGGGAGGAATGATAATTTTACTTGTTTTAAGTGCTGTAGTCAAACTTTATTTTTTTCCCCGCTTTTTGGGAGTTTCAACTTTTGTTCAAATCTCTACTGAGAAATTCCCTAAAAAAGAGGAAAAGCATTTTTTTTTAAATTGAAAAACTAATGCAAATAGCTTCTAGATAACTCCCCTGTTTTGGGATGGGACCCGGACCGATTTTGAGCTCCCCAAATTATATAATGGGAAATAACAAAAGAAATACAAAAAAATTTAGAAAACAGGGGGGGGTTGGGGGGGAATAAATAAAGTTTGATTATTTTTTAAAACCTTTACCCCTGCAACAGTTCAAAAGGGCCGGGCCCCATCATTCAATTTGGGCACACCACTTACTTTTAAAAGGGGGTGTTAAATAAAAATTTGGGGGGGGGAACGTGCAGACAGTATCAACTGGAGGGCTGAAATTGTTTCCCAAGCAGGCAAAAAGGTAAAGAAAATTCCCTATCAATCTATTTACGGGTGGGAACCCAATAGGTTTTTACCCATATGTTTAAAACAGTCCGTAGTTTTAAAAAAAACTTTTTTTTTTTTGTTTTCTCGGGTCCACTTTTTTCCAAAATGTTTTTATACATAGATAAAAATATGGTCTGAGAATCTTTGTTCGGACGAAGATTTGGTTTTCCCAGCTTTTTGAGAAGCTATTTTGTCTTTCATTTATATAAAAATTATATCTTTTTTATCAAAAAATTTTTTCCAAAACAGTGGCATTGCAAAAAAACCCTATTTTTTCTTAAGTTTTTTGAAGTATTTTTTTAAATAGCAGTTGAAAGAATGTTATGATGTTCAAAAAATAGTTTGGCCCTTTCCCTGAGCCAAAAAAAATACCCTGATTTCACCTTGTCACTATTTTAAGCCCAATATATCAGTTAGACTAAACCCAAAGGGAAAAATTGTTTTGTCAGTAGCTCTGTGTGGGGGCTGTTTTTTGAAACACAAATTATTCCCTTTTGGTGTGGAAAATTTCTTGTGTTCTGAAAATTTCCCAAAAGAATTCAGGGGCCCTAATTTTTAAATTCCGGGGTGGGGTTCATAGGTACTAAAGGGGGAAAAACAAAATTTTTATGGCACGGTCAAAACGGATTTTTTTCTTGCAATTCAACTGAAAAAAAACCCATCTAAAATAAAAAAAATTTTCTAGGAAACGGGGGGAAAACCTGGGGTCCCCTCCACCTTAAACCCGGAAAGTCCCCCAATGCCCTATCATGTGTGGGTGAAAAATTTTTAAAATCTAACAAGAAAAAAACATTTTTCCAATTTTTGCCCCAATTGTTAAAAAAATTTTTTTTTTTGAACTTCAAACTAGAAAAAGGCACTACCCATTAGCATTTAACAAACAAAATTTTTAACAATTTTAAAATTGCCAAAAAAACCATTCTACAGTAAAGGTCAACTTTTCCCAAGCTTTTAAAATTTTTCAATTGGGAAAACCAAAATCAATAAACTGCATGCATTTATTACTTTTTTTGTATCGATTAAATTGGGGAAATGATTGTTTTTTTGGGTTTGGGTTCCAATAATCCCTTGCTGAGCCGACCTATTTTTATATTTCCTTTCCCAATGTTGTTCCGTCAAAGTTCTAGGGGCCAAATTTTCCAAAACTTTTTTATCATTTTGGCATTCCGGGCCCCCAAAAAAACCCTATCCCCAATATATCACAAACCATAAAAACTTCGGGTATTTTGAATTTAAAAATTGCTGGGCTCAAAAAAATTTTAAACCGGGAAAAATGAAGTTACAGGAGAGAATGAAAAATTTGCCCCCTAAAAAAAATGTACTTTTTTACAAATTTTGGTAAAAAGGGCGGGAAAACCACAAAAAAAACCTTTCCTTAGAAAATTTCAAAATTTAATTTTTACAAAAAGTTGGCACCCAAATTTTGGGGTGTACATCTACTGCTCTAGTTATCTACTGATAGTGTAACGTTTCAGTCCCACACAAATCCCTTAAAGTGAAAACTAGCTCATCCCCAAAAGGGTTGTTTTAAATGCGCATATATACTGCCCTTTTTACTCCAACGACAATTCACAGGTTTAAAAATTTTGCATATTAATGGAAAAAATTTCCCCTTTAAATCTTTCATAATCGTTACATTATTTTCCCCCCTCCGAGAAACTTGCCCCAGATTTGGCCGGGAAAAATACAGGGGAAAGGCAACCCCTTCCCGGCAGTTGCTTCACCCCCGCTGCCACCTTTTGTAACTTTTAGCCCCACAAAAAACCCGTAATTAAAAAAGCAAATCTCATCACCAAAGTGTTTAAAAGCGCAAATATCTGCCCAATTTAACCCCAACGACAATTACGGGTTTAAAAATTTGCATTTTAAATGGAATTATTTTCCCTTTTAAGCATTCAGTAATCGTTACAATAAAAGAAGAACAGTTTAAATTTTTGGGCATCATCTGTGTGTCTCCCTTTTTTTCCATAGGGAAACTGCCATATTTTTGTGAAAAAAAAAAAACTTGTAATAATTTTACAAATTTCCCGTTCACTTAAATTTAAAAAAATCTGAATGGTATTTTGAAAATCTTCCAAAGTAGATAAAACACATTTTTTGGGTTTTAAAGATGGTTGGGTTTTTTTGGGCCCCAATTTTTTTGCATCTGGGAATTTTATACCACAATGAAAAATTACAAATGTTTAGTTGGGATTTCAATTTTTAAATATGGGTTTAATGTATCACAAAAAAATTGTCCCCGTTTTAGCCAAAATATCTATCCCCAGTACCCCCAAAAAAAAAAGGCCCCCCCAAAATCTGTCTCAGCACCACATAGCATAGAATTTTTTCAGCACCAATAGCAATAGATCATCCGGGACTAATAGCCATGGGCTAACTGCCCCCAAATAGCCAAAAAACTATCCAGCACCACATAGCAATAATCCTTTTCAGCACAACAACAATAATCTATCTCACACCACTAACCATAAAATCTATTTGCACACCCCATAGCCATGATCTTTTCACAGCACCACCTGGCCCTATTCTATCCTCACCACATAGCCATAATCTATCTTTAGGGCCCCCCATAGCCATAGATCACTCAGCACCAAACCCCTAGATCTAAACTCAGCACCACCAAAACATTTTGAAACTATCCAGCACCCCTTTGCCCCTAGATCATCTCACACCACTAGCCATAGATCTAATTTTCAGGGACCACAAGGGCCTAGACTATCTCAGCACGGAAAAATAGATCTATCTCAGCACCCATAGCCATAATCTATCCCCAGCACCACATAGCCATAGATCATCCCCCACCACCCATAGATCCATCTCAGCACCACAAAGCCATAGTATTCCCCCCGCACCCACATAGCCATAGACCGTCCCCCCAGCACCACATACAATAATCTGTCTCAGACCACATAGCCATAAACGTCCCCACACCACAAAGCCCCTAAAATTCCCGTCTCAGCACCACATAGCCATTTGATTTCCAAACTCAGCCCGCACATAGCCATAGTTTTCTCTCATCAAAACCCCATAACCATAGATCGGGCTCAGCACCACATAGCCCTAGATCTGTCTCAAACACCACATAGCCATAAATCTGTCTCACCCCACATAGCCAAGATCTATCTCAGCCCAACCCCATAGCCATAGATTCTGCATCAACACCACATAACCATATAACTATCTCAGCAAACCCCAAAACCATAAACTATCTCACACCACATAGCCATAGATCTCTCTTTATACCACAAACCATAGATCTACTCAGCACCCATAGCCCCCCGATTTTCCCCATCACCACATAACCATAGAACTATTTTCAGCACCCCCATGCCTAAAACAACTCAGTTTCCACATGCAATAGTTCTATCCCAGCACCACATAAACCCTAGATTTTGTTTTCAGCACCACAAAGGCCCAAAATTTATCTCCAGCACCACATAGCAAAAGAACGTCTCAAAACCACATAGCAAAACATCTCCCCAGCCCCCAAAACCATATACCCTCCAGCCCCACATAGCAATAGATCTATCTCAGCACCACATAGCCTTTGGGTCGTCCCCTGCACTAATAAACCCTTTATCTATTTCAAAGCAACCCTAGGCATAAAATCTAAAAGGGACCTCAAACCCCAAAATCTAATCTCAGCACAACAAAGTTAAATAGTAATCTCATACCCCATACCAAAGATATACTCACACCAAATAGCAATAGACTGTCCCACAACCCCATGACCAAGAATTTTATTTCCCACCACATAGCCTTTGATCTGTCCACACCCACATAAAAACCCTAATAATCTCCACCAACATAGCTATAATCACTCAGCCGACTAGCCATAGATCTATCCCTTTACCCCCAAACCATATAAATTTACTCAGCACCTCTTACCATAAATCAAACTCAGCTCCACATTGCCATAATCGATCTCACACCCACATAACCAAAAAATTTTCCCACACCACAAGCAATAGATCCTCTCAACACCACATAGCAATTAAACTATCCCCAGCACCACAAAAACCATATTCTATCTCAGCACCACAAAAGGGCCCTAGATCTTCTCAGCACCAAAACCCCCTAGCCATAGATATATCTCACACCACATAGCAATAGATCTAAACCACCACTACATAGCCTAGATCTACTCAACCACCCCAAAAAGCCATGGGTCTATCCCCACCAAACCCCATAACCAAATATTTACTCCGCACCCCATAGCCATATACTGGGCCCCGTACCACATAGCAAAGATCTATCTCAGCACCACATTTGCCATAGTCTTCTCAGCACCCCATAGCCATAGAATAACTCAAACAAAAACATAGCAATAGCTCCCTCACACCACAAAAGCCATAGTCTACTTATCACCGCATAACCCTATTTTAAACTCAGCACCCATACATATATCTAAACTCCACCACATAGGCATATATATATCTCAACACCAAAATAACAAAAAGATCTGTCCCCAACACCCCATAGCAATACATCTATCTCAAACACCACATTTGCCATATATCCCTCTCAGCACCCCCAAAGCAATAGTTTTACTCAAACACCACATAGCCATAGGGTCTGTCCCGGGACTAAGTAACCATATATCAAACTTAAAAACAACATAGTCATAGATCCCAAAAAGCCCCAAACCCCATAGCCATAATTTTGTCCTCCCGCACCACAAACCCTGAGATATACTCACTTTGTTGGGGCCTTTTTGCTATCTCTGCATGGGAAACAGCCTAATCTGTCCTGGGAATTTGTAGCAGTAAACTGTCATTGCACCTTTTTACCATAGATCTTTAAACTGCTGCTCAAAACCATAAAAGGGCCCCTCCACCCAAATTTCCAAAGACTATCCCCTTTCACCTCATAGCCCTAAATCTATATCTTCCTTAAAAGCCATAAATCTGACTCGGGAAACCCTAAACCCGGGTTTATCGCTGCATCTTAAAGCCAAAGTTTTATCTCTGGCCCTCGTAAACCTTAAAAACTTTTTTCCCGCACCTTTTGCCATAAGTGTATCGCAAACCCCGTAACCAAAAATCGTCCCCCACACCTCATTGCCTTGAATTTTAACAATTTTTTTTTTCCATTAAAGCAATTTCTGGGTTTTTCAAATGAAAATGTTTTTTCATTTTCTCCTTTCTTTCGTAAAACTGCATCAAATTTAAATTTTGGGGGTTCATCGTTATTTCTCTAGGGGGATTAAAAAGAAGCAGTTCTGTCTGGGTTCGTTTGAAAAAGTGACATAGCTGTCCATTAAATAATTTGAATATAAACACAGCTGAGACTCAAAAAGGGGGTTTTTAAATTCGCTTTTGAATTCAAAAAACAAAACTGTTTGCCCCCAAAAGTCCCAAAGCCATTCATTTTTTTTCTCAAGCAATACCCAGCAAACATTGTTGGGAAAATAACCATTCCCCAAAAAACAAAATTTATATGTTAAGGAGTCCTGTAATAATGGTGACTCTTCCTCGGGGCAAATTTGCTTTTTCAAGCAACCTATTTGGTTTTTAAAATCAAAATCCCCACTTATCCTGGTTTATTCCCAAGTCTAAGTTTGGGGCTTCCCCGTCAAGATTTATGCCCCAAAAGTCCAACAAACTTCTGTATTTGGTTTTTTTCCATAAAAGGGTGGGCAACATTTTGGTTTAATCCCCTGTTTAAATATTAAAAAAGTTTTTAAAAGCTTTTTCAAAATCAAAGGGGTTTAAAAAAAGATTTTTTTATAGTTTTTTACTTTTTAAATAATTTATTTTTTGGGCATTTTAAGCAAGGGTTTTACAACTTATTTTTAAACACTTTTCATACCCCCATTTTTGATGGGAAACCATTGCCACGAGGGTATGAGAGAAGAGGCCAGTTTTTCCCTTTTTTGCTGATGCCAAGCAAGGGGGCTACTGGGAAAATTTTTCACAAAATTTTTTTTTATACCCGGAATGTTTTAAAAATGTGGTCCTTACATTTCCGGGGGGGTTTTGCCCCTGCCATGGCCAAAAAGAAAAATATAGCAGCAGAGGTTTGGGTATAGAGGGACACAACTCAAAATGGCCCTTTTACTGGGGGGGGGAGGGCCCGAGAGCGTTTTCAACCCAAAAGGTAACAGTATTTAATTCTATCCATTATTTAAATTTTAAAAGCCCGTCCCGCCACCCAACCATCTAAACCCTGGGTAGTATTGCAAATATTTCCAGCACTCCCGTTGTACAAAAATTTTAATTTTTTTAAAAACAGTCAATTTGAAAAAAAAAATCTTTTATAATTTTTTTTTGGGAAAATACTTGAAGTAAACTGTCAAATGAGTTTTAAGAACATATGAAAAGATCCCTTTGATGGTTTCCCCTATATTTTTCCCCCTCTTTTTGGGTTTTTTTTGTTTTTTTTTCATTCACTGTAAAGTATTGAGGTTAATTTGAAAATTTTTTCCATTCGAAAACAATAAGGCTTGCTTACATCATGGTTTTAAACCCCTTTCCAGCTAAAAATTTGGAAAAAGTACCATTAACTATTAAAAGGGGTGCTTAAACCCAAAAAATTTCTGACGAATGGCGAACAGTGCAGATCATGATTTAACGCCCGGGTGTGGGAGCTGAAAAAATCTACACGGTCGCAAAGGCAGAACCAGTTTATTCCATTTGGGAAGGGTTAAGAAGAACGTCTGGAAAAACCCCCGCTTGGGGTTTTTGGGTAAAATTACTCCCTTTCTGTTTTAATCACTAAGGAACCCGGTGTTTTGGGGAAAAATGCTGCCCCTTTTAGGGGATTTGCTCCTTTTGCCTTCCAAATATCCCCAAAATGGACCGGTCATCCCTTTCCTTTTTTGGGGAATACCATTTTTTAATTGAAAAGGGGTGGTTTTACCGAAAATTTACTACTGAATATTTAACAGGGGCTGACTGATCAGCCTGCCCCAGATCTTTATCTCACTGGTCGCAAAGGGCAAAAGACTTTCCACCATAGGCTAAGGGGTTTTGAGACAAAAACCGTGGGTATACAGTGTACCTTCCAAACCAACATGAAGATTATGATTTTTGTATTTTCTAGGGTTTTTAAGAATCAAGGGGATTGAAGGGCCCCCCCGTATCCGGGGAAAACCGCCCCAATGGAGAAATTTTTGCTTTTCATCTGGGCAGGTAAAATTTAAACCCAAAAACTCTTTCTGACGAAACCTTCTAGGGAAATTACAAAATACCCTGCTTGGAAAATAGGCTTCAATGGGGTGAGTTAACTATTTCTCAAAAAATAAGACTAATATAAAAACCCGACAGGCAGTTTTAAAAATTGGGCTTGGCAGTTTAATTTCCCCTGGTTAAAAAGGGGAAGTGAACTTGTTAAATTTGTCTTCTTTTTCCTTTGGGAAAATCCAAGTACAAAGAAGAAACTATGCTTAGAGGGGAAAATTCATTTTTTTGTCAAAATAAATTTTACAGGGTGGTTTTTTTGGGAAATAGGGGAAAAACAATTTAAACAAAAAAAAAGCGACTAGGTTAATAAGAAGTAGTGTGAAGTGGGAATGTCCCCTTTATCAGCTTGGGGGGAACTCTTTGTGCGATCAATTTTGTAACAGAAAAATCCAAAAAACTTCAAAAATGGAAAAGCACCAAAATTGGCACAGCTATTTTTAAAGCATTAAAAACATTTTTTTCATGGGACCCATTTGATATCTGTCAAGATGGCCGATATGTCGGCCATTTTCCCAAAATGGGCCACCAAAACTCAATATTTACCTTGGAAGATTCTAATGAAAGGTCATTATATTTACATTCACCCCCAAATGCACTAAATAAAATGTATATAAAATAAAAATAAATCCTAAATTTGCATCAAATGCAAAAATAACAATTCAAATGATGTTAGTTTCTTTCTGTTTCCATGTTAACGGCAAAAATCTAACCTTTAAAACTTAGTTTAAAAATTATCATTGTGTAGTTTTCATATTTTAAAGAATATTTGTTTTAATATATGTAATTTTATTATTTCATTTGAATTCCCTCCACAGCAGCATATTGAAACATTGTTTGTTATTCCCTACCAGTATTTAGCCAGATGGGGCTTATGGGTTGCCCCTGTATGCATGTCAATACGTCAGCCATGCAGAGTGGGATACTGCAATAACTTTGAAACTACAGCAGAATTTTTCATGATACGTGGTACATGGATAGATGGCAATGCAGAGAATGCCAATGTCATTTAAATTTGTTCCTATGGCAACAAATGTTGTTGCTATGGCAACAAATAGTGCACGAATATGACACAGTGTCATTCTGCATTTCTTCAAAACAAGGAGAGATTGTTTCTTGAGAAATTTTACATAGACAGAGGGACAAATTGAGAACATGCTTGTTACCTTATTTTCTCCTGTTGTACATCATTTTGTCCATCTGTATGTCGGTCCATCATTTGCAAATGGCGGATTCTTCAATAACTTCAAAATTGCAAATTCTAAAGACTTCTTTATGAAACCTTGTTTATAGATGGTAAGTGATATGGAGAATGTGAAGGTCAATTAACTTAGTTGCTATATAAAATTGTAGTTTCTTTGACACCAAGTACGACAACTACCCCTTTCAGTTTGGGACTTCAAAATGCAAGAATAGATTATAGCGACGGGCTAGTAGGATCAAATGAAACAATGTTCCCTATTATGCACCCGCAGTCACAATGTCTGCGTAATAAATTGCTAACTGTGTAACAAAGAAGAGTGAGGCTGAAAATATAAAAGTTGCTTTCATGGACAACACTTAGTAACTATTCTGTGAAATATATTACTCTGAACAGTGAGCTGAAATCTGAAATAAGGTACATGTCAGATACTCTTGTCAGTACACACAAGCACGAGATTGTCGACAACTTTAGTTAACTTGCATAAGGCAGTGCAGAGCATTTCAGCACGTTTGACAAAGTACGTCTTCCTCGACAGACTTTATCGAGGTTGCAATTGCACTTGAGGAGCTATTGGTACGAGACTCCGGTACTGCAGACAAAAACTATTGGAAAGGGTCCAATATATCAAAGATCTCTCTGGTCAGCCTTATTTATCTTGACTAGGAATTTTAGGAAAGTGATAGAACACCCGACACCCATATGTGCCCGACCTAATGGGCAACCTTTTTTTATATGTTCAAGAGGGGTAGCAGACGATGCAGGAATGCACATTAAGCCCTATCTATATGTGAACAGATGGTTGATCAAGCTACTTGACATGTTTTGCTGTAAGAAGATATCAAAAGCCTCCATTTATATCCCCAGAAATATAATACGAACAGTTTGCTTGTAGGAAGATGTAGAAAATGCATTTTAAAAGCTTGATTCATCGGTAAGCACGAGCTGTACTGGTTAGTTTTGTTTGACAAGACAGTGTTATTCTTACATTGGACTGCTTAACGAAGTACAAATGGTAATAGATAATATTTGTCGTCTTAAAACTAGTAATTTAAATTGGTATTAAAATTGTGTTTCGAATGTACCAGTGCTCATTAGAAAAATCCTCAAGTACTCACCATTTAATTTTAATTTTAATTTCAGTAAAATGTCCAGAAATAGATATTAGAGCACATTTTTCTTGTAGAAATGATAGACTCTGCTCTTAATTTATACCCCCGTTACACTCAGCCACGTTCCCACTACGTCGTAAAAACTAGCAGGACGCAGTAAGAACTTGTACAATGTAGAAGAAATACAGTAGACTCCGATAAGAACATGATAATTAATAATTATGGTCTCCATTAGTGTAGAGAACGCGGTCGAATTTTGGACATGTTCAAAACAAATATAGTGAGAACGCGGTCTAATCAGGAAGCAGGAAGGACGTAGTAATGATTAACTAAAACCTAGTAGGACATGGTACAAGCGTGGTGCCGACAGGAAAGGCTGCATGGCGTACTCACTGCGCTGTCATTGGGTTATCATTGCGTTCTTGCTACGTCAATGAAGTTCTTACTACACCTTATCTACGCTTGTTAGCTATGACCATGCTATGTGCGATTGTAGGACATTTGCCCCCCAGGACATTTGCCCCCCAATGAAAAAATGAACTACTGGACATTTGCCCCCCAGTTGAAATGCCAGAGAGGACATTTGCCCCCCACTGCTTATTTTTAGAATGGACATTTGCCCCCCAATATTTTTTGTCCTTTACCATAGATTGTTTGTGTATTATTTTGTTTTGTTTCAAAATTACTCAAAAGGCAATTTTTTCCAAAAAATTTTTTAAATTTGAAAAAAATTTTGAGAATATCAAATTCACCCAGGTTTTTAAGGAAAATAAGGGCCTATTTTTGAGTTATAAAAGACTCATAACAACATATTTTTTTTAAATTTGTGAAATGTTTTAGCACTAAAAACTTTTTTATTTGGAAATTTATGTACTAAAAAAATTGTAAGAAAAAAAGATTGTTATCCGCAATATGAAAATTATCTTTAAAAATTTCATAAATAATCCTGGGGGACAAAAAATTTTTGGGGGGGGCAAATGTCCGTTTCAGAAATAACAGGGGGGGGCAAATTCCTATCACCATTTAAACTGGGGGGCAAATGTCCATTTCCCCATTTTTCATTGGGGGGCAAACGTCCGGGGGGGCAAATGCCCGGATCCCGTACGTGCTGCCCATTGATAAAACCGCTAAGGTTTTTTATACGTTCTTTCGGTTTTAAACACTCTAAGTCCGTTTGCGCATTTTCTCGCCTGATTGGTTCCAACACTTCGTTTTAAATCACAAGGGTATCGAAACATCAGGAATTGCCACAAAAAATCATGACTCGCCACGGCCTTGTAGGGGACGGGGCCCTCCGTAACCTTCACATGTTTTTTGCTTTTTCCCAAACCCCCATCTCTCTATAAGACTGCTCTTTTTTCCTTCATTGGGGATTTGGGTGGGGGGGGGGGGTCTCGTTTATTTTAATTTATGGTTTTTTGATGTAGATGCGGCACATTATTTTAATAAACTTTCAGAAGGAATGGAAAAAAGGGGGCGGCGTAGTATTTATAAATAGCTGACAATACAGTGAAAAGGTGATGCAAAAGGTTAAAGCTGGAAACGAGAGTGCAATCTGACTGATCGTACTAAGAAAGTATAAAAACACACTGGGCGTGAAAAGGAATGTAAAAAAAATTTTGGGGAACGTGTTAGGGCGCCGTGAGAACCTGGGAAGGTGTTAAAACGCGCAGTATAACTTAGAACTGACATTTTTTGATTTTATCCCCTCCCCACCGCTCAAACTTTTCAGGAAGCAGTATGATCTTCAGGTCTTTTCCTGAAGTGATCAGGGGATTAGTGACTTACTTTTTATGCTTTTGACATTAAAAGGGAAAGAAAATCCCTATTAAAAATGACACCCCCCCCCCCCCCCCCCCCCCAAAACCCGACTTTTTAATCCCCAAAATCAAAATCCGTCTGGCCAGTTGATAAAGGGGCCATAAAACCCCTGTAAAATTTACTTACCAATTTTGTCAGGGGAAATCTAAATTTTTTTGCCCTACAGGGAAATTGGGTTTTTTCCCTTGGGTTTTTGCATTTATTAAATTTAAAAAGCTGTTGTTTTTTTAGTCTTTTTTCAGGATGTAACAAAATTATTTTAAAATTTTAAGATACAATTTTGTTGCTCAGCGTTGAGTAAGTCCCGGCCAAATTAAAATTTTAAAGCTTATAAAATATTTTTCCCCTAAAAAAAATTATTCAAAACTTAATAAAGAAATTTCAAGTTTGTTTATTTTTCAATTTTTGACTTTTTACAAAAAGGGGAAAAAAAAAAAAAAAAAAGAAAAAAAAAAATTGCTGGGTTTTATTAAAATTAAAGAAGCGTTCGTTTCATTTTTAATAAAGAAGGTATATAGACAAAGGATGTTACTATTAAAAATCTTAAATTTCCCCTTTTTGTTTATCTAAATTGTTAAATTTCTATTATTATAATTTAAAATCCAGCAAAAAAGATATTTCATTTTCAAAATACACAATAATTATTACTTTTTTAAAAAACTCGGCCGAATCATTTTTTTATATTTTTGATAATAAAAACAGCAAAAATGAGAAATAATGAAAAGTAATTGTTAAAAAACTTACTTTATTAAAATATGATAAAACACTGTTGTATCTTATCACTTTGTTTATTTAGCCCTAATTCAGTCAAGCTTTCTTAACTCGTTACAAAGGTGAGAACTGATTTGCTATAAAGGTGAGAAATATCACCTGCAATTTATTTACTGCACAGTAGCTATACAGTAGCTTATTATGATAAACAGAAGCAAGTCTACCAATGGTCCTGACTTGTGTATTGGCCCTTATCATCTCCATAGGCCACATACCAGGCATACCAGAATCAGTGTCTTTAAACTATAAAACCATTGTTATGGCAAAGTGTGCTACAATTTGACAAAAACAGAATATTACAGGGACATGCAAATGTAAATTTGATTACGCTGATCAACCGGCAATGACTTTTTCCCAAAGAAATCATGATGATCTGACAGGCCAGGGATGTTCACATGGTCTATCACACTAACATAATTAATGAATTATATAGTTTTATTAAGTGTCATTAGTTCTCTTAGTGTAAATAAATTGAAATGAATACAGCAACACTTACAAATTCTGAGTCACGAAAACTAATGACAAAGTGAAACACATATCATTTATTCACTAATACACATTACAGACTAAAACTTCGTTTGCTCAAACTCTGATAATTCAAACACCATTCTTCAATTAATCTATCGTCAGGTCCCAAACTTCTGCTTAATAGCCATTTTATCCAAGGGAGACTAACTTTTTTCATTTTTGTTGGAAGAGCGGTATTTTTGTTAATATAATATGTTTGGATTTATTCAGGCAGGTGGTTTTAGCTTATAATACTGATGACTGTAAGTGTCAATAGAAATCTTATATATAATATTATGTATTTTTGAAAATATTAACATATATGGCGGCCATCTTGGATTTTTCGGCCATATTGGATTTTTCGGAGTGGGTCTCATGCTCATTTTTAGTATTTTGCCATAAAGAAGTTATGTACCAAGTTTCATGCTTTTCCCATTTTCTGAAGTATTTTTACACCATTTTACTGTACTATCTGTTGTAAAAGAATGTTGAATGAACTCAGTGATCCAAAAGGACCAGAATTAATAACGTCACTGAGTCAGAGTACTATAAGCCTAATTTCACTAGAAACCTGAACATAAGTTCCAAAATTATTGTACCATTAACCATTTGAGCCATGCCATGGGAAAACCAACATAGTGGCTTTGTGACCAGCATCCGCGCAGTCTTGTCAGGATCCATGCTGTTCCCTAACAGTTTCTCTAATTGCAATAGGCTTTGAAAACGAACAGCATGGATCCTGACCAGACTGGTCGCAAAGCCACTATGTTGGTTTTTTTCATGGCACAGCTCATTTTAGCTATGCCATTTCCTGTGGTTTACTAGGATATCTTCTACTCCTAAAGATTAATGCAGAAGGAATAACTAGGAGGCATTAATGATAATATAATAATCAGACTTCATTTAGGAGGAAGCTCAGCTGGTCATAGACAAACCTTACCTTTGTTCCTGCATAATACAAACTGCTAATAGAAAAAGGGAAATCTGAGATATACTGTGAAATCATTAATATTCGTGGAGGACTAATTTTCGTGGTTGAGTCAATCCACGAAATTTGATCCTGACGAACAAGTAAAATTCCCATTCATTTTATGTTCAAAAGTTGAAATCCACAAACTCATATCCCCACGAAATTTCCGTTTTGACCAAAACCACGAAATTTCATGCCAACGGAATTAAATGATTTCACAGTACATAAAATGTTGTTTGTTACAATTAACTCAAGCTAAACAGTAACATCTTTCTAACTATACAGACTGTTTGATTTCCGAAGAACACCTCTGGCAGTTGGACGTATTGTGAATTTGGAGACAGAAATCAAACCAGTTGCCAAGCAACGGTTGCTAGAGACTTTCTTCAGGAGGGGAAATAATACATGTTTCTATGGGAAATGTTATTACTGTAAGGTGAGTGATCATGGTCTGATCAAGTTAAATATGGCATGTCTAGTATTCCTTTTTAGCTCACCTGAACTTTGTTCAGGGTGAGCTATTAGTATAGGTGGATGGTCCATCGTCCGTTGTCTTGCATCAACATTTTTACTTAAACATACTCATTTTTGGAACTATTAGTCAGAATTTCACAAAATTTGGTCTGTAGCACCCTGGCATAGGCCTTTATCAAGTTTGTTCAAATAGTTTAACTTTGCTCCTTTCTGGGGCTTCCTGGCTCCAATTTCACGAAAAAAACGTAAGTAATTACTTAGTTAAGTCTGTTATTTTAAAATCATGCTGTTGCTTAAGCTATTCTTATTTAATGTTGATTTTTTTCTCTTCCAATGTATTTATAGCAAAATTAAACTATGGTTAGAAGTATTTGTCTGCAGTACTTATTTCAGTCGCGCAAATACGATATTTCTACTTAAGCACGAGATAACGAACTGAAGTATTTGCTTAAGTATATTTCTTATTTTTATACTTCATTTTCTGTAAAATTCAGAATTGTTGTGTTTTGATCTGTGAAATAGTCATGTATGGGTCTGATATAGATGAAAAAGTCAACACTGAAGACGCATAAAGGGAAAAAACAAGCATTTCAAATAACAGACTTAGCAAAGCAATTACTTAAGTTTTTTCGTGAAATTGGGGCCAGAGCTAAAAATAGAAATTTTTTTTGAATGATTCCTTCTCATGAACCAATTGATGGATCTTTATCAAACTTGTTCTGTAGCATTGTTATAAGGTCATTTCCCAATTTTGTTCAAATGGGTGGGCTTGGCCCTTTTTAGGGGCTGCAAGTGCTAAACATGAAAATACCTTTAAACAACTTCTTCTCATGAACTGCTTGGGTACCACAAATGACATGCGTCTGCTGTATGTCCCCTATAATTAGTAAGAGGTGTTGGTGTTTTATAATAGTAGAAATTTAGCTGGCAATTGTAGTTTACTCCAAATTACTTAGTGAGATAAATGTTAAGTGTTGTGAGTTAGTAGCTGGCGTTTGTAGCTTACTCGAAAATAATTGATTTAGAATAACAGTAAACTTATTTATAATCTGGAGACATGCTCCTTTAAAGTGAAATTCATGTCAAAACAGAAAATTCCTTGAAGAAGAAGAAGAACCATTTTTATTTTTGATAATTCTTTAAATTATCCTTTTACATAAATTGTGTTCAGTCTTGTTTAAGACCAAACAAACAGTACAAACAAATTAATTTTCTTTGCACTAGGGAGAGGAGACAGGACTTTGTGGTAGTGGTGTACACATGGAAGGCACTGTGGTACTATGGTTACCAAATACTGTGACACTGAAGCTGCACAAACACCCATGGTCTAGAACTTACAGAAAAGGTGTAATTGCACAGTAGGTAACTGGTCTTTCATAGGTTAGAGATAAGTTTGAAGTTACTTGATACTTCTTATTCAAAAGTGATTCTTGCGATATGAAATATTCTTCTTAAGCACTTTCATTTAATATATTACTCTCCTAGAGGAAAATATTTTCCATTTAGCTACTTCTTGTTAGGAAATTTTCAAGATAGCTTGTGCAAAATTGTTGATTCTAGCTAACTCTCAAGCTCTCCCAGAAGTAATACCTGGTGTTGAACCTCAGGTCTTCATGACCCAGTAAAGTTGGAAAGACACCACATAACCTATTGGTAGGTCAAGTCATTGTGACTTAAAACAAAGACAAAAAAATCACAGTAATATCAGATAATAAACTGAAAACTTATGTTCATTCACATATACTTCGATAATCTTTATCAAAGTATCATAAAGTTTAATTGACTTTGATATTTAAAATTTATAAGTAGACAGTAACTGTTGTGTTTAGATTGAGATAACTAATGTTTTTTGGTGCTATAATTTTTAGCTCGACTATTCATAGAATAGTAGAGCTATTGCACTCGCCCATGCGTCGGCGTCCGCGTCCGCATCCGCGTCCGCGTCCCGATTTGGTTAAGTTTTGTATGTAAGCTGGTATCTCAGCAACCACGTGTGGGAATGGATTGAAACTTCACACATTTATTCACTGTGATAAACTGACTTGCATTGCACAGGTCCCATAACTCTATTTTGCTTTTTTACAAAATTATGCCCCTTTTTTGACTTAGAAATTTTTGGTTAAGGTTTTGTATGTAAGCTGGTATCTCAGTAACCACTTGTGGGAATGGATTGAAACTTCACACACTTATTCACTTTGATAAACTGACTTGCATTGCACAGGTCCATAACTCTATTTTGCTTTTTTACAAAATTATGCCCCTTTTTCGACTTAGAATTTTTTGGTTAAGGTTATGTATGTAAGCTGGTATCTCAGTACTCACTAATTGGAATGGATTGAAACTTCACACACTTGTTCACTGTCATGATCTGACATGCACAAAGCAGGTTCCATAACTCTATTTTGCTTTTTTTACAAAATTATGCCCCTTTTTCGACTAAAATTTTTTGGTTAAGGTTTTGTATGTAAGCTGGTATCTCAGTATCCACTAATGAGAAAGGATTGAAACTTCACACACTTGTTCACTGTCATGATATGACATGCAGTGCAAAGGGTCAATAACTCAACTTTGCATTTTACAAAATTATGCAACTTTTTAAACTTAGGAGTTTTGGGTTAAATTCTTATATGTAAGCTGGTATCTCAGTACCCTCTAATGGGAATGGATTGAAACTTCACACACTTGTCCACTGTCATGAGCTGATAAGCACTATGCAGGTTCCATAACCCTATTTTGCTTTTTTTAAATTATGCCCCTTTTTCGACTTTCGTATTCATTCAATCGACAAGGCTGTTGAATAGTCGAGCGTTGCTGTCCTCCGACAGCTCTTGTTATATCTGCAGAATCCCAAGGGACTGGTTGTCAATACAAAATATATTTAGAGGGAATCTGCAAATGCTATAACATGAAACAAACAGTCGTTAGTGTGTAAAATGCTTAAAAAATAAACATCATTTTGTTTAGCATTGTTAAATTTTCATCAGATGTGCTGAAACCTTGAGAATATCTGTTGATGTTAACTTCATTTCCATCCAAACTTGCTTGAATTATGTGAGCCGTGCCATGAGAAAACCAACATAGTGGGTTTGCGACCAGCAAGGATCCAGACCAGCCTGCGCATCCGCGCAGTCTGGTCAGGATCCATGCTGTTCGCTAACGGTTTCTCCAATCCCAATAGGCTGGTCTGGATCCATGCTGGTCGCAAAGCCACTATGTTGGTTTTCTCATGGCACGGCTCATGTGTTTTAGGGCTTTGCATTTGTAACGCTTTGTCAACATAACATACAAATTTAATGTAAAATGGTATCCTAACAGTATTTTTAAGTGCAAAAATCTCTGTGGAAAGATACATTTACTTTCCTGTTAATACACCTCCCAAATGCCAGAATGCTGCATTTATTGCTACAACATTGCTCTATTTCAGATGGGAGAAAGATGATAATTATTGTCACAATACGGTACTGTTGAAACCCCAGTTCCAGGATGGTCCCCGGCTGCTGGACATAATTGATACGGCAGTGTTTGATTACATCATTGGTAACGCAGACAGACACCATTACGAAACATTGGGAGATGAACAGTCAGCAGTAATGCTCATCCTAGATAATGCCAAAAGGTGAAATATGTTGATACTATATTTATAAGTTGAATTTAGTCAAGACCTTAGACCGTTAGGTTAGCATAATTGGCACGATACCCAACCATTATATTTTTAATATTTCTTTTTATGCCCCTGGGCATGTAGCGATTGAACTGTCCATCCATTCGTCTATCTCTTTTCATGCGAACCAGATTGCCTACAGCCCACATTAATGACCTGATTTAGTTCATACTCGCACTCAAAATACCTTGTGGCAAACTGACCTATATATAAATGACCTTGTTCCTCGTATGACTACACCCTGCATGAATGACCCAATTTAGTTTATACTCACACTCAATAGACCTTATAGCAAAACTTACTAACTGACCTATATATAGATGACCTTGACCTTTATTAGATTTTCACGTTTAAACTTAAACCTCAAAAAAAAAACATCTTTGGTCATACACCCAGGGAAATTGAAAATGCAACTCATTGCTAAAATTTCTTTTTGTAACTGACAGTTGAAATCTGTCCTTGTCTGTTAAAAGATGTACTTAAAGTAGAATAGTAAATACTTTTCTAGGTTGAAAGGTGAAGGAATATCACAGATGCATTTTTTCACTAAAGGCATCCTGTAAGCTAGTTGGATAGTTTCTGCCACAACCTTTGGTGAGGCCAATTCATAGGCATCCGTCTTAACAACTCAACAGTGGAGTTGAAGAAAATATTTTACCCTGTTGAAAAATATTGTCAATCTGAAACGAAACAAACATATATATCATATGCTACTGTAAGTTATGTATTATCACTGTACTGAAGGCTGTTTTCTTATGGGCGTGATATTTTTCCAAAAGTTGCCTTTCATCATTGTCAAGTTACAGTAACCAATGAGCTTGTTTTTTTTTCAGTTTTGGTAATCCACATAATGATGAGAAATCTATACTAGCTCCATTGTATCAGTGCTGCAGGTAAATATTGTTTTAATAAGATGTGAGAATGTAGTTAGCGTACTTTAATGGGCATATAAAAATCGCACTGTCCATCCGTGTAAATTCTTGTCCGGGATATATTCTGCCATCCATGAAGGGATTTTGAAATAATTTGGTTTAAATGTTTCTCATAATGAGAGGATGTATCTTGTGATATCTTGTAAGACCCAGATCCCTGGCTCCAGTGTCAAGGAAGTTAAAGGTTAACAGGGTCTGTTTGGTGTCCGGTCCATAACTCCGCCAGTCATCAAAGGGTTTTGAAATTACTTGGCATAAATGTTCCCCATAATGAGATGACATGTCATGTGCAAGATCCAGACCCCTAGCTCTAAGATCAAGGTCACACTTAGAAGTTAAAGGTTAACATGGTCTGTTTCTTGTCCAGTTCATACCTCTGCCATCAATGAAGGGATTTTAGAATTACTTGGCATAAATATTCCCTATAATGAGGTGACATATCATGCGCAAGACCCATAACCCTAGCTCCAAAGTCAGGGTCACACTTAGAAGTCAAAGGTTAACATGGTCTGTTTCTTGTCTGGTCCATAGGATTTGAAAATAATTTGACACAAATGTAAACCATATTGAGGAGTGCTGCGCTTATGACCCGGGTCTCTCAGGTCAAGGTCAAGAAATGATTCATACCTAAACTATTCTGGCATATTTTGCACAGACAGCTGTGGCATTCTTGGGCATGCTTCTGGGGGGCATTTGTCACTTATAGTGGCAGCTCTTGTTTTTCCTATTAAAACATCTACAGAGTCTAGTAGTAATGTATCCCTTGGGATTCTGCAGATGCTAGAACACGAAACAAACATTCATTAACACTGTCCTTGCATAAAATATTTAAAAAGCTAGAAAACATACTGCATGTGTTGATCAGATAAATTAATTAATCAATAAACTTGCCGGAACATGAGCAGTGCTCCAGGTAATCTGAGTATATGGTTGTATCATGCACACTTGATTCTAGATTACCAGATATATGTGCATGATTTATTAATGTTACAAGTTACACAAGTGCTTCATATGTTATGCAAAACATGAACAATCCAGGCATACTTTAAATTTTAGAACTGATGATTTTTGCTTCTGATTGATCATTTTTGTCTAAAACGTACCATTAAGGTAGAAAGAATTTATAAATTAAAACTCTAAAGGATTTTGTTTCATCATAAAACCTCTTTTCCCTCAGACTTCTCCCATACTTTCCATTTCATTCCCTTGTTTTCAGAATCGTGTATAATTACCTCCAGGGTAAAAAAAAATATCTGGAGCACTGTTTTAACGTTGACTGGTGACGTTAATATCACTTCCTTTCCAACTTTCTTAAATTATTCATTCTATGGCTGTAATTAACATTTTTATGTTGGCTATATATTAATACACTACCAGGCATGTGTCCAGGTGGGGGCCAGGGGGCCCGGGCCCCTCCAGCTGGCTGGCTAGCTACGATTTTTATTACTATGGGCCCCTCAATTAACAAATTTATACACTAGCGCAACTGGCTTGATTTGACAGCAATACACAGGCTAAAGAGCCATAAAACTGTGTCCGGTAGTGGAAATTAGCCCCAGGCATGTCACAGGTAAAAGTTTATCTGTGCATGCTTCATTGATGGCTTGATCGGTACTTGATTGGGTAGTGGAGAAACTATTATGTTTTTTAGTCATTGGAAGTGTTATAAAATGATCAGAACATTGTTGGTTTTGTTAAGTAAATCTTAAAATGAATCTGAAAATTGAACTATTATGATGGTTGTATTTTGTTTTTACATTAAGGCACATTCCCCAAATTTATTAAATTGATAGATATTTATCCTATCTTTTTATTTTACAACAATTATGAATTTGAAACTACTGTATCAATTTTACTCTTTTGGGTCCAATAACCTTACTTAAAAACTCTCGTAGTTTTAAAAGTAGTTTCTCAGTAAATCTTACAAAACGCATCTAAAACTCGTTACTTATGAGGGATTTTATACATAAAAATATCATGTAATATGTGCTGTGATGATCATGTTTACAGTTTGTACAGTCAAAGAAGTATAAAATACACATCATTTATTTTTATAGGTCTTGGTACAGTTAAGAGTTCATTGTCATTTGAAATCTGTGATGTAAATAGTTATTGTCATAAAACTTCGTTTGTTTTGTTGGAAATCTAAAAACATTTGGCCATTTTGCAAATAGGATACCCTTGATAATTAGACTAGCCACTAGACTGATAATTACGATATTTCTATGATTTCTTTTCTTTTTTATGTTCATAGAGACAAAAGCCAGTCTATTCTAGAGATTTTCTAAGAGGACTGATGTTAAAATTGTAATATTGGACATAGTATATAGACTGGCTCAGTTCACTACATGAAATCATAAAAATGTGAAAAAAAAATTTATCATAGTCCAGGAGCTAGTCTACTTAATAATCATCTTAAAACTTCAACATTTTTTTCAACTGGGTATCATACAGAAAAATAAGTCCATACACTGTGACTGTGCAATCATACATACATTGAAAAGGCTTGATGAAATGATTAAAACGTAGACTTTTCCTTAAATATATAATACATTCATGCATCCTTAAAGGTGTTTCAGGTAGCAGGAAAATGCATCTATCATGTGCCATATTAAAAAAATTTCGCAGTAGGGAGGGGATACCCCTCCCGAACCCATCCCAGACTGGGCCCCCCCAGCAAACAAATCCTGCACATGGGCCTGCACTACTGACATTATGTAAGTTCTACTTTAGTTGTTGCTTGTCACCATTTATGTAGGATATTTATAGATTTGAAGAAATTAAATGTATTGTTTGTTCTGCCATGGAAAACATACAAAGTCATGTTAAAAGAAGACAAGACATTTTACAGCTAGGTGTTATCCATCAATCCTTTTCGGGTATTTTTATACACCCGAAGGGACATATTATGTTACGACACCGGTGTCCGCCCATCCGTTAGCAATTTCATGTCCACTCTGTTATTCTTGAACCCCTTGAAGGATTTTGAAGAAACTTGACACAAAGGTCACCACATCAAGATGATATGAAAAGCGCACGTTTTGGATTGCTCGCTTCAAGGTCAAGATTACACTTAGGGGTCATATGAGTTTGTTTCGTGTCCGCTCTGTAACTCTTGAATCCCTTGAAGGATTTTGAAGAAACTTTACACAAAATTTTAATGTTCAACACAATGAGATGACAGAGCACATGTTTCAGCTGGCTCACTTCAGGTCAAGGTCACACTTGGGGGTCAAAGGTCATACCTTCGGGCATATATTGCTCTGCATTGAATTTGTGGTGCTCTTGTTTATAAATTTATTTTAGCTCAGTTGTGACAAAGACCTTTAAGCTTCTGAAACAAATAGATGATAAAAACAGTTGTCAGTTTTTTTTCCAGTTTGTTCAAAAAAATTTTTTTAAAAGATGGAAGTTTTCCTCTTATCTCATCCCTGAAATTGCTTATTAAGTTAAAAGGCATTCTCCTGTTCGTGTCATTGTACCCCCCGACAACAAAGTTGTAAGGGGGGGTATACTGGTTTCAGGTTGTCTATCTGTCCGTCTGTCTGTCTGTCTGTCGGTCTGTCCGTAGACGCAATCTTGTGCGCTCCATCTCTCCTTATCCCCTTGACAGAATTTAATGAAACTTCACACAAGTGATCAGTACCAACAGTAGTTGTGCATGGGGCATGTTAGGTTCTTTTAGAAAAAAAAATTCAGAGTTATGGGACTTTGTTTTTTTGTTACTATACTATATACATAGACACAATCTTGTGCGCACCATCTCTCCTCATCCCCTTGACACAATTTAATGAAACTTCACACAAGTGATCAGTACCAACAGTAGTTGTGCATGGGGCATGTTAGGTTCTTTTAGAAAAAAAATTTGCAGAGTTATGGGACTTTGTTTTTTTGTTACTATACTATATACATAGACACAATCTTGTGCGCACCATCTCTCCTGATCCCTTGACACAATTTAATGAAACTTCACACAAGTGATCAGTAACAACAGTAGTTGTGCATGGGGCATGTTAGGTTCTTTCAGAAAAAAAATTTGCAGATTATGGGACTTTGTTTTTTTTGTTACTGTAATATACATAGACACAATCTTGTGCGCACCATCTCTCCTCATCCCCTTGACACAATTTAATGAAACTTCCACACAAGTGATTCAGTATCAACAGTAGTTGCGCATGGGCATGTTAGGTTCTTTCAGCGACAAAAATTGCAGAGTTATGGGACTTTGTTTCTTGTTAACATACTATGTACATCAGGGCTCCGGAAATTTGATAACTCAATCGGTCCGAAATGAAAATCCTGACATCGGCGCTACCCACCCACCGCATTCCAATATTACATATTTTGTAAAACGTGATAGAGTAAGAAATAAGCATGTCATGCATTAAAACTGAGTTACCGGTCACCGCGAGTTACCATACAATGAAGACAGTTATTCAGTGTTATGTGTGATGGTTACTTTGTTTAAATTTCGATGTTTTTCCAAGAAAATACTTGCAAGGATAAAATTGCCGGGGCATTGACAACGCGTACGTAACTAGTCTAAAAGCCAACGCACGTGACTTCTGTACCGTACACACGGCAGATACTTTGTGATGTTTCCTCATTCTTTGACGGAATTCTATAAAATACAATGCGTCAGAGTGAATTACACGAAACATATTCTCTGCTAAACAGCCTCAGTATTTTAAGAATACTCTGCCGCGGACCGAATGTTTACGTTATGTGAACGCTGAGATCGAATTTCCCGCATGCATAGTACCAAAATGTCACACGGGTTGGCCACTGATATTTCATTTCACTTACGTTGTACTTCAATAAGCAACTACATTTTTATAAAGTTATGTTCTCTTCTGATGTAAACAAAATTTCATTTTGAAACGTTTTTTAAAGGACCGATTTGATAACAGCGCCACTCCGGTTCTCTCTATCATTCGTGTTTGCCAGTCCATTGTTTTCATTTTTTTTTTTGTACAGTCGGGTTGCAAAGAAGATTTTCCACACTTGTTTCAACTGGAGCCCCAACAAATGAATCATGTAATTTTTCAAATAAATTAATTTAAAAATTATTTTTATCAGTTTTCCGTGTGATGTCTCATTAAATCAAGACCTATAATGCACAATTATAACTCTTGATTAAATGCAGTGACCCTTTGTTTTTTACCGCGATTGTAATAAACCATCCATCGGATTCTAAATAAAAGAAGTGGATCCCTGTCGAAATGATTTGGATCCAGTCAGAACATTTGGAAACCAGTCAAAAATGTTTTAATACATTGCAGTCGGCTGTCTGCAAACATTAAAGGATGTGCCGCGCGAGCACTGATTGCGTCACGTGCTAATTACGGACGGATTATCAAAGTGACAATCAGACCGTTTGTCACGTTTATTGATTATCTGAGGGTGCGACCAACAATTTCTTGCTTGGCAGGTGATCGTGTATTGAGATATCAGACCTAAATTTATACTTTTCTCCATTTTTATGGGACCGATTTTTTTCGTTTTTTCACTTCACGAATCGGTCTGAAAAGTCAAAAATCGGTCCAAAACCGACAAACCGGCAAATTTCCGAAGCCCTGATGTACATACAGTCTGCATATGCAATCTTGTGCATGCCTAATCTACCAAACCCTTACACACAATTTAATGAAACTTCACACAAGTGATCAGTACCATTCTTTTAGATAAATATTCTGCATAGTTATGGGACTTTGTTTTTTGTTACTTTACTGTATACATACAGTCTATATACATACAGTCCACGTGATTATGCAATCTTGTGTGCGTCAAATTGCAATGTACTGTGTCAGTGCATGCGGGGGTACTTCATCACCTTAGTGATAGCTCTAGTTCTCTCTAATTATTCATTTAAATTGGCATAAATTCACAGATCAAGCAGAAAAAGTGACTTATTTCAAATGAAAAGAAAATTGTAGTTCCTTCTCTTTATTCAGATAATATAAGAACAGTTTTGAATTTTTTAAACCTTTAGCCTGCTGGTGGCAAGTGATTTTGCCTTTGCAACCAGTGCAGACCATAGGTGCAGGTTGATCATGGTCTGCACTGTTCGCTGTTCAGTCAGTAAATTTTCAGTGAACACCCTTTGAATAATAAGTGAGATTGCCCAAATTAAATGATAGACCAGTCCATTTTAGAAATTTAGCAGGCTAAAGGTTAAACAAATTTTTTTTCAGGATAAGAGAGTCGACCTGGTTTGCGGTTACATATGTTTGGAGATGGTATGCTAAGTGAGTGCTAGAGGCAGTATTGTCAGCTGATCCTATAGCCCCTGTGATCTCACAGCATCATTTCCGTGCAATGGATCGGAGATTATCTACAGTAGTTAATACAGTTAAAACTTGTTTGACTAAATTTAGTGTTAATGAAGTTTTAATTAAAAATAGATAGCAATTAGTTTAGTTATCAGTTAGTTTTAGTCTTTTTATGCATACCACTGAGATTAAATTCAGAAATATAGATACGTAATATATGTTTTCTTAGGGTATGAAAAATGTTCATGCGAAAAAGAGATTACAGAAGGTGTGTCATATATATCTGTTTTTAGCTCACCTGAGCCAAAGACTCATGGTGAGCTTTTGTGACCGCTCAATGTCAGTCTTGCATCGTGCATCCGTCAACATTTTGTAAAAAAATCTTCTTCTTGAAAACCACTGGGCAGAATTACACCAAACTTCATAGGAATGATCCTTGGGTGGCCACGTTTCAAAATTGTTCAAAGAATTGAATTCCATGCAGAACTCTGGTTGCCAACCAAAAGGAAAACTTTAAAAATCTTCTTGTCCAAACTGCAAGGCATAGAGCTTAATATTTGGCATGTGACATCATCTTATGGATCTATGAAGACTGTTTCAAATTGTGTCCCTCGAGTGAAATGAGGCCCCACCCAGGGGGTCCCAAGTTTTATATAGACTTATGTAGAAAAATCTTTAAAAATCTTCTCGTCTAAAAACCACAAGACCTAGGCCTTTGATATTTGGTATGTAGCATTGCCTTGTGGTCCTCTACCAAGGTTGTTCAAATTATTACCCGGGATTAAAAGAGGCCCTGCTCCGGGGTTCTGAAGTTTAACATAGACTTATATGGGAAAAACTTTAAAAATCTTCTTATCTGAAATTGCAAGGCATAGACTTATGATATTTGGTATATTGCATTGCCTAGTGGTCCTTTACCAATTTTATTCATATTATGCCCCTGAGTTGAAAAGAGGCCCCACCCAGGAGGGTCCCAAGTTTTACACAGACTTATATAGGAAAAAAACTTTAATAATCTTCTGCCTGAAACTGCAAGTCATAGGCTTTTGATATTTGGTATGTTGCATTGCCTAGTGTTCCTCTACCAAAATTGTTCAAAGTATGCCTCTGGGGTGAAAAGAGGTCCTGCCCTGGGAGTCCCAAGTTTAACATAGACTTAATATATAGGAATTTTTTTTTTTAATCTTCTTGTCTGAAAGTTTAAGGCCTAGGCCTTTGGCATTCAGTATGTAGCATTGCCTAGTGGAACTCTAACAAAACTGTTCAAATTATGCTCTGGGGTGAAGAGGCCCCACCCTGGGGGTCACTTGTTAAACATACTTCAAAAATTATCAGACGTATTTCCTAGACTGTATAATTTTAATTACATGATGACCCAAAGTGATTAGGGGTCACCTGACTGTGACCTTGACCTACTGACCTACTTTCCTGTTTTTTAAGATACAGCCTTGAAATTTGGATGACATGTACAGTTTTGCACACCGGTCGTAAAACTGACTTTCAGTGACCATAAATATGACCTACTGACCTATTTTCTTAATATTTAGCATCAGTTTGACATTTGAAACATGTAGCTCATATTACTCAGGTGAGCGATCCAGGGTTATCATGACCCTCTTGTTTAAAATACCTGCTGAAATTAAGGACATTACAAACATTCAAAAATAATTTCAAACAACTTTGTTCATGTTACAGTCCAGTGCTTTAATATGTTCTTCCAGTTTTTACATATAATGATGCCATTTACTTTTAGCTCACCTGAGACAATGCTCAGGTGAGTTTTTCTGATCGCTCGATGTCTGGTGTCCGTCGTCTGCCTGTCTGTCGTCAGTCGTCCGTCAACATTTAGCTTGTGTATGCGATAGAGGCTGTATCTTTCAACTGATCTTCATGAAATTTGGTCAGAATGATTACCTTGAAGAAATCTAGGCCAAGTTCTAAAATGGGTCATCTGGGGTTAAAAACTAGGACACTAGGTCAAATCAAGGAAAAACCTTGTGTATGCAATAGAGGCTGTATTTTTCAATTGATCTTCATGAATTTTTGTCAGAATGATTACCTTGATGAAATCTAGGCCAGGTTCGAAAATTGGTCATCTGGGGTCAAAAACTAGGTCACTAAGTCAAATCAAGGAAAAATCTTGTGTATGCGATAGAGGCTGTATTTTTCAGTTGATCTTCATGAATTTTTGTCAGAATAATTGCCTTGATTAAATCTAGGCTGAATTCGAAAATGGATCATCTGGGATCAAAAACTAGGCCACTAGGTCAAATTAAGGAAAAACCTTGTGTATGTGATAGAGGCTGTATTTTTCAATTGATCTGCATGAATATTGGTCAGAATGATAACGTTGATGAAATCTAGGCCGAGTTCGAAAATGGGTTATCTGGCTTCAAAAACTAGGTCACTAGGTCAAATCAAAGAAAAGCCTTGTGTATGCGGTAGAGGCTGTATTTTTCAATTGATTTTCATGAAATATGGTCAGAATGATTGCCTTGATAAAATCTAGATAGAGTTTAAATATGGGTCATCTGGGGTTAAGAAGTAGGTCACTAGGTCAAATAAAAGAAAAACCTTGTGTATGCGATAGAGGCTGTATTTTTCAGTTGATCCTTATGAAATTTGGTCAGAAAGATTGCCTTGATGAAATCTAGGTCAAGTTTAAATATGGGTCATCTGGATCAAAAACTAGGTCACATCAAGGAAAAATCTTGTGTATGCAATAGAGGCTGTATTTTTCAATTGATCTTCATGAATATTGGTCAGAATGATTATGTTGATGAAATCTAGGCAGAGTTCGAAAATGGGTCATCTGGGGTCAAAAACAAGGTCACTAGGTCAAATCAAAGAAAAGCCTTGTGTATGCGAGAGGCTGTATTTTTCAATTGATTTTCATGAAATATGGTCAGAATGATTGCCTTGATGAAATCTAGGTCAAGTTTAAATATGGGTCATCTGGGGTCAAGAAGTAGGTCACCAGGTCAAATCAAAGAAAAACTTTGTGTATGCGATAGAGGCTGTATTTTTCAATAGATCCTTATGAAATTTGGTCAGAATGATTGCCTTGATTAAATCTAGGTCAAGTTCAGATATGGGTCATCTGGGGTCAAAAACTAGGTCACTAGGTCAAATCAAGGAAAAACGTTGTGTATGCGATAGAAGCTGTATTTTTCAATTGATCTTCATGAAATTTGGTCAGAATGATTGCCTTGGTGAAATCTTAGTCAAATTTGAATACGGGTCATCTGGGATCAAAAACTAGGTTACTAGGTAATATCAAATAAAATACTTGTTTAAACTCAAGAGACCACATTTTTGGTCCAATTCTAATGAAAATTGCCCAGAATATTTGTTTCCATGAAATTCCTAGGTCAAACATGTTTAAACTCTTATGGTGTTTCACAGGTGAGCGACCTAGGGTCATCTTGGCCCTCTTGTTTATTATTATTTTTGTTTGCTGTTGTTTGTTTATTCTCTTTAATATTCATATAATTATGTGCGTGTCTGTCAGATGGATAAATGGGAAGCTTTTATTTGATACATTGATACACTTTTTATATGATTTTGTGAAATCGTAAATGTTTGTATTCATGTGTATTGTTGTTGTTAACTGAAGGCCATACTGAAAATAAGTTAAACTTTATGTTTCATTTTCATGTTATGTACTCTTTGTATGTTACCTTCATTAAATAAAGATTTTATTATTATTTGAATTATTATTATTATGTCTCCATACACAGTGGTGTGGGAGATATATTGATTTACTGCTATCTGTGTTTGTATGTGTGTGAGTGTCTGTCTGTCACAAACCTTGTCCGCACTCTAAGTTGAACATTTCTTATCCAATCTTCACCAAACTTGAACAAAATGTGTTTGACCGTAAGACCTCCGCCAAGTTCGATAACTAGCCAAATTGGCCTAGGCACTTCGGTATTATGGCCCTTGAATTACGGAAAATCGGCCTTTTTACTCTTGTCCGCGCTCTAAGTCGAATATTTCTCATCTGATCTTCACCAAACTTGAACAAAATGTGTTTGACGATAGATTTGTCCTCGGCCAAGTTTGATAATAGCCAAATCGGCCCAGGCACACCGGAATTATGACCCTTGAATTACCGAAAATCGGCCTTTTTAGCTCGACTTTTCGAAGCTATTGCACTCGCCCCAGCATCGGCGTTACCGTTTGTTAAAGATTTTTGATAAAGTCAAATATGTCTGTTACTAACAGAGTTATTGACTTGAAACTTAAAATAGTTATTTACTATCAAAGTCTACACCAGGAGAAACAATCGCTATATTTCTGATTTGAATTTTGACAGATTTATGCCCCTTTTTAACTTAGAATTTTTTGGTTAACGTTTTTGATGAAGTCAAATATCTCTGTTACTATCAAAGCTTTTGACTTGAAACTTAAATTAGTTATAAACTATCAATGTCCACACCAGGAGATACAGTCCCCATAACTCCTGATTTGAATTTTGACAGATTTATGCCCTTTTTTAACTTAGAATTTTTTGGTTAAAGTTTTATGCAACGTCCAATATCTCTGTTACTATCAAAGCTATTGACTTGAAACTTAAAATAGTCATTTACTATCAAAGGCTACACCATAAGAAACAATCCCCATAACTCTGATTAGAATTTTGACGGCAAAGCTCTAATTCAGAGTCAAGCACTGAGAAAAGTTGAGCGTGCTGTCTTATGGACAGCTCTTGTTTCTCTTATCCACGCTATAAGTCGAACATTTCTCATCCTATCTTCACCAAACTTGAGCAAAATGTGTTTGCCAAAAAGTCCTCAGCCAAATTCAATAACTAGCTAAATCTGCCCAGGCACTTTTGAATTATGGCCCTTGAATTACCCAAAATCTGCCTTTTTACTCTTCAAAGGTATATTTGTAGTGAGTAAACAGTATATAAAGACTGACTTACTATTTAGATGATTAGGCAGTTGTGGGAGACATGTGCATTTCTCAAAAGCAACTCCAATTATCATTACTATTATTTTATAGGATTTGCAAGTTATTCCATGTACAATAATTATTGTTAACTCTCTTGATGGACTGTGAAAAAGTTGTCGCTGATATAAAACCACAGAAATAACGAAGATGATGATAATAATGAGGATGACAGCAATGATGATGATGTTGATGGATGACATCAATGATAATGAGGAAGGAAAGAATGAGGATGATGATGATGATTATGTTAATGAGGATGGTAAGAATGGCAATGATGATGATGTTAATGAGGATGGTAAGAATGGCAATGATGATGATGTTAATGGGGATGGTAAGAATGGCAATGATGATGATGTTAATGAGGATGGCAAGAATGGCAATGATGAGGATGGTAAGAATGGCAATGATTATGATGTTAATGGGGAATGGCAATGATGATGATGTTAATGAGGATGGTAAGAATGGCAATGATGATGATGTTAATGAGGATGGCAAGAATGGCAATGATGAGGATGGTAAGAATGGCAGTGATGATGATGTTAATGAGGATGGCAAGAAGGCAATGATGATGATGTTAATGGGGATGGTAAGAATGGCAATGATGATGTTAATGAGGATGGTAAGAATGGCAAGAAGGCAATGATGACAATGTTAATGGGGATGGTAAAAATGGCAATGATGATGTGGCAATGATGATGATGTTAATGAGGATGGCAATGATGGTGATGTTAACGAGGATGGTAAAAATGGCAATGATGATGATGTTAATGGGGATGGCAAGAATGGCAGTGCTGATGTTAATGAGGATGGCAACAATGGTGGTGATGTTGATAATAATGAGACCTGCAACAGTGGTGTTGATGATGATAATAATGAGGATGGCAACAATGGTGATGACACTGATGGATGATAAAAATAGTGGTGATGATAATGATGATGAATATAGGGATGACAATAAGGTTGATGATGATAATGAGTATGATAAAAAATGGTGATGATGACATTAATGAAGGAGACTGCGTTATATCTGAAAATTAATCATATACTGACTGAGTTAAAAGGTTATTAAGAAGACTTATTGATGTTGCATAATCAGTTTTAGCTGTAACTAGTGGCTCTTAAAACTACAGTAAAAACACAGATCTATGCTTAAAATCACAATGTTATGAGCAGAATGCTAGAGTTACCTATGATTTCAAGTGATTCAATCAAAGAAAATTACGAGGAAAGTGGTCAGGGATCACAAAATTCGCTCAATTGAACTAAGATCCTCAAGGGAATAGTGTCTCGCCATATTTGTGATAAGAGAGTTATCGATTACAATGTAAACATATAGAAAAAACAGTCTCATAGGATTTTTATCTCGAAATGAAAATATGTACACTTGCTGAATTATTACCATAATACTTTTGTAAAATCAAACTTTATTCAAGCTCATTTTAAAGCTACTCGCCCAAAGTTTGGGTGAAATTTTTCAACATGTTCATTTTAACCAAGTTTGGCACAGAAAGTATATGACACTGAAAAAATGATAAAGTGGGTGAAAATAAGAAACTGATTAAACTGCAAGAAGAATGTAAGTTTTCTGCATTATTTCAAGAGCTTTGCAATGGTTTACTACCTTCTGCACAATATTTATTAGAATATCTTGCAAAATTCTTACGTCAGTAAGTTTGTACCACTAGTCACTTTCAGAGTACTCACTTTATGTGTTTTTTAGGGAGAAATTATTCTTGCTAAAATGTGTGAGTTAGCCCTTTAAGAAATAAAATCATGATTTGGTGATCTGTTGTGTAAAATCAGTAGTATTTCATTCTCAAAATAAAAACTACATTAACATTTAGCCTGCTAAATTTCTAAAATGGATTGGTCCATCGTTATACCCCCACAAAACGAAATTTGAGGGGGGGGGGGGGGGGGTTATAGGAGTGAGCTTGGTGGTCGGTCGGTCCGTTGGTTTTGCATGGGTTCCCAATGATAACTCATGAAAGGCTTGACCAATTTAAATAATTTTTGGTACACAGGTGACAGTGTTTAGGGAAGGGATACTGGTTGCTTGTCCTGAAATAGATATCAGATTCATGATATTGACAACACACGCTGGAAAACTCTGTAGTATTTTATGGGGGCAACACACACAAAAGAAAATGAAAAGTTTTATGTTTTGTATCGGACGACACACACCAGTAAACTCTTTAATATTTATGAGGGCAACACACAAGAAATATGAAACAGTTTGAATAAGTAATAGTTATAGTATGTGTGAGAGTGTGTTACCAGGATATATCAGAGCTAGGGGTACATCGAGGGTATTTTTCTCTGCACATATCGTCGAGGCCGGTAGGCCGAGACATATGTGCAGAGAAAAATACCGAGATGTACCCCTAGATCTGATATATCCTGGTAACACACGAGCATTACATATTATAACTGTTTTATCGCATAGTTTATCATTAAAATTTATATATTATTTTCATTTAAATTTGTTTATTATTATTTTTACTCTTTTGATTCCCTTTCTGCACCTCGCTGACTGAAACACTAAAACTTGTTTTAGAAAAAATTGTTCCCCAGATAAAAGCATCCAATAGATTTCTGCATTGGTTTTAAATCTTTGCATTTCACTGGCAAAACATATTGTAAAACTTGTTGTTTTGTTTGTAAAAAAAAATCAAAGAAAAAGAAACATTTGAGAAATCTCAGAATTTCATATGCATGTATTTCTGAATTTGGCAATAACTATCAAGTTTTTGAAATATTCTAGTTTATTTATTCTTTTACTTTATAAATGTAGGTGTTTGTGACAATTCTTTCTCTGTGAACTGTAAATTGGAGCTAAAATAATCTTTTCTTTGAAAGGAAAAAAATTAAACTCCCTTGATAGGACCTCAATAGAGAAAAAGTGTTGCGATATATATCGGAACAGTTTTACTGTGCTGATATATATCGCAACAGTTTTTTTTTCAAATGAAACTCTATAGAGATTTCTGTGTTGATATATATCGTAACAGTTTTGTAAAATATCAGCACAGATTTTGTAGTATTAATGTGTGTTACCATGTTTAACCTACTGCAAAGATCAAAGGAAAACTGCCGCACTATGCGATAAGCGCAAACGCATAACACCAAAAACTTTATTTTTTGTATCGGACAAGTATCAGACAACACACACAAAAAAAATGAAAACATGTATGTTTTGTAAACTTTATGACTGTTTTGTATGGGTCAATACACAAAAAAAATTTGAAAATTTTTAAGTTTTTTATGTGACAACAAACACTGGTAAACTCTTAAGAAAAAATTAAAAATTTTGATTTTAAGTGTTTTTATGGGACAACACACATTGGTAAACTCTTTAGAAAAAATGAAAAAAAAAAAATTTTTGTGAACTTTATGACTGTTTTGTATGGGGCAACACACAAAAAATGAAAAAATTTAAGTTTTGCATGGGACAACGCACAAAAAAAAGAGAAAGTTTTTTTTAAAAAAAAAAGCGTGCACGCACCTGTCCAACCCCTGCCGCCACCTAGTTCAAATAGTTGGAGTTCATACTTAATATTATTGTTTGGTCCAAAAGTATGAAAAACCTCCTAAGTTTTGTATGGGGCAACACAACAATATCTGAAAAACATTATGTTTTGTATGGGGCAACTGGCACAAAAAAAAAATGAAAATTTTTAAGATTTTTATGGGACAACAAACACTGGTATGCTCTTTAGAAAAAATGAAAAATTTTAATTTTAATTGTTTTTTATGGGACAACACACATTGTTAAACTCTTTAGAAAAAATGAAAAATTTTAAGTTTTGTAAACTTTATGACTGTTTTGTATGGGTCAATACACAAGAAAAAATGAAAAATTTTAAGTTTTTTATGGCACAACAAACACTGGTAAACTCTTTAGAAGAAATGAAAAAATTTAAGTTTTGTAAACTTGATGACTGCTTTCTATAGGGCAACACACAAGAAAAATGAAAAATTTTAATGTTTTTTATGGGACAATACAAACTGGTAAACTCTTTAGAAAAAATGACAAATTTTAATTTTAAGTGCTTTTATGGGACAACACACACTGGTAAACTCTTTAGAAAAAATGAAAAATTTTATGTTTTTTATGGGACAACAAACACTGGTATACTCTTTAGAAAAAATGAAAAATTTTAATTTTAAGTGTTTTATGGGACAACACACATTGTTAAACACTTCAGAAAAAATGAAAAATTTTAAATTTTTGAAAACTTTATGACTGTTTTGTATGGGGCAACACACAAAAAATGAAAAATTTTAACTTTTGCATGGGACAACGCACAAAAAAATGAGAAAGTTTTTTAAAAAAACGCGCGCGCACCCACCTGTCCAACCCCTGCCGCCACCTAGTTCAAACGGTTTGAGTTCATATTTAATCTTATTGTTTGATGCAAAAGTATGAAAAACCTCTTTAAGTTTTGTATGGGGCAACACAACAAAATCTGAAAAACATTATGTTTTGTATGGGGCAACTCACACAAAAAAAATGAAAAATTTTAAGATTTTTATGGGACAATACACACTGGAAAACTGTTTAGTATTGTATTGGGGCAACACACAAGAAAAATGAATAAGTTTCAAGAAGGGCACGCGTGTAACGTGAAAAACTTTATGTTTTTATTCGGCAACACACAAAAAAATGAAAAACTTTATGTTTTGTATGGGGCAAACTCAAACACAAAATAAAGAAAAACTTTAAGTTTTTTATGGGGCAACACACACTGAAACACTCTTTAGTGTTTTATGGGGCAACACACAAGAAGAATGAATAATAAGTTTCAAAAAGCGCATGCGTGTAACGTGAAAAACTTTATGTTTGTATTCAGCAACACACAAAAAAATGAAAAACTTTATGTTTTGTATGGGGCAACACACACAAAATAAAGAAAAATTTTAAGTTCTTTTATGGGGTAACACACACTGAAACACTCTTTAGTGTTTTATGGGGTAACACACAAGAAAAATAAAAAATGTTTGAAAAAAAGCGCACGCGTGTACCATGAAAACCCGTCAGCACTTACGGCTGGATCTTTTCACGCTCTGCGTAGTTTGTCCTGTAATTTTATATGACGCATATACACTTGTTGTCCTCTGCCCTGCTGTTCTGTGATTTGTTGATCCCCTGCATGTTGGAGGAGGCATGCTGGAGGTAGTGTTGTGATTTGTTGATTTACAGCTGGTGTGTGGAGCTTGCTTAGGGAAGGGATACTGGTTGCTTGCCCTGAAATAGATATCAGATTCATGATATTGACAACACACACTGGAAAACCCTATATTATTTTATGGGGGCAACACGCACAAAAGAAAATGAAAAATTCTATGTTTTGTATGGGACGACACACACTTGTAAACTCTTTAATATTTAAGGGGGCAACACACAAGAAATATGAAACAGTTTGAATAAGCGAAACGCATAACACGAAAAACTTTATTTTTTGTATCGGACAAGACACACAAAAAAAATGAAAACATTTATGTTTTGTAAACTTTATGACTGTTTTGTATGGGTCAATACACAAAAAAAAATGAAAAATTTCAAGTTTTTTATGGGACAACAAACACTGGTAAACTCTTTAGAAAAAATGAAAAATTTTAAGTTTTGTAAACTTTATGACTGTTTTCTATGGGGCAACACACTAGAAAAATGAAAAATTTTAATGTTTTTTATGGGACAATACAAACTGGTAAACTCTTTAGAAAAAATGAAACATTTTAATTTTAAGTGCTTTTATGGGACAACACACACTGGTAAACTCTTTAGAAAAAAATGAAAAATTTTAATTTTAAGTGTTTTTATGGGGCAGCACACATTGTTAAACTCTTTAGAAAAAATGAAAAATTTTAAGTTTTTTATGGGACAACAAACACTGGTATACTCTTTAGAAAAAATGAAAAATTTTAATTTTAATTGTTTTTTATGGGACAACACACATTGTTAAACTCTTTAGAAAAAATGAAAAATTTTAAGTTTTGTAAACTTTATGACTGTTTTGTATGGGTCAATACACAAGAAACAAGAGCACCGCCTTGCGGGTGCTGACGCTCATCTGATTTTTTTTGTGTAATAGAAATATTGTCCTACCCATGATTTTCTAAGTCTAAAAAGGGCTATCATTCTTGCAAAAAGCAGGATAGAGTTATGTTTCTTGATGTACAGTGTCCACTTATGATGGTGAAAAACTGTTGCAAGTTTTAAAGCAATAGCTTTGATAGTTTATGAGAAAAGTTGACTTAAACATAATACTCAACCAAGAAAACTGATTTTCTAAGTCCAAAAGGGGCAATAATTATTGCAAAAATCAGGATGGAGTTACGCTGCTTGCTGTACAGGGTCAGCTTATGATGGTGAACAAGTGTTGCAAGTTTCAAAGCAATAGCTTTAATAGTTTAAGAGAAAAAGTTGACCTAAACATAAAACTTAACCAAGAAATCTGATATTTTCTAAGTCCAAAAGGGGCCATAAATCTTGCAAAAAGCAGGATGGAGTTATGTTTCTTGCTGTACAGGGTTCAACTTATGATGGTGAACAAGTGTTGCAAGTTTTAAAGCAATAGCTTTGATAGTTTAGGATAAAAGCTGACCTAAACATAAAACTTAACCAAGAAAACTGATTTTCTAAGTCCAAAAGGGGCAATAAATCTTGCAAAAAGCAAGATGGAGTTATGTTTCTTGCTGTACAGGGTCAGCTTATGATGGGGAACAAGTATTCCAAGTTTCAAAGCAATAGCTTTGACAGTTTGGGAGAAAAGTTGACCTAAACATAAAACTTAACCAAGAAATCTGATATTTTCTAAGTACAAAAGGGGCCATAAATCTTGCAAAAAGCAAGATGGAGTTATGTTTCTTGCTATACAGGGTCAGCTTATGATGGTGAACAAGTATTCCAAGTTTCAAAGCAATAGCTTTGATAGTTTAGGAGAAAAGCTGACCTAAACATAAAACTTAACCAGGCAACGCCGACGCCGACAACCGCTCAAGTGATGACAATAACTCATCATTTTTTTTCAAAAAATCAGATGAGCTAAAAATGAAAAAATTTAAGTTTTTTATGGCACAACAAACACTGGTAAACTCTTTAGAAGAAATGAAAAAATTTAAGTTTTGTAAACTTGATGACTGTTTTCTATGGGGCAACACACAAGAAAAATGAAAAATTTTAATGTTTTTTATGGGACAATACAAACTGGTAAACTCTTTAGAAAAAATGACAAATTTTAATTTTAAGTGCTTTTATGGGACAACACACACTGGTATACTCTTTAGAAAAAATGAAAAATTTTAATTTTAAGTGTTTTATGGGACAACACACATTGTTAAACACTTTAGAAAAAATGAAAAATTTTTAATTTTTGTAAACTTTATGACTATTTTGTATGGGGCAACACACAAAAAATGAAAAATTTTAAGTTTTGCATGGGACAACACAAAAAAATGAGAAAGTTTTTTAAAAAAAACGCGCGCGCACCCACCTGTCCAACCCCTGCCGCCACCTAGTTCAAACAGTTTGAGTTCATATTTAATCTTATTGTTTGATGCAAAAGTATGAAAAACCTCTAAGTTTTGTATGGGGCAACACAACAAAATCTGAAAAACATTATGTTTTGTATGGGGCAACTCACACAAAAAAAAAATGAAAAATTTTAAGATTTTTATGGGACAATACACACTGGAAAACTGTTTAGGTAATTGTATGGGGCAACACACAATGAAAAAATGATTAAGTTTAAAAAGCGCACACGTGTAACATGACAAACGTTATGTCTTACTCGGCGACACCCAAAATCTGAATACATTCTGTTTTGTATGGAGCAACAACACAAAAAAATGAAAAATTTGAAAGATTTTTATGGACAATACACACTGGAAGAACTGTTAGTATTGTATGGGGGCAACCACACAAGAAAAATGAATAAGGTCAAAAAGCGCACACGTGTAACATGAAAAACTTTATGTTTTTATTCGGCGACACACAAAATCTGAATACATTATGTTTTTATTCGGCAACACACAAAAAAATGAAAAATTTGAAGATTTTTATGGGACAATACACACTGGAAAACTGTTTAGTATTGTATGGGGGGCAACACACAAGAAAAATATAAGTTTTCAAAAAGCGCACACGTGTAACATGAAAAACTTTATGTTTTTATTCGGCGACACACAAAATCTGAATACAGTCATGTTTTATTTGGCAACACCCAAAAAAATGAAAAACTTTGAAGAATTTTATGGGACAATACACACTGGAAAACTGTTTAGTATTGTATGGGGGCAACACACACAAGAAAATGAATAAGTTTCAAAAAGCGCACAGCAGTGTAACATGAAAAACTTTATGTTTTTTATTCGGCGACACACAAAATCTGAATACTTTATGTTTAATTATTCCGCAACACAACAAAAAAATGAAAGGACTTTATGTTTTGTATGGGCAACACACATGAAAAATAAAAAATGTTTGAAAAAAAAAAAGCGCACAACGCATACCACGAAAACCCGTCAGCACTTACGGCTGGATCTTTGCACGCTCTGAGCAGTCTGTCAACTGTACAGTTTTTATATGGACACACATATACACTATGTTGTCCCCTCTGGCCCTCTGATCTGTGATGGGTTTGATTCCCTGCATGTTGGAGGAGCCATGCTGGAGGTAGTGTTGTCATTGGTTGATTTACAGCTGGTTGTGGAGCATGCTTAGGGAAGGGATATGTTTGCTTGTCCTGAAATAGATGAATAATAGATTCATGATACTGAATTTTTTTGTACTACTAAACTGAAGGAAACAAAAAAGTCAGCTTTGTTACGGCCGTTTCAAGTAAAATATTGGTTTCAGGACGCAAAATTATGTGGCAGAAAAGGCTCTGAATTTGCTCACCTAGTGAGAACCCTCTTGCGTAAGGAACTAAACATATTTTATTTATTAATTTAATGACATTCCGATGAATAGCATAAAACAGGAACACCGTGCAATAACTATAATATCACAGCATATAAAAAGCAATTTCTTTTACATAGTTTATAAAAACCAATAAATATTTAAGACTAGAGTAAGCTGCATACTTTTAATAAAACTGAAAATTCTTAAGCCAGGTGTTTTAACTGTTAGAGAAAGCTAAAGACCTATGGATAACCCATGTAGATAAAAGCTTATTTCCAATGGGCATCCATGCTAAACTAAATAATAGATACCAATGTAAGAAAGGGAACACAAAATATAAGAAATACCCAGATTTTGGTACAACAGGGGATTATTAAAAGTATGGCATAACATATTACATAAATTTTATCAAATTAATACATTTTTTTTATCAACTTATCATAGTTGTGTGAAGTTATTTATCACAGATACACTTATCACATAAAGATCAGTATATACAAAATCACTTTTACTTTCTGAAGTTTGCTTACCAAAAGAAATTTCTTAACTACCATTTGAAAGTTTTAATATTCTTCACATTTTTATGTTTTCAGGGAAGAAAAGTCCATTCCTTACATCCGGTAATAACAAAATGTCTGTTTTACTTGTGTTATTAATAATACATAGGTAACATTAAATTCTTCTGAGTGGATCTGGAACCTTAAACAAAATTATCACTCAAGTATGATGGGCCAAGTGCCATAAAACACTCTATCATATGATTGAGTCGTAGTGTTTTGCTTCACTCAATTTTTCTACATTCAACATCTTTTAATGCACAGAATCCTAGTAACTGAAACCCTAGGAGAGAACCCTTTATAATCTAAGAAATTTGTTTTTGCATTACCTGTAATTTGTGTTTTAAACGTAAATTTTATACCAACTTCATACCAGGACGAACAAGGAATAATCGAAATTACATTGAAAAGTGCAGAACATAAAAGTTTCCTTGCGTTAAAATCCAGACACTGTTTTGTCTATAAAAGAATTTAAGTTTCCATTGATTCCGTTATAATATTGTTTACAATTGAGTCACTTGATAAAAATGGTCTATTGATAAACCGGAGGTATCTTACCCTGACTAGAACTATTTATACTATGTCATTGCAATAGGTGAAGGATAACTTATTGGCTATTAGCCAGACCTGAGCAACTTTTCCAGTTACTCTTGACCAAGTTTGACAGAAATACAATCCTGGATTTTTATGCCTAAAACAACGGGCAGGTAATCGGCTATTAAGTATTTGAAACTTTGACTTTCCTAGACTAACGACCTGACTTCTACCTGACAGATAGGACTCAAACCGATGGAATTGACCTGACGCCCTCAGTTCTAATTTTCTAAACATGATTTACTGATCGAAAGCCTTTTCTGAAGGTCTAACATTATCATAACCTGTATAATGATTTTTTGAGGTATTCCACTAATATAACTAACAGATGAAACATATTGTATATTTTATAGCTTGTGACGGTGTGCAGCAAAGTGTCTCAAAACAAATAAGTTTTTATCAATTTTGAGCTAAATCTAGACAGATGCCTGACCGTTTTTCCGTTTTTGACTGACTTCCGATACCCAAAGAAGGTGATAAAATACTTCCGATACCCAAAGAAGGTATAAAATAACAATTAATTTTAGTAGCTCTTTGCGATACCTTAGTAAGTTTTAGACTCAACCGTCTCCAATTTAAGGAGCTAGAAGATTCAATTCGAGCATTTATTTATTTTATGTAACAATTACTCATTCCGCGAAAATCTTTTTAGTTTAGGAAAGCATCATACAATAACCATTGAATATAAATCGACTATAAAATACATCTATCTGTTTTATCTAGAAAACGTACCCGGCCAATCACGAAACTACTACTATTCCTAACTCTAAGAAGGGACAAACTCCCAACCGCGATTACATCCCCTTACCGCAATCATTGTTGTTTCAGATTTGTTTACTTTTTGAATTGCATTATTCGCATCTACATAGTAATATTCGCGCACAAATATGTTCAAAATAACTCAATGAAGTGATGTTGTAAACATATATCTATTGGGCTTTGAATAACTCAACAGGTGCTGGAATTTGTTTCTTTGCGTCCTCCGCCAATTCTAACAGTTGCAGCGGAACGCGGCTGTGATTGACCATGTACATTCCATGTCAGATCAACACACTGAAACGATTTTTGTTGGGTTAACGTCACACCATGTTCATGGTAAATTTCAAGCTCATGGGGGTGTAAAAGATTTCCAGATCCCCTCTGGGCTTTATTGCAGTCACGGGCGAAAGCACTCTCATAGAGCTGCCAGCAAGATGGATGGCTTTTTCAGTTTAATCACATTTTATTTATTTCTCCATATGGCAATACAACTTATAAGACGTGAATGCAAAGGTAAACAAAATTTTAGTTAAATCAAGAGCGTGTCCGTAAGAGGTTTCTTTCTCAGTGCTTGGCTCGGAATTAGAGCTTTTTGCCAGTAAAAAAAATCCAAGTGAAAAAGGGGACTAACTCTGTCAAAACTAAATCAGTAGTAATGGGGATTTTTTCCTCCTGGAGGAGACTTTGTAGTAAAATAACTGTTTTCAAAGTTTCGAGTCAATAGCGCTGACAGTAACAGTGATATTTGACCTTAATCAAAAAATTTTTTAAAACCAAAATCTACGTTAAACAAGACCGTCTTGAAAGACTGCTAAATCCCCGCCACTCGCTATGGCTATGAAAAGGGTAAACAGTTAGACCTTTAGCTGTGACCTTGACCTTGAACATGACATGGCTGACTCATGAACTCAGCACAATGTCTTGATGAGGTGATCCTTTGACCTAAGTTTCATGAAAATCCTTCAAGGGTTTTAGAGATACAGAGCTCAAACCTTTGACATTGAGTTGTGACTTGACCTTAGTTACATGGCTGAATCATGAGTTCTTGATGAGTGATCATTTGACCCAAGTTTGATGAAAATCCTTCAAGGGGTTTACGGGGTACAGAGTGGGACACAAAAGAAGGCTCAAACCTTTGACCCTAAGTTGTGACCTTGACTCATAAGTTCTGCATATTGTTTTTGATGAGGTGAACATTTGAACCCAAGATTATAAATTTCCTTCAAGGGGTTTAGGAGATAGAAAGCGGACACAAAAGAGAAGGCACAACCGATTTACCCTAAATGTGACCTTGAACCATGAGCAGGCATGGCTGACTCATGTTCGCACATCGTCTGAGAGGTGAGCAATGGAACCCAAGTTTTATAAATTCCTTAAGGGATTTTAGGAGATACAGAGTGGACACAAAATGGAAGGCTAAAACCTATGACATTGATGTGACCTTGACCTTGAGCCGGCATGGCTGACTCATGATGTTCTGCACACGTCTTGATTAGGTAGCATTTGACCTAAGTTTTCATGATTATCCGTCAGAGGGGTTTTAGGAGATACAGAGCGGACACAAAATGGGAAGGCTCAAACCTTTGACCTTTCAGTTTGTGACTTGAACACTGATCAAGGCCTTGAACAGGGGGCGGGTGTAAACCAAAAAAAACAAAAAAACAGAACACGCGAACACGCAACCGACCCTTACCCACGGGTGGGGAACTTCCTCAAAGCTAGCCACCCCGACCCCACCCCCCCCCGAGACGGATATGTTGCCCTCCTCCCCACTGGGTCGACATGGCTGCCTACATAATCAGAGCACCATCGTTCCTTGATGAGGTGATCATTGACCCATAGTTTCCAGTGATCATCCTTCAAAGGGGGTTTTTTGGAGATATAGAGCGGACACAAAATAGAAGGGCACAAAGCTTTCATCCTAAGTTGTGACCTTGACCTTGAGCTGGCATGGCTGACTCATAAGTTCTGCTCAATCGTCTTAATATGTGATCATTTTGACCCAAGTTTTATAAAATTCTTCAAGGGGTTTTAGGAGATACAGAGCAGACAGACAAAATGGAAAGGCTCAAACCATTGACCTTGATTGTGACCTTGACAAGGGCTGACTCATGGTTCTGCACATCGGTCTTGATGAGGTGATCATTTGACCCAAGTTTTCATGAAAATCCTTCAAGGGGTTTTAGGAGATATGGGAGCGGACACGAAAGTGTTACGGTCAGACGGACGGACGGAAGGCCGGACGGAGACGCATTCCAAAACACACTCCCACCCTTTGTAGCGGGGGATTAAAGAAGAGGCATAATTTTGTCAAAATTCAAATCAAGTTATGGGTTTCTTCTCCCTGGTGTAGACTTTGATAGTAAATAACTATTTCAAGTTTAAGTCTATAGCTAATGATAGTACATAGATATTGACTTGATCAAAAACTTTAACCAAACATTCTAAGTTAAAGGGCATACTTCTGTCAAAATTCAAACAGAGTTATAGCGATTGTTCTCTCCCGGTGTAAACTTGATAGTAAATAAGTATTTTAAAGTTTCATGTCCAATAGCTTGGATAGTAACAGAAAATTGACTATAATTCCCCCCCAAAAACATTAAAACCAACGGCGACGGCGAAACGCCGAAAACCTGGGCGAGTGCAATAGCTCTACTTTTTCTTCGAAAAGTCGAGCTAAAAACGTAAGGGTATAAAATTATATACAAAAGCAACTTGAAGGATCGGTCTGCAAGTTTTAACATTAGATGATTGGCCCTTAGCAATTAAGATTATATTAGGCGTATAACAAAATGAAAAGTATATAACTTGTATTTGTAACATTCAGATAACTGATAATGAGAAATATAACGACGAAGTTAAAGATAAATAGTAGGAAAAATATTGGGGAAAGGGGAGAATGAAAACAGCCCTGTGTTGATATTTTTCCTGCCCAAATGTTACAAAAACTTGAAAAAGAAAAAAAAAACCAAGAGCTGTCCATGAGACAGCCAGTGCCCGACTATTCGAATAGTTCTCCTAGAAACAGGAATATTATCCAAAATGTTAAAAATCTAGTTTCAATCCAGTATCTGCATTAGTATTGCAGATGGTAACTTGTATGCAAAACTTTGACCAGAAGTTTTAAATTCAAAAGGGGACATTATATGGCCAAAATGTACGTCAGAGTTATAGAACTTAATGCAATCAACTAGTTTTATAACCCCGAAGACACGCGGGCATGTGAAGTTTCGATTTAATATCTGCATTTGTTTTGAAGATAGTAACTTGCTCAAAACTTTATTTTAATTAACCAGGAATTTTCAAAGTTCAAAAGGGGGCATAATTTGCCCAAAATACATGTCAAAGTTATGGGACTTCACCCAGTGATGTTGGTAATTGATCTACAAAAAGAAAAAATAAGTTTCAAATCTATTTGTCTTTAAGTAACATGCTTAAAGTAACTCCAGGCCAGGCCCCGCTTTCACTAACGTTCTCAAAGTGTGAAAATTCTAACAAATTTCTCAAGTTGGCTTTCACTAAACTTTTTCTCTAGTCTTGAGATTTTTCTCAGCTGAGCCGTAATTTTTTAAGACATAAGCGGCCAAACAGCCGAGGAGCCGTGTGAACTTTCCCGCGAACACGAGTGCATGGTTGGGGGCAGTGGATTTATTCATTTACTGAGATGAAATGAAGCGTTGAGAAATGTTCATAAACAACGTGTACAGGATATATCCAATTAAATTGTATATTTGTACAAAGGTATGACAGTGTATTTTCAATATTATAATTAATCAGCTTCAAATCTGTCACTTTAAACCTATCAAACCCACAGTCGAGGGTACTACGTAATATTGCATGTGTTTTCTTTACCAAATATTGGATTAGTCCTGTAAACACAGCCATATGTTCACTATATACTTTTTTTTATACGTGTGACAATCTCATGTTATCGGGCATATGTTTGTTGGAATCAGATATGCAGCCGTAAGTATACATTGTTTTGTGATTCACATATTAATTACTGCAGTTAAAGTGTAGTCACATCAATGATTGCAGGGACATAAATAGCTATGCATTTCTCTAGCATTTCAAACTTCACTTTGAACAACACAATTTGTTCACAATACTTTGACTGTTCACATTCTTCTATTTTGTAAAAGATATCAAGCTTCCTTTTCAAAAGCATTTTGTCATTTCCGTCATGATTATAAATTAATTGTGTGTCTAACGTATTTCGCCAGGTACTGTGCGAGTTGAAAGTGCTGCAAACCATGTACTTTTTTTAAAAAGCAAAATGAAAGTGGAAGTAGGCAGAGCTGTCAAAATAAAAAAAAATGCAGTATTTCAAAAAATATAAAAGTTAATTAGTTTTCATTAACCAGACTACCTAGATAAGTATGTTAGACACACAACAAAAACAAATTTAGAGAAAAACAAGAGCTGTCAGTGGACAGCGCGCTCGACTATTCTCAGTGCTTGATAGTATATTCTAAGTCGAAAAGGGGCCATAATTCAGTCAAAATGCTTGATAGAGTTGCCTCCTCTTTTTTACAGACTGTGGTCATGATGGTTAACAAGTATGCAAAATATGAAAGCAATATCTCAATGGACTTTGAAAATATTTGGGGTTGTACGCAAACTTTAACATTTATTCTAAGTCGAAAAGGGACCATAATTCAGTCAAAATGCTTGATAGAGTTGCCTCCTCCTTTTTACAGACTGGGGTCATGATGGTAAACAAGTATGCAAAATATGAAAGCAATATCTCAATGGACTTTGAAAATATTTGGGGTGGTACGCAAACTTTAACATTTATTCTAAGTCGAAAAGGGGCCATAATTAAGTCAAATTGCTTGATAGAGTTGCCTCCTCCATTTTACAGACTGGGGTCATGATGGTAAACAATTATGCAAAATATGAAAGCAATATCTCAATGGACTTTGAAAATGTTTGGGGTTGTATGCAAACTTTAACATTTATTCTAATTCAAAAAGGGGCCATAATTCAGTCAAAATGCTTGATAGAGTTGCCTCCTTCTTTTTACAGACTGAGGTCATGATGGTAAACAAGTATGCAAAATATGAAAGCAATATCTCAATGGACTTTGAAAATATTTGGGGTGGTAAGCAAACTTTTAACATTTGTGTGACGCTCGCACCGACACCGGGGCGAGTAGGATAGCTCCCCTATTCTTCGAATAGTCGTGCTAAAAATGTAGGTAGAATGTGGACAGTTAGAGGTACATGTGTTTAACAAAAGGTGACCTTTATAAAAGTATCTGCTACTTGTGTATATGTGCTATGAATAATATTGGTCTGTCAGGTATAATTTCCATTTATGAAAATTTACATGAGGGGGTCTCAAAAGCTTTACATGACCCTTAACACAAATATATCAGTAGAGTTCTAGCTACTTGTCATTTCTACTTTCACTTTCAGTTTGAACTGTTTCCATTTCTTTTAATTTATATTTTTGCAGCACTTTCAACCCCCAGACTTCCTGAATAACCAATATCACACTGGATAAACAGCTATCCTGGCACCTGCTGGAAATGTAACTCGGCTGTAAATCGGTAGGTAAAGTTTTTCATTTATTTCTATTAAAACGAAACCAATTCTTGCATATCAACTTGACAGTTTTGTCAAGGAATGACCATGGCTTACATTTACAATTTCTGGGCCAAAAATGATTGTTATGTTTTCAGATATTCGCTAACAATTTCTTCAGTTTGAAAAATCGAGCAAATATCCAAAGTTTTGTGCAAATTGTTTTGTTTATGAACAACCTGTGAAAACTTTTGTCATCTGGTTTAACAGATGTGTCCTTTCGGAACACCTGTGTGAAGTTTCCGGGTTCTACGTTATACTTGAAAAAGTATATTAGCCGTGGCATGGTCTAGAAAAAAAGACTGTCGAAAACGGCCGCTGTATTTGAAATAGGCAGTCGTTGAAGTCAGCTGTCGGCTATCGAGAATACAGCTGTATAAAAGTAAAAACAAGAGCACCACCTTGCGGGTGCTGACGCTCATCTGATTTTTTTTGTATTATAGAAATATTGTCCTACCCATGATTTTCTAAGTCTAAAAAGGGCCATCATTCTTGCAAAAAGCAGGATAGAGTTATGTTTCTTGACCTACAACTTCCGCTTATGATGGTGAAAAACTGTTGCAAGTTTTAAAGTAATAGCTTTGATAGTTTATGGGAAAAGCTGACTTAAACATAATACTCAACAAAGACAACTGATTTTCTAAGTCCAAAAGGGGCAAATAATTATTGCAAAAAGCAGGCTGGAGTTATGTTTCTTGATGTACAGGGTCAGCTTATAATGGTGAACAAGTGTTGCAAGTTTCAAAGCAATATAGCTTTGATAGTTTAAGAGAAAAAGTTGACCTAAACATAAAACTTAACCAAGAAATCTGATTTTCTAAGTCCAAAAGGGGCAATAATTCTTGCAAAAAGCAGGATGGAGTTACGTTTCTTGATGTACAGTGTCAACTTATGATGGTGAACAAGTGTTGCAAGTTTCAAAGCAATAGCTTTGATAGTTTAAGAGAAAAGTTGACCTAAACATAAAACTTAACCAAGAAATCTGATATTTTCTAAGTACAAAAGGGGCCATAAATCTTGCAAAAAGCAGGATGGAGTTATGTTTCTTGCTGTACAGGGTCAGCTTATGATGGTGAACAAGTTTTGCAAGTTTCAAAGCAATAGCTTTGATAGTTTAGGAGAAAAGCTGACCTAAACATAAAACTTAACCAGGCAACGCCGACGCCGACACCGATAAGTGATGACAATAACTCATCATTTTTTTTTTTTCAAAAAATCAGATGAGCTAAAAAACTGTCTTGTAGACATGTTATATGCCCCGTTGTGTCTCTTTATGTATATTTTGTATCTGTTTAGTCTGTCTGTGTTTTTGCGATTTCTTTCATCTTTCATTTGTGTAAAATGTGTATACTTGCAGTCAGTAAACAGTTTGTACATATTTATATATTATTGCCATGCATGACATGTCGAGTAATTCTGGTTGATTTCATTATATATCATTGTCCTTTTGGTTTAGAGTCTAGAAGTTGCTTTGTTCCTTTCATCCGTCCGTCTGTCCGCCCGCAGTGTCTTGTCCGGGCTCAGATTCTACAGGACTGATTTTTAAGTATTTATTTTTAAACTTCAAACATGTGTTACCGATGATACAAGTATTAGTGAGGCCCATTCATTAATGGCCACCTCCAATGTCAGTTTAACAAAAAAATCTTTAACACAAGAGCTATAGATAAGTATTTTGTGTCAGGCTGGCAATTCCTACATGGATAGGCAAAATTTCAAATATATTGTGTTGTATAATAGAACTTTTATTTTCATGCGGTTTTATTTGATAGCTGACTGTGTAAGATCGTAAACAAACAAAGAAGAGTCCGATCTACCTTGTTATATGTTAATTAAAGCTACATGTGACTGCCATGTTAAGAAATAACTGATTAACAGTCATGTGACATTTTGCAAAGTTCTGCTTATTTAGATTTGAAACAAACGTTTTCAATCGTTTGCATCTATACATCAACAACTTGCAGTTTTAGATCATGAATAAACTGGTATTTGTTGAAAAGGTATTAATGAATAAAACAAAATGGCAGGAGCAATTAAATAATTATGTATGAGCAAATACGATTATACACCTATCAAGCACCGCACTAAGAACACTTTTCAAAACAAGAACGGGCATTTGAGATTCATTAAAGATACTGAATTCTTCAAACGAAATTCAAAGGACCAGAAGCAATCATTTGCACTTGCAAAACCCGAGGAGAAGTTACTTTCTGTAGTAGCCCGGATGCACCTGTAGTGGTTTTCCTCCACCATCAAAAGCTGGCAAAATGGCAATATGTACTATATATATTGCTTCAGTGTAACTGCAAAAAATATATGGTTGGCTTTCGCATGGCGGAAAAATGGCAAGAACGTGTGAACTAGGTTAAAATTCAGCCCGGGTGTGAACAGTCAGGGGTGTAACTGTTTTAAGTTATTTAACCTATTTCAGTTACTTTTTCAAGCATTATAACCTGTATTAGTTATAAAATATAGTTAACTCGGGTAAGTTATTCAAAAAAAGTCTTTTTGCTCAGTTCTCACAAAGTTAGACCATTAAAGTGAAATTAGTAGCAAACTGTGGTTAATTAAATTCTCTTTTAGTCTGAGCATGACCTGATAAGCATAATGGGATATTAAGAGTTTTATAGCTTTAAAAGGTTTCGGTAGAACTTTATAAGCCTTATGTAAAAAATTTTACTGCATAGCTGGAAAGATAAAAGGTCAAGGATTCAGGAAATAATTGCATTAGTCTCATTCATTAATGAGGAGTTTGAAAATGAGGGCTTTGTAATATTTTATGATAAGGCTAAAAAAAAAATATGTGTGGTTCAGGTAACATTGGTAAAAAAAATAGGGTAGGTAGGTAGGCTTTTTTTTTTTTTTTTTTTTTTTTTCCCTTCGACGCCAGTTGGTACAGATATAGTTGGTCACAATTCTGTGAGATATGCACATGGAAAGCATCTCAACAATATATGCAATTCTAAGTGGCATTCTGTTATAAATAGGCTACTACATGGCCAGTTTTCGAGTTGTCTGATTGATTATGAATTTCCATAAATACATCTCCGACGAGGGACGAGTGAAGCATTGCCTTCATAATGCGTTTCTGGTCACTGTGAATACATTTTTCCACTGTCACGGCGAGAACACTAGCCGCTGCCATGTTGAAATCGTAATCGATAAGACGCTTGCATTGATTTGTATATTTTCGTACTCAATATTTTTCGTACCAGGTTAAAAACCACAAAAAACTATAAAAAAGTGTTAGGGTCGGCGATGAAAAAATAGGGTCGGTCGGGTTACCTGAACCACACATATTTTTTTTTTTAGCCTAACTTAAACAAGTTATGAAAGTTTAAGCAATAACTCAGATGGGTTATAAACTGGGATAACTTGAAACAGTTACACCCCTGACTGGTGAAGGAATATAGTCCTTAAAGGCCTCTTGAAATGAAAGTGCCATTTTAAAAATTAATTACGTTTCCGTCAAATCACTGCCAGTAATACTTTTTACATACAAAAGTATTCAAAATCATCGGAGTTAATGGATAGTCTATAAATGTTAACATCCGAGTTCAACGACAGCACAAGCGGCCATTTTCGACAGTCTTTTTTTCTCGACCATACCTATTTAACGGCTAATATACTTTTTCAGGAATAAAGTAAAACCCGGAAACTTTACACAGGTGTTCCGAAAGGACACATCTGTTAAACCAGATGATAAAAGTTTTCACAGGTTGTTCATAAACAAAACAATTTGCGCAAAACTTTGGATTTTTGCTCGATTTTTTCAAACTGAAGAAATTGCTAGCGAATATCTCAAAACGTAACGATTGAATTTGGCCCATAAATTGTACATGTAAGCCATGGTCATTCCTTGACAAAACTGTCAAGTTGATATACAAGAATTGGTTTCGTTTTAATAGAAATAAATGAAAAACTTTACCTACCCATTTACAGCTGGGTTACATTTCCAGCGGGCGTCAGGAAAGCCGGTTATCCAGTGTGAATATGTCATGTAAGACAATTAGTATAAACATTTAAATCTCACTTGAGATGTAAACTACAGGTGTCATATATAGGCTTAGCTGATTCCTATTTTTGGCAAAGAGCTATAAAAAAAAAATGTATTTTATACTTCTTTGTTTTTGGTGGCTGCTGCCACCAGTATCAAAAAGAATACTCAGTTTGAGAAATCTTGTCGGTTCTTTAAAGACCATCCTAACAACACAACCAAAAATAGTTCCAGGCTTTCCAGGGAAACAATTATCTACACAATGTGCAGAATATGCAATGCTACAATATATGCCTTAATAATACCATTTTTAATGTAAATTCCGCGACTAAAATCAATACAAACTGAAGTCAATGTTTTAGTTAAAACAACCACGTGTATGAATACAAATATGCAAATTTATGGTCACATGAAGAAACGATGACCTCATGTCACCTGAACTGGAATGATGAATTTGATTAGCTATTGCATAGTATTGCCCTAGAGGTCACGTAGCTTATAAAAGGTAGAAACCTTGCCTGGGAATCCAGACTGACAATTCAAACATGTTTCCTAACCGCAGTGTCACATGTATAACTCCCGAAATTTAAGGCTGTATTTGATAAAAAAATGATTAGTTCTGCTAGCAATAATCCGCGGCTAAAAATAGAAACAGAATTTCAACAGAAAAGATTTAATCAACTTGTAAGCTAGTGAAAATGGGCGCAGCGATGATATTAATACTCGCCTTTTTGAAACGGCAATCTGTCAGACTGTAGCAAGTCGTCGGATAACAGATTTGACCAACTTAAAAATTAAATTGTTTCAAGACAGATTCTGCTCACTTCAGCTAAATTCATTTGAGTCGCACCATGAGAAAAACAACATAGCGCATTTGTGACCAGCATGGACCCAGATCAAACTGCGGATCCGCACACTCTGGTCAGGATCCATGCTGTTCACTAACGGTTTCTCTAGTTGCAATAGGCTTTGAAAGTTCTATCAGCATGGATTCTGACCAGACTGCGCAGATGCATAGGCCGGTCTGGATCCATGCTGGTCGCAAACGCACTATGTTGGTTTTCTCATGTTGCGTCTCAATATATCTGGATTGATACAAATATACATGTATGTATGAAAATTAAAACAGTTTCGTTTAGCCAGTTACATATTTTTCACCGATTTTTTTCCCGGTCTGACTAAAGTTGTAAGTTTGTCTGACTTAATGTCCAGCATTTTTGTGAAGCCTGCTGTTATGTCTAGCGGACTTTTGAGTATAACAGATGGAGTGATAATTAATGCACCTCTAAAATACACTGGCTGCAGAACTGACATTCTGAGATGCATTTGTGGTGCATGTTTGTGTTGTTTTCTTTCACAAAAGTCTAATGAAAACCGCAGCTAATTCTGATAAGGACTAAATCAGTGTGTATAATAATTCATGACAGACACTGTCCAAAAATAAGAACTAAATTAGTGTATATAATAATTCATGACAGTGACTGTCCAAAAGAGTTAGAAAGAAATCTTAAAAGCTGAATGATTTGGAGGAAAAGCTTATATTATTTATTTATAGTAAAACATCGTCGATGTAATTTATGTTGTAGTTTTCGTCACAAATAATCAAAAAAGAACAAAGCTATTCGTTAAAGACTGACTCAGTGTGTATGTAAACAATGACTGGCAGTGAAAAAGGATTAATTTTGAAACCAAAGCCGAATATTTTGCAAAAAAAGGTTCTTATGGTTTTTATTAACAATTCCTCAGATGTCGCTTTCTTTGTAATATTTTACACATTGATTAGCAGCCACCATCAGCGCTTTGAGCGCTTTGATTAAATGTGGCAGGTTTCACTAATATATCATAACTTGAGACAGGACTGTATAAAATCTATTTTTGACCCAAGCATGGTAACAAAATATATTTTTTTGAAACAGAAGTTTGAAAATCTGTATGTCAGTATAATAGCATCTTATGATGGGAAATTTCCAATCAGTAGAATCACGGGGGAGGAGCTGTTACACGAGACTCGGTTGTGGAGGATATCATGTTACAGATTTAGGATGCTACTGTTACAGTATTCCTGGATAACGTTACAACATTCGGAGGATAATAATCGCTGTCGGTGTTTTGTTTGCCAAAGAAATGGTAAAGATTTATCTCTTTTTTGCAAAAGTAAAAATTGTTTTGCTAGATCAATGGTATGTACGTCTGTTGAGACATGATTTAACCTGCGAAAGACAGTATATTGATTTCTATTAAGCGTTTAATGACAAAATTCGAAATTTTAATAGAAAATTATCTAAAAGAAGTTGATTAAAATATATTTCAACCATATTTTATGCTCATTTGCATCGATAAAAACCCTCTTTAGGCATGCACTTATAATATGAGGTAGAAAAATCACTGTGGGTCTAATTTTTCGTGGTTTTATGGAATGTTACAGTTTAGCTGGGTATGTTACAGTTGTGGGGTGCTTAGTAACTTCTGGATATGTTACAGATTTAGGATGATACATTTTGGAATACATTTTAGCAATATACAATACCAGGATAGCAAATAAAATTTAAATATCATGAATTATGCGGGATTGTTTTTGTAAGATGTAACAAATATATTATACCAAGTGCTTTTTTTTTTCTAATTTCGAAATTCTAAATCAAAATCTATATATAATAAAATGATATAAGCATTTTTAATGGAAAGCTAGTGTTCTATATCCAATGCATATAATACTACAATCACCAATTCGCACTGATTCGTCGTTTGCACTGTAATAGACTGTTCTGTTATAAACAGTACCTGTTTATGCTACATGCACTATGCTAGCAAACGATGCGTCATAGCTTCAGAAGAGCTTGGCAATGCGTGTCTTTAACAACGATTTCAATTACTAATATGCTTAAAAGAAAATATCCTCTCGGAATCGGTAATGGAGAACTTCAGAAATTAATTGACTTTCCTAACGACAACTCGCACATATGCAATAAAATTTTATTTCAGATAACAAAAGATTCTTTTGTGTTAAACATGTATACGTGTTGGAACAACCATCGAATCATAGTCTGCTTGCAGGCGCGTAGCTGCCTACAAGCAGATATACATCTGCGCAATGAAGATCTGGCAAGCATGCACAATCAAATAGGCTAATCTGAAGCATTGAATCTGTTTGGTCATAGTTAGGAGTCTATATCATTTAACAGAGGATTTTACACGCATTTCATAGTTAAAGTGCATAATGTTTCAGGATTTTTTTCTAAAAATATATGCGTCTTTGTCTTTGTGTGTATGCCGGTGCCAAGGTCTTTTCAGGACCGTGCGTCATTAGAAGGCATGTCTCAGGACTGTAATGCCCGCCATCTGGCATTGTGTAAACATGAGCACGAGCACATTAAATTCGGGTTGTTCAAAAATTAGTTGTTACCTTATAACCATAGTAACTCGCTCTCTTCTTAGATTTGAACGAAAGTAATCTATGTGTATATAAATAAAGAAACACTTAGAACATTTTTTTATTTTGCTCCGCGATATCTTTGGTGATTTATTTTGAGGTTATCAAAAAATTTAACAACCGATGTATTTAGAGATTTTTCAAACGATCGGTCAATTTGCATGGAAAAGGGATAGGAGATTTGCTCTGCATAACTTGTATCATCAACTGTTCATCATATGTGATTCTTGACATATCACAACCGACATCTTCTCCCGTTAGGTGGAATGTTCCAGTTTTTCTTTCCTGTGTTTTTAAACGTCGTTACAGCAACGCCACTCTAGTACATGTCTGACTGCCTCAAATGACAAAATAAATGTTGTTTACCAATATTTACATCTAACAACAGAATCCTGAAGAAGGAAAAAGGTATCATCCTAAATCTGTATCACATTCAGAAGCAGCACCCCACAACTGTAACATATCCTGCTAAACTGCAACATTATATCCCGCCGTTACATGACTGAAATACTGTTGAAAAACGGCGTTAAACCCAAAACAAAAAAAGCAACATTCTATAAAACCACGAAATATTAGACCAACAGTAATTTTTCTACCTCATATTATAAGTCCATGCCTGAAGAGGGTTTTTATCGATGCAAATGAGCATGAAGTACGGTTGGAATATCTTTTAATCAATTTCTTTTAGATAATTTTCTATTAAAATTTCGAATTTTGTCATAAAACGCTTGACTGACATCAATATACTGTGTTTCGCAGGTTAAGCCATGTCTCAACAGACGTGCATATCATTGATCTAGAAATATAATTTTTTATTTTTGGAAAAAGAGATAAATCTTTACCACATCTTTGGCAAACAAAACACCGACAGCTATTATTATCCTGCGAATGCTGTAACGTTATCCAGGAATACTGTAACAGTAGCATCCTAAATCTGTAACATGATATCCTCCACAACCGAGTCTCGTGTAACAGTTCCTCCCCCGTGAGAATATTTATTTGTATACTAAAGCTTTTCCAGGGTTCTCACTAGCAATTTCAAGTTGCAGTCCTGGGACTCCCAAAACTGAAAAGTTGCAGTCCCAACAACTGACTAGACTGACAGACAGACTTGAACTTTCGTCAAAACACAGGCCTCTATTGTACTGTCAAATTAAGTAAATTAATTGTAGACCGACAGACATTTTGTAATCACAACTCTTCACCCATTAATATTGTTAAGGTGAGATAAAAAGGTAAATTTATGTAAAATAGGTAAAATGTAGTCAAAAATTAATGTAGGACAAAATCACCCCTTCTTTTTATACATGTATATTGTAGATCTAAATAGAGACAGAGTATGAAATTCCTCAATAAAATGCTAAAATATGTTGAGTTTTTTTTTTCAAATTATTATGAAAGAAAAAGCTATTTCAATTGTAAGGCATCCCTGAAATGCCACAGATTTTGATAATGGTTTTAAATGTTCATTGTCAATGCATAATTTTGTTTCAAAGTATGCTATTTAATTTTATATGTTTATATATTTTATATGTGGTTTATATAATACACACCCACACACAATTTTATTAAGATTCTTGTAGATCAAAATATTGTAGCTAATAATTATATGGTCCGAGAGCTCACGGACTTTTATTGCAACAATTGAGGCCAAAAGAAGTTTATACATTTTTGGAAACAATATTTCATATCCTCCATGAAAACCCATTTCTTAAGTGTCAAAGCCGTGCCTATCTATATTTTGTTCACTTATGTTTGTGATAGGGGAGGTAAAACTCACTTGTAAAAATTTAGGGGGTATGGTAAAGTTTACGTCTACCAGTTTTTTCACTGTTTAATTACAGTAGCTATATGATTGTCAGTAAATGTATATATGTCAACCAATGTCAGCAAAAAGAAATTCATCAAAAAGGAATGAAGGGCAAACTTGATATTTAAGGTCAAAGGTCAAATTTATGTACAAATCACAAAAATTGGCATATTTGAAATTTATTTTTATTCTTAAAAATTAGTTTGTTATCATAAGTCACTCAGCTTTATATATGTAATGTGTATATATCAGTCAAAGTCAGAAATGCAAATCTTATTGCAAAACGTCAAGGTCAACCCTGATAATTGAAGGTCAAAGTTCATTTTCATGCAAAAATATGAAAAATGTTACATTTACTTTTTCTAACGTTTTTAATATGTATTCACATTGTTAGTCACTGAAGTTAATTCGTTTTAATGTCTGTATGTCAGGCAAAGTCAGCAGTGCAAAGGTAACCACAAAACCGCCAATGGTAAAGCTTATATCAAAGGTCAAAGGTCAAATATTTGTGAAAAATTGCATGAATAGCTTCCTGTTTGAAATATAACAGCTATTTCTGATCATTATTTGTAATTGCTCGTAATTTATTTTAATGTATATATGTCCGACAATGCCAGTAATAAAGATATCGTCTAAAATCAGACAAGTTCAAATGTGATATTAAGGGTTAAAGGTCATTTTCATGTAAAAGAATGAAAAAATAGCTCTTTAACTTATCTTCTTGTTAATGATATTTTGTCGATATTAATCAACAATATCAGTTCATTTTAATGTATAAAAAGTAGGCGATGTCTGATATGCACATATAATGTCAAAACATTCAAGGTCAACCATAATTTCAAAGGTCAAAGGTCAAAAAAGTGAATAATATGTTGCGATAATATCACCTGTTTGTAATAATTTTTATTGTTTAAAAGTATTTGTTTTGTCATTTTAGTAACTGATCGTTTTTCATTTTACTGTATATATGTCAGACGATGTCATGGAAGAGAAAATAAGTCAAGTTCGAACCTGGTATTAAAGGTCAGGGGTCATTTTTGTGTAAAAGATCAAATTGTAGCATACTTACTCATTACTTTGTTCAAAAATAATAGCGCTTGTTAGAATTTTCTGTTGGCAATTTATTTTAATGTATACATGTCAAGCAAGGTCAGGAATGTAGGTCTTTTCCAAATAAGGCAAAGACAAACCTATTATCAAAGGTCAAAGGTCAAATTTGCTTGAAAATTAGCCAAAAAACCCAGTATTTTTGCTATGATTTTTCATTATTTTTTGAGGGTATTTAAAAACTATTAACTAATTACTATTCATTTTAAAGTATATATAACAGATGATATCATTCTTGAAATAATAATAAAAAATTAGTCAAGGTCAAATCTGACATTAAAGGTTAAAGGAGAGGGCCTTCAAAAAACAAGCCATTATGAAAAAAAAACTGGCTGGAACAAGTTGGGGAGTAAATGCAAAGATCCTCTGCCAGTCTACACAGGCAACGTACGGTACATAGCAGAGTACGCATCAACCTCATTGGTACCTGCTTCCAAAACCAGTAAAGATAAACTGGACAAGGTTAAATTTCAGGTCTGAGGATAATCCCGGGGCAATGAAAACAACTCAAATAAAATAAATCGAAAAGACAGCCAACCCTGAACAATTAGAGACAAGACGAGAGTACAAAGCTTTTGTCCATGCAGAAAAGGCAAAGAGACTATCATCCCACCCACTCCACTCAAAATTCGAATGCAGAACCAAGAACAGACTGAAAAGACAGAGTCTTAACCACATCGTCAAAAAACTGCAAAAAGGGAAAGCAGCAGCACTGGACACAGAGGCAGAGCCGCTCGAGCCCAATGAATGGGTTCCCAGACAATGCGCTCCCAAGATCAGATTGGAGGTGCCATGAGTAGAAGAAAAGGGAAAGCAACATCAGGCTTACCAACAATCTCTTACGCTATAAATGGTCAATAACCGCTATCCAGCACACTCTTGCATCCAAGAATATACCAATGGATCAGTGGAAAGGGCAGTTCAGAAAGCTTGGGGTGGTGCCTACATCAAAATTTCAGACAGCTCCTCCTTCATACTCCCTCATACAGTCGGCAAGAGATACTCCAACTACAGATCCAGATGCAAGCCCTCACATCGGCGACACTCGAACAGTATGAGCGAGGAGAAAAGGGACAATATATTCCTAACAGACCCCAAGTCAGCTCTCCAGGCTCTCTCAGCATGTCCATCAGACAACTTAATCAGACAGCTGTTGAAAAACATCAATCTCCTGCCTGAGAACAACAATGTAACATTTCGATAGATTCCTGCACATGTGGGCACAAACTTGCAAAGACAGCAACCAGACAAATACAGCCCCAACCTCAAACTTCATACAGGGAAGCTCAGACTCTGTGGAAGGACAGCTTTGCGTCAGACTGAAAGAACATTGATGGAGGTTACCTGCCAAATCAGGACTGTCTACACTAGCTAAACAGCCAATTAACTGTCTTCCGTCTGCGCACTGAAGACTGTGGCCTGAGAAAACATATGAAGAAGCTGGGAGTTGCAGTGAAAGCTAAATGTCAGTGCGGATCAGAGGAACAAACACACGTTTTACATTCTGCAGAGCTGTTCCTATTTGGAAAAGCACGCCAGAAAGTTTGGCCATCAGACATCCCATTTGAGACCAAGCCGTGTAGAGATATCAGCGACCTGCAGAATACGGCGCAGTTCATTGCCGCATCTAATCATAAAATATAAAACGGCCATAAGAAGATGGAAGGCAGTGAGGAAGTAAGGAAGTAAAGGCTAACATTAAAATGAATTAACATCAAGTTATAACAAGATATGTTTGAAAAAGAAATAAAATAACAGTGCTATCTTTTGAATTAATTACCCGAAAATGAATTTTAAACTTTAACATCAGGGCCGATCTAGACTCATGTCTTATGATATCTCCATTGTTGACATTGACCCATATATATACATGTATGAAACTTCAAGGAATAACCATAAGATATTAATAATGATAAAATACCTTTAAACAATGAAAGTATTGCAAAAATGCTACTTTTTTGCGATCTTTCACGCAAATTTCACCTTTTACCTTTGATATAAGCTTTACCAATCACTGTTTTCGAAATTAGATCTGCATTGCTGACATTGATTTACAAATAAACATAAGACAGAATTATTTTCAATGAACAAGATAATTTGTAACGAAGAAGAAATTAAAAATGCTGTATTTTGAATTTTTACATGAAAATGACCTTTGACCTTTAATTCAGGTTTGACATTGACTTATTTTTCATTATTATTTCAACAGTGATATTGTCAGTTGTATATACTTTAAAATGAATACTGATCAGTTTTACTAGTAGTGACAGAAATAACCTACACAATAAAGAATCAAAGCCTTGAAATGTCTGATGGTTGCGGGTTTTGGTAGATTTATATTTCTATTTAAAATGCCAGTCTATGAATATACATGGAATGAGAAACAAATATAAATTTAATGTGCCTCATATCTAAGATGAACTCTGCCTGACCCAGCTTGTGATGTAACCATGGGCTAGAATACCTTGATAGATCTTATATAATCTAAATGGTCAGTGTGAGTGGATACAGGTTGAATAAGAACTGCTTGTTTATTGATAATTCATCCGCACTGTTCATGAATGGGACTATTTTGTGTAGCACATGAACATCTTTTGGATGTGATTCGGAATAAAATAAAGATGCTATGATTGTCAGAAATACGTTTTAACTTTGGTAGCGGGATAAACCCGCAACCAAAAATCATTGCAAAATTCTTGTTATTTTGCGAATTCTTACACAAATTTGACCTTTGACCTTTGATAATAGATTTGCCTTTGACTTATAAGGATAAGACCTACATTTCTGACCTTGCTTGACATGTATACATTAAACTAAATTACTAACAGTGAATTATAACAACAAGCTATTTTTGATCAAAGTAATGAGTCAGTATGGTAAAGGTTGTGATTTTTTATATAAAAGTGACCCCTGACCTCCAATACCAGGTTTGACCTTGACTTATTTTCTCTTCCATGACATCTTCTGACATATATACAGTAAAATGAACAACGATCAGTTACTAAAATGACAAAACAAATACTTTTAAACAATAAAATTATTACAAATAGGTGATATTTTGGCAACATTTTACTCACTTTTTTTGACCTTTGACCTTTGATATTATGGCTGACCTTGAATGTTTTGAAATTATATGTGCATACTAGACATCGCCTAACATTTATACATTAAAATGAACTGATATCGTTGACTAATATCGACAAAATATTATCAACAAGAAGAAAAGTTAAAGAGCCATTTTTATCATTCTTTTACATGAAAATGACCTTTGACCCTTAATATCATATTTGAACTTTTCTAATTTCAGACGATATCTTTATTACTGACATTGTGGGACATATATACATTAAAATAAATCACGTGCAATTACAAATAATGATTAGGAATAGCATTTATATTTCAAACAGGAAGCTATTCATGCAATTTTTCACACAAATTTGACCTTTGACCTTTAATATAAGCTTTACCCTTGGCAGTTTTGGGGTTACATCTGCACTGCTGACTTTGCCTGGCATACAGACATTAAAACAAATTAACTTCGGTGACTAATAATGTGAATACACATTAAACAGATTAAAAAAGTAAAGGTAACATTTTTCACATTTTTGCATGAAAATGAACTTTGACCTTCAGTTATCAGGGTTGACTTTGACGTTTTGCAGTAAGATTTGCATTTCTGACTTTGGCTGTTATATACACATTACATAAGTAAAAATGAGTGACTTATGATAACAAACTAATTTTTAAGAATAAAAATAAATTTCAAATATGCCAATTTTTGTGATTTGTACATAAATTTGACCTTTGACCTTAAATATCAAGTTTGCCCTTCATTCCTTTTTGATGAATTTCTTTTTGCTGACATTGGTTGACATATTTACATTTAACTGACAATAAGATAGTTACTGTTATTAAACAGTGAAAAAACTGGTTGTCGTAAACTTTACCCTACCCCCTAAATTTTAGCCAGTGAGTTTTACCTCCCCTATCACAAACATAAGTGAACAAAATATAGATAGGCACGGCTTTGACACTTAAGAAATGGGTTTTCATGGAGGATATGAAATATTGTTTCCAAAAATGTATAAACTTCTTTTGGCCTCAATTGTTGCAATAAAAGTCCGTGAGCTCTCGGACCAATAGGCTTATGTAATAACCATTGATCTTGTATACCTAAGGCTCAAACTTAGTGTTTAAGATTTTCTATATTATCAAAATCTTTGTGTAATTTAAAGATTGGTATTCCTCCTTATAAATGGAATAAGGTATGTTTAATCTGGTTACAGAGCAATTTTCAGACAAACATTTTTATATATTTATATCAGGTCACAGCCTGCTGATGAAGATCCTCAGCTTATACAGAGGTCAGGGCTGAGCTGTGTGCTGATTCAAAAGATGCTAATGACAGTGGATAATCCATTCTGAGTTGTTCTAGGACAATTCACCAACGTTTCAAAACACTGATGGAACTGAAGGCAGTACATGTACTGGTGTCTGGCCTGTGATTTCAAGTATAGTATGTATTGACTAAGTTAGTCGCAATGTTTCCTAAATGCAGACTTTATTATAATTCAAACCATGCTAGATTTTAATTTTACTCAAAAGGAAATAAAGGAGAACAATAAATAAAATCATGCTTGCAAAATATACATAAACCAATTTGATACTGGGTAACCCTGAATGGAGGCACTTCATTTACAATCATTTGAAATGGATCAGTCTGATTTTGGTTCGGTTTGAAATTTTCAACATGTTCAATTTTGATAATTTGCATGCCTAGCTCAGAATATATAGCACTAGACTATGAATCAAGAAAAGTTGTAAGTTTGATCCCTTGGCTATGCATGCAATGTCTTTAACAGTTTGAGAGAAGAACATGTCTGAAGTCATTTGTCCAACATTTCTTACTCATTTACAATGGGAAATTGTCTGTGAGCACAAGTAATTTCTAGTAAAGAATGCTAGTGGAGGCTACAAGATTGAAAATAGGCTCGAATTGTGCACTTTTTAGAAGAGTTTGGATCTTTATCTGATACATTACTATTATATATAAGGAAACATTTTAGATGTAGAACCCACCTCTACCAACCCTTTTATGGTAAATTATAAGGGTCAGAGTTATGTCCCTTGAAATCATTTATAAAAGGCATTGGTATACAAAACCCACCATATACTTATTTATGTAATACAAATGTCCCATCATTTTATGTGAAATGTGTATCGGAGGAAATTATTAATCAGTCTGGGTGTTCAGAAATGAAATAAATGTGCATATTTGAGAGTTACGGCCCTTGAATTTGTCAAGTTATAGAAAAACTGGACAACACTTATACTGGTACATTTAAAGTTCGGTTTTTGAATAGTTTTTTTCAGCTATCTTTCCAAAAACGATATTATAAGTAGTGAAGGGCATGCTCATGGGTTGGGAAAACCAATTTTTATGACCCCCTTCGGAGAAGGAGGGGTATATTGTTTTGCAGATGTCGGTCGGTCGGTATGTTGACCAATCGGTTTCCGGATGATAACTCAAGAACGCTTGGATCTAAGGTCGTGAAATTCGATAAGGAGGTTGGTCATGATCAGCAGATGACCTTTATTGATTTTAAGATTAGTAGGTCAAAGGTCAAGGTCACATTGACCCGAAACAGTTAAATGGTTTCCGGACGATAACTCGAGAACGCTTAGGCCTAGGATCACAAAACTTAATATGAAGATTGATCATGACCTGCAAATTATTCTTGATTATTTTGAGGTAAGTAGGTCAAAGGTCAAGGTCACAGTGATCCGGAAAATTTAAACTGTTTCTGGACGATAATGTAGAAATGTTTTAGCCTAGTATCACGAAACTTGATAGAGAGGTTGATCATGACCAGCAGGTGACCCCTATTGATTAAGAGGTCAAAGGTCATGGTCACATTGACTAATAACATGTCTACAATTTCAAGATGATAACTCAAGAATGCTTGGGCCTAGGATCATGAAAGTTGATAAGAAGGTTGGTCATGACCAGCAAATGACCTCTATCGATTTTGAGATTAGAAGGTCAAAGGTCAAGGTCACAGAGATCCAGAACAGTTAAACGGTTTCCAGATGATAAATTAAGAACGCGTGGGCCTAGAATCACGAAACTTTTAAAGGATTGTTTATCATGACCAGCAAATGATTCCTGTTGATTTTGATATTAGTAGGTCACAGCGATCCGGAACAGTTGAACCGTTTCTGGATGATAACTTAGAAACACTTTGGTCTATGATCACAAAACTTGATAGGAAAGTTGAACATGACCAGCAGGTGACCCCTATTGATGTTGAGGTCAGTAGGTCAAAGGTCAAGATCACACTGACCAAGAACAGGTTTACGGTTTCCAGATGATAACTCAAGAAAGCTTGGGCCTAAGATCATGAAAGTTGATAAGAAGGTTGGTCATGACCAGCACTGGACCCCTATGGATTGTGAGATCAGTAGGTCAGAAGTCAAGATCACAGTGATCCAGGACAGTAAACGGTTTCTGGACGATAACTCTGCCTAGAATCACGATTTTTGAAAGTGTGGGTGATCATGACCAGCAGATGACCCCTGTTGATTTGAGATCAGTAGGCCAAAGGTCAAGGTCACATTGACCCAGAACAGTAGAACATATTTTGCCAAATAACTATAGAATGTCTAAGATCAGATTTGATACAGAGGTCACTTATGACTGGTAAATTACCCACAATTATTGATTTGAGGTCAGTACGTCAAACATCCAGTGCTCTGTGACCAAATAATTTCTGTTCCTTGTGCAAATACTGAATGCATCAGCGGGTGGGGGCATTTCATGTTCTACGAGCTCTTGTTTCATATTACAGTATGTCTGTCTGTCTACCTCTACCTGTCAGTGTCCTAACACATCAAATTCTTGCCTTTCACACTGTTATTTCAAATTTGTTTAAATTTGCGTAAGTATCATTCCATTTGATCAGGGTCAAGAACACGTTCAAACCCTCAGATCAAGGTCAGATGTGAATAAAGGCCAATAAATTATATAAACATAGCTTGTCATGTTACAAAAGCTTTAAGATGTTCCATTAAAGTAAGCTTATCATTTACATGACATGGTTTTATTGTCTAGCCCGCTTGCGGAAGTGAAGACATAATTGTCCAAATGGCTGTTCGGTGTATGTGCGTCCGTCCGGATTTGTTTGTCCGGACCATAACTTTGACTTGCATGGAGCAATCTTGTTTATATTGGGCATGAATGTTAACCGCAGTGAAGCGGAGTGTCATGCGCAAACCCCAGGTTCCTATCTCAAAGGTCAAGGTCACACTTAGATGTCAAAGGTCAAATTCAATAATGACTTTGTCCGAGCATTTCTTCTTCATGCATGGAGAGATTTTGATGTAACTTGGCACAATTGTTCACCATCATGAGACAGAGTGTCATGTGCAAGAATCAGGTCCCCAGGTCTAAGGTCAAGGTCACACTTAGAGGTCAAAGTTTACAAGAGTGACAACTTTGTCCAGAGCATTTCTTCTTCATGCATGGAGGGATTTTGATTTAACTTGGCACAAATGTTCACCACAATGAGACAAGAGTGTCTTGCACAAGAACCAGGTCCTTAGGTCTAAGGTCAAGGTCACTCTTAGAGGTCAAAGGTCAGATACAAGAATTACTTTGTCCGGAGCATTTCTTTTTCTTGCATTGAGGGATTTTGATGTAACTTGGCACAATTGTTCACCATCATGAGACGGAGTGTCATGCGCAAGAACCTAGAATTACTTCCCTTTGTTGTTACTATAAATAGCTTATTTCGTAAATTTTTTTATGCCCCCCTTCGAAAAAGGAGGGGTATATTGTTTTGCAGATGTCGGTCGGTCCGTCTGTCGGAATGTAGACCAATCCGTTTCCGGATGATAACTCAAGAACACTTGGGCCTAGGATCATGAAAGTTAATAGGGAGCTTGATCATCACCAGCAGATGACCCCTATTGATTTTGAGGTCTGTATGTCAAATGTCAAGGACACAGTGACCCAAAATAGTAAAATGGTTTCCGGATGATAACTCAAGAACACTTGGGCCTAGGATCATGAAAGTTAATAGGGAGGTCGGTAATGACCAGCAGATGACCCCTATTGATTTTGAGATCTGTATGTCAAAGGTCAAGGTCACAGTGACCCTGAATAGTAAAATGGTTTCCGGATGATTACTCAAGAACACTTGGGCCTAGGATCATGAAAGTTGATAGGGAGGTTGGCCATGACCAGCAGATGAACCTATTGATTTTGTCAAAGGTCAAGGTCACAGTGACCAGGAACAGTAAAATGGTTTCCAGGCAATAACTCAAGAACGCTTGGGCCTAGTGTCAGGAAAATTGATAGTTAGGTTGGCCATGACCAGCAGATGACCCCTATTGATGTTGAGGTCATTAGGTCAAAGGTCAAGGTCACATTGGCCACGAACAGTTAAACGGATGATAACTCAAGAACACTTGGGCCTAGGATCATGAAAGTTGATAGGGAGGTTGGCCATGACCAGCAGATGAACCCTATTGATTTTGTCAAAGGTCAAGGTCACAGTGACCAGGAACAGTAAAATGGTTTCCAGGCAATAACTCAAGAACGCTTGGGCCTAGTGTCAGGAAAATTGATAGTTAGGTTGGCCATGACCAGCAGATGACCCCTATTGATGTTGAGGTCATTAGGTCAAAGGTCAAGGTCACATTGGCCACGAACAGTTAAACGGTTTCTGATCTTATTGTCCAAAACCATAGGGCCTAGGGCTTTGATATTTAGTGTGTAGCAAAATCTAGTGGTCCTCTACCAAAATTGTTCAGATTATTTCCCTGGGGTCAAATATGGCCCCACCCCAGGGGTCGAATGGTTTATATAGACTTATATAGGAAAAAACTTTGAAAAACGTCTTTGTCCAAAACCACAGGGCCTAGGGCTTTCATATTTTGTATATGACATCATCTAGTGGTCCTCTACTAAGATTGTTCAAATTATTCCCCTAGGGTCAAATATGGCTCCGCCCTGGGGGTCACATGATTTACATAGACTTATATAGGGAAAAACTTTGAAAATCTTCTTGTCCAAACCACAAAGACTATGGCTTTGATATTTTGTAATGTAGCATCATTTAGTGGTCCTCTACCAAGTTTGTTCAAATTATCCCTCTAGGGTCAAATATGGCCCCGCCCCAGGGGTCATATGGTTCATATAGACTCATACAGGGAAAAACTTAGAATCTTCATGTCCATAACTTACATCATTCAAATTTGGGCTACATGTATAGTTTTGAGTGGCAAGATGAACCTTGACATGAGTTGACCTTGATCTTGACCTTGTGACCTACTTTCACGTTTCTGTAGCTACAGCCTTCAAATTTGGACCACATGCATAGGTTTGTGTACCGAAAAAAACTTTGACCTTGTTATTGACCTAGTGACCTACTTCCACATTTTTGAAAATACAGGCTTCAAATTTGGACCACATGCATAGTATTTTGTTCCAAAATTAAACTTGACCTTGATTTTGACCTAGTGACCTACTTTCACATTTCTCAAGCTACAGCCTTCAAATTTGAACCACAAGCATAGTTTTGTGTACTGAAATGAACTTTGATCTTGAGATTGACCTAGTGACCTACTTTCACATTTCTGAAGGTACAGGCTTCAAATTTGGACCACTTGCATAGTTTTGTGTTCTGAATTAAAATTTGACCTTGATTTTGACCTAGTGACCTACTTTCACATTTCTCAAGCTACAGCCTTTAAATTTGAACCACATGCATAGTTTTGTGTACCGAAATGAACTTTGATCTTGAGATTGACCTAGTGACCTACTTTCACATTTTTGAAGCTACAGGCTTCAAATTTGGACCGCATGCATATTTTTGTGTTCTGAATTGAAATTTGATCTTGAGATTGATCCAGTGACCTACATTCACATTTCTGAAGGTACAGGCTTCAAATTTGGACCACTTGCATAGTTTTGTGTTCTGAAATAAAATTTGACCTTGATTTTGACCTAGTGACCTACTTTCACATTTCTCAAGCTACAGCCTTTGAATTTGAACCACATGCATAGTTTTGTGAACCGAAATGAACTTTGATCTTGAGATTGACCTAGTGACCTACTTTCACATTTTTGAAGCTACAGGCTTCAAATTTGGACCGCATGCATATTTTTGTGTTCTGAATTAAAATTTGACCTTGATTTTGACCTAGTGACCTACTTTCACATTTCTCAAGCTACAGCCTTCGAATTTGAACCACATGCATAGTTTTGTGTACCGAAATGAACTTTGATCTTGAGATTGACCTAGTGACCTACTTTCACATTTCTGAAGCTACAGCCTTCAAATTTGGACCGCATGCATATTTTTGTGTTCTGAATTGAAATTTGACATTGATTTTTACCTATTACCTACTTTCACATTTCTCAAGCTACAGCCTCCAGATTTGAAGCACATGTATAGTTTTGTCTACCGAAATGAACTTTGACCTTGAAATTGATCTAGTGACATGCTTTCACATTTCTCAAGCCACAGCTTTCAAATTCGGACCACATACACATTGTTTTGTACCGAAATGAAATTTGACCTTGATTTTGACCTTGAGCTAGTCTTGAAATTTAGAACAGTCAAAAATGGCTCAGTGGATGGTGCCAAGATCACTCTGTAATCTCTTGTTAGGTTAATAGATTAAAGGTCAAGGTCTGATTAAACCAGAATGGTAGAACTTTTGTTTACAGTGAGCATATAATTTCTGTACCTTGTGCAATTACTGAATGCATCAAGGGGGGCATTTCGTGTTCGACGAGCTCTTGTTATTACTGGTTGTAGGGAAAAATCAAGACCACTTTTCTGTAGTACAACATGCATGTTACATCCGATTTTGAGGTGTATTTTGACCTATCTCTACTGGTAAGGATTTTTATATATATTCAACATTTATGATACGTAATAGGTATATGTGTGTGGTTTGAAACTTAATTTATCAAATATTTGTGAACAATGGTTTTCAAAATCACCATTTCTGCATAAATATCACATGAAAATAAAATTCTACCTAGAAAAGTTATTGCTCAATGAAAAATAATTAACCTATTGTTATTGTAAGGGTAGTAATTCATAAAATATTATTAAGAGTTATAGTCCTTGTGTCTATTGATATGCATGGGTGCTGATGATGTAGTACAATTATTCAAAGTTGGAGTAAAATCATTTTGGTAATAATAAAAACAGAGCGAAAGTGCATCAAAACTTTAACCTAAAACTTTAAGTAACAAGTGCACCGCCTTGCGGGTGCTGACGCTCATCTGATTTTTTGTATAATAGAAAAATAGTCCTACCCATGATTTTCTAAGTCCAAAAAGGGCCATAATTTTTACAAAAATCAGGATGGAGTTATGTTTCTTGATGTACAGTGTCAGCTTATGAAGGCGAACAACTGTTGCAAGTTCCAAAGCAAAAGCTTTGATAGTTTAGGAGAAAAGTTGACCTAAACATAAAACTTAACCAATAAATCTGATATTTTCTAAGTCCAAAAGGGGCCATAATTCTTGCAAAAAGCAGGACAGGGGTTATGTTTCTTGCTGTACATGGTCAGCTTATGATGGTGAACAATTGTTGCAAGTTTTAAAGCAATAGCTTTGATAGTTTATGAAAAAAGCTGACCTAAACATAAAACTTAACCAAGAAATCTGATTTTCTAAGTCCAAAAGGGCAATAATTCTTGAAAAAAGCAGGATGGGGTTATGTTTCTTGATGTACAGTGTCAGCTTATGATGGTGAACAAGTGTTGCAAGTTTCAAAGCAATAGCTTTGATAGTTTAGGAGAAAAGTTGACCTAAACATAAAACTTAACCAAGAAATCTGATATTTCCTAAGTCCAAAAGGGGCCATAATTCTTGCAAAAAGCAGGATGGAGTTATGTTTCTTGCTGTACAGGCTATTGATGGTGAACAAATACTGCAAGTTTCAAAGCAATACCTTCGACAGTTTAGGAGAAAAACTGACCTAAACATAAAACTTAACCAGGCAACGCCGACACCGATCAAGTGATGACAATAACTCATCTTTTTTTTTCTTCAAAAAATCAGATGAGCTAAAAGGGGGAATGATTCATAAAATATAGGTGTCAGAGTTATCGTCCTTGTGTCAAATGATGTAGTTGATGATGCTGAACATTTACTTTAAGTCTGGAATAAATTCCTTTTGGAATAACAGACAAATAGTGAAATGCATCAAAATTAACATGAAATTCTAAGTAAAAGGGGGGGGGGGGCATAATTTATGAAATATTGGTGCCAGAGCTATGGACCTTGTGTCTCCTCATCTGGGTGATGATGTCAAACAACTGTTTTCAGTTTGAATCAAATCCATTTGGTAATAACTGAGATAGTGGGAAAGTGCACCAAAACTTTAACCTGAAATTTTAAGTAACAAGAGGGTCATGATGACCCTGGATCGCTCACTTGAGAAATATGAGCTACATGTTTCAAATGTCAAACTGATGATTTTTAGAAATTTTTTGGAAGATTTTCCAATGTACAATCAAGTAACCCCTGGGGCGGGGCCAATTTTACCCCGGGGGTCATGATTTGAACAAAGTTTGTAGAAATCTACTGCAATGTTACATATCAAATATCTAAGATCTAGGCCTTCTGGTTTATTTTTAGCAAATTTATGAAGTTTTCCCTATGTAAAATCAACACGCCATGTACCCGGATAATCTTAACTCTGTTCAGCAACCCTAACTCAGTGCCAACATGGCGGATGTAAAGCCAATACAACTTTGTTTTCTGTGTAATTATGATGTATAAAGGAATGTTTCTGTTGTTATATCTATATACATTGATCAAGTGTATATTTATTTCAAAATGTATCATGTTAAATATATCAACCCTTGTGATTTCAGGTGGAAAAACGACGAACAAGGCAACTTTTTCAATGAAAACTTTTACAAAAAATCTTTAAAAATACTTCTATGCTTTTGATGCCTCGACTATTTTGTTGTTTGAAAGCAAATATATACTGCTTTATAGGCCCGTTTACACTATGTTGTTAACCCACTGCATGCTGACGCAATACATGTTCAAATGTACTGACAGCAAGAAAAGGGATAAAAACCTAACTTTGATTTGATAAAAACCGAACTCAGTTTACATGAGGAATGGATAAAAACCTAACTTACACGAAAATGTGTGACGGATAAACACCTAACTGACTAATATTCTATAGAAATGAATGAGTTGACATGTACATGGTCTGATTATTGTAAACATTATAAGTGGTATTGTCTTCAAACTTTGTCATTAATTTTACAAGATGTTATATGTATGCCCACTACAGTCAAATATATTTTCTTTATTTTAATATTATGCAAATAGCAATGTTTGGAAAAGTCTGGATAAACCCTAAAAAATAACTCAGTATAAAAGTCAAAATTATTATATTTACATAAGAAATTATTTAATATCACCGATGTTCGAAGTTCTGTAGTACCCCCCCACACTCCAGCTTTCCCCCCACCCACCCACACACACACACACTGTTTCAGAAGAATTGTGTTTGTTTCAAATCTTGTATATGGTATAGTGTAAGAGATTTTTATAGAGGTGCTAATGGAATATTTTTGATATTGTTTAAATGAGATTAGATTTATGATTAATTATTAAATATGATATTTTTCAGAGGGTAAATAGGGAAGAAAAGTGTGTATGTGTTGTGTGGTAGGGGTGATGCATGGATTGACGGGACAGGGGTGTGGGTAACCTTACATTTTTCACTTGTCCACGGACACTTAAAAATCTACTTGTCCATTGTCAAATTTCATTTGCTCTGATTTGTAATATTAAACCTTCATGAAAGCGCAAATAGACTAGAGATCGAGTTCTTTATTTAGGACAATGAAAAGAAAAGCATGTCACAGTAACTGTGGTAAAAGATAAGCTGTTGAAATATTTGCCTTTTAACGTTTATAAAAGTCTGAAATTGCGAAAGCAGTGTTCGGGATCTTTTGAGGTCATGCCCGAAACACTGCCCACGCAATTCTGCAAAGCCAGATGAATTCAGAGAAAGACTCTTAATACGTTCCGACTTGTTTTAGTCATACTTGCGATCTCTGTGTGCTTTTGATTTTAATTTGGCTGACTACTGGGTCAAATATTTCCTTTGACAGTGACTTATTGTCTCAGCAGTTAGAATTCTACTTACAAACTTGTCATAATGCTTTTTTAGTCCCCTACTGGTTGAAAACCAGTTTCGGGGACTATAGGAATGTACTTTTCCGTCATTCCGTTCGTCCGTCTGTCCGTCCGCCCGTCCGTCCGCAATTTCGTGTCCGGTCCATAACTCTGTCATCCATGAAGGGATTTTAATATTACTTGGCACAAATGTCCCCTCTGATGAGACGACGTGTCATGCGCAAAACCCGGACCCCTAGCTCAAAGGTCAAGGTCACAATTGGAGGTCAAAGGTCAACAGGGCTTTTTTCCTGTCCGGTCCACAACTCTCCCATCCTTGAAGGGATTTTAGTATTACTTGGCACAAATGTTCCCCATGATGAGATGATGTGTCATGCGCAAATCCCGGACCCCTAGCTCAAAGGTCAAGGTCACAATTGGAGGTCAAAGGTCAACAGGGCTTTTTTCCTGATGGTCCATAACTCTCCCATCCATGAAGAGATTTTAATATTACTTGGCACAAATGTTCCCCATGAGGAGATGATGTGTCATGCGCAAAACCTGGACCCCTAGCTAAAAGGTCAAGGTCACAATTGGAGGTCAAAGGTCAACAAGGCTTTTTTCCTGTCCGGTCCATAACTCTCCCATCTATGAAGGGATTTTAATATTACTTGGCGCAAATGTACCTCATAATAAGACGATGTGTCATGCACAACTTTCAAACCCCTAGCTCAAAGGTCAATGTCACACTTAGCAGTCAAATGTTAACATAGCATGAACAGGGTCTGTTTCGTGTCCGGTCCATAACTCTGACATTCATGAAGGAATTTTAATATCACTTAGCACAAGTGTTCCCCATGATGAGACGACGTGTCATGCACAAATCCCAGACCCCTAGCTCAAAGGTCAAGGTCACAATTGGGGGTCAAAGGTCAACAGAGTTTTTTTCCTGTCCCATCCATAGCTCTGCCATCCATGAAGGGATTTTAATATTACTTGGCACAAATGTTCCCCATGATGAGACAACATGTCATGCGCAAAGCCCAGACCCTAAGCTCAAAGGTCAAGGTCACAATTGGAGGTCAAAGGTCAATAAGGTTTTTTGCCTGTCCGATCCAGAACTCTGTCATCCATCAAGGGATTACAATATTACTTGGCATAAATGTTTCCCATGATGAGACGACGTGTCATGCGCAACACCCAGTACCCTAGCTTAAAGGTCAAGGTCACACTTTGAGATCAAAGGTCAAGAGGATTTTTTTCCTGTCCAGTCTATAACTTTGTCATGCAAAGCAGGATTTAGATATCAGTTGGCACAAATATTCCCCTGGATGAGACAACATGTCATGCGCAAGAACCAGGTCCCTAGGTCTAAGGTCAAGGTCATATTTAGAGGTCAAAGGTCAAATTCAAGAATGACTTTGTACGGAACATTTCTTCTTCATGCATGGAGGGATTTTGATGTAACTTGGACCAAATGTTCACCACCATGAGGCACCCTTGTTTTTAGAATTACGTCCCTTTGTTGTTACTATAAATAGATTTTATTGTAACTTTTTTATTACTGGCGGTAGAGAAAAATCGAGACCACTTTTCTGTGGTACAGCATGCATGTTACATCCAATTTTTAGGTGTATTTTGACCTATCTCTACCTGGTAAAGAGTTTCTCGTGGACTTATATTATATAGATTTTTTTTTTTTTTTTTTTTTTTTTTTTTAAGATTAATTTCCCTTTGTTGTTACTATAAATAACTTACATGATAACATTTTTATAATCAGCCAAAAAAATTCAGTATAAAAACAACTGTAGGTTTTTATATATATAAATTTTAATCCAAGTGTTTTGTTATAACATATTGTATAATTATATAGTACAATATTGTTTATACATCATTGACAGATATCAGTTCATTATGTTATACTGCAGTAGAGAAAATTAGGTGCCTTCCAGTAGGGGACTTTGTATTGCATGGCAATACTTCATTCACTTGTTTTTTAAGTTGTTTACCTTTCTGATGTCTTTAAATGTCCTTTTAGTTCTCTGTGTGTAACCCTTGTTTTCCTTTTTTAGTTTTAGTTACAGAATGCTATATGCTGATGATGCAAATATTGTTCTTCGGCTACTTTAAGTAGTTCTTATGTTCCCTTTAGCATGTATATGAATTCTTCTTTTATGTTTTTTTTTTAATGCATGTTGTACAATGTGACTCTTCTTATTTTTGTGTAGTGTCAGATAATTTTTTATGTTGCTTTAAATGTGCTAAATCTGTATGTGGTAAATTACCTTTTCCTTTTATTTGCTAGTACATATGTGCTATTTTGTTTTAATGCGCTGTAACATGTATGATTTGTGATTTGTTACTTATCTACTTAGAGCCAGATGCTTTATTTGCTTTAATGTGCTTTAACATATTTGCATTTTATCACAGCTGTTTTACTTATGTTGAGCTTATTTACATGTGTTTGTCAGAAAATAGCTTTAAGCTAGGGTTATACCCGTGCGAAAAAAGAACAGGAAATCCTGGGATTATCCCAGGAAGTCCCAGGACTATCCTGGGATAATTCCTGAAAATATCTCAGGAATTCCTGGGATAGTCCTGGGACTTTTCACGCCGTTAAATGGGAATGGGACAATCCCAGGATTTTCCTATGAACAGGAAAAAAACAGGACATCAGAACTATAATTTATTATATTGTCCTGTTTTCAGGAAATCCCAGGAATTCTTGAAGTCAGGATATTCCAGGACAATTGTCCTGTCTTCAGGAAATCTCAGGACAGTTGTCCTGTATTCAGGAAAACCTAGAACCTTGTAAACATTTGAAATTCACTTTGGCGGGAAATACAGTAAACAAATTGATTGTTAAATTTCAGTAGTGTTTATGTGAACAGTAAGAGTATTATGCAAGGATTATCATTTCCTAATATTGAAAAATATTTTGTTGTTAAAAAGCATACATCACTACACAATCTGTCATAGCAGAAATATAAATTTCTTGGCACATCATAAATCAGCTCAAATATTTGCACTCATGGCAAAAAAATAGGCAAAAATACTACTATTTGGTCTAAAATCATGAAATTATGAGCTTCATATTGAGCAAAAAGCTTATCATTCTATGGTCTGTTCACTAGAGTGAAACTGTTTAATCAAACATGTACAGATCACCTAAAGTGTAGTAAAACATTTCTGACTTATTTTAAAGAAAACTACTTTCTATATAATACTGTTTTGTAAAATCATTAAATGAAGGAGTTCATGTATTATTTCTAAAAGTTTATACAGAAATAATTTACTAACTTACCAAAAAATATAGAATATATTCTTGTTACACTGACAACACCATAATCACATGTGCTTATAATGATACTGTTTCTCCCGAAACATGGGTCTTCATCACCAGGATGTAATTAACTTACTAGACCATTACAAGATCATGTTTCAAATTAATTACCATTTTTCATTCTGTATCTTTTAGAAAAAGTCCTGTCTTTTTCCTGTGAACAGGACGGTTTTTCTATCAAAAGTCCTGTGTTTTAGTGTTAAAGTCCTGTCTTCAGGACTTTTTTGCAGCCTTGCTAAAAGAATCCCAGGATAATCCTGGGATTTCCTGAGAACAGGAAAATATTTCTACACGGGTATGTTTATACTTTTCCGACGTTAAATAAATCTTCTTGTATCTAAATCTTCTCTGATATTTTATCATAGTTACCGAGTTACAGTGTGCGCGAGACCTAGTCAAAGAACCCATTATCTTTATCACCTCCATACACTTGAAGCAACACACACTCTAAATGATATTTTATGTTTTCTTATTTTATACCTGAAAAAGTATGCTTGTCCACGGACACACAGAATGAAAAATGCACTTGTCCGCCGGCAAAAAAACAAGAGTTGGATAAGTTGGACATAGGAATACCACATCCCTGCAGGGGTGGGTAGATCAAAGAACTTCGATCATCAGCAGTCCATAAAAAAGCACAGACGAACAGCCGTTTTCGTTTGGTTAGGTGTTTATTCATTCTAAGTTCATATTTATCCAGCACTGTTTCCTATTCCAGTTAGGAATTATCCTCAAATTTAAACCCACCTCATAATCAATACATTTTTAAGCTATAAAAATCAATTTCAAACTTTGATACTGTTAAACATTGTCAAAGAGATATTTATGGAACTAATACATTTAATAAGTAAGGTCTTACTGCAATTTCTGGTACTTTAAAACAGTTAGAAACATAAAACATGTTCATTTTGAAGACTTTTTTCAGTACATTTTAATGAATTCTGCCACATAATGTGACACTTCGATTGGAATATTTAGTACACAAGACATTTTATCAATACAGGATATTATGACTATCAAAAGTTTTACGCTAACATTGCATACTCACATAAAAACATGAAAACAGACAAGGAAATTAACTACATACATCGTCTTTCTGTCAGCCATGTTGGCACTGAGTTAAGGTCGCTCAACAGAGTTAGGATTATCCGGGTACATGGCGTGATCAAGTAACCCCTGGGGCTGGGTCAATTTGACCCTGGGGGGTCAAGATTTGAACAAATTTTGTAGAGGTCCACTAGGCAATGCTACATGTCAAATATCTAAGCTCTATTTTTAGAAAACTTTGAAGATTTTTCTATGTACAATCAAGTAACCCCATGAGGCGGGGTCAATTTGACCCCAGCAGCCATGATTTGAATAAATTTTGTAGAAGTCTACTAGGCAATGCTACATGTCAAATATCTAAGATCTAGGCCTTCTGGTTTATTTTTAGAAAAGTTTTGAAGATTTTCCTATGTAAAATCAAGTGACCCCTGGGGTTGGGTCAGTTTTGACCCCGGGGGTCATGATTTGAACAAATTTTGTAGAGGTCCGCTAGGCAATGCTACATGTCAAATATCTAAGCTCTAGGCCTTCTGGTTCATTTTTAGAAATTTTTTGAAGATTTTCCTATGTGAAATCAAGTGACCCCTTGGGCGGGGTCAATTTTGACCCCGAGGGTCATGATTTGAATAAATTTTGTAGAGCTCTAGGCCTTCTGGTTTATTTTTAGAAAGTTTTGAAGATTTTTCTATGTACAATCAAGTAACCCCATGGGGCAGGGTCAATTTGACCCCGGGGGTCATGATTTGAACAAATTTTGTAGAGGTCCACTAGGCAATGCTACAAGTGAAATATCTAAGCTCTAGGCCTTCTGGTTGATTTTTAGAAATTTTTTGAAGATTTTCCTATGTAAAATCAAGTGACCCCTGGGGAGGAGCCAATTTTTCCCCGGGGGTCATGATTTGAACAATGTTTGTAGAAGTCTACTAGGCAATGTTACATATTAAATATCTAAGATCTAGGCCTTCTGGTTTATTTTTAGTAAATTTATGAAGATTTCCCTATGTACAATCAAATAACCCCTGGGGTGGGGTCAGTTTTGACCCCGGGGGTCAAGATTTGAACAAATTTTGTAGAGGTCCACTAGGCAATGCTACATGTGAAATATCTAAGCTCTAGGCCTTCTGGTTTATTTTTAGAAATTTTTTGAAGATTTTCCTATGTAAAATCAAGTGACCCCTGGGGCGGGGTCAATTTTGACCCCAGGGGTGATGATTTGAACAAATTTTGTAGAGGTCCACTAGGCAATGCTACATGTCAAATATCTAAGCTCTAGGGCTTCTGGTTTATTTTTTTTAAAATTTGAAGATTTTCCTATAGAAATCTATGTAAAATCAAGTGACCCCTGGGGCGGGCTCAATTTTGACCCCTGGGTCATGATTTGAACAACTTTCGTACAGGTCCACTAGGCAATGCTACATGTCAAATATCTAAGCTCTAGGGCTTCTGGTTTTTGAGAAGAAGATGTTTTAAGATTTTCCTATGTAAAATCAAGTGACCCCTGGGGCGGGGTCAATTTTGACCCCGGGGTCATGATTTGAACAAACTTGGTAGAGGTCCACTAGGCAATGCTTCACACCAAATATCTAAGCTCTAGGGCTTCTGGTTTTTGAGAAGAAGATTTTTAAAAAATTTCCTTTTGGTTGCCATGGCAACCAGAGTTCTGCATGGAATTCAATTCTTTGAACAATTTTTGTAGAGCTTCACCCAAGGAACATTCCTGTGAAGTTTGGATGAAATTGGCCTAGGGGTTTATGAGGAGATGTCATTTAAAGTAAAAGTTTACGGACGGACACTGGATGACGGACACCGGATGCCGGACGATGAGTGATCCTAATAGCTCACCCTGAGCCTTTGGCTCTGGTGAGCTAAAAAGAGGGATAATTCATGTAAAAAGAGCTGTCCAAAAGACAGCGCGCTCCACTATTAGGCGATTTGACAGAAAAATGAATTTATATCTCAATAAGAGACTTTACCTTGAAAATAACGTAAGTATAACACCTTGGTGACCTTGACCTTGGGCATAATGGGCCCAGCCCCAGCACATACTTTGTTTGTATGCTGGACAATGTTGATGTGAAGTTACAATAAGATATAAGGAATAGTAACAAAGAGATGACAGAAAAATGAAGGTTGAGGAAAAACTTTAACCTTAAAAGTAATCTTTGTATAGCACCTTGGTGACATTGACCTTGGGTAAAATGGGCCCAGCCCCTACACATACTTTGTTTGTATGCTGGACAATATGTACATAAAGTTACAGTAAGATATAAGCAATAGTAACAAAGATATGACGGAAAAACAAATGTTGCCGAGAAACTGTAACCTTAAAGATACCCTAAGTATTACACTTTGGTGACCTTGACCTTTGGTATAATAGGCCCAGCCCCTGCACATACTTTGTTTGTATGCTGGACAATGTTGATGTGAAGTTACAATAAGATATAAGCAATAGTAACAAAGAGATGACAGAAAAATAAAAGTTGCCGAAAAACTGTAAACTTAAAAATAACCAAAGTATAACACCTTGGTGACCTTGACCTTGGGTATTATGGGCCTAGCACCAGCACATACTCTGTTTGTATGCTGGACAATATTTATTTGAAGTTACAGTAAGATATAAGAGCAACAGTAACAAAGATCTGACAGAAAAACAAAGGTTGCCGAAAAACTTTAACCTTAAAAATAACCTAAGTATTACACCTTGGTGACCTTGAACTTGGGTATAATGGGCCCAGTCCCTTCACATACTTTGTTTTTATGCTGGACAAGGTTTATGTTAAGTTACAGTAAGATATAAGCAATAGTAACAAAGAAAACAAAGGTTGCCGAAAAACTTTAACCAAGCAAGCTCACGCCGACGCCGGGGCGAGTAGAATAGCCCTCCTATTCTCAGAATAGTGGAGCCAATAATGGTGTGGGAGTTATGGCCCTTGTGCCATATGATGTGGGTGATGATGAGGAATATTTTTTTTTTTGAAGTTTGAAACAAATCCATAAAGTAATAGTAGAGATAAAGAGAAAGTGTATCAAAACTTGCGGACGCGGAAGGACACCGACGCCAGGGCGAGAAGGATAGCTCTCTATACTTTGTACAGCCGAGATAAAAATTTTGGCAACTGTTACCAAACTATCCAGAGCTCTGATATGAACGTGTCAGAAATCGTGTTTACATTTAATTTTTCACTGGCGTTTAGTACAAAATGTTAGCACAGCTTTGCAAATTACAAGTTGTAGTGTAATGAGTTTCAACATAAACATCACAAGTACATTTTGTATATTTTATATGTGTTGGTGTGCAAAATACAACAAAAACTACGGTAGTGCTTTCATCCTGTCGCACTGACCTGTGTACTTTCACTCGGGGCATTAAAGGTAAGAAATATTTTCAACATGGAGCCGTAAACAAGGAAGTGAAAGTGTGTTTTGAATTTTTAGCTTGACTTTTCGAAGAAAAAGTAGAGCTATTATTGCACTCGCCCCGGCGTCGGTGTCGCCGTTGGTTAAAGTTTTTGATAAAGTCAGAAATCTCTGTTTAATTATCAAAGCTATTGACTTGAAACTTAAAATAGTTATTTACCACCAAAGTCTACACCAGAAGAAACAATCCCCATAACTCTGGTTTGAATTTTGACAGAATTATGCCCCTTTTTAACTTAGAATTTTTTTTAAAAATTTGGATAAAGTCAAATATCTCTGTTACTATCAAAGCTTTTGACTTGAAACTCAAAATAGTTATATACAATCAAAGTCTACACCAGGAGAAACAATATCCATAACTCTGATTTGAATTTTGACAGAATTATACCTCTTTTTAACTTAGAATTTTTTGTTAAAAGTCAAATATCTCTGTTAGGCGTAAAAAAAAAATTGTTTGTTTCTGGTATCCCGACCTACCCTAAATTTTTGGCCCAACCCTAAATGTTTTTATGGCCTTAGAGAATATTTTTTTCAACTTTTTAACCAAAAGTTGCAAAACTGCACTTTTTTATGCTTTAAACATGGCCAGTGATGTTAGAAATCAACTTACTGATGCTCTAAAGGCATGACCCCCTTATTTGTAATCATTTTTTGACACAAAAATAATTTCCGAAAAGTCTCCCTTAATAAAAAAAAATCCCCCCCCCCCCCAAAAAAAATTCCGACCTACCTACCCTAATTTTTTGGAGCATGTTACCGGGCGAAACAAAGAATTTTTTTTTTTTAGGCCTTAACTGTTAAAGCTTTTGACATGAAACTCAAAATAGTTATTTACTATCAAAGTCTACACCAGGAGACACAATTCCCATAACTCTGATTTGAATTTTGACCCGAGTTATATCCCTTTTTAACTTAGAAGTTTTTTTACTGGCAAAGCTCTAATTCAGAGTCAAGCACTGAGAAAAGTCGAGCGCGCTGTCTTACGGACAGCTCTTGTTAGTTGAATAATTCACCATTGTTGTATGATTAATTCTAGTGTATCCATTCTAGTATCATTTGAAATGATGAATTTAATTTATCTGCAGTTGTGCAAATCGATTCATACATAGAAACAGCATCGTTTACTAAGTTTTAGTTTGTTTACCTGCAAAAGTTCTACATGCATTTTTCTGTAATGTTTTTTTGTTTTGTTTGGTTAGGGTTTAACGCCGTTTTTCAACTATATTTCAATCATGTAATGGCGGGCAGTTAATCTAACCAGTGTTTCTGGATCCTGCACCAGTACAAACCTGTTCTCCACAAGTTACTGCCAACTTCCCAACATGAATCAGAGGTGAGGACTGATGTCATACACAATATTGTTTATCAAATAGTCGCGGAGAACTCATGACCCCTCGATCTGAAGATCCACGCACTACCTACTGTACTGTACATGTACATCATTTCACTTAAGGAATGTACAAAAATATTAAATGCACCAATTTTCAGTATAACAATAAATTGAAATAATGTCAGTCATACATTTTTTAAAAGATTTTGCAGGACTAATTTCCAAAGTATCAGCTCAGTGTAGTCCCGTAAGGATAAATGCACAGTCTAGCCAGAATTGGTCCAGACCTAAAAGGCTAAATACCAGACGCACACTTTGTTTTCTTGTATTGTATTCTTGTTTTGTTAATTGATATTTTTTCTATACAAATTTGAATAAACATTTGATAATTAGCATGAGTTTATATGATATCTGAATAGTAAAATTTTAAATCATTTTCAACAAAGATTTCTAAACTTGAGTTGAAATTTAAAAAATCTCAGAATTTATTTATTTCTCGGTGAGGACAGTCGGTGACAGGTAGCTCAGTTGGTTAGAGCACCCCAGACATCGAAGTACAATGTCATGGGGAGGTCTCAGGTTCGAATCCTGACCTTGCACTTGTCCATCATATAACCAATTATGTCAATTTACACTTACAAATTTTAACACATAAAACTTCAATTCTACATGTACATTTTGATCTTATAATTTTTTTCATAACACAGCACATTTAGAAAGTGTTTCGAGCATTTTGCCATGGAAAACTGACGAGACTGATTTTTTGAGTTATTGTTATAAATTTTGTTGTTGAGCACAGTATCCTATTTACTTAGATATAATGTTACTGTTTAAATACATGAAACAGTAGGTATAATTTACTTAGGTAACATTTAGATTTTTTCAACTGAGAAACAGGCATGTCCCATGCTTTTAAACTGCAGGCCAACAGGTAATACAAACTGGAACATGTTTGTTTTATTTGTACAAACATTTCTGTTGTAATTTTAAGAGTAATCAAACTCATTAGTCTACTTTAGATGAATAATGACCAAGATACTAGCATCAGTATATTACATTTTTGTAAAGGTCACTGTACATAATCCTTGTATACTTCTCAATCTGCTGCATGAGCTGTCAAAAAATTGTAGTGATTATAGAAATAATGGAATCTTTTGAAACTAAGTGACATCGTTATTTTTATATCAAAATAAATTGTGAAAAATTCAATTTCAGAAGAAAGGGACTTAATTTAAACATATTGCTTTGTGTTTTAAATGGTATGGTTGACATAATATTTACTGAAAGTTTTGGTGTAATATAACACTTATTGAATGGCTTGCCGGTCAGTATTCATAACTTATTACATACTCGTTTCTATTTCCCGTTAAGTTACACTGGTACCGGAAACGTCAATATTTTTCCATACACTGACGCCTGAATTTCATATCGGGTGCATGACATAATTCAGTGTGTGTTGTTGCACTATTTTTTCTATTTAGTTCAGTATTGTCAATCCTATTCAGGCTATTGAACATATATATGATATTTACATAATATTTATACGTGTAGATGCGTATGTAATAAAAAGGTTATTATCTTTGCATCATGAAATATGTACTCGTTCTTCAGCGGAAGAATATTGCGCTCCTAAAGTCGCGCAATATTTCCGCTGAAGAACTCGTGCATATTTCCCGATACAAAGCTAATAACCTATAATTAGCCTTATTTTTACTATTGACCAGCAAATATATACTTCAATCAATAATTATATTGTATTGAAGTTGTCTGTGCTAAGGATTTTATAAGTTTACCCGAAGTGTATTTGTTTGATATGTTATCCCTCCATGTTTAGTAGACCTGTTAGGCCTAATTATTAAAAAAAAATAGACTGCAAAATATAGTATGTATGAACTTTAATATATGTACAAATATAACTGTAATTTACAAAGGTGGTTGCTTTTCACTCATGAAAGTGATGTTGAAAACTGAAATCCTGTCAGTATTATATTGTCCATGATTCATACAAACAATAAGTACTTTTTAGCATTTCCAGTTAGGAGTAGCAGAGAAATAACTCACTCTTTCATATGTGTTAACATATGTCATATTTTCATCCTGCTTATTGCCAGTGATGTTTGTTTTAACCATGTCTTAAATGTCTTAATGTATAATCTTAACTTAATGTTTTAGTTACAGGTTTTGTGTTTTTTAATTGCTTTATCGTCTTTTGTTTTATAGTCGGAAAATAGCATAATGCTAGCTAATGTTATATGTTTATAAGACCGACTCAAAATAAAGTTTCTTGTATCTTGTATCTTCGATCTGTCAGTGTTGCACCAAGGGAAGGACTAAACTATCAGAATTGCAATATGTAAACTTAGAGAAAGTGTTTGGTTATTAACACTTTGAACAGAATATGATATACATGTATATTGACATGGGTGCCAGCTCAGGTATATCATGTCACACAGTATTCCTTCTTGATGACATGACTTAAGCACTCTATTTGTGCATCCTTTAGACATTTAGGACATTGATCTTTATGATATCTATAAGTCTTCCAATCCATGTTTAATATACCATATAGCGTGGCAATACTATAGTATAGGAAAGTGAAAGTAGATTTTCCTTTTTGTCAAAGAATAAGTCTAGAGTCAGTGTACCTGGTTTCGCACACTTTTTACACACGTCTTGAAATAAACTGAAATATGTGGAAGCAATTTATTATTTTGCATTTTCAGACAGAAGAATAGATACTTATGCACTAGGTTATTCTTCATGTGATAACTGCTCACCACTGGTAGCTCTCCAATATAGCCAGAAAGTGACCCATTATTTAGACATATTTGTACCCGGTTTTGCACAACGTGACTAATAATTCTCTAATTCTTTGTACAATATGGATATTGGTTGAATCGAAATTGCACAACACTGATACTTCTGTAGAAACTGGTTTTTTAGCTGTCATTATCATAATGATGTCGCTATAACATGCACAAACGAGGTACCCTCAGTGGTGTCTAATTTTATGCTGTCTCGGTGATACTTTTACTACACTTTTATATATCCTTGTCTTTTATCAGAATGCCTGCTTGTCGTTTAGAAAACTATAGGAACATTTAAAAAGAGACCTGGTCCCTTGATTTCACCAGTTTAAATTTCTCTTGGCAAGTATTTCATTACAAGAAACGGAAAATTCTTTGGTGTGCGAAACCGCGAACTGTGCGAAACGGGGTACACTTACTCTATGACACAAGTCAGAGAACAATAATGGTTTAAAAAGTTTAAGTAATCACAATTACTCATATTTCTTGTAATAACGTGCAAAAAATAAGTTAATTCTGAAAATTTCATCTCCTCCACAGGACTATGTTTTAGTGTATACATGTACATGTAATTATCCAAAATCGGCGATTTATCAGTTCCTACTATAGTATAGAGGTTAGACGAAATGTGTGATGTCACGCTCTATGTACAGAATGGTCGCGTACGGCAAAAATGCGCAAATTATTGCATGTTCGCACGCATTTAGTGTATTAAATGTATGATATACTGACTAGAGGTTAGGGTTACAAAATATATACATTTAAAGTACTTTTAGTTCAAATTGCTTCAATCCGGCATATACTGGAGTCTGTAATTTATACCGGCGCTCCAACTCTGCATTGAATCACAGCTGTTTCTAATCCCGAACCGTACCCATACCGTACATCCGTATTCGTAAACTATAGGTTTTGTTCGAAGAAAGGCAGAAACTTACATCGCTCTATGACATCAAAATAATTCAGAAACAGGTTATACCCGCTTATTAAGAAATCTGCCGTTTGATAATATGATATATCTCAAAGTCATTTGCTCAAACACTGAAAGAGTTTCCGTGGCATTTGTCGAGAAGCCTTTAACCTGTACTCTTCAAACTTAGTGGGATGATTGGCTAAATGGAGTGGATAACACATATTGCTTTTAAGATCAATATGTTAAAGGTAAAGGATGCGGCAGCCGAAATGATGAAATGATTTCTTCCTACAGAAATCCAGAAAAAAAAGTTTCTACAATCACACTTTCGGTGAGTTTATTCCAAATGTTCCTAAGTTGAGTGACCTTTTGATCCTCTTGTTAAATATCTCTGCCTTAAGCTGTGGACAAATACAGAATACTATCAAGAGTTTGGCTGAATATATGCCCTTGTTTGAAATAAAATTGATTACGTATTTCGTACTGCGTTGTATAAATGCCCACCACACCCCGCCTCGTTGTAATTTAATTTAAGCGAAATCTAATATGGTGACCTATCAATTTTCTTTTTGTTTTAGATCAGGTAGACATAACCAAAGGTATGTGCAGAGTTTGATTAAATTCTATTATGTGAAACTCGATAAAATAGCGGAAGTACCAACTTAAAATTGACAAAAATATGCAAAAGTAGCCCTTGGGTCTGATGAACAAGATTTAGTATTCCTTTCTTTGCAAAATCATTTTCTTTTGATTTCTCTGAGCATGTTTCAAATAGATATATTGTTTTCCGTTATAAAAATGCTTAGATATCAAATTGATGCTTGTTATTGTACTTTACTGAAATATATTTTTGGAGTATAGAAATTTTGAAAAATGTTAAAAATAGCATCTAGGGGCAAATAAAATTTAAACAAAGCTGATGACCTAGTATTTTTATTTCATTTTTCACTACATCATAACATGGTCGCTATTCACGGCCTTTTTATGAGCATTTTTCTACGGGGGGACCAGAGACCGGCCGTTGTCGACAGGTGGTCGCTATTCACGGGTGGTTGCTAGCACAATTTTGACTCTAGTGAAGCAGTAGTCAGTTTGGTAGGAAATGTTAAGGTGAAGCAGTAGTCAGTTTGGAAGAAAATGTGGTAGTGAAGCAGAAGTCAGTTTGGTAGGAAATGTGATAGTAAAGCAGTAGTTAGTTTGGTAGGATATGTGATAGTTAATCAGTTGTCAGTTTGGTAGAAAAGGTGATAGTGAAGCAGTAGTCAGTTTGGAAGGAAATGTGATAGTGAAGCAGTTAAGTCATTTGCGTAGGAAATTTTATAGTGAATCAGTAGTGAGTTTGGTAGGAAATGTTATAGTGAATCAGTAGTTAGTTTGGTAGGAAATGTTATAGTGAAGCAGTAGTCAGTTTGGTAGGAAATGTGATAGTGAAGCAGTAGTTAGTTTGGTAGGAAATGTTATAGTGAACCAGTGGCCAGTTTGGTAGGAAATGTTATAGTGAAGCAGTAGTCAGTTTGGTAGAAAATGTGATAGTGAAGCAGTAGTCATTTGCGTAGGAAATTTTATAGTGAATCAGTAGTGAGTTTGGTAGGAAATGTTATAGTGAATCAGTAGTTAGTTTGGTAGGAAATGTTAAAGTGAAGCAGTAGTCAGTTTGGTAGGAAATGTGATTGTGAAGCAGTAGTTAGTTTGGTAGGAAATGTGATAGTGAAGCAGTAGTTAGTTTGGTAGGAAATGTGAAAGTGAATCAGTAGTGAGTTTGGTAGGAAATGTTATAGTGAATCAGTAGTTAGTTTGGTAGGAAATGTTAAAGTGAAGCAGTAGTCAGTTTGGTAGGAAATGTGATATTGTTTGTTTTTTGTTTGTTTTGGGTTTAACGCCGTTTTTCAACAGTATTTCAGTTATCTAACGGCGGGTAAATGTGATATTGAAGCAGTAGTTAGTTTGGTAGGAAATGTGATAGTGAACCAGTGGCCAGTTTAGTAGGAAATGTTATAGTGAAGCAGTAGTCAGTTTGATAGAAAATTATGATAGAGACATTATAGCATGGTAGAAATTGTGGAAGTTATTCTCAGTCAACATAGAAGACATGATTCCATAGTGAAAATTGTGATAGCAAGTCAATAGCCAGCACTGTAGAAATTGTGATACAGTCTCTTGTCATTGTGGGGAAAATTGTGGTTATTAATCGGTTGTCAACATACTAGAAATGGCAGGTTCTGATGGTGAATCTGTACTTATTGTGATAGAAATTGTGGTAGTTTGTCAGTTGCCAACAAGGTAGCACAGTAGAAATGGCAGATTAGGATAGAGAGTCTTAGTACACAGTGTGGTAGAAATTGTTGTGAATATGACATAATGAGCTTAAACTAATGTACAGTAAAAATAGTTTCTCCCATAAAATGTATCATGATTATAAGTGTGCATATAAGATGAAATTTTGCACAAAGTATCACCATTTAACCTAATCACTACTTTCATTTTTGTGAAAAAAACTCACAGACTCATGGCAAAGGTATTAAGCTGAATATTATTGACATAGTTAATTAATAATGTAAAACACATTGTCATATACTGTATATACATGAATATATTAAATAGCAGTAAACATCTGTTGTAAGTATAGGTTATAAGTTGAATACAGCAGTTTTAAGATATTAAGTCTCGCTCGAATTAATATTCTTTACAGTTTGCCTAAGTTGCTCAATGGAATTCCTCGATTTCGTTCAAATCTGGCCATTCTATTTCACATACAGTTGTCACATCAACTGTATGTATTAAATTTAATTGTTAAATGTTATGATTTAATAGACTCTGCCCAATAACACTGTAGCGAACTGTAAGACGGTTATAAGTTGAATACAGCAGCTTTAAGATGTTAATTTCTCGCTTTGCTTAATGCTCGCACAAAATTAATATCTTAAAACTGCTGTATTCAACTTCAATCTGACTAAAGTACTTGATCTTCTAAACGTAGATCTGAGAATGGCCCATTCACATTTGTATTCTGTATATTTTTGGATTTCCAATATTACTATTTTTATTTTCGCAAATCTATTTTTATTTGAACCAGTCAGACGACTTGTTTCAACAAGCATTTGGCTAAACCATCAAAATAGTGTCAAATGTCAAAGAGTAAGAAAAATGTACAGTCAGTCCGGGACTCGAACCCGGGACCCCTCGCTTACAGGGCAACTGCCCTACCAACTGAGCTAACTGGCTATCTGACATTTTACGTGACCAAGTGACATATGATTTCTCTCAAACACGAGGGTGTAGTCACGATGTGGTCGTCATAAGAATTGTAAATACGAAAAACCCAGGCTAAACATAGATTTTTCAAGCTTACAAAATGTTGTAAGTAAGCCTTCTGATTGGCTAGCGGAAGGGTCGTCAGAATGAGGCTATCAATAGCTCATCTTCAGATCCTAAACATAGCGTAGTAGGAGATGTACTTTAGTCAGATTGTATTCAACATATAAGTTAAACCATCTTACAGTTAGCCCCACCCAGTGTACTTGAGCTGACATACAGGTATAGTGTTATTGGGCAGAGTCAATTAAATTGTAACATTTAACAATTAAACTAAATACATACACTGATACAGTTGAAGTGACTTTACATTTAATGGATATGTTTTGCTCATGAGTTATTCGGTAGTATTGTTTTGAACGGTAACAACCTAAATAGTTAGATTTATTTTATCTTGTAATATATACAAAATAAAAGGTAAGAATAGATTAGACAAGGCATTAAAGTAGCAGTTAAATGATTTTATAGAACAATGAGTTTCCTTACTTGCTAACTGCTGGTTAGTTTGTTTTATTATAAATTGATTAACGATAATACTATATAGTATATTGCTGAGTTTTAAAAAATAATGCATATAGTGTGGTCAGTATACTGTACATAGGGATATAGCCAAAAAAGATACTTACATTGGTTACACGGTTATCCTTTTTTACTCCATTTATGTGTACACTTTGTCAATAACGTAAATAAAGGTTCTCCATAGTTAATCTTGTTAGACAAGAACAGTGTACAATATTGTACATCGCATACCAACAACATGTCAGATGTCCCGTTTGTAGGTATTGATTGAATAACTCCAATTGCAAAAGTATATTTTCATACACACATTGGAACAGGATCTGTATATACATGTATAATTTACAAGTTTTTAAAGTCTCTCTAAAATATTACTGCAAAAGTAACAGGATAAAGTATGGAACTTTTTTTTATCCAAATGAATTTCCTTTCCCTATTATTTGTATTGATTTCTGTATAAAACGGAAGAAGTTGGAGGAATGATACATTGTTACTTGCTTAAGTGCTGTAGATCTACTTTATTTCTTTCGCTTGTTGGAGCTTCTACATTGTTCAAATCTCTACTGAGAAATTGCTATATATGAGGAAAAGCATTTTTATTAATTGATCACTAATGCTTAATAGCTTCTAGATAACTCTCTGTGATTGATTGACCGGGACCGATATTGAGCTCGCCAATTATATAATAGGATAACAATAGTATTACTAAACATTTAGGAAAACATGGCAGTTGGGTAGATAAATATAAGATTGTTTATTATTTAACCTTTACCCTGCTACAGTTCTAAAATGGACTGGTCCATCATTCAATTTGGGCAGCACCACTTACTATTCAGAGGGGTGTTCACTGAAAATTTACTGAACAGTGCAGACAATGATCAGACTGGACGGCTGCACTTGATGCCAGCAGGCTAAAGGTTAAGAAATTACATATCAATCTATTTACTGGTAGGAACAATAGATGTGTTATCCATATGATTATACAGTACGTAGATTTAAAAAAAAAACTTGTTTATTTTGTCTGCTCAGCTGCCACATTTTCCTAAATGATTTATACATAGATATAACTATGGTCTGATGAGATCTTTGTTCTGACTGAAGACTGTGATTTCCAGCATTTTGAGAAGCTAGTGTCTTTCATTTATATAATATTATATCAGATTTTATCAAGAATTTTTCCAGAAACAGTGGCATTGCAAACAAACTTTCTTTTCTTAAGTCATTGGAAGTACCATTGTATAGCAGTTGAAAGAATGTTATGATGATCTAAAATACCTTGGCTTTCCCTGAGCCAAAAAAATAGTCTGATTTCACCTTGTCACTATGTAAGTCATAATATATCAGTTAGACTGAGCCAAGGTAATTGTTTTGTCAGATAGCTCTGTGTGAGGGCTGTTCTTGAAACACAAATTATTACCTTTGGTGTGGCAATTTCTTGTGTTCTGACAATTCGACAAGAATTCAGTGTGCCTGAATTGTTAATCCATGGTGAGGTTCATAGGTACTAAAGTGTGAAGAACAAAATCTGTTATGGCACAGGTTCAAAACGGATTATTTCTTGCAATATCAACTGAATAAATTACCCATCTATAATAAACAATTTCCAATATTTGACCATGATTGTTAAATAAATTGAACTTCTACTAGAGAAATGGCACTACACCATTATCATTTAACAAACACAATTTTAACAATTGTAAGAGTGCCAAAGAAACCATTCTGACAGTAAATGGTCTACTTTTCCCAAAGCAATAAAATTTTCAATTAGGAACCAAATCAATAAACTGCATGCATTTATTACTTGTTTGTATCGATTGATTGGAAATGATTGCGTTTTTAGGTTGTTCCAATAATGCTTGCTGAGCCGACCTATTGTTATATTTCCTTTCCCAATGTTGTTCCTGTCATAGTTCTATGGGCCATATTCCAGACTTTATATCAGTTGTTGGCATTCCTGGACCAGAACTATCACAATATATCACAAAGCTATACACTCAGGTATTTTGAATATTAAATTGCTGGCATCTCAGAATTTGGGGCCTTTAAATTTACCTAGGTATATGAAGTGTACAGGAGAGAATGACACTGCCTCATAAATAAAATGTACTTATTTACAAATTTTGGTACAAAGGGCTGTAATCCACAAACTTACGCTCCTTTGATAAGTTCTGAAATTATCATTTTACATAATGTTGGCAGCCAGTTTGGTCTACATCTACTGCTCTAGTTATCTACCAATAGAAAGAAGACAGATATACTTTTGGCATCATCTGTGTGTCTTTCCATCTTTCATATGTAACTAGCCATATATTTGTGAGAAAAAAACTTTGTAATAAGTTGTTACATTTCTGTTCACTTAATTAACAAAATCTGAATGGTATTTTGAGAAATCTTCATGTAGATATGAAACACATTTATTGCATTTTAAAAGATGGTTGGTTTGGCCTCAATTTAGTGACATCTGTGGATTTCATACCACAATGAAAATTACAAATGTTTAGTTGCATTTCAATTCTTAAATATGGTGAATGTATCACACAAAATTGTCCAGTTATAGCCATATATCTATCTCAGTACCGCATAGCCGTATATCTATCTCAGCACCACATAGCAGTAGATATATCTCAGCACCAAATAGCAATAGATCTATCCCTGCAGCTAATAGCCATAGGTCTAACTGCACCAAATAGCCAAAGAACTATCTCAGCACCACATAGCAATAGGTCTTTCTCAGCACCACATAACCATAGATCTATCTCAGCACCACATAGCCATAGATCTATCTCAGCACCACACATAGATCTGTCTCAGCACCACAAAGCCATAGATCTGTCTCAGCACCACATAGCCATAGATCTGTCGCACCATATAGCCATAGATCTCTCTCATCACCACATAACCATAGATCTATCTCAGCACCACATAGCCATATATCTATCTCAGTACCACATGGCAATAGTTCTATCTAGCCATAGATCTGTCTCAGCACCACATAGCCATAGATCTTTCTCAGCACCACATAGCCATAGATCTCTCTCAGCACCACATAGCAATAGTTCTATCTAGCCATAGATCTGTCCCAGCACCACATAGCCATAGATCTGTCCCAGCACCACATAGCCATAGATCTGTCCCAGCACCACATAGCCATAGATCTGTCCCAGCACCACATAGCCATAGATCTATCTCAGCACCACATAGCCATAGATCTGTCTCATCACCACATAACCATAGATCTATCTCAGCACCACATAGCCATATATCTATCTCAGTACCACATGGCAATAGTTCTATCTAGCCATAGATCTGTCTCAGCACCACATAGCCATAGATCTATCTCAGCACCACATAGCCACAGATCTCTCTCAGCACCACATAGCAATAGTTCTATCTAACCGTAGATCTGCCTCAGCACCACATAGCCATAGATCTATCTCAGCACCACATAGCCATAGATCTCTCTCATCACCACATAACCATAGATCTATCTCAGCACCACATAGCCATAGATCTCTCTCAGCACCACATAGCCGTAGATCTGTCTCAGCACCACATAGCCATATATTTATCTCAGCACCACATAGCAATAGATCTGTCTCAACACCACATAGCAATACATCTATCTCAGCACCACATAGCCATATATCCTTCTCAGCACCACATAGCAATAGATCTATCTCAGCACCACATAGCCATAGATCTGTCCCTGCACTAAGTAACCATTTATCTATTTCAAAGCAACATAGTCATAGATCTAAATGCACCTCATAGCCATATATCTATCTCAGCACAACATAGTAATAGGTCTATCTCAGTACCACATAGCCATAGATATATCTCAGCACCACATAGCAATAGATCTGTCTCAGCACCACATGACCATAGATCTATTTCAGCACCACATAGCCATAGATCTGTCTCAGCACCACATAGCCATAGATATATCTCAGCACCACATAGCTATATATCTATCTCAGCACCACATAGCCATAGATCTATCTCAGCACCACATAGCCATAGATCTGTCTCAGCACCACATAGCCATAGATATATCTCAGCACCACATAGCAATAGATCTATCTCAGCACCACATAGCCATAGATCTATCTCATCACCACATAACCATATATTTATCTCAGCACCTCATAGCCATATATCTATCTCAGCACCACATAGCCATATATTTATCTCAGCACCACATAGCAATAGATCTGTCTCAACACCACATAGCAATACATCTATCTCAGCACCACATAGCCATATATCCCTCTCAGCACCACATAGCCATAGATCTGTCCCTGCACTAAGTAACCATATATCTATCTTAAAGCAACATAGTCATAGATCTAAATGCACCTCATAGCCATATATCTGTCTCAGCACCACATAGCCATGAGTATATATCTGCACTTAGTTGGCCTTTAGCTATCTCTGCATGGCACAGCCATAGATCTGTCTCTGCAATTTGTAGCAGTAAATCTGTCATTGCACCTTATTACCATAGATCTTAATCTGCTGCTCATAGCCATAGGTCTATCCATACCAAATGCCAAAGAACTATCTCTGCACCTCATAGCCATAAATCTATATCTGTACCTAATAGCCATAAATCTGACTCTGCACCATAACCATGATTTATCGCTGCACCTTGTAGCCATAGTTCTATCTCTGGCCCTGGTAGCCTTAAATCTATTTCTGCACCTTATAGCCATAGATGTATCTGCACCTCGTAATCATAAATCTGTCTCCACACCTCATTGCCTTGAGATTATGATCAATTTTTTATTTCCATTAAAGCAATTTCTGTTATTCATATGACATGTTTTACATTTTTCTCTTTTCTTGCTGTATGTCTGCAGTCATAGTAATTATGGCTTTCATCGTTATTTCTCTAGGGTATTAGAAGATGCAGTTCTGTCTGTTTACGTTTGAAATAGTGACATAGCTGTCACATTAAATAATTGAATATAGCACAGCTGAGACTCAAAAGTGTTGTGTAATATTCGCTTTTTGAATGTCAAAAAACAAAACTGTTTGCCCAAATGTCTGAAAGCCATTCAGTTCATTTCTTCAAGCAATAGCCCAGCAAACATGTGTTGAATATAGACCAGTCATACAAACAAAGTTTATATGTTAAGGAGTCCTGTAATAATGGTGACTCTTCCTCGGAGCATTAGCTGTTCAAGCAGACCTATTTGTTTAAACATCAAAGTCTGCACTTATCCTGGTTTATTCTATGTCTAAGTTTGTCTTCCAGTCAGAGATTCATGTCTCAATGAGAGTCCATACAGCTTCTGTATTGGTATTCATTCCATACTGGATGGTGCAACATTTTGGTTTAATCCATGTTAAGTATTAAATAGTTAAATGCTTTTTCAACTCAAAAGGGTTTAACGATTTTTTATAGTTTATACTTTATACTAATTTATTTTAGGTCAGTTGTGAAGCAAGTTCTACAACTTATTTTAATCACTCTCGATACCTCATTCTTGATGGAATCCATTGCCACGAGGGTATGAGAGAAGAGGCCAGTTTCCCTTTTTATGCTGAGTGCCAAGCAAGGGAGCTACTGGTATAATTTTTCACAATTTGTTTTTATACCCGGAATGTTTGAAAAATGTGTCCTTACATTTCAGGGGCTGTTTTGCGTGCCATGGCAACAAGAAAGATAATAGCAGCAGATGTTGGATATAGAGGGACACAACTCAAAATGACCATTTTACTGGAGGGAGGCCAGAGAGCTGTTTTCAAACCCAAATGGTACAGTATTTAATTCTATCCATTATTTAAATTCACAGCTGTCTCCTGCCACCCAGACCAGTCTAAACTCTGCTAGTATTGCACTATTTCCAGCACTCCAGTTGTACAGAGTTAATTTTTGCAAAAGCAGTCAATTTGATAAAAAAAGTCTTATATAATGTATGTTGAAGATACTTGAAGTAATCTGTCAGATGAGTTTCATAGAACTATATGAAAAGATCAGTCTTTGATGGTTCCACTATATTTACCAGCTCTTTGTGTTTATTTTGATGTTTGTTCATGCACTGTATAAGTATTGAGGTTATTAGAAAATTTGTCCATTGCTGAAAACATTAAGTGCTTGTCTTACATCATGGTTAACCCTTACCATGCTAAATTTGGACAGTACCATTAACTATTAAAAGGGGTGCTTACCAAAAAGATACTGACTGAATGGCGAACAGTGCAGATCATGATCAGACTGCACGGATGTGCAGGCTGATCATGATCTACACTGGTCGCAAAGGCAGAACCAATCATGTCCAGCATGGTAAGGGTTAAGAAGAACGTCTGTGAAAAACCCAGCTTGGTTAGCTGAAAATTACTCTTGCTGTTTTAAGTCACTAAGGAACTGGTGTGTTTGGAGAGAAAATGTCTGCCTTTGAGGTATTTGCTCTTTAGCCTTCCAAATATCTAAAATGGACCGGTTCATCATTCATTTTGGGCAATACCATTTATTAATTGAAGGTGTGTTCACCGAAAATTTACTGACTGAATAGCGAACAGTGCTGACTGATCAGCCTGCACAGATCTTTGTCTGCACTGGTCGCAAAGGCAGAATGACTTGCCACCAGTAGGCTAAGGGTTAGAGACAATATACAGTGGATATACAGTGTACCTTCCAAACAATTCATGAAGATGATGATTTGTGTATTTGCTAGGTTTCCAAGAGATCATGTGATTGAAGGACCGCCGTATGCCGGGGAAGACCGCCACAATGGAGAAATTGTTGCTTTTCATCTGGGCAGGTAAATTACCATACAATCTCTTTCTGACTGTAGACATACTAGGAAGTACACAAATACATGCTTGGTAGATAGGTCTACAATGGTGCTGTAGTTTGACTAGTTCTCAAAAGTAAGACTGGTATAAAACTGACTTGGCAGTAATCCACTGGTTAACATGGTGAAGTGAACTTGTGAATTCTGTCTTCTTGGCTTGGTAAAATCCATGTACAAAGATTAGAATCTATGCTTAGATGGAAACTTCATTTTTTTGGTCAAAATAAATATACAGGGTGTTATGGAAGTATGGAACATCATTAAGCAAAATAATAGCAGACTAGGTTAATAAGAGGTAGTGTGAAGTGCAGTGTCCTTCATCAGCTTGAGCGGAACTCTGTTGTAAAAGAATGTTGAATGAACTCAGTGATCCAAAAGGACCAGAATTAATAACGTCACTGAGTCAGAGTACTATAAGCCTAATTTCACTAGAAACCTGAACATAAGTTCCAAAATTATTGTACCATTAACCATTTGAGCCGTGCCATGGGAAAACCAACTTAGTGGCTATGTGACCAGCATCCGCGCAGTCTGGTCAGGATCCATGCTGTTCCCTAACAGTTTCTCTAATTGCAATAGGCTTTGAAAACGAACAGCATGGATCCTGACCAGACTGGTCGCAAAGCCACTATGTTGGTTTTTTTCATGGCACAGCTCATTTTAGCTATGCCATTTCCTGTGGTTTACTAGGATATCTTCTACTCCTAAAGATTAATGCAGAAGGAATAACTAGGAGGCATTAATGATAATATAATAATCAGACTTCATTTAGGAGGAAGCTCAGCTGGTCATAGACAAACCTTACCTTTATTCCTGCATAAATCAAACTGCTAATAGAAAAAGGGAAATCTGAGATATACTGTGAAATCATTAATATTCGTGGAGGACTAATTTTCGTGGTTGAGTCAATCCACGAAATTTGATCCCGACGAACAAGTAAAATTCCCATTCATTTTATGTTCAAAAGTTGAAATCCACAAACTCATATCCCCACGAAATTTCCGTTTTGACCAAAACCACGGAATTTCATGCCAACGGAATTAAATGATTTCACAGTACATAAAATGTTGTTTGTTACAATTAATTCAAGCTAAACAGTAACATCTTTCTAACTATACAGACTGTTTGATTTCCGAAGAACACCTCTGGCAGTTGGACGTATTGTGAATTTGGAGACAGAAATCAAACCAGTTGCCAAGCAACGGTTGCTAGAGACTTTTTTCAGGAGAGGAAATAATACATGTTTCTATGGAAAATGTTATTACTGTAAGGTGAGTGATCATGGTCTGATCAAGTTGAATATAGCATATCTAGTATTCCTTTTCAGCTCACTTGAACTTTGTTCAGGGTGAGCTATTAGTACAAGTGGATGGTCCATTGTCCGTTTTCTTGCATCAACATTTTTACTTAAACATACACTTTTTTGAAACTGTTAGTCAGAATTTCACAAAATTTGGTCTGTAGCACCCAGGCATAGGCCTTTGTCAAGTTTGTTCAAATAGGTTATCTTTGCTCCTTTCTGGGGCTTCCAGAGCTAAAAATAGAAAAACTTTTGAACGATTCCTTCTCATGAACCAATTGATGGATCTTTACCAAACTTGTTCTGTAGCATTGTTATAAGGTCCTTTCCCAATTTTGTTCAAATGGGTGGGCTTGGCCCTTTTTAGGGGCTGCAAGTGCTAAACATGAAAGTACCTTTAAACAACCTTCTTCTCATGAACTGCTTGGGTACCACAAATGACATGCATCTGCTGTATGTCCCCTATAATTAGTAAGAGATGTTGGTGTTTTAAAATAGTAGAAATTTAGCTGGCAATTGTAGTTTACGCCAAATTACTTAGTGAGATAGATGTTAAGTGTTGTGAGTTAGAATAAATTTAGCTGGTGTTTGTAGCTTACTCGAAAATAATTGATTTAGAATACCAGTAAAAACTGATTTATAAACTGGAGACATGCTCCTTTTAAGTGAAATTCAAGTCAAAACAGATGATTTCTTAAAGAAGAAGAACCATTTTTAGCTCGACTATTCAAAGAATAGTAGGGCTATTGGGCTCACCCATGCGTCGGCGTCAGCGTCGGCGTCCCGATTTGGTTAAGGTTTTGTATGTAAGCTGGTATCTCAGTAACCACTTTTGAGAATGGATTGAAACTTCACACACTTATTCACTGTGATAAACTGACCTACATTGCACAGGTTCCATAACTCTGTTTTGCTTTTTTACAAAATTATGCCCCTTTTTCGACTTAGAAATTTTTGGTTAAGGTTTTGTATGTAAACTGGTATCTCAGTAACCACTTGTGGGAATGGATTGAAACTTCACACACTTATTCACTGTAATAAACTGACCTACATTGCACAGGTTCCATAACTCTATTTTGCTTTTTATACGCCCGTTTGAAAAACGGGACGTATTATGGGAACGCCCCTGGCGGGCGGGCGGGCGGGCGGCGTCCACAGACTTTGTCCGGAGCATATCTTCTACATGCATGAAGGGATTTTGATGAAACTTGGCACAGTTGTTCACCATCATGAGACGGAGTGTCATGCGCAAAAACCAGGTCCCTAGGTCTAAGGTCAAGGTCACACTTAGAGGTCAAAGGTCAAATTCAAGAATGACTTTGTCCGGAGCATATCTTCTTCATGCATGGAGGGATTTTGATATAACTTGGCACAAATGTTCACCACCGCGAGGCGGAGTGTCATGCGCAAGAACCAGGTCCCTAGGTCTAAGGTCAAGGTCACACTTAGAGATCAAAGGATACAAGAATGAAAACCTTGTCCGGAGCATTTCATCTTCATGCATAGGGGGATTTTGATATAACTTTGCACAAATGTTCACCATCATGAGACGGAGTGTCATGCGCAAAAACCAGGTCCCTAGGTCTAAGGTCAAGGTCACACTTAGAGGTCAAAGGATACAAGAATGAAAACCTTGTCAGGAGCATTTCTTCTTCATGCATAGGGGGATTTTGATATTACTTTGCACAAATGTTCACCACCACGAGGCGGAGTGTCATGCGCAAGAACCAGGCCCCTAGGTCAAAGGTCAAGGTCACACTTAGAGGCCAAAGGTCAGATACAAGAATGACTTTGTCCGAAGCATTTCTTCTTCATGCATGGAGGGATTTTGATGTAACTTGGCACAAATATACACCATCATGAGACGAAGTGTCATGCGCAGTTCCTTTCTTTAGAATTACTTCCCTTTGTTGTTACTATAAATAGCTTATATTGTAACTTTTTCATTACTAGTCGTAGGGAAAAATCGAGACCACTTTTCTGTAGTACAACATGCATGCTACATCCAATTATGAGGTGTATTTTGACCAATCTCTACCTGGTAAAGATTTTTGTGTGGACTTACAATTTTTTTATGGATTTTTTTTTTTTCTCTCTCTCTCTCTCTCTTTAAAGATTAACATCCCTTAGTTGTGATTTTTTGTGTGGACTTACAATTTTTTTTTTATACGCCCGTTTGAAAAACGGGACGTATTATGGGAACGCCCCTGGCGGGTGGGCGGGCGGGCGGGCGGCGTCCACAGACCTTGTCCGGAGCATATCTTCTACATGCATGAAGGGATTTTGATGAAACTTGGCACAGTTGTTCACCATCATGAGACGGAGTGTCATGCGCAAGAACCAGGTCCCTAGGTCTAAGGTCAAGGTCACACTTAGAGGTCAAAGGTCAAATTCAAGAATGACTTTGTCCGGAGCATATCTTCTTCATGCATAGAGGGATTTTGATGAAAGTTGGCACAATTGTTCATCATCATGAGAAGGAGTGTCATGCGCAAGAACCAGGTCCCTAGGTCTAAGGTCAAGGTCACACTTAGAGGTCAAAGGATACAAGAATGAAAACTTTGTCCGGAGCATTTCTTCTTCATGCATAGAGGGATTTTGATATAACTTGGTACAAATGTTCACCACCATGAGGCGGAGTGTCATGCGCAAGAACCAGGTCTCTAGGTCTAAGGTCAAGGTCACACTTAGAGGTCAAAGGATACAAGAATGAAAACCTTGTCCGGAGCATGTCTTCTTCATGCATAGAGGGATTTTGATATAACTTGGCACAAATGTTCACCACCACGAGACGCAGTGTCATGCGCAAGAGCCAGGTCCCTAGGTCTAAGGTCAAGGTCACACTTAGAGGCCAAAGGTCAGATACAAGAATGGCTTTGTCCGAAGCATTTCTTCTTCATGCATGGAGGGATTTTGATGTAACTTGACACAATTATACACCATCATGAGACGAAGTGTCATGCGCAGTTCCCTTCTTTAGAATTACTTCCCTTTGTTGTTACTATAAATAGCTTATATTGTAACTTTTTCATTACTAGTCATAGGGAAAAATCGAGACCACTTTTCTGTAGTACAATATGCATGCTACATCCAATTTTGAGGTGTATTTTGACCAGTCTCTACCTGGTAAAGATTTTTGTGAGGACTTACAATTTTTTTTTTGATTTTTTTTTTTTTTTTTTTTTTTTTTTTTTTTAAAGATTAACTTCCCTTAGTTGTTACTATAAATAACTTATATTGTAACTTTTTTATAATTGACCGTAGGGAAAAACCAAGACCACTTTTCTGTGGTACAACATAGATGTAACTTTCCAATTTTAGGTGTATTTTAAGGTATCTCTACCTGGTAAGGAGTTTTTTTGTGGACTTAGAAAAACAAAACACTTAGTTATTACTAAACAACCACAAAGTTAAAATTCCATTTGCAAATACAGGTGCTAGAGTAAAGAAATTTGCTGTGACGGGCATATATTGTGACATTCTTGCACTCTTGTTTACAAAATTATGCCCCTTTTTCGACTTAGAAATTCTTGGTTAAGGTTTTGTATGTAAGCTGGTATCTCAGTACCCACTAATGAAAATGGATTGAAACTTCACACACTTGTTCACTGTCATGATCTGACATGCACTGTGTAGGTCCCATAACTCTACTTTGCATTTTTTTTTCAAAATTATGCCCCTTTTTTGACTAAGCAGTTTTTGGTTAAGTTTTTGTATGTAAGCTGGTATTTCAGTATCCACCTATGGGAAAGGATTTAAACTTCACGCACTTGTTCACTTTATGAGCTGATAAGCACTGTGAAGGTTCCATAACCCTTTTTCCCATTTTACAAAATTATGCCCCTTTTTCGACTTTTGTATTAATTCAATTGAGAAGGCTGTTGAATAGTCGAGCGTTGCTGTCCTCCGACAGCTCTTGTTATTTTTGATAATTCTTTAAATTATCCTTTTACATAAATTGTGTTCAGTCTTGTTAAAGACCAAACAAACAGTACAAACTAAATAATTTTCTTTGTACTAGGGAGAAGAGACAGGACTTTGTGGTAGTGGTGTACACATGGAAGGGACTGTGGTACTATGGTTACCAAATACTGTGACACTGAAGCTGCACAAACACCCATGGTCTAGAACTTACAGAAAAGGTGTAATTGCACAGTAGGTAACTAGTCTTTCATAGTTTGGGACATAAGTTTGAAGTTACTTGATACTTATTCAAAAGTGATTCTTGTGATATGAAATATTCTTCTAAATCACTTGCATTTAATATATTACTCTCCTAGAGGAAAATATTTTCCATTTAGCTACTTCTTGTTAGGAAATTTTCAAGATAGCTTGTGCAAAGTTGTTGATTCTAGCTAACTCTCAAGCTCTCCCAGAAGTAATACCTGGTGTTGAACCTCAGGTCTTCATGACCCAGTAAAGTTGGAAAGACACCACATTGCCTATTAGTTGGTCAAGTCATTGTGACTTAAAACAAAGACAAAAAAAATCACAGTAACATCAGATAATAAACTGAAAACTTATGTTCATTCACATATGAGCCGTGCCATGAGAAAACCAACATAGTGGGTTTGCGACCAGCATGGATCCAGACCAGCCTGCACATCCACGCAGTCTGATCAGGATCCATGCTGTTCACTAACAGTTTCTTTAATTCCAATAGGCTTTAAAAGCGAACAGCATGGATCCTGTCTGGATCCATGCTGGTCGCAAACCTGCTATGTTGGTTTTCTCATGGCGCGGCTCATATACTTCGATAAACTTTATCAAAGTATCATAAAGTTTAATTGACTTTGATATTTAAAATTTATAAGTAGACAGTAACTGTTGTGTTATAGATAGAGATAACTAATGTTTTTTGGTTCTATAATAATATCTGCAGAATCCCAAGGGATTGGTTGTCAATACAAAACGTGTTTAGAGGGAATCTGCAAATTCTATAACATGAAACAAAGTGTGTTAGTGTGTAAAATGCTTAAAAAATAAACATCATGTTGTTTAGCATTGTTAAATTTTCATCAAATGTGCAGAAACCTTGAGAATATCTGTTGATGTTAACTTCATTTCCTTCCAAACTTGCTTGAGTTATGTGTTTTAGGGCTAACGCTTTGTCAACATAACATACAAAATTTAATGTAAAATGGTATTCTAACAGTATTTTAAAGTGCAAGAATCTCTGTGAAAAGATACATTTACTTTCCTGTTAATACACCTCCCAAATGTGATAAAAAAAAACCCCATTTTTATGCTAGAATGCTGCATTTATTGCTACAACATTGGTCTATTTCAGATGGGAGAAAGATGATAATTATTGTCACAATACGGTACTGTTGAAACCCCAGTTCCAGGATGGTCCCCGGCTGCTGGACATAATTGATACGGCAGTGTTTGATTACATCATTGGTAACGCAGACAGACACCATTACGAAACATTGGGAGATGAACAGTCAGCAGTAATGCTCATCCTAGATAATGCTAAAAGGTGAAATATATTAATACAATTTTAATAAGTCTAATTTAGTCAAGGTCTGTTGACTGTTAGGTTAGCATAATTGGCACGATACCCAAAATTTCCAACCATTGTATTTTTTATATTCCTTTTTAGCTCACCTGAGCACAAAGTGCTCAAAGATGAGCTTTTGTGATCGCCCTGTGTCCGTCGCCGTCAGTCGTCCATCGTCAGCAATTTGACTGTTAACACTCTAGAGGTCACAATTTTGGCCCAAACTTAATGAAACTTGGTCAGAATGTTACCCTCAATAAAATCTTGGATGAGTTTGATATTGGGTCATCTGGGGTCAAAAACTAGGTCACCAGGTCAAATCAAAGGAAAAGCGTGTTAACACTCTAGAGGTCACAGTTTTGGCACAATCTTAATGGAACTTGGTCAGAATGTTACCCTCAATAAAATCTTGGACAGGTTTGATATTGGGATATCTGGGATTAAAAACTAGGTCACCAGGTCAGATCAAAGGAAAAGCTTGTTAACACTCTTGAGGTCACAATTTTGGCCCAATTTTAATGAATCTTGGTCAGAATGTTACCCTCAATAAAATCTTGGACGAGTTTGATATTGGGTCATCTGGGGTTAAAAACTAGGTCACCAGGTCAAATCAAAAGAAAAGCTTGTTAACACTCGAGAGGTCACAATTTGGGCCCAATCTTAATGAAACTTGGTCAGAATGTTACCCTCAATAAAATCTTGGACGAGTTTGATATTGGGTCAATCGGGGTCAAAAACTAGGTCACCAGATCAAATCAAAGGAAAAGCTTGTTAACACTGTAGAGGCCAGATTTATGACTGTATCTTCATGAAACTTGGTCAGAATGTTAATCTTGATGATCTATAGGTCAAATTCAAATCTGGATCAGATGGGATCAAAAACTAGGTCACCAGATCAAATCAAAGGAAAAGCTTGTTAACACTGTAGAGGCCACATTTATGACTGTATCTTCATGGAACTTGGTCAGAATGTTAATCTTAATGATCTCAAGGTCCAGTTTGAATCTGGGTCATGTAGGATCAAAAACTAGGTCACAAGGTCAAATCAAAGGAAAAGCTTGTTAACGCTTTAGAGGCCACATTTATGACCATATCTTAATGAAACTTGGTCAGAATGTTAATCTTGATGATCTTTAGGTCAATAGGTCAGGTGAACGATACAGGGCCTTCATGGCCCTCTTCTTTATATTCCTTTTATGCCCCCGGGCATATAGCGATTGAACTGTCCATCCATTTGTCTATCTGTTCATGCGAACCAGATTGCCTACAGCCCACATTAATGACCTGATTTAGTTTATACTCGCACTCAACAGACCTTATAGCAAAACTTACTAACTGACCTATATATAGATGACCTTACCCTTTATATGATTTTCACGTTTAAATTTAAAACCCAAAAAAAACATCTTTGGTCATACACCCGGGGAAATTGAAAATGCAACTCATTGTTAAAACTTCTTTTTGTAACTGACAGTTGAAATCTGTCCTTGTCTGTTAACAAGATGTACTTAAAGTAGAATAGTAAATATTTTTCTGGGTTTAAAGGTGAAGGAATATCACAGATGCATTTTTTTCACTAAAGGACAGGCCATTGGCATCCTGTAAGCTAGTTGGATAGTTTCTGCCACAACCTTTGGTGAGGCCAATTCATAGGCATCCGTCTTAACAACTCAACAATAGAGTTGAAGAAAATATTTTACCCTGTTGAAAAATATTGTCAATCTGAAACGAAACAAACATATATATCATATGATACTGTAAGTTATGTAATATCACTGTACTGAAGGCTGTTTTCTTATGGGCGTGATATTTTTCCAAAAGTTGCCTTTCATCATTGTCAAGTTACAGTAAGGCCAGAGTTTTTTTATTTTTTGTTTTACGGGAGCGCCGTACCTAAATATTGTAAAACCCAAATAAGAAAAAGATACAAATTCTTAACTTTATTTTTATTTTTTCCGCCGGTCATTGCTTGGATCTCCGATTGCAAATAAAATTAAGGGTCGTTTAACCTAACGCTAATTTCACGACATAAAATTTACGCGCGCCGAATCGCAGACTGGTTTATCGATTGCCTTTTTTATCGGTATACTGCACCTACTATTTCGTTACAACAAATACCCGTCTTCCACAATTTTCAACATGGCGGAAGCCGTTGTGTACAGGCTTGGGACTGTCTGGTATAAAGAGATCGTAATTGCAATGTTGGTAACACCTAACAGACAGAGTCTCGCCTTCTTTATCCATAAGTCTTTATGTATGTCAGTGTGAATTTTTATCTCTTGATAGCTTGGCAGACACATAGGGATCACTTTGTCGGTGTTGGTCATCGTCTTCGTCGCCCTTTCATTTCAGTTGTAAAGTTATATACCAGAGAACACTTTGACCTAGGAACTTGGTAAGTCATAGTCACATTTCTGGTTTACAGAATACTGCTTATGACACATTACCATGTTAAAGTGAGAAGAGTGAAAAGAATAAAGAATGTATACAGGTTAAAAAAGCAGAAGATGAAAGCACACCAAGCCACCAACAATACTACTAAACTACTTTATACCAGGCGTGTTTGGTCTCTACTTTAGTCACTGAAATTTGCTTTACGTGTGCCTATAGCTTTATGTCTTTTATGAAAAACCATGTCAAAAATTCTTTCACTTTTTATATGCCCGTTTGAAAAACGGGACGTATTATGGGAACGCCCCTGGCGGGCGGGTTGGCGGGCGGGCGGCGTCCACAGACCTTGTCCGGAGCATATCTTCAACATGCATGAAGGGATTTTGATGAAACTTGGCACAGTTGTTCACCATCATGAGACGGAGTGTCATGCGCAAGAACCAGGTCCCTAGGTCTAAGGTCAAGGTCACACTTAGAGATCAAAGGTCAAATTCAAGAATGACTTTGTACGGAGCATATCTTCTTCATGCATAGAGGGATTTTGATGAAAGTTGGCACAATTGTTCATCATCATGAGAAGGAGTGTCATGCGCAAGAACCAGGTCCCTAGGTCTAAGGTCAAGGTCACACTTAGAGGTCAAAGGATACAAGAATGAAAACTTTGTCCGGAGCATTTCTTCTTCATGCATAGAGGGATTTTGATATAACTTGGCACAAATGTTCACCACCATGAGGCGGAGTGTCATGCGCAAGAACCAGGTCTCTAGGTCTAAGGTCAAGGTCACACTTAGAGGTCAAAGGATACAAGAATGAAAACCTTGTCCGGAGCATGTCTTCTTCATGCATAGAGGGATTTTGATATAACTTGGCACAAATGTTCACCACCAGGAGATGTAGTGTCATGCGCAAGAACCAGGTCCCTAGGTCTAAGGTCAAGGTCACACTTAGAGGCCAAAGGTCAGATACAAGAATGACTTTGTCCGAAGCATTTCTTCTTCATGCATGGAGGGATTTTGATGTAACTTGACACAATTATACACCATCATGAGACGAAGTGTCATGCGCAGTTCCCTTCTTTCGAATTACTTCCCTTTGTTGTTACTATAAATAGCTTATATCGTAACTTTTTCATTACTAGTCATAGGGAAAAATCGAGACCACTTTTCTGTAGTACAATATGCATGCTACATCCAATTTTGAGGTGTATTTTGACCAGTCTCTACCTGGTAAAGATTTTTGTGAGGACTTACAATTTTTTTTTTAATTTTTTTTTTTTTTTTTTTTTTTTTTTTTTAAGATTAACTTCCCTTAGTTGTTACTATAAATAACTTATATTGTAACTTTTTCATAATTGACCGTAGGGAAAAACCAAGACCACTTTTCTGTGGTACAACATAGATGTTACTTTCCAATTTTAGGTGTATTTTATGGTATCTCTACCTGGTAAGGAGTTTTTTTGTGGACTTAGAAAAACAAAACACTTAGTTATTACTAAACAACCACAAAGTTAAAATTCCATTTGCAAATACAGGTGCTAGAGTAAAGAAATTTGCTGTGACGGGCGTATATTGTGACATTCTTGCACTCTTGTTATATGTATAATAAAGTGATTGTATACATTTGAACAGAATAGTTAAAGCTGGATTTGCCAGTGCATGTTTCAGTGACTATTTAAAGGACTACAAAAGCATAGATCAAAATCATGCATATAAAATGAAAGAACTGAGTAATCTGGTTACAGTTCTGCATGCAACAGCTTTCAAGGCCATATCCCAGTATCCATTGCTTGCATTGAATTGAAGCTTCTCACAAGACATCTATACCATCAAACTTATTGAAAAGTGATTGAATACATTTGAACGGAGTAGTTACAAACTGGTTTTGCCAGTGCGAGTTTCAGTGACTATTAAAAGCACTACAAAAGCATAGAATCATGCATATAAAATAACAGAATTGATTTAATAATCATTTTGTGAAAATGACAGCTTGTTTTGCCTTTATAATACAAAACTATTATACAACAGGCAGTATAGAGTACAAAACAAGTGTGCACAACCTCAAAACACACGTTCTATAAAGATTTCCGAAAAAAAAAAGAAAAATATATGGAAAATCCATCTTATTCTTATTCTTTTTTCTCAACGCTCATTTTTGGACATCTTTTTCTTATTTTTATTCCCTCCTCCTGGCGCTTATTTTTGAAAAAATTCCAGTAAAACAAAAAATAAAAAAACTCTGGCCTAACCAGTGACGTTTTTTTATTTCAGTTTTGGTAATCCACATAATGATGAGAGATCTATACTGGCTCCATTATATCAATGCTGCAGGTAAATATTGTTTTAATTAGATGTGAGAATGTAGTTAGCCTACTTTAATGGGCATATCCTATTCATCCGTGTGTGCGTCCATGTAAGTTCTTGTCCGGGATGTATTCTGCCATCCATGAAGGGATTTTGAAATAATTTGGTTTAAATGTTTGCTATAATGAGACGATGTATCTTGCGATATCTTGTAAGACCCAGATCCCTGGCTCCAGTGTCAAGGAAGTTAAAGGTTAACAGGGTGTTTGGTGTCCGGTCCATAACTCCGCCAGTCATCAAAATGTTTTGAAATTACTTGGCTAAAATGTTCCCCATAATGAGATGACATGTCATGCGCAAGATCCAGACCCCTAGCTCTAAGATCAAGGTCACACTTAGAAGTTAAAGGTTAACATGGTCTGTTTCTTGTCCAGTTCATACCTCTGCCATCAATGAAGGGATTTTAGAATTACTTGGCATAAATATTCTCTATAATGAGGTGACATATCATGCGCAAGACCCATAACCCTAGCTCCAAAGTCAGGGTCACACTTAGAAGTCAAAGGTTAACATGGTCTGTTTCTTGTCTGGTCCATAGGATTTAAAAATAATTTGACACAAATGTAAACCATATTGAGGAGTGCTGTGCTTATGACCTGGGTCTCTCAGGTCAAGGTCAAGAAATGATTCATACCTAAACTATTCTGGCATATTTTGCGCAGACAGCTGTGGCATTCATGGGCATGCTTCTGGGGGGCATTTGTCACTAATAGTGACAGCTCTTGTTTTTCCTATTAAAACATCTACAGAGTCTAGTAGTAATGTATCCCTTGGCATTCTGCAGGTGCTAGAACAGGAAACAAACATTCATTAACACTTTCCTAGCATAAAATATTTAAAAAGCTAGAAAATATACGGCATGTGTTGATCAGATAAATTAATCAATAAACTTGCAGGAACATGAGCAGTGCTCCAGGTAATCTGAATATATGGTTGTATCATGCACACTTGATTCTAGATTACCAGATATATGTGCATGATTTATTAATGTTACAAGTTACACAAGTGCTTCATATGTTATGCAAAACACGAACAATCCAGGCATACTTTAAATTTTAGAACTGATGATTTTTGCTTCTGATTGATCATTTTTGTCTAAAATGTACCATGAAGGTAGAAGGATTTTATAAATTAAAACTCTAAAGGATTTTGTTTCATCATAAAACCTCTTTTCCCTCAGACTTCTCCCATACTTTCCATTTCATTCCCTTGTTTTCAGAATTGTGTATAATTACCTCCAGGGTAAAAAAAAATATCTGGAGCACTGTTTTAACGTTGACTGGTGACGTTAATATCACTTCCTTTCCAACTTTCTTAAATGATTCATTCTATGGCTGTAATTAACATTTTTATGTTGGCTATATATTAATACACTACCAAGCACGTGTCCAGGTGGGGGCCAGGGGGCCCAGGCCCCCCCAGCTGGCTGGCTAGTTACGATTTTTATTACTATGGGCCCCTCAATTAACAAATTTATACGCTAGCGCAACTGGCTTGATTTGACAGCGATACACAGGCTAAAGAGCCATAAAACTGTGTCCGGTAGGGGAAATTAGCCCCAGGCATGTCACAGGTAAAAGTGTATCTGTGCATGCTTCATTGATCGCTTGATCGGTACTTGATTGGGTAGTGGAGAAACTATTATGTTTTTTACTCATTGGAAGTGTTATAAAATGATCAGAACATTGTTGGTTTTGTTAAGTAAATCTTAAAATGAATCTGAAAATTGAACTATTATGATGGTTGTATTTTGTTTTTACATTAAGGCACATTCCCCAAATTTATTAAATTGATAGATATTTATCCTATCTTTTTATTTTACAACAATTATGAATTTGAAACTACTGTATCAATTTTACTCTTTTGGGTCCAATAACCTTACTTAAAAACTCTCGTAGTTTTAAAAGTAGTTTCTCAGTAAATCTTACAAAACGCATCTAAAACTCGTTACTTATGAGGGATTTTATACATAAAAATATCATGTAATATGTGCTGTGATGATCATGTTACAGTTTGTACAGTCAAAGAAGTATAAAATACACATCTATTTATTTTTATAGATCTTTGGTACAGTTAAGAGTTCATTGTCATTTGAAATCTGTGATGTAAATAGTTATTGTCATAAAGACTTCGTTTGTTTTGTTGGAAATCTAAAAACATTTGGCCATTTTGCAAATAGGATACCCTTAATAATTAGACTAGCCACTAGACTGATAATTACGATATTTCTATGATTTCTTTTCTTTTTTATGTTCATAGAGACAAAAGCCAGTCTATTCTAGAAATTTTCTAAGAGGACTGATGTTAAAATTGTAATATTGGACATAGTATATAGACTGGCTCAGTTCACTACATGAAATCATAAAAATGTGGAAAAAAAAAATATCATAGTCCAGGAGCTAGTCTACTTAATAATCATCTTAAAACTTCAACATTTTTTTCAACTGGGTATCATACAGAAAAATAAGTCCATACACTGTGACTGTACAATCATACATACATTGAAAAGGCTTGATGAAATGATTAAAACGTAGACTTTTCCTTAAATATATAATACATTCATGCATCCTTAAAGGTGTTTCAGGTAGCAGGAAAATGCATCTATTCATGTGCCATATTAAAAAAATTTCGCAGTAGGAAGGGGATACCCCTCCCGAACCCATCCCAGACTGGGCCCACCCAGCAAACAAATCCTGCACATGGGCCTGCACTACTGACATTATGTAAGTTCTACTTTAGTTGTTGCTTGTCTACGTTTATATAGGATATTTATAGATTTGAAGAAATTAAATGTATTGTTTGTTCTGCCATGGAAAACATACAAAGTCATGTTAAAAGAAGACAAGACATTTTACAGCTAGGTGTTATCCATCAATCCTTTTCAGGTATTTTTATACACCCGAAGGGACGTATTATGTTACGACACCGGTGTCCGCCCATCCGTTAGCAATTTCATGTCCACTCTGTTATTCTTGAACCCCTTGAAGGATTTTGAAGAAACTTGACACAAAGGTCACCACATCAAGATGATATGAAAAGCGCATGTTTTGGATGGCTCGCTTCAAGGTCAAGATTACACTTAGGGGTTATATGAGTTTGTTTCGTGTCCGCTCTGTAACTCTTGAATCCCTTGAAGGATTTTGAAGAAACTTTACACAAAATTTTAATGTTCAACACAATGCGATGACAGAGCACATGTTTCAGCTGGCTCACTTCAGGTCAAGGTCACACTTGGGGGTCAAAGGTCATACCTTCGGGCATATATTGCTCTGCATTGAATTTGTGGTGCTCTTGTTTATAAATTTATTTTAGCTCAGTTGTGACAAAGACCTTTAAGCTTCTGAAACAAATAGATGATAAAAACAGTTGTCAGTTTTTTTTCCAGTTTGTTCAAAAAAAATTTTTTTAAAAGATGGAAGTTTTCCTCTTATCTCATCCCTGAAATTGCTTATTAAGTTAAAAGGCATTCTCCTGTTCTTGTCATTGTACCCCCCGACAACAAAGTTGTAAGGGGGGGTATACTGGTTTCAGGTTGTCTATCTGTCCGTCTGTCTGTCTGTCTGTCGGTCTGTCCGTAGACGCAATCTTGTGCGCTCCATCTCTCCTTATCCCCTTGACAGAATTTAATGAAACTTCACACAAGTGATCAGTACCAACAGTAGTTGTGCATGGGGCATGTTAGGTTCTTTTAGAAAAAAAAATTCAGAGTTATGGGACTTTGTTTTTTTGTTACTATACTATATACATAGACACAATCTTGTGCGCACCATCTCTCCTCATCCCCTTGACACAATTTAATGAAACTTCACACAAGTGATCAGTACCAACAGTAGTTGTGCATGGGGCATGTTAGGTTCTTTTAGAAAAAAAATTTGCAGAGTTATGGGACTTTGTTTTTTTGTTACTATACTATATACATAGACACAATCTTGTGCGCACCATCTCTCCTGATCCCCTTGACACAATTTAATGAAACTTCACACAAGTGATCAGTAACAACAGTAGTTGTGCATGGGGCATGTTAGGTTCTTTCAGAAAAAAAATTTGCAGAGTTATCGGACTTTGTTTTTTTTGTTACTGTACTATATACATAGACACAATCTTGTGCGCACCATCTCTCCTCATCCCCTTGACACAATTTAATGAAACTTCACACAAGTGATCAGTATCAACAGTAGTTGCGCATGGGGCATGTTAGGTTCTTTCAGCGACAAAAATTGCAGAGTTATGGGACTTTGTTTCTTGTTAACATACTATGTACATCAGGGCTCCGGAAATTTTGATAACTCAATCGGTCCGAAATGAAAATCCTGACATCGGCGCTACCCCACCCACCGCATTCCCAATATTACATATTTTGTAAAACGTGATAGAGTAAAGAAATAAGCATGTCATGCATTAAAACTGAGTTACCAGTCACCGCGAGTTACCATACAATGAAGACAGTTATTCAGTGTAATGTGTGATGGTTACTTTGTTTAAATTTCGATGTTTTTCGAAGAAAATACTTGCAAGGATAAAATTGCCGGGGCATTGACAACGCGTACGTAACTAGTCTAAAAGCCAACGCACGTGACTTCTGTACCGTACACAAGGCAGATACTTTGTGATGTTTCCTCATTCTTTGACGGAATTCTATAAAATACAATGAGTCAGAGTGAATTACACGAAACATATTCTCTGCTAAACAGCCTCAGTATTTTAAGAATACTCTGCCGCGGACCGAATGTTTACGTTATGTGAACGCTGAGATCGAATTTCCCGCATGCATAGTACCAAAATGTCACACGGGTTGGCCACTGATATTTCATTTCACTTACGTTGTACTTCAATAAGCAACTACATTTTATAAAGTTATGTTCTCTTCTGATGTAAACAAAATTTCATTTTGAAACGTTTTTTAAAGACCGATTTGATAAACAGCGCCACTCCGGTTCTCTCTATCATTCGTGTTTGCCAGTCCATTGTTTTCATTTTCTTTTTTTGTACAGTCGGGTTGCAAAGAAGATTTTCCACACTTGTTTCAACTGGAGCCCCAACAAATGAATCATGTAATTTTTCAAATAAATTAATTATAAAAATTATTCTTATCAGTTTTCCGTGTGATGTCTCATTAAATCAAAGACCTATAATGCACAATTATAACTCTTTGATTAAATGCAGTGACCCTTTGTTTTTTACCGCGATTGTAATAAACCATCCATCGGATTCTAAATAAAAGAAGTGGATCCCTGTCGAAATGATTTGGATCCAGTCAGAAACATTTGGAAACCAGTCAAAAATGTTTAATACATTGCAGTCGGCTGTCTGCAAACATTAAAGGATGTGCCGCGCGAGCACTGATTGCGTCACGTGCTAATTACGGCGGATTATCAAAGTGACAATCAGACCGTTTGTCACGTTTATTGATTATCTGAGGGTGCGACCAACAATTTCTTGCTTGGCAGGTGATCGTGTATTGAGATATCGGACCGAAATTTATACTTTTCTCCATTTTTATGGGACCGATTTTTTTCGTTTTTTCACTTCACGAATCGGTCTGAAAAGTCAAAAATCGGTCCAAAACCGACAAACCGGCAAATTTCCGAAGCCCTGATGTACATACAGTCTGCATATGCAATCTTGTGCATGCCTAATCTACCAAACCCTTACACACAATTTAATGAAACTTCACACAAGTGATCAGTACCATTCTTTTAGATAAATATTCTGCATAGTTATGGGACTTTGTTTTTTGTTACTTTACTGTATACATACAGTCTATATACATACAGTCCACGTGATTATGCAATCTTGTGTGCGTCAAATTGCAATGTACTGTGTCAGTGCATGCGGGGGGTACATTCATCACCTTTAGTGATAGCTCTAGTTCTCTCTAATTATTCATTTAAATTGGCATAAATTCACAGATCAAGCAGAAAAAGTGACTTATTTCAAATGAAAAGAAAATTGTAGTTCCTTCTCTTTATTCAGATAATATAGAGAACAGTTTTGAATTTTTTAAACCTTTAGCCTGCTGGTGGCAAGTGATTTTGCCTTTGCAACCAGTGCAGACCATAGGTGCAGGTTGATCATGGTCTGCACTGTTCGCTGTTCAGTCAGTAAATTTTCAGTGAACACCCTTTGAATAATAAGTGAGATTGCCCAAATTAAATGATAGACCAGTCCATTTTAGAAATTTAGCAGGCTAAAGGTTAAACAAATTTTTTTTTCAGGATAAGAGAGTCGACCTGGTTGCGGTTACATATGTTTGGAGATGGTATGCTAAGTGACGTGCTAGAGGCAGTATTGTCAGCTGATCCTATAGCCCCTGTGATCTCACAGCATCATTTCCGTGCAATGGATCGGAGATTATCTACTGTAGTTAATACAGTTAAAACTTGTTTGACTAAATTTAGTGTTAATGAAGTTCTAATTAAAAATAGATAGCAATTAGTTTAGTTATCAGTTAGTTTTAGTCTTTTTATGCATACCACTGAGATTAAATTCAGAAAATATGATACGTAATATATGTTTTCTAGGGTATGAAAAATGTTCATGCGAAAAAGAGATTACAGAAGGTGTGTCATATATATCTGGTTTTTAGCTCACCTGAGCCAAAGACTCATGGTGAGCTTTTGTGACCGCTCAATGTCCGTCTTGCATCGTGCATCCGTCAACATTTTGTAAAAAAATCTTCTTCTTGAAAACCACTGGGCAGAATTACACCAAACTTCATAGGATAGGAATGATCCTTGGGTGGCCACCTTTCAAAATTGTTCAAAGAATTGAATTCCATGCAGAACTCTGGTTGCCAACCAAAAGGAAAAACTTTAAAAATTTTCTTGTCCAAAACTGCAAGGCATAGAGCCGTAATATTTGGCATGTGACATCATCTTATGGATCTATGAAGACTGTTCAAATTGTGTCCCTCGAGTGAAATGAGGCCCCACCCAGGGGGTCCCAAGTTTTATATAGACTTATGTAGGAAAAGTCTTTAAAAATCTTCTCGTCTAAAACCACAAGACCTAGGCCTTTGATATTTGGTATGTAGCATTGCCTTGTGGTCCTCTACCAAGGTTGTTCAAATTATTACCCTGGGATTAAAAGAGGCCCTGCCCCGGGGGTTCTGAAGTTTTACATAGACTTATATGGGAAAAAACTTTAAAAATCTTCTTATCTGAAATTGCAAGGCATAGACTTATGATATTTGGTATATTGCATTGCCTAGTGGTCCTCTACCAATTTTATTCATATTATGCCCCTGAGTTGAAAAGAGGCCCCACCCAGGGGGGTCCCAAGTTTTACACAGACTTATATAGGAAAAAAACTTTAATAATCTTCTGCCTGAAACTGCAAGTCATAGGCTTTTGATATTTGGTATGTTGCATTGCCTAGTGTTCCTCTACCAAAATTGTTCAAAGTATGCCTCTGGGGTGAAAAGAGGTCCTGCCCTGGGGGTCCCAAGTTAAACATAGACTTAATGTATAGGAATTTTTTTTTGAATCTTCTTGTCTGAAAGTTTAAGGCCTAGGCCTTTGGCATTCGGTATGTAGCATTGCCTAGTGGAACTCGAACAAAACTGTTCAAATTATGCCCTGGGGTGAAAAGAGGCCCCACCCTGGGGGTCACTTGTTAAACATACTTCAAAAATTATCAGACATATTTCCTAGACTGTATAATTTTAATTACATGATGACCCAAAGTGATTAGGGGTCACCTGACTGTGACCTTGACCTACTTTCCTGTTTTTTTAAGATACAGCCTTGAAATTTGGATGACATGTACAGTTTTGCACACCGATCTTAAAACTGACTTTCAGTGACCATAAATATGAGCTACTGACCTATTTTCTTAATATTTAGCATCAGTTTGACATTTGAAACATATAGCTCATATTACTCAGGTGAGCGATCCAGGGTTATCATGACCCTCTTGTTTAAAATACCTGCTGAAATTAAGGACATTACAAACATTCAAAAATAATTTCAAACAACTTTGTTCATGTTACAGTCCAGTGCTTAAATATGTTCTTCCAGTTTTTACATATAATGATGCCATTTACTTTTAGCTCACCTGAGACAATGCTCAGGTGAGTTTTTCGATCACTCGATGTCCAGTGTCCGTCGTCTGTCTGTCTGTCGTCAGTCGTCCGTCAACATTTAGCTTGTGTATGCGATAGAGGCTGTATTTTTCAACTGATCTTCTTGAAATTTGGTCAGAATGATTACCTTGAAGAAATCTAGGCCAAGTTCTGAAATGGGTCATCTGGTGTTAAAAACTAGGACACTAGGTCAAATCAAAGAAAAACCTTGTGTATGCGATAGAGGCTGTATTTTTCAGTTGATCTTCATGAATTTCGGTCAGAATGATTGCCTTGATGAAATCTAGGCCGAATTCGAAAATGGGTCATCTGGGGTCAAAAACTAGGTCACTAGGTCAAATTAAGGAAAAACCTTGTGTATGCGATAGAGGCTGTATTTTTCAATCGATCTTCATGAATATTGGTCAGAATGATTATGTTGATGAAATCTAGGCTGAGTTCGAAAATGGGTTATCTGGCTTCAAAAACTAGGTCACTAGGTCAAATCAAAGAAAAGCCTTGTGTATGCGATAGAGGCTGTATTTTTCAATTGATTTTCATGAAACATGGTCAGAATGATTGATTGATGAAATCTAGATAGAGTTTAAATATGGGTCATCTGGGGTTAAGAAGTAGGTCACTAGGTCAAATAAAAGAAAAACCTTGTGTATGCGATAGAGGCTGTATTTTTCAGTTGATCCTTATGAAATTTGGTCAGAAAGATTGCCTTGATGAAATCTAGGTCAAGTTTAAATATGGGTCATCTGGGATCAAAAACTAGGTCACATCAAGGAAAAACCTTGTGTATGCAATAGAGGCTGTATTTTTCAATTCAATCTGACTGAAGTACTTGATCTTCTAAACGAAGATCTGAGAACGATCCATTCACATACGTCTTCTGTATATTTTGGATTTCCAGTATTGCTTTTTTTATTTTAACCAATGAGACGACTTGTTAGAATGTCAAAGAGTAAGAAATTATTCCAGGGCTCGAACCCGGGACCCCTCAATTACTAAGCAAGTGGCCTACCGACTGAGCTAACCGGCTATCTGACACATTTCGACATAAGAATTGTAAATATCAAAAGTCAAGGCTACAGGTAGATTTGCTAAATTTTGTAAGTTAAGCTCTGATTGGCTAGCGAAAGGGTCGTAGGAACGAGGCTATGAATAGGTCGTTATTAGATCCTATGCGTAGCGTAATAGGAGATGTACTTTAGTCAGATTGTTTTTCAATTGATCTTCATGAATATTGGTCAGAATGATTACATTGATGAAATCTAGGCCGAGTTCGAAAATGGGTCATCTGGGGTCAAAAACTAGGTCACTAGGTCAAATCAAAGAAAAGCCTTGTGTATGCGAGAGGCTGTATTTTTCAATTGATTTTCATGAAATATGGTCAGAATGATTGCCTTGATGAAATCTAGGTCAAGTTTAAATATGGGTCATCTGGGGTCAAGAAGTAGGTCACTAGGTCAAATCAAAGAAAGACCTTGTGTATACGATAGAGGCTGTATTTTTCAATAGATCCTTATGAAATTTGGTCAGATTGATTGCCTTGATGAAATCTAGGTCAAGTTCAGATATTTGCATCTGGGGTCAAAAACTAGGTCACTAGGTCAAATCAAGGAAAAACCTTGTGTATGCGATAGAAGCTGTATTTTTCAGTTGATCTTCATGAAATTTGGTCAGAATGATTGCCTTGGTGAAATCTAAGTCAAATTTGAATACGGGTCATCTGGGATCAAAAACTAGGTCACTAGGTCATATCAAATAAAATACTTGTTTAAACTCAAGAGACCACATTTTTGGTCCAATGCTAATGAAAATTGCCCAGAATATTTGTTTCCATGAAATTGCTAGGTCAAACATGTTTAAACTCTTATGGTGTTTCACAGGTGAGCGACCTAGGGTCATCTTGGCCCTCTTGTTTATTATTATTTTTGTTTGCTGTTGTTTGTTTATTCTCTTTAATATTCATATAATTATGTGCGTGTCTGTCAGATGGATAAATGGGAAGCTTTTATTTGATACATTGATACACTTTTTATATGATTTTGTGAAATCGTAAATGTTTGTATTCATGTGTATTGTTGTTGTTAACTGAAGGCCATACTGAAAATAAGTTAAACTTTATGTTTCATTTTCATGTTATGTACTCTTTGTATGTTACCTTCATTAAATAAAGATTTTATTATTATTTGAATTATTATTTGAATTATTATTATTATGTCTCCAACTACACAGTGGTGTGGGAGATATATTGATTTACTGCTATCTGTGTTTGTATGTGTGTGAGTGTCTGTCTGTCACAAACCTTGTCCGCACTCTAAGTTGAACATTTCTTATCCAATCTTCACCAAACTTGAACAAAATGTGTTTGACCATAAGACCTCCGCCAAGTTCGATAACTAGCCAAATTGGCCTAGGCACTTCGGTATTATGGCCCTTGATTTACGGAAAATCGGCATTTTTACTCTTGTCCAAATCTAAGTCGAATATTCCTCATCTGATCTTCACCAAACTTGAACAAAATGTGTTTGACGATAGATTTGTCCTCGGCCAAGTTCGATAATAGCCAAATCAGCCCAGGCACTCCTGAATTATGGCCCTTGAATTACCGAAAATCGGCCTTTTTAGCTTGACTTTTTGAAGCTATGGAATCTCGCTCCAGCGTCGGCGTTACCGTTGGTTAAAGATTTTTGATAAAGTCAAATATGTCTGTTACTAACAGAGTTATTGACTTGAAACTTAAAATAGTTATTTACTATCAAAGTCTACACCAGGAGAAACAATCCCTATATTTCTGATTTGAATTTTGACAGATTTATGCCCCTTTTTAACTTAGAATTTTTAGCTCACCTGTCACAAAGTGACAAGGTGAGCTCTTGTGATTGTGCGGTGTCCGTCGTCCGTGCGTGCGTCCGTCCGTAAACTTTTGCTTGTGACCACTCTTGAGGTCACATTTTTCATTGGATCTTTATGAAAGTTGGTCAGAATGTTCATCTTGATGATATCTAGGTCAAGTTTGAAACTGGGTCACGTGCCTTAAAAAACTAGGTCAGTAGGTCAAATAATAAAAAAACCTTTTGACCTCTCTAGAGGCCATACTTTTCATGGGATCTGTATGAAAGTTGGTCTGAATGTTCATCTTGATGATATCTAGGTCAAGTTTGAAACTGGGTCAACTGCGGTCAAAAACTAGGTCAGTAGGTCTAAAATTATCAAAATCTTTTGACCTCTCTAGAGGCCATATTTTTCAATGGATCTTCATGAAAATTAATCTGAATGTTCACCTTGATGATATTTAGGTCAGTTTCGAAACTGGGTCACATGCGGTCAAAAACTAGGCCAGTAGGTATAAAAATAGAAAAACCTTGTGACCTCTCTAGAGGCCATATTTTTCACGAGATCTTCATGAAAATTAGTGTGAATGTTCACCTTGATGATATCTAGGTAAAGTTCAAAACAGGGTCACGTACCTTCGAAAACTAGGTCAACGGGTCAAATAATAGAAAAACCTTGTGACCTCTGTAGAGACCATATTTTTAAATGGATCTTCATGAAAATTGGTCAGAATTTTTATCTTGGTAATATCTAGGTCAAGTTCAAAACTGGGTCACATGAGCTCAAAAACTAGGTCACTATGTCAAATAATGACGTCATACTCAAAACTGGGTCATGTGGGAAGAGGTGAGCGATTCAGGACCATCATGGTCCTCTTGTTTGGTTAACGTTTTTGATGAAGTCAGATATCTCTGTTACTATCAAAGCTTTTGACTTGAAACTTAAATTAGTTATTTACTATCAATGTCCACACCAGGAGAAACAGTCCCCATAACTTAGAACTTTTTGGTTAAAGTTTTATGCAACGTCCAATATCTCTGTTACTATCAAAGCTATTGACTTGAAACTTAAAATAGTTATTTACTATCAAAGGCTACACCATAAGAAACAATCCCCATAACTCTGATTAGAATTTTGACAGATTTATGCCCCTTTTACTGGCAAAGCTCTAATTCAGAGTCAAGCACTGAGGAAAGTCGAGCGTGCTGTCTTATGGACAGCTCTTGTTTCTCTTATCCACGCTCTAAGTCGAACATTTCTCATCCTATCTTCACCAAACTTGAGCAAAATGTGTTTGCCAAAAAGTCCTCAGCCAAATTCAATAACTAGCTAAATCTGCCCAGGCACTTTTGAATTATGGCCCTTGAATTACCCAAAATCTGCCTTTTTACTCTTCAAAGGTATATTTGTAGTGAGTAAACAGTATATAAAGACTGACTTACTATTTAGATGATTAGGCAGTTGTGGGAGACATGTGCATTTCTCAAAAGCAGCTCTAATTATCATTACTATTATTTTATAGGATTTGCAAGTTATTCCATGTACAATAATTATTGTTAACTCTCTAGATGGACTGTGAAAAAGTTGTCGCTGATATAAAACCACAGAAATAACGAAGATGATGATAATAATGAGGATGACAGCAATGATGATGATGTTGATGGATGACACCAATGATAATGAGGAAGGAAAGAATGAGGATAATAATGATGATGATGTTAATGGGGATGGTAAGAATGGCAATGATGATGATGTTAATCAGGATGGCAAGAAGGCAATGATGATGATGTTAATGGGGATGGTAAGAATGGCAATGAGGATGGCAAGAAGGCAATGATGATGATGTTAATGGGGATGGTAAGAATGGCAATGAGGATGGCAAGAAGGCAATGATGACAATGTTAATGGGGATGGTAAGAATGGCAATGAGGATGGCAAGAAGGCAATGATGACAATGTTAATGGGGATGGTAAGAATGGCAATGATGATGATGTTAATGAGGATGGTAAGAATGGCAATGATGATGATGTTAACGAGGATGGTAAAAATGGCAATGATGGGGATGGCAAGAATGGCAATGCTGATGTTAATGAGGATGGCAACAATGGTGGTGATGTTGATAATAATGAGACCTGCAACAGTGGTGTTGATGATGATGATAACGAGGATGGCAACAATGGTGATGACACTGATGGATGATAAAAATAGTGGTGATGATAATGATGATGAATATAGGGATGACAATAAGGTTGATGATGATAATGAGTATGATAAAAAATGGTGATGATGACATTAATGAAGGAGACTGCGTTATATCTGAAAATTAATCATATACTGACTGAGTTAAAAGGTTATTAAGAAGACTTATTGATGTTGCATAATCAATTTTAGCTGTAACTAGTGGCTCTTAAAACTACAGTAAAAACACAGATCTATGCTTAAAATCACAATGTTATGAGCAGAATGCTAGAGTTACCTATGATTTCAAGTGATTCAATCAAAGAAAATTACGAGGAAAGTGGTCAGGGATCACAAAATTCGCTCAAGTGAACTAAGATCCTCAAGGGAATAGTGTCTCGCCATATTTGTGATAAGAGAGTTATCGATTACAATGTAAACATATAGAAAAAACAGTCTCATAGGATTTTTATCTCGAAATGAAAATATGTACACTTGCTGAATTACCGTATTTTCCCTAAGTCTTGGGACACCCTAAATCTTGGGACACCCTTAAAATCTGGAAAAATAATTATTTTTCTTGTCCCTAATTTTTCGGACATGTATTTTCTCAGCATATTTTTCGTCCCTAAGTGTTGGGACTATGGTTGTTACTGATTCAAAATGTAAGTCGTATACCGTTATTATACATTGTATGGTTTTGTATCGATCAAAATGTCAAATAATTATAAGAACCAAAGATTATTTTTTTTAACATTTTCGTGTCGTGTTTTTACTTATTCTTTTGACAGTAAAGTGTTTTTTTACCATACCAGTTAAGTGTTGTATATTTTTTTTTACTGCAGCCAGGAAGTCCGTTTTCCGTTAGTTAGTTATTTTTATTTACCACTGACTGGAATTTACCCGCGAATCGTACAGCTATCAAAACGCCATGCCGGTAATTTTCCATTCCACGAGCACGTGCGACCTATCGTAATGTCTAACTTACAACGCCGTTACTTTTGTTTATTGACACGTATACAAAAAACGCGCGTCACACATTCATTTTTTGATTTTATCGCTTCAGATTTTCAACGTAGATTGAGAAGTAATATAATTTGAATTCTATAACGATTTTAAAAAGGTATCGACAGAAATGTAGGCAAAATTCTATAAAAATAGTCGAATTTTCATAAAATTACTTGCAAAATTTCAAACAGCGCGATCCTAAATATTTATTTCTTTCTAAAAGTAAATAAATGATGCAAACTATAGGCATAAAATTCAGACTTTTGACCAGAAAGTGCAAAAAAACAGAATAGAAAAATCTTAAATAATGAAAAAGCGGCAGCAATTTAAAAATATGAAGTAAAACGATTTTTTGGCAAACAGATTTCTGTTACGTGACCTCGTGAACGTAAATAGAAAATCGGGACGCGGTTTAAAAAACAAAAACAATGATGTTGTTGCGTTTTTTAATAAGTTTTGAATGAATCTTTGTGCATGTACATGTATTTTTTGACACGACACTTTATATTAAGATATTCTTCTCAAACCGTTTTGAAATTTCCTTGAGGGCAAATAGGTCACAGAGGTAAGATATCCGCTATTATAGTTTGACACGTTTACCTGTCAGTTTATACGGGATATTGCACATTCACTTTAACAAATTAAAAAGAAGTTTTTTTCATTGATTTTCACAACACTAGATCTACTTCTCAGCTCTTTAAAGAACCGAGGCGGTACGATCAAACAGTGATGTACAACTTGGCGCGAAAACATGACGTAATGCCATGAAAATCTCGGGGAAACTATACCGCTTTGATCTCCACTTCTAATGTCATGATACCGACACACTTTTAGCTCTTTGAGGGGGTGTTAATTGATGATGAAAACAAGGCCAATTACTTTGTTTATCAACAGAATAATTACCGATAATCGTTAAACGTTTATTTTTTCGCTTTCAACACGGGTGGGTGGGGGATGTTACCCGATGACCGAGAATTGTGTCCATATTTTTGGGACACTTTTCAAAATAATTATTTTTCGGGAAATAAGTCTTGGGACAGTGAAAAAAATAATTATTTTATGCTGTCCCAAGACTTAGGGTAAATACGGTATTACCATAATACTTTTGTAAAATCAAACTTTATTCAAGCTCATTTTAAAGCTACTCGCCCAAAGTTTGGGTGAAATTTTTCAACATGTTCATTTTAACCAAGTTGGCACAGAAAGTATATGACACTGAAAAAATGATAAAGTGGCTGAAAATAAGAAACTGATTAAACTGCAAGAAGAATGTAAGTTTTCTGCATTATTTCAAGAGCTTTGCAATGGTTTACTACTTTCTGCACAATATTTATTAGAATATCTTGCAAAATTCTTATGTCAGTAAGTTTGTACCACTAGTCACTTTCAGAGTACTCACTTTATGTGTTTTTTAGGGAGAAATTATTCTTGCCTAAAATGTGTGAGTTAGCCCCTTTAAGAAATAAATCATGATTTGGTGATCCTGTTTGTGTAAAATGAGTAGTATTTCATTCTCAAAATAAAAACTACATTAATATTTAGCCTGCTAAATTTCTAAAATGGATTGGTCCATCGTTATACCCCCACAAAACGAAGTTTGGGGGGGGGGGGGTATATAGGAGTGAGCTTGGCGGTCGGTCGGTCCGTTGGTTTTGCATGGGTTCCCAATGATAACTCATGAAAGGCTTGACCAATTTAAATAATTTTTGGTACACAGGTGACAGTGTTTAGGGAAGGGATACTGGTTGCTTGTCCTGAAATAGATATCAGATTCATGATATTGACAACACACGCTGGAAAACTCTATAGTATTTTATGGGGGCAACACACACAAAAGAAAATGAAAAGTTTTGTTTTGTATCGGACGACACACTCCAGTAAACTCTTTAATATTTATGAGGGCAACACACAAGAAATATGAAACAGTTTGAATAAGTAATAGTTATAGTATGTGTGAGAGAGTGTTACCAGGATATATCAGAGCTAGGGGTACATCTCGCTATTTTTCTCTGCACATATCGTCGAGGCAGCTCTGATATATCCTGGTAACACACGAGCATTACATATTATAACTGTTTTATCGCATAGTTTATCATTAAAATTTATATATTATTTTCATTTAAATTTGTTTATTATTATTTTTACTCTTTTGATTCCCTTTCTGCGCCTCGCTGACTGAAACACCAGAACTTGTTTTAGAAAAACTTGTTCCCCAGATAAAAACATCCAACAGATTTCTGCATTGGTTTTAAATCTTTGCATTTCATTGGCCAAACATATTGTAAAACTTGTTGTTTTGTTTGTAAAAAAAATCAAAGAAAAAGAAACATTTGAGAAATCTCAGAATTTCATATATTTCATGTATTTCTGAATTTGGCAATAACTATCAAGTTTTTGAAATATTCTAGTTTATTTATTCTTTTACTTTATAAATGTAGGTGTTTGTGACAATTCTTTCTCTGTGATCTGTAAATTGGAGCTAAAATAATCTTTTCTTTGAAAGGAAAAAAATTATACTCCCTTGATAGGACCTCAATAGAGAAAAAGTGTTGCGATATATATCGGAACAGTTTTACTGTGCTGATATATATCGCAACAGTTTTTTTTTTTCAAATGAAACTCTATAGAGATTTCTGTGTTGATATATATCGTAACAGTTTTGTAAAATATCGGCACAGATTTTGTAGTATTAATCTGTGTTACCATGTTTAACCTAGTGCAAAGATCAAAGGAAAACTGCCACACTATGCGATAAGCGCAAACGCATAACACCAAAAACTTTATTTTTTGTATCGGACAAGTATCGGACAACACACACAAAAAAAATGAAAACATGTATGTTTTGTAAACTTTATGACTGTTTTGTATGGGTCAATACACAAAAAAAAATTGAAAATTTTTAAGTTTTTTATGTGACAACAAACACTGGTAAACTCTTAAGAAAAAATTAAAAAATTTCATTTTAAGTGTTTTTATGGGACAACACACATTGGTAAACTCTTAAGAAAAAATGAAAAAATTTTAATTTTTGTAAACTTTGACTGTTGTATGGGGCAACACACAAAAAATGAAAAATTTTAAGTTTTGCATGGGACAACGCACAAAAAAGAGAGAAAGTTTTTTTGTTTTTTTTTAAAAGCGTGCACGCACCTGTCCAACCCCTACCACCACCTAGTTCAAATAGTTGGAGTTCATACTTAATCTTATTGTTTGGTCCAAAAGTATGAAAAACCTCTTAAGTTTTGTATGGGGCAACACAACAAAATCTGAAAAACATTATGTTTTCTATGGGGCAACTCGCACAAAAAAAATGAAAATTTTTAAGATTTTTATGGGACAACAAACACTGGTATACTCTTTAGAAAAAATGAAAAATTTTAATTTTAATTGTTTTTATGGGACAACACACATTGTTAAACTCTTTAGAAAAAATGAAAAATTTTAAGTTTTGTAAACTTTATGACTGTTTTGTATGTGTCAATACACAAGAAAAATGAAAAATTTTAAGTTTTTATGGCACAACAAACACTGGTAAACTCTTTAGAAGAAATGAAAAATTTTAAGTTTTGTAAACTTTGACTGTTTTCTATGGGGCAAGAAAAATGAAAAATTTTAATGTTTTTTATGGGACAATACAAACTGGTAAACTCTTTTGAAAAAATGACAAATTTTAATTTTAAGTGCTTTTATGGGACAACACACATTGTTAAACTCTTTAGAAAAAATGAAAAATTTTAAGTTTTGTAAACTTTATGACTGTTTTGTATGGGTCAATACACAAGAAAAATGAAAAATTTTAAGTTTTTATGGCACAACAAACACTGGTAAACTCTTTAGAAAAAAATGAAAAATTTTAAGTTTTGTAAACTTTATGACTGTTTTCTATGGGGCAAGAAAAATGAAAAATTTTAATGTTTTTTATGGGACAATACAAACTGGTAAACTCTTTAGAAAAAATGACAAATTTTAATTTTAAGTGCTTTTATGGGACAACACACACTGGTAAACTCTTTAGAAAAAATGAAAAATTTTAATTTAAAGTGTTTTTATGGGACAACACACATTATTAAACTCTTTAGAAAAAATGAAAAATTCTAATTTAAGTGTTTTATGGGACAACACACATTGTTAAAAACTTTAGAAAAAATGAAAATTTTTTAATTTTTGTAAACTTTATGACTGTTTTGTATGGGGCAACACACAAAAAATGAAAAACTTTAAGTTTTGCATGGGACAACGCACAAAAAAATGAGAAAGTTTTTTTAAAAAACGCGCGCGCACCCACCTGTCCAACCCCTGCCGCCACCTAGTTCAAACGGTTTGAGTTCATATTTAATCTTATTGTTTAATGCAAAAGTATGAAAAGCCTCTTTAAGTTTTGTATGGGGCAACACAACAAAATCTGAAAAACATTATGTTTTGTATGGGGCAACTCACACAAAAAAAATGAAAAATTTTAAGATTTTTATGGGACAATACACACTGGAAAACTGTTTAGTATTGTATGGGTGCAACACACGAACAAGAGCACCGCCTTGCGGGTGCTGACGCTCATCTGATTTTTTTTGTGTATTAGAAATATTGTCCTACCCATGATTTTCTAAGTCTAAAAAGGGCCATCATTCTTGCAAAAAGCAGAATAAAGTTATGTTTCTTGATGTACAGTGTCCACTTATGATGGTGAAAAACTATTGCAAGTTTTAAAGCAATAGCTTTGATAGTTTATGAGAAAAGTTGACTTAAACATAATATTCAACCAAGAAAATGATTTTCTAAGTCCAAAAGGGGCAATAATTATTGCAAAAAGCAGGATGGAGTTATGTTGCTTGCTGTACAGGGTCAGCTTATGATGGTGAACAAGTGTTGCAAGTTTCAAAGCAATAGCTTCGATAGTTTAAGAGAAAAAGTTGACCTAAACATAAAACTTAACCAAGAAATCTGATATTTTCTAAGTCCAAAAGGGGCCATAAATCTTGCAAAAAGCAGGATGGAGTTATGGTTCTTGCTGTACAGGGTCAACTTATGATGGTGAACAAGTGTTGCAAGTTTTAAAGCAATAGCTTTGATAGTTTAGGATAAAAGCTGACCTAAACATAAAACTTAACCAAGAAAACTGATTTTCGAAGTCCAAAAGGGGCAATAAATCTTGCAAAAAGCAAGATGGAGTTATGTTTCTTGATGTACAGGGTCTGCTTATGATGGTGAACAAGTATTCCAAGTTTCAAAGCAATAGCTTTGATAGTTTAGGAGAAAAGTTGACCTAAACATAAAACTTAACCAAGAAATCTGATATTTTCTAAGTACAAAAGGGGCCATAAATCTTGCAAAAAGCAAGATGGAGTTATGTTTCTTGCTATACAGGGTCAGCTTATGATGGTGAACAAGTATTCCAAGTTTCAAAGCAATAGCTTTGATAGTTTAGGAGAAAAGCTGACCTACACATAAAACTTAACCAGGCAACGCCGACGCCGACAACCGCTCAAGTGATGACAATAACTCATCATTTTTTTTTCAAAAAATCAGATGAGCTAAAAATGAATAAGTTTCAAGAAGGGCACGCGTGTAACGTGAAAAACTTTATGTTTTTATTCGGCAACACACAAAAAAATGAAAAACTTTATGTTTTGTATGGGGCAACTCACACAAAATAAAGAAAAACTTTAAGTTTTTTATGGGGCAACACACACGAAGAATGAATAATAAGTTTCAAAAAGTGCATGCGTGTAACGTGAAAAACTTAATGTTTGTATTCGGCAACACACAAAAAAATGAAAAACTTTGTTTTGTATGGGGCAACACACACAAAATAAAGAAAAATTTTAAGTTCTTTTATGGGGTAACACACACTGAAACACTCTTTAGTGTTTTATGGGGTAACACACAAGAAAAATAAAAAATGTTTGAAAAAAGTGCACGCGTGTACCATGAAAACCCGTCAGCACTTACAGCTGGATCTTTTCACGCTCTGTGTAGTTTGTCCAGTAATTTTATATGACACATATACACTTGTTGTCCTCTGCCCTGCTGTTCTGTGATTTGTTGATCCCCTGCATGTTGGAGGAGGCATGCTGGAGGTAGTGTTGTGATGTGTTCATTTACAGCTGGTGTGTGGAGCTTGCTTAGGGAAGGGATACTGGTTGCTTGTCCTGAAATAGATATCAGATTCATGATATTGACAACACACACTGGAAAACTCTATAGTATTTTATGGGGGCAACACACACAAAAGAAAATGAAAAATTCTATGTTTTGTATGGGACGACACACACTGGTAAACTCTTTAATATTTATGGGGGCAACACACAAGAAATATGAAACAGTTTGAATAAGCACAAACGCATCACACGAAAAACTTTATTTTTTGTATCGGACAAGTATCTGACAAGACACACAAAAAAAATGAAAACATTTAAGTTTTGTAAACTTTATGACTGTTTTGTATGGGTCAATACACAAAAAAAAAAAAAAAAGAAAAATTTTAATTTTAAGTGTTTTATGGGACAACACACATTGTTAAACATTTTAGAAAAAATGAAAAATTTTAAGTTTTGTAAACTTTATGACTGTTTTGTATGTGTCAATACACAAGAAAAATGAAAAATTTTAAGTTTTTTATGGCACAACAAACACTGGTAAACTCTTTAGAAGAAATGAAACATTTTAAGTTTTGTAAACTTTATGACTGTTTTCTATGGGGCAACACACAAGAAAAATGAAAAATTTTAATGTTTTTTATGGGACAATACAAACTGGTAAACTCTTTAGAAAAAATGACAAATTTTAATTTTAAGTGCTTTTATGGGACAACACACACTGGTAAACTCTTTAGAAAAAATGAAAAAATTTAAGTTTTTTATGGGACAACAAACACTGGTATACTCTTTAGAAAAAATGAAAAATTTTAATTTTAAGTGTTTTATGGGACAACACACATTGTTAAACACTTTAGAAAAAATGAAAAATTTTAAATTTTTGTAAACTTTATGACTGTTTTGTATGGGGCAACACACAAAAAATGAAAAATTTTAAGTTTTGCATGGGACAACGCACAAAAAAATGAGAAAGTTTTTTTAAAAAATGCGCGCGCACCCACCTGTCCAACCCCTTCTGCCACCTAGTTCAAATGGTTTGAGTTCATATTTAATCTTATTGTTTGATGCAAAAGTATGAAAAACCTCTTTAAGTTTTGTATGGGGCAACAAAATCTGAAAAACATTATATTTTGTATGGGGCAACTCACACAAAAAAAATTGAAAAATTTTAAGATTTTTATGGGGTAACACACACTGAAACACTCTTTAGAAAAAAATGAAAAATTTTAATTTTAAGTGTTTTTATGGGGCAGCACACATTGTTAAACTCTTTAGAAAAAAATGAAAAATTTTAAGTTTTTTATGGGACAACAAACACTGGTATACTCTTTAGAAAAAATGAAAAATTTTAATTTTAATTGTTTTTTATGGGACAACACACATTGTTAAACTCTTTAGAAAAAATGAAAAATTTTAAGTTTTGTAAACTTTATGACTGTTTTGTATGGGTCAATACACAAGAAAAAATGAAAAAAAATAAAGTTTTTTATGGCACAACAAACACTGGTAAACTCTTTAGAAGAAATGAAAAATTTTAAGTTTTGTAAACTTTATGACTGTTTTCTATGGGGCAACACACAAGAAAAATGAAAAATTTTAATGTTTTTTATGGGACAATACAAACTGGTAAACTCTTTAGAAAAAATGAAAAATTTTAATTTGAAGTGCTTTTATGGGACAACACACACTGGTAAACTCTTTAGAAAAAATGAAAAATTTTAATTTTAAGTGCTTTTATGGGACAACACACACTGGTAAACCCTTTAGAAAAAATGAAAAATTTTAAGTTTTTTATGGGACAACAAACACTGGTATACTCTTTAGAAAAAATGAAAAATTTTAATTTTAAGTGTTTTATGGGACAACACACATTGTTAAACACTTTAGAAAAAATGAAAAATTTTCAATTTTTGTAAACTTTATGACTGTTTTGTATGGGGCAACACACAAAAAATGAAAAATTTTAAGTTTTGCATGGGACAACGCACAAAAAAATGAGAAAGTTTTTTAAAAAAAACGCGCGCGCACCCACCTGTCCAATCCCTGCCGCCACCTAGTTCAAACGGTTTGAGTTCATATTTAATCTTGTTGTTTGATGCAAAAGTATGAAAAACCTCTTTAAGTTTTGTATGGGGCAACACAACAAAATCTGAAAAACATTATGTTTTGTATGGGGCAACTCACACAAAAAAAATGAAAAATTTTAAGATTTTTATGGGACAATACACACTGGAAAACTGTTTAGTATTGTATGGGGGCAACACACAAGAAAAATGAATAAGTTTCAAGAAGGGCACGCGTGTAACGTGAAAAACTTTATGTTTTTATTCGGCAACACACAAAAAAATGAAAAACTTTATGTTTTGTATGGGGCAACTCACACAAAATAAAGAAAAACTTTAAGTTTTTTATGGGGCAACACACACTGAAAAACTCTTTAGTGTTTTATGGGGCAACACACACGAAGAATGAATAATAAGTTTCAAAAAGCGCACGCGTGTAACGTGAAAAACTTTATGTTTGTATTCGGCAACACACAAAAAAATGAAAAACTTTATGTTTTGTATGGGGCAACACACACAAAATAAAGAAAAATTTTAAGTTCTTTTATGGGGTAACACACACTGAAACACTCTTTAGTGTTTTATGGGGTAACACACAAGAAAAATAAAAAATGTTTGAAAAAAAGCGCACGCATGTACCATGAAAACCCGTCAGCACTTACGGCTGGATCTTTTCACGCTCTGAGCAGTCTGTCCTGTAATTTTATATGACACATATACACTTGTTGTCCTCTGCCCTGCTGTTCTGTGATTGGTTGATCCCCTGCATGTTGGAGGAGGCATGCTGGAGGTAGTGTTGTCATTGGTTGATTTACAGCTGGTGTGTGGAGCTTGCTTAGGGAAGGGATACTGGTTGCTTGTCCTGAAATAGATATCAGATTCATGATATTGACAACACACACTCGAAAACTCTATAGTATTTTATGGGGGCAACACACACAAAAGAAAATGAAAAATTTTATGTTTTGTATGGGACAACATACACCGGTAAACTCTTTAACATTTATGGGGGCAACACACAAGAAATATGAAACAGTTTGAATAAGCGCAAACGCATAACACGAAAAACTTTATTTTTTGTATCGGACAACACACACCAAAAAAATGAAAAATTTTATATTTCGTAAACTTTATGACTGTTTTGTATGGGTCAATACACAAAAAAAAAAAAAATGAAAAATTTTAAGTTTTGTAAACTTTATGACTGTTTTGTATGGGTCAATACACAAGAAAAAATGAAAAATTTTAAGTTTTTTATGGGACAACAAACACTGGTAAACTCTTTAGAAAAAATGAAAAATTTTAAGTTTTGTAAACTTTATGACTGTTTTCTATGGTGCAACACACAAGAAAAATGAAAAATTTTAATGATTTTTATGGGACAATACAAACTGGTAAACTCTCTAGAAAAAATGAAAGATTTTAATTTTAAGTGCTTTTATGGGACAACACACACTGGTAAACTCTTTAGAAAAAAATGAAAAATTTTAATTTTAAGTGTTTTTATGGGGCAGCACACATTGTTAAACTCTTTAGAAAAAAATGAAAAATTTTAAGTTTTTTTATGGGACAACAAACACTGGTATACTCTTTAGAAAAAATGAAAAATTTTAATTTTAAGTGTTTTATGGGACAACACACATTGTTAAACACTTTAGAAAAAATGAAAAATTTTCAATTTTTGTAAACTTTATGACTGTTTTGTATGGGGCAACACACAAAAAATGAAAAATTTTAAGTTTTGCATGGGACAACGCACAAAAAAATGAGAAAGTTTTTTAAAAAAAATGCGCGCGCACCCACCTGTCCAACCCCTGCCGCCACCTAGTTCAAACGGTTTGAGTTCATATTTAATCTTGTTGTTTGATGCAAAAGTTTGAAAAACCTCTTTAAGTTTTGTATGGGGCAACACAACAAAATCTGAAAAACATTATGTTTTGTATGGGGCAACTCACACAAAAAAAATGAAAAATTTTAAGATTTTTATGCGACAATACACACTGGAAAACTGTTTAGTATTGTATGGGGGCAACACACAAGAAAAATGAATAAGTTTCAAGAAGGGCACGCGTGTAACGTGAAAAACTTTATATTTTTATTCGGCAACACACAAAAAAATGAAAAACTTTATGTTTTGTATGGGGCAACTCACACAAAATAAAGAAAAACTTTAAGTTTTTTATGGGGCAACACACACTGAAAAACTCTTTAGTGTTTTATGGGGCAACACACACGAAGAATGAATAATAAGTTTCAAAAAGCGCATGCGTGTAACGTGAAAAACTTTATGTTTGTATTCCGCAACACACAAAAAAATGAAAAACTTTATGTTTTGTATGGGGCAACACACACAAAATAAAGAAAAATTTTAAGTTCTTTTATGGGGTAACACACACTGAAACACTCTTTAGTGTTTTATGGGGTAACACACAAGAAAAATAAAAAATGTTTGAAAAAAAGCGCACGCATGTACCATGAAAACCCGTCAGCACTTACGGCTGGATCTTTTCACGCTCTTTGTAGTTTGTCCTGTAATTTTATATGACACATATACACTTGTTGTCCTCTGCCCTGCTGTTCTGTGATTTGTTGATCCCCTGCATGTTGGAGGAGGCATGCTGGAGGTAGTGTTGTGATTTGTTGATTTACAGCTGGTGTGTGGAGCTTGCTTAGGGAAGGGATACTGGTTGCTTGCCCTGAAATAGATATCAGATTCATGATATTGACAACACACACTGGAAAACTCTATAGTATTTTATGGGGGCAACACACACAAAAGAAAATGAAAAATTCTATGTTTTGTATGGGACGACACACACTGGTAAACTCTTTAATATTTATGGGGGCAACACACAAGAAATATGAAACAGTTTGAATAAGCTTGATTCATGATACTGAATTCTTTTGTACTACTAAACTGAAGGAGACAAAAAGTCAGTCAGCTTTGTTACGGCCGTTTCAAGTAAAATATTGGTTTCAGGACGCAAAATTATGTGGCAAAAAAGGCTTATTTGCACACCTAGTGAGACCTCTTGCGTAAGGACCTAAACATATTTTTATTTATTTATTTATTGACATTTAAGATCAATAGCACAAAACACAACACAAGGCAATAAATATAATATCACAGCATATAAAAAACAATTTCTTTACATAGCTATAAAAACAAATTTATATTTAAGACTATTTGAGGCACACCACAGGTAATCGGATAAGCATTTGACATTGACTTTCCCAGACTAACGACCTGACTTCTACCTGATAGATAGGACTCAAACAATGGAATTGACCTGACGCCTATCAGTTCTAATTTTCTAAACAGGATATCATGATTTACTGTATCGAAAGCTTTCTGAAGGTCTAACATTATCATACCTGTATAATGATTTTTTTAGGTATTCCACTTAATAGTATCTAACAGATGAAACATATTGTATATTTTATAGCATGTGACAGTGGCAGCGTAAGTGTCTCAAAACAATTAAGTTTTTATTAATTTTTAGCTAAATCTAGACAGTAGACTCTTCCACGCGTTAAATTCGATAAGACAGATCAGTGTAACAGACTATCTAGACAGATGCATGACCGTTTCCATTTTTGACTGACTTCCGATACCTTAGGTAAGTTTTAGACTCAACCGTCTCCAAGGAGCTAGAAGATTCAATTCATTTATTTATTTTATGTAACAATTACTCATTCGCGAAAATCTTTTAGTTTAAAAAGCATCATAAATAACCAACTGAATATAAACGACTATAAAATACATCTATCTGTTTTATCTAGAAAACATACCGGGCCAAACACGAAACTACGTACTATTCCCTAACTCCCCACTGCGATTACTTCCCCTTACCGCAATCACGAGTTGTTTCAGATTTGTTTACTTTTCGAACTGCATTATTCGCATCTACATAGTAATATTCGCGCACATAATTGTTCAAATAACACAATGAAGTGATGTTTGTAAACAGTGTCATGTCAGGGCCGTCGCCGGGTTCGAAAAAGTGGTCCGGCCATGGGACGTCGAAGGCGTCCCGCGAGTGCCGACGGCAGGAGAGTGGGGAGAGCAGGAGAGGGGTTTCCCCCTCTCGTAAGGGGGGTTTGGGGGGTCTCCCCCGAGAAAATTTTAAGATATGGGATGCCCGTAAGTACGTTTTCCTTGCATCTTGAAAGCATTTTCCATTAAGATTTTCAGTCAATTTTATAACAGTTTTCAAGGATAACTATCCGACATTTGCCCAATGAATGTTGACCCCTCTGTGAGTCTCATCAGGCGGTGGCATTAATAATGAAGGCTTTATCAAGATTCGAACTTGACAACTTGCCGTCTATGTGAGCAAACATACACACATGACAATAAGCAAGGTCATTAGTTTCATCGTAATGCAACCACGATCTATTAGTGAACCACAAAGGCTGAAAACTTCTGTTCACCGGATTTTTCCGACCAAAGGTGCGTTTCGGAAATTTAAATGTCTTAGGTTGTTTTGGAATTTCAGGTATGACCATTTTGCAGCAATACGTTAAGCAACGAGTTAAGCATACGGTTTCAGAATTTAGAGAAGATAGAAACGAAGTTTATATTATTTTATATAGTTGAGATGTACGTAAGCATTTTATTTGATTTAAAGCAATTATTTAAGATTATTCAAAATAATTAGAAGAAATTAGCTTTCGGTTAGTTTTGTTTTATTATACCACGAAAAACACACCTTTTCTAATTTTTTTAAACATGCGACTATTTTTTTTTTCATCAAAACAATTATTATAGATTATAAAAAAATGCCCTTTAGATCATACCGGATTAAAGATATATCAGATAAGCGTTTAATTATGATTAATCCAATCAAGCAGGGTCGATACTTTTGACACGAAGTGTGCCGAAGTTTTCACACCCCGCGGGCAATTATGACAGATACCGCTCGTTGCGGATAATTAGCAAGGCAATATTTCGGCACTTTCAATCTAAGCAAAAGCTGAAATTTTATGCGAAAAAACAACTGGTCATGCTCGGCCAAAAAAATGGTCCGGCCATGGCCGGATCGGCCGAACCGCCCGCGACGGCCTTGCATGTGACTTCCTCATCGTCACGTAGCATATGCAGCGGAAGGTGCTGTGATGGAACATATACATTCCATGTCAGATCAACACACTGAACGATTTTTGTTGGGTTTAACGTCACACATGTTCATGGTAAATTTCTAGTTCATGGTGTAAGAAGATTCCAGATGCCCCTCTGAGCTTTATTGCAGTCACGAGCGAAAGCAATCTGCATAGAGCTGCCAGCAAGATGGATGGCTTTTTCACTTTAATCACATTTTATTTATTTCTCCATACGGCAATACAATTTATAAGACGTGAATGCAAAGGTGAACAAAATTTTAGTTAAACAAGAGCTGTCCGTAAGACAGCGCGCTCGAGGTTTCTCAGTGTTTGCTCTGAATTAGGGCTTTGCCAGTAAAAAAAATCCAAGTTAAAAAGGGACATAACTCAAAAAATTTAAATCAGAGTAATGGTGATTGTTTCTCCTGGTGTAGACTTTGGTAGTAAATGACTATTTTAAGTTTCAAGTCAATAGCTTTGATAGTAACAGTGATATTTGATTTTTTCAAAAATTTTAACAAAATAATCTAAGTTAAAAAAGGGGCATAACTCTGTCAAAATTCAGTATCAGGGTTATTGGGTTTCTTTCTCCTGGTGTAGACTATGCTGGTAAATAAGTATTCTAAGTTTCAAGCCAATAGCTTTGATAGTAACAGTGATATCTGACTTTATCAAAAATTTTAACAAAAAAATCTAAGTTAAAAAGGGGCATAATTCTGTCAAAATTCAAACCAGAGTTATGGGGATTGTTTCTCAAGGTGTAGACTTTGATAGTAAATAACTATTTCAAGTTTCAAGTCAATAGCTTTGATAGTAACAGAGATATTTGACTTTATCAAAAACTTTAACCAAACATTCTAAGTTAAAAAGGGGCATACTTCTGTCAAAATTCAAACCAGAGTTATGGCGATTGTTTCTCCCGAGGTAGACTTTGATAGTAAATAAATATTTTAAGTTTCAAGTCAATAGCTTTGATAGTAACAGAGATATTTGACTTTATCAAAAACTTAACCAACGGCGACGCCGACGCCGAAACCGGAGCGAGTGCAATGTAGCTCTACTTTTTCTTCGAAAAGTCGAGCTAAAAATGTAAGGAACTGTTACACATGTTTGTTTTGATGCATTTGCAATAGCGTGCGAGTGGTGAAATTTCACGTAAGAAGGTGGAACATAGTTTTCAGCAATTGTTTATCTTTTTTTCTTTACAAATGGCATTCATTTTCAAAGGGAGACAACTTTTTCTCAAAGATTACTTAAAATAATCGAAAAAAGTTGTTTCCCTTTGAAAATGAATGCCATTTGTACTTAAAATAATCGGGAACAGTTGTCTCCCTTTGAAAATGAATGCCATATGTAAAGAAATAATGATAAACAATTGCTGAAAACTGTGTTCCACCTTGTTATGCGAAATTTCACCACTCGCACGCTATTGCAAATGCATCAAAACGAACATGTGTAACAGTTCTTTGAAAATGGTGAGTTTTTAAAGCCGTTTAACTGTCCGGAAGTGGAGCCCCTTTAGGCAGCCCTTTTCCGGAATTCAATGTTTATATCAGTATACCACATATCAGTGGCCACATTTTTCTAATTTTTAACTTATTTTGGATAAAAAGAATTTCTGCAAAGTTGTATCACCCAATTCAAAATATTATTAAGATTAATAAGCAAAGTGTTTTGGATGACTTTATTGATTCCTGACTAAGCTAAAGACACTTTCCACTTTAAAAAGCTTTGTTGACAATAGGGGTCAAGGTCATTGAAATACCTGATTACGTTTCAACAGTTTAACAGGCTGATAACAGGTTATTTCTGTCTTAATATGCATCATATGTTATGCTTGATAAACAGACCAAGTTAGAAAGAAATATCTTCATTATTTTTCAAGAAATAGTTTTTATGTCGAAAGCCGATCGGGCAATGTTACCAGCCTGTTTAATAGAGGTTTGTTGTGATTTTAATCAGGGGTCTATAATATCTGTTAGCAATACACTCACTTTTAATTAATGTTTTAAAAACAGCCTGTTAAACGGAAAAAGACCACGAGAGGTAAAGTGAGCTATGTAGGCTCACAAAAAGAATGGTTACTAAGCTCAACTGATAATGCTCTTTAAGGTATAGATGAATGCCTGCTCCGTGTTTATATTGATAACCTTGCTAAATCATTGCGTACTTAACTTGAACACAATACTCAAACTACTATCACCAGACAGAGTGTTATTTATAAGCAAATAACAAATTGTTTACTTTTCTCGTGAGAAATTAAAAATATTTAGGGCCTAATATAAATAATATATTTGATTAGGTCTAGAAAACAGTCGTTTGTTATCGCTAATATTTTGGTAATTTGAGTTCCTTCAATAAAGTTCGGTTATGTTCTTATAAATTTACGTTACACAAGATTATTAGTAATTCTAATGTGCTTGTCTTTGTTAAAACAAGTTTACGCTAGAATGACATCACGTTAATGTGCGATGACGTCAAAGTTTTTGTTGCTACCAAAAAAGAGCGCTGCTACATCTTATCTATTGTTTTAGATAAAAGGCATAGTAGAATCCAAATAATATAAAGCAAACCGTGTTTTAACACTATTTATACACTCGGGCGGTAATAAGTCGTACAAATAAGTTCTGCGCATGATTGACAGGATGGCAACAGTACGATGGTGAAGAACGAAGATGCGACGGCTAAAGCTGTCATCGATAGAAACGGTATCGGTGTATCAACGATATTTTTTTGTCGATTGATTATCGATTCCCATTTTCAAAAATCGATATTTTACAGAGAGAAAAACTATCCAAATAAACACTCAGACCCTAAAAAACAACTTCATTTCACAAAGTTGTAAATTTGGATGAATGCAAAAAAGGAGTGAAGGCAAAAAAAAAATGAAAGATGTTATTAATTTTTATTTATTTATTTATTTATTTCATTCAATTCAATTCAGTTCAATTTTATTCAGGTTATAAGATCATAAGAATATAATATCATATTAAAAATATCATACATCACATAAACATATACGTATTTAATATAAAAGACAATTATTCTAAGAATATGATATTAATAACTAATCATATGCAAATTTGATCTTATAGCCTGGGATGGCCCATTAAAGTAAACTTAATCACTTATTTCCAATGGGGTCCCTAAAATTATATATCGATCCTGTAAAAATAGACAAAAGCTAAAAATGAATTGTTATTATATAATAAGTAAGTAAATCATCTTTTATATTCCCGTACGATGAATGGGAAAAAAGCAATCAGTAAAAATTCTAAATAAATAATGAATCTACAAACTAAAACTGAAACTGTATCTATAGACCTATACATATAAATATCTCTAAAAATTTACACTATAAAATACCATTTTGTCTCTGCCTCATAAATATAAATACAACACAATCAAACAGAAATATGAAAAGTAGGCAGTAAAACTAAACATAGCATTTACAGGAAGGTATATAGTATGCATATGAACAAACGGGTCGTTAATCTAACTTAATAATCGATATATCGTCGATATTTGTCTTCTGATATATCGGTATCGTCGATATGCCTAAGACCCAATCAATGACAGCCCTAGCGATGGCAGAGCGGACAGTACGATGGACTGTCACCATCATACTGTCGCGCTCCACCTTCGGACTGTCATGTTATCGTCATCGTACTATCGCGCTTCGTCATCGTACAGTCGTATCTTCACCTTCATAGAGAGCAGTCACTAAGAACACCGTAGTTTTTACATGGTGCAGCTCATTTAATTTTCAATTTGTCAAGTATTGCAGTGCGGTGTAAAGGTATCATTGCCGTTTTGTTCATAAGTTGAAATTAATAATTCTTTCTTATGTTGTTTAAAAAGCTTTATTTGCATTGCAATTTTAAATTATTGATACCTTCAACAGAAGATAGTCAAAAATTAATTCATCTTGAAAAGGGACATTCTTACATCAGGCACAGTTTATGACTTAGTTCATGATTTTCACGTGCAGGTAGTTAATTGATAGAGTGCGTTAATACAGGACACTTCTATTTATAAAGTGTCCGCTTACAACCGTAAGAAGACACTTTTACCATATATGGCCCAAAAACACAACACTTTCCACACCCTTCATTTTTTGTATCCTGGTTACATAGGATACATAGGGATACACTTTGTATGTGCAGATTTTTTGTTTTTACCATTATAACATTATATCATTATTCTATAAATTTATTATTTTTATTATGTTTTATTTCATTAAAACATTATATTATTATTTTATTATTATGTTTTAACACACTATATGGAAAGTTTTGTGTTTTTAGGACATATCTAACTTTTACAATAGCTCTGCTGGGGGTATAGTCGTATAAATAAATATAAAACGATCATCTTGTAAAATTTTGGTTGCAATGTCTGTTTATACTGCTAAAAAATGTCAGGTAAGTATTTACGCAAGTTATTTAACATAAATTGTTAAATCCAACAACAAATTAAATATGTTACCACTTTCAGTAGAGTAAATACGGCAATAAAACATTGACCCGGTCAATCCATTACGATTCGATCCGTGAATTTGTTGCGCATAATTAGAGGGTCGCAATGGGGTTTGTTTTCACATATTATCTCCATGCATTTGAATGTAACGATAATATTTAGTTGTTTACATTTAAATTTGCTGATAATGTCTATCTGGTTGACTGAATGTACATATGTTATGTTCTTCAAGAATGGAGGAAATAAAAGAATCAGTCAATCATCCTCAGGTTTAGTAATATATAATCCATGGAACGCGTTAATTCAGAGAGTCGCCTCAATTAGGAAAGAATAATTTAACGTCAGAGGTTATTTCCAAGGTCACGGAGTTTAATTGGCCAGCTTGTAATTACAACAGCTTTCGATATCAGTAGCTCAGTCAAGTGTGACTTACCGGATTAAGATATTCCTTCTCAAGAGAAGGAACAATAAAATAAAACAACGAAAGTCAGAAAAATTCTACCTTTTCACTTAACTACGGCATTCAATCATCGATTAAAAATAAGAACCAAAATAGACAGGGATTTACCTACGATACAGTCTACTGGTTCGAGTTGTAAATTCGGCCAGGTCGTAAATATTCGGCCACCCACTTTAAAGCTTTTTTCCGAGCCAGATGCTTGAGAACACATCTGTGTCATCACATGCACTTGGGTTAGCAACAAAGTCGGCAAAAAACAACAAGTTCACACTATGTACCCGGATAATCTTAACTTAGTCCAAATAATTAGATGTGAAAAAGTTGTCATTTGACGTTCAACATTCAATATTCTGACATTTTTACTATCAAAGCCTTTTTCGACATAACATGGAAAATAAAAAATGTAAAATATCAATTAAAAACGAACTTATAACGTGATATGAGTTATGTCAGGTCTTATATTTAGGACTATATTGTTTACCATACTGTAAATGGCCGTTAATGATAACAATCAATGTTGCTTGTATTAAAGCACATACGGTAGAAAATTTGTACAAATCAATTGTAAAACAAAAGAAATGTTTATGAAAAACCGCAAAAAGTGGCCGACAAAATAGTGCGGAAAGTAGTTCCATGCCATAGAATAGGTCAACCATCAAAATATAATTATTCTGGCACGACTGTATTTTCAGCTGTCGAACGTCCAAAACAAGAAATTCTTAACGTATTTTCCAAGTTTTATTACCTACATTTCTGATTTGTATTTCTGACTGCAGTGACATATTAATGCGCGAAAACTGGGTCACCGACAAACCTACGATGCCAGTTTTGTTTACAGCACAGACTGATCCTTAGACGTTGTTTTAAGGTTACAGCTAACCTACAAGAGTCTTTTCTGTAGCGATTTTGATCGATAAGATTTTATTGAATTTTAAAAAAAACCCAGTCCGAGATAGCAAGTTCGATTCGTCTTTAAAAAGTTACCTCCCTTTGTTTCATTTACGTCCTTTGCTACATTTTTCCACGAACAAAAAGAGGTTAATATCTCATTCCAACTTTTCAGTCATAATTTTATTGTACAACAGACATGCTGATTTAATCTGTAAATGCTCTAGACTCTGCTGTAGTTCGTTAATATTTATCTGTTTATGCAGGATGAAGGTGTAATTTCGCCCCAGTCAGTTCGTCCCCAATTTTAATGTGTTATAATTTGGTTAGAGATCCGTTACTTAATATACAATTAGTAACATGTATGTATTATGTACTGTAAAGCAAGTGTATAAAGTAATTGCTGGTAAAATTGATGATTAGTTGTTATCACGATTTTTGTAAATGTATTATTTATAATTCTGATAATTACAACAAGTCATGAGCACACTCCATGCCTTATTTACTAAAGCGAAGAGCTATAAAAATAAATCGGCAACTAAAAAGGCATATAGAACAAATCTTGCCAACATCCTGTGACTACTGAATGAGATCTCGTTGTAAGCGTCTGTTGATCACTGGTAATTCAGTCCCTACTATGCCAGATATTAGGATAGGTACAAATGGTATTGAGAAACTTCTCAGCAACCTGAACCCCCATAAGGCCAGTGGTCCTGACAAAATCAAGCCTATAATACTTAAAACACTCTCTGTAGAACTATCTCCCATCCTTGAGGTCATATTCCAGAAATCCCTGGAGGAAGGTTCACTTCCATCCCAGTGGAAATCCGCATATGTTGCCCCCATTTTTAAAAAAGCATGGGTGAAAGTTTTCCGGAATACTCCGGAAGTTCCGGATTTTTCATCTCGACCGGGATCGTTTTTCCAAATCGTCTAAATCCGGGTCGAAAGTCAGGGGGGGGGGGGGGGGGTATAGTGTCATCATTCCCACAAAGATCGAAAAATCAATCGATCGCCGACAAACACAACCGACTCTATGTTCGCATAGTCGCTGTACTTCAATAAAAACAACTGTTAGTTTTTCATATAAATTTTACATGCGCCGAACAGTTCCCCCGCGTCAGGTTTTGCACGGACTTTTGTCTGCAGCATGCATTTCTCGATTTCTTGCATGCAATTTTATCTTCAAACACTAAGAACATTTAGACGCCTTGTATATTGCGAGTTATGTCTTATGCGAGGATTGGCGAGTTAATGTCTGGATAGGGACGAGTGGACCTCTCTGTATGCTCGTCGGATCGGTGAGTGGCTTTTTCTCGTAACTTTACCAAATTCAGAAATTACATCCTTAAAAATAACCTGGATTGAATGTAATTTTCCCGCGAATCGTAAAAATATCAAAACGTCATACCAGTAATTTTCCATTCCACGAACATGAGCGACCTATCGTAATAATAATATCTTTGTTTATCGACACGTACACCAAAAAACGCGCGTAATGCTTTCATTTTTTAATGTAATCGCTTCAGATTTTCAGCACCACTTGAGAAGTAACACAGTTTGAATTCTATAACAATTTTAATAAGATATCGACAGAAATGTAGGCAATATTCTATAAAAACGATCGAATTTTCATACAGTTATTTGTAAAATTTCAAACAGCGCGGTCTTAATTATTTATTTATTTTAAAAAGTAAATAAGTAATACATTCTATGGTCATAAAATTCAGACTTTTGACAAGAAAGTACAAAAAACAGAATTAAAAAATCTTAAATAATAAAAACGCGGCAGCTTTTTCAATACATCGAGTAAAACAATTTTGGCAAACATTTCTGTAATGCGGCAGTAACACCTCGTGGACGTAAATAGAAATGTGGTTTTAAAATAAAGCAGTATGATGTTGCTGTGGTTTTAAATAAGTTTGATAAGTAAATGAATCTTTGTAGGTGTATTTTTGACAGGATATGTAAGATATTCTTCTCAAACAAAAATATAAATTCCTTGAGGGCAAATAGGTCACTTGTCGTTCGACACAGTTTACCTGTCAGTTTATACGGAATATTGCTCATTCGCTTTTAAAAAGAAAATAAAGAAGATATTTTTTTACTGTTTTAAAGAACCGAGGCGGTACGATTAGACAGTGATGAGTCACATGGCGCGAAAATATGACGTAATGCCATGACAATCTCGGGCAACTTTGATCTCCACTACAGATGCCATGTTACCGACACACTTCTTTTAGCTCTTTGAGGGGGTTTTAACTGATGACGAAAACAAGGCCAGTACTTATTTTATCAACAGAATACTTACCGATCATTGTTAATGTTCTTCCTCACTCCGGGAGAACTACGTTCCAACGTAAGTCAAGTCTCATCGATATCATGTGACATACCTCAACGATGAAGCTACGGTATCGCTTCAAATGACCTTGTTGATTCACTTATTATGTGTAATTAAGCATATATTTTACGTTTTCATAACTGAAAAGATAAGTTTGATGTGTAGAAGATATATTAGCTATTTGTAGCATTTTGCAAGATACAACGAACTAGTTACAAATACACTTATGTAAGCTATATAAATGTTGCAATGCCGCAACGATAACATACATTATGTGACAACGTCTCACATACAGTGTTGCAAAGTCTCAGCATCATAATTACCATTTGAACTTGTAGTAAATTACACTTATTAGATAGTACGTACATGCGTACGCCGGTAATCAATACTGTATAGATAATTAGGATAGTAAAGCATTACTCCAAGAACTTTCCACATAAATTAGCTATTTCGTAACAAATGTTTTCGACACCATGTGCAGGCGTATTGCTCATTTTATCCGCATATAATAATTATTATTACGTCGTGCAAATTTATTAGGAACCTGAGACGTCATAACTCGTAACCATATAATAAAATCTGTAAAAAGATCCTTTGGAAGCAAAAAATGCAACCAAGAAGAATAATAGCAGACTCGGTTTGATTGAGTCTGTTCATGAGAGGTAATGAAATGTGCAACACCTCTCACGCCCCCTAGCACCGGCTTAAGCGGAACTCTATTATATATGTGTTGAATGGACTCCATGATCCCAAAGGACTAGAAAATAAAACAACACTGAATCTAAGTACGGGGAGACTTTTTACAGCCGCCGCCACACGGCACTTAAAGATTGCTGTTGTGATAGTTAATAAAATCTGTAAAAAGATACTTTGGAAGCAAAGAATGCAACCAAGAAGAATAATAGCAGACTCGGTTTGATTGAGTCTGTTCATGAGAGGTAATGAAATGTGCAACACCTCTTACGCCCCCTAGCACCGGCTTAAGCGGAACTCTATTATATATGTGTTGAATGGACTCCATGATCCCAAAGGACCAGGCGCAAGTGCCCTCAGGACGGATATTTCTGTCGAGGTCGTAAACACATAACTGGATTTTTTCTTGCATATCGCATAAAAATTACCGTTTCATTCTGACAGATCATTTTTGTTGCATGCCGTATTTTACAAATAACAACAGAAATTTAAAAGCAATTAGAAACACTTCATTTGCAGTACTCATTCTTATGGCAGAGCATGCACCCACAGCGCGGGAAATGAACGTCCGTAACTCTAAGCCGAAGTGACGTCATTACATTCAAGTGAAGCACAATAACAAAGTTCCACTTTAGTTTTATCGTTTTATGAACGTATTTCAGACCGACAAAAATACTACATGTAAATAGGACGAAGAGAAGGTCTCAAGGTACATGATAATGTCTACGTTCACATATACAATACCATATAATATCAAAGCAGCACAAGTTGTCATAACCAGCACGACAGCCATCGCATGGGGTGCCAGATGGGTTTTGCAGGCATTGGTAATGTCGACGGAAAGGCCAGTCCGGTGTATTTTTCCTTATTACGTATATAAAATTATTTCAATTGAGTTTCAATGGACTGCGATCGTGCAATATTTTTCCTTATTATATATATTACTATAAATAGTAACAAAAAGCCGTTTAAAACGGTCATTACGGCTTCTGTTTATGTATCCATAATGGTTCAGTGCGCCTCTGGCGCCATAACCATAACGGCCCCGGGTAACCAGAACGTCAGCGCGTTTTGATGTTGACGTCATGAAGCAACATTATTTATGGCGATCGAAAGGTCGCTGAATCAGATCGATTGTCAAATATTGATGGCATTGTTGATAAAAAAGCAAAACAAAATAATTCTTTTAGGTGTTTGGAAAATATATAAAATGAAAATACCAAAATAAATATGAAGTGAACGTATATGATAAAAAAGTCAATAAACGGCTGGTTGTGCCTTCTAGCCGCAATGGCACACCTATAGTTTAATAATAGTCCTCGAAATAAAGCCCTTGGGTTATATTATAACACTAGACGTGCCATTATGGCAAGAAAGCACAACCCAGTCGTATATTAACTTCGTAGCAATTCTTTATGATATGATTTTCTTTTCAACCCTAAATTATGCTGGATGTAAGAAAGTACAACTATCAAGGCATTTGATTTTATACAACATGTAGCCCCTTATCCAAATGGTATAGAAACTGAAAAACCCCAGTAAATGCTTGAACAAATGAAAAATGCACGTTAAACTCTTCTTAAACGATTATATACACGTATAATAAACAGGTAAATAGATGGGAGAACGGTGTCTTTGAGTGATAATGTCCCTAAAAGCAAATAATAGCCCTCGAGCTATTATCACCTTGGCAGGGCCATTATTACTCAAAGGCACCACTCTCCCATTCATTAAACTGTACATATGTTATTGCGGACAACGCTTTCATATCGGAGAGTAATGTTTTCTAAACGTTTAAATGGAAAGAATCGCGTGATGTCCATGACGTCCACACGCACGTTGCGACATCTATTTCACGTTTCAACTTGTGGAAAATATGAATACGCGTCAGCTTCATTTGTTTATTAGATTTTCAAAGAAATTCTTCTCGTGTTTTTCCTGTGTCGTACCAGAAAGAAAATTTAGACATAAAGTAATTACTTGATAGTAGGTATGTAATTAAAACGTTATCAACTTTGTATGTGGATATATGCACTCGTTCTTTCGCTCCTAAGGTTGCGCAATATTACTGCTGCAGAACAAGTGCATTATATCCACATGCAAAGTCAATAACCTATAAATATCGACGTTTTAGTTTTATTTTGGGTGCGTGTCGTCAATTGTGACGTCAGTTTCATGGATGTCGTCATGTTTTTAAGTTCTTTAACTAGGACATTTTCAGTTCCACTTGGGTTAAAGAACAACTTTGTTTATCATTGATGTAATGAATAATACACACGTAGTAATTATAAAAAGATTTTTAGATTTGCATCGATAAATAAGCATTCATTCTTCATAAAAAACAAATACAAATATCAAACAGGGAATGCCACGTACCAAAAACGCAGCCTCCTCAAAACGAAACCCCCAGCACGCAGACGCGTACACCACACACACACACACACACACACACACACACACACAAACACACACACACAAAGCCAACACACAAGGACAACACGAACAAATAATGGAACACTGTGGGGCACCGCCTTGGAACGGTCAGTGGCAAAAACACCACTGGGGAGCTTAAACCGGTTTATGGTGCGCACCCAACCTCACTCTTACCCCTACCATGTTCCAAAGACACGGGACAGTGTAAATAAAAGTAATCCCCTCCAGGTGAATCTCTTACACACGTAATGGAAACAGAAAGGCATGACATGTAAAACACAAAAATGCTCGTGTATAAAAATATAAAAAGCAAACCTTAAGAACCAAAAACGTATGTACTCAATGCCTTTTCGCGCAATATTTCTCTATTTCCGCTGCATAACGCGTGCATATACCTAGATACAAATCTAATAACCTACGATTACATGCTTACTTCAGGTTTCTTAGTTGCGTCCTGTGCTTCAAAAGAATCGTTTTACAGACTTAATAATAATTAAGGTGTGCGCATGCAATAGTATAAGTCAACTCCGCGGCTACCCCGTACATATTGCTAGTAAGATATCTTGGGGAAACCGTCAAATGATAATAAAAGAAACGGATAAAAAAAAAATACTAGTACATATGTACATACTTTGAACAAAACCTGATATTCAGTCACAGACTTTCTGGTACATTTCACTCGAATATAAGTAATGTTTAGCCGCAAGACTTCGATGAGTGTCAGTAACGCTTACCTATGTCGCGTTTAGAGTTAGTAACATCATCGGTTAGAATGAGGAACATGATATTAAATAAATATTGCCTGTTTATGATAAAGCAGTTGCAGTAATATATTTCTAAGATTATAACTGGTATTGCCTTTAATCGATCGTTGACTGTCAGTAAGTATTGCTGTTGAAAAATGTAGTATATTTGTTTTATTCTGGAAAATAGCAAAATGATTCTATTTTCTAAATAACAGACAACTGTTTTTGAAATTCAAATGTTTTGATAAATTTATGCGATTACTTCTAGAATCTGAATACATGTTCAAGTCAAGACATAAGTAAATATCATAAAAGTAATTGCTATATATGAAAATAATATAAGCCGTGTCACATTGAGCGATACCGTAACCAGAAATCGTTGAGATATGTCACATTATATCGTTGAGACATGACTTACGTTGGAACGTAGTTCTCCCGGAGTGTTCCTCTTTGAACAGGGATGGGTTGATGATAATTATTGTGTCCGTATTTTTGGACACTTCTCAAAATAATTATTTCCGGGGGTTTCGAATCCAAAGCAATGTAGATCAGATAGGATACAGGAAAAATATATAAACAGCTGCATACTGATAAAAGGAAGCAAGACGACCGTTTATATAACTATTCACTCACGTTTTTCATGACTTTCACGTGCGCCTAAAAATTGCCGAGTCAAAGTTTGCACGGACTTTCAAACGCATGTCTTGATTTCTACGCTTTGCAGGCTTTTTATCTCCAAAGTTTTTCCATGAGGAACACGAATAAAATCAAGATTTCTATTGGGGATGAACGCACCGTAATTAGGGGTCACGGGATAGTGGGTGAAAAATGAAGTTTTTACCGCCAGCGTACAATACCTAGGACTTAGAAAGCAAACATGGTAACAAATGGAGATTGGTTTGACTATCTGAATGTGGCACTGATGGTGATCTATGGGGTCTTTGGCTACGAAAACCGGATATTGCAGGGTCTGCATTTAGTGAATGGTGTGCCAAAACTTTAAATAAAAAAAAAAGGGTGGCATGAAAAAACAAAAATGTTGCTAGAATTATCGGGTTGTTTCAGTCTGAACCTTACAAAAACATGTTGAGGGTATATTGTTGAAACAAGTCCTTGACTTAAAAAAGTTACTGTTAACTGATAATCATGCATTTTGTGCAACATAATTAGTAATTTTTTGGCACACATATAAGGCTAGAATAGGGCTGTTCTAAGCATTCAAAATCACTAATTCTCAGTAGCTTCGGGGGGCTTTGCCCCCCTGGCCCCCCTACCAGGGCTTTGCCCTGGACCCACTGGGGGCCCTAGCGGCCCCCATGCCCCCAGCAATTTTTTTCAGGATTTTCAAAATTCCAAACTTTCACCCATGAAAAAGGTGATAGGTCAAAACCAGTAAATTATAGACCAATTTCATTAACATGACTTGTGTCCTATGCAGAGTTCTTGAACACATTGTTTCCTCATCAATTGTTAAGCACTTCACCAACCATGGTATTCTGTATGACCTACAGCATGGTTTTAGGGAAAAAAGGTCATGCGTTACTCAGTTAGTTATGTTAGTAAATGATCTGGTCACCTCAGTCTACAATAAGAAACAAGTAGATCTTATACTACTAGATTTTAGTAAGGCTTTCGACAAGGTTAGCCATGAGAAAGTCCTACTAAAAATGCATGAATATGGAGTCAGAGGTAACATACTAAGATAGGTCAAAGGCTTCTTAGATAATAGGATCCAATCAGTAGTCCTAAATGGCACTACCGTATTTACCCTAAGTCTTGGGACAGCATAAAATAATTATTTTTTTCACTGTCCCAAGACTTATTTCCCGAAAAATAATTATTTTGAAAAGTGTCCCAAAAATATGGACACAATTCTCGGTCATCGGGTAACATCCCCCACCCACCCGTGTTGAAAGCGAAAAAATAAACGTTTAACGATTATCGGTAATTATTCTGTTGATAAACAAAGTAATTGGCCTTGTTTTCATCATCAATTAACACCCCCTCAAAGAGCTAAAAGTGTGTCGGTATCATGACATTAGAAGTGGAGATCAAAGCGGTATAGTTTCCCCGAGATTTTCATGGCATTACGTCATGTTTTCGCGCCAAGTTGTACATCACTGTTTGATCGTACCGCCTCGGTTCTTTAAAGAGCTGAGAAGTAGATCTAGTGTTGTGAAAATCAATGAAAAAAACTTCTTTTTAATTTGTTAAAGTGAATGTGCAATATCCCGTATAAACTGACAGGTAAACGTGTCAAACTATAATAGCGGATATCTTACCTCTGTGACCTATTTGCCCTCAAGGAAATTTCAAAACGGTTTGAGAAGAATATCTTAATATAAAGTGTCGTGTCAAAAAATACATGTACATGCACAAAGATTCATTCAAAACTTATTAAAAAACGCAACAACATCATTGTTTTTGTTTTTTTAAACCGCGTCCCGATTTTCTATTTACGTTCACGAGGTCACGTAACAGAAATCTGTTTGCCAAAAAATCGTTTTACTTCATATTTTTAAATTGCTGCCGCTTTTTCATTATTTAAGATTTTTCTATTCTGTTTTTTTTGCACTTTCTGGTTAAAAGTCTGAATTTTATGCCTATAGTTTGCATCATTTATTTACTTTTAGAAAGAAATAAATATTTAGGATCGCGCTGTTTGAAATTTTGCAAGTAATTTTATGAAAATTCGACCATTTTTATAGAATTTTGCCTACATTTCTGTCGATACCTTTTTAAAATCGTTATAGAATTCAAATTATATTACTTCTCAATCTACGTTGAAAATCTGAAGCGATAAAATCAAAAAATGAATGTGTGACGCGCGTTTTTTGTATACGTGTCAATAAACAAAAGTAACGGCGTTGTAAGTTAGACATTACGATAGGTCGCACGTGCTCGTGGAATGGAAAATTACCGGCATGGCGTTTTGATAGCTGTACGATTCGCGGGTAAATTCCAGTCAGTGGTAAATAAAAATAACTAACTAACGGAAAACGGACTTCCTGGCTGCAGTAAAAAAAAATATACAACACTTAACTGGTATGGTAAAAAAACACTTTACTGTCAAAAGAATAAGTAAAAACACGACACGAAAATGTTAAAAAAAATAATCTTTGGTTCTTATAATTATTTGACATTTTGATCGATACAAAACCATACAATGTATAATAACGGTATACGACTTACATTTTGAATCAGTAACAACCATAGTCCCAACACTTAGGGACGAAAAATATGCTGAGAAAATACATGTCCGAAAAATTAGGGACAAGAAAAATAATTATTTTTCCAGATTTTAAGGGTGTCCCAAGATTTAGGGTGTCCCAAGACTTAGGGAAAATACGGTACCTTTGATGCCATCCCAGTATCATCATGTGTCCCGCAGGGGTCTGTACTTGGTCCCCTGCTCTTCCTAGCTTACATAAATGACCTCCCACAAAACATCAGTTCCAAAGAGTTTGTAGCCTTGAACATGTCTTGCCCTAGTTATCCTGCAAACTCAAGTTTTAACCTTTTATTTCACCAAAGTTATTTTTTAGTTTCTTCCACTCTTAGTTTTTATCACTATACTCTTTCTCTTAATGATTTTGACGCGCAAAACGTCTACGTCCCCGCAAGGGGTTCAACGGTCACGGAACATAGATAGAAGAGATTAATTAAGTGGGCAAACGCTTTGAAATTAGATTAATTTCGGATGTTTGTTTACAATGATAATGGTGTTTTTAGCTCACCTGTCACATAGTGACAGGGTGAGCATTTGTGATCGCCCTTCGTCCGTCGTCCGTCCACAATTTCTTGTCTGCACAATAGTGGTTTCATTTATGATTTTATTTTAACCAAACTTGCACATAACTTGTATCACCATAACGTCTCGGTTCCTTTCTTGAACTGGCCAGATCCCATTATGGGTTCCAGAGTTATGGCCCCTGAAAGGGATAAAATCAGCTATTTTGACCTTGTCTGCACAATAGCAGCTTCATTTATAATTTGATTTTTACCAAACTTGCACACAACTTGTATCACCATAAGATCTTGGTTCCTTTCTTGAACTGGCCAGATTCCATTATGGGTTCCAGAGTTATGGCCCCTGAAAGGGCCAGAATTAGCTATTTTGACCTTGTCTGCACAATAGCAGCTTCATTTATGATTTTATTTTAACCAAACTTGCACACAACTTGTATCACTATAAGATCTTGGTTCCTTTCTTGAACTGGCTAGATTCCATTATGGGTTCCAGAGTTATGGCCCCTGAAAGGGTCAAAATCAGCTATTTTGGCCTTGTCTGCACAATAGCAACTTCATTTTTGATTTGATTTTAACCAAACTTGCACACAACTTGTATCACCACAAGATCTTGGTTCCTTTCTTCAACTGGCCAGATTCCTTCATGGGTTCCAGAGTTTTGGCCTCTTAAAGGTCAAAATTTGCTATTTTGCTTTTGCAGCCATATAGAGACTTTATTTATGGTTTTATTTGATACAAACTTCCAAAATATCGTCAACAACAATAAATCTTGGATTCCATGACAAATCAGATCCAATCGTAGGTTCCAGAGTTATTTTATATCTGATTACCTCCCCTGATTGTAGTCAAAATGGATTTATATCAGTAAGTCCTTAGGACTTATTTGAAATTTCATTATTGTCATTAGTTGGACTGAGCCAATCAGGGTAGATAACTATAGTCTGATTTTATGTCAAATTACCTCCCTTTATTTCAAATTAAAATGGGTATATCTCCGTAACTACTGAAGATACTGATCTGAAATTTCATTTATGTCAACAGATTTATTTGGTAGATCCTTCTTTTGTTCACTTACAATAATTTTCTTTTTAATTACTTCCCTTTTACGTTACTATAAATAGCTTATTTTTAGTAACTTTTTTATTATTGGCCATAGGGAAAAACCAAGACCACTTTTCTGTGGTACAACATGGATGGTACCTCCAATTTTTAGATGTATTTTGACATATCTGTACCTTGTAAGAATTTTTTTTTCTTTTTGGTTAAATTTATTTCCTTTGTTGTTCCTGTCCTTTGGACTTCAATATTTTTTCTGAGGACCTTCTTGTCCTCAAGTGCAACAGGTGAACGATATAGGGCCATCATGGCCCTCTTGTTTTACTGTTATTAGTATTTTCTACATGGGGAAGGAATGAACTTATGACTGGAACTGTCTGGCAAATCAACAGTTGTTGTTTGAAAAATGGACTCGATTCGGTTTATTAGGGCTAGGCGTACCGTCTGTTTTATACTTCCTGAAGGTAAGCGTCTGTTGATTTGATCACAATTGATTGATTCAATAAGATAACGCGCAAACATGGGATGATGCGGAAGTATCTCCAGTTGCCATTCTTTGTATTTTATAGTTCTTTGACTGAAGGAAACGTTAATAATTTTCATCAATCAGTTCCGAGACAAATATGAATTTAAGAAAGTTTAGCTTCTGATTATGGTGTACAAATTGCTAAATATATATTTTATCATTGGAAGTGTTTTGTCATCTGGTAACTGGATGTCTACTACTCACTGAGCCTGAGTTCTAGGCGTTCACTAGTCAAACTAATTTGACGTTGTCCTCAGAAATATTGAGATATTTTTATATGGACAATATTTCCCCACTCGCATCAAACACTCGAAAGACCAAAATAGTTGAAGCGATTTCCAATGAAACTTTCATCGCTGCTGACGCTTCACATGCTATAGGTTTAAATGCCAATTATTTCACGGAATTGGCAATAAATTCAAATGCAACTTACATTTATCAAAAGGGGATTCAATTCGATATCGATCCTGATTGATTTATGTAAAAGTTATCAAATAATATCCAAAATTACAAATGTTCTGGTGATTTAAACCTGTGTATGTACTGTACACGATTAATATCTACTGTTACTTCACAAGTGAATTAGGCCTAAGAAAAATCTTTGTTTCCAGTAACATGCTAAAAAAAAATAGGGTAGGTAATTCGGAAATTTTTTTTTTATTATTTTTATTTATCAGGGAGACTTTTCGGAAATTATTTTTGTTCAAAAAATGAAAACAAATAAGGGGGTAATGCCTTAAGAGCATCAGTAAGTTGATTACCAACATCACTGGCCATATTTAAAGCTTAAAAAGTGCAGTTTTGCATCTTTTTGTTAAAAAGTTTAAAAAAATATTCTCAAAGGCCATAAAAAAAACATTAATTTAGGGTAGGTCAGGAGACCAGAAACAAACAATGTTTTTTTTTTTACGCCTTAGTGATAAAACCAATAACTTTACAGGACTGTGTATTTTGCTTTATATCTTCCATTATTTTGGTCCTTCAAAGTTTTGATGTTAAGATTAAATATATGGTAAAACAGTATGAATGTCAAATTATTTTGACGCACCCTCCGGTGACCGGACAGTTTGCAAATTCTCAGGTGATTTTCTAGCTGTCATGTTATTGATTTCTTAATGAATAAGTAATGATTTTATATAGTTTTAACTGTTATTTACTTAAAATATCAGTACTTATCTGTAAACAAAATATTGTATGAAATTCACACTGTCACAGAATACATACCAATGTACATTTTTCAATGTCTCGGATAGATTACCAATTTATCAGTCGATAAAACGAATAAGATCGTGTTTGTATACAAATCTATTGTTATTTTCTTTTAGAAATGATAAAACATTGATTGCCGAACGTCTGTGTTATGTTTTTTTAACGGCATAAACTTTCATCCATAAAACACAAATTTAGAAATATCTTTTTGATGAATTGAAAGCTAAATATAAACCAAGCACTTATTCATCAATTTTTACTTTACACATGTATTTCGAATAAAATGGATTATTTATGAACACTTAACGACTGGTTTTCTAAAATGTTGACGTCACATTGCCGCTATTGGTGTTACATGTAATTAAAAAAAATTTTGAATACCGTATTTTCCCTAAGTCTTGGGACACCCTAAATCTTGGGACACCCTTAAAATCTGGAAAAATAATTATTTTTCTTGTCCCTAATTTTTCGGACATGTATTTTCTCAGCATATTTTTCGTCCCTAAGTGTTGGGACTATGGTTGTTACTGATTCAAAATGTAAGTCGTATACCGTTATTATACATTGTATGGTTTTGTATCGATCAAAATGTCAAATAATTATAAGAACCAAAGATTATTTTTTTTAACATTTTCGTGTCGTGTTTTTACTTATTCTTTTGACAGTAAAGTGTCTGACCATTACATGTTCTGCCGTACTGTCCCATACTTAAAATATTCTGAAAAAGTTGACCCCCTTTGAAAATGAATGTCATTTGTAAAGAAATAAAAATAAACAATTGCTGAAAACTGTGTTCCACCTAGTTATGTGAAATTTCAACACTCGCACGCTATTGCAAATGCATCAAAACAAACTTGTGTAACAGTTCTTTGAAAATGGTGAGTTTTTAAAGGCGTTTGACTGTCCGGAAGATGGACCCCTTTAAGCAGTCCTTTTCCGGAATTCAATGTTTATATCAGTATACTGACACATGTTTTGTAGTTTTTGTAATGATAGCATATATATTACTCTACAAAACAAGTGTCAATATACTGATTTAAACATTGAATTCCGGAAAATGACTGCCTAAAGGGGCCCCACTTCCGGACAGTCAAACACCTTTAAAAACTCACCATTTTAAGGAACTGTTGCACATGTTCATTTTGATGCATTTGAAATAGCGTGCGAGTGTTGAAATTTCACATAACTAGGTGGAACACAGTTTTCAGCAATTGTTTATTTTTATAATTTTACAAATGGCATTCACTTTCAAAGGGGGACAACTTTTTCAGAATATTTTAAGTACGGCAGAACATGTAATGGTCAGTTAAAAGATTGGTAACGTTATTGTTCGTTTATAGAATATTTCTGTGTTTTGGTGATATACTTCTAAACCTTAATATTGCTGAAAAACCAGTGTGGTAAGAGAGAATAGATTATTTCCTTGTGAACTAGTTAATGAGTATTTGCTGAACTTGGTCTGCAGCAGTCTTGCTCAGAATTGTTCCATATTTATTGCAGTGCACTTGAAAGACATACTTAACCCATAAATGGTAAATGTCTGTTGGCAGTGAGTGGCGACTTTGCCGTTCTTTTGAATGTATAAAGAGGCTGCATGATAGATGTTTATGCCTTCTCCCAATGTTTGAAGGAAGAGAGGGTATATTGTTTTGCTCATGTGTTTGTCAGGAAACCATTTAGAACTACTTCAATAGCTGTATGGTAGTGTCCGCTTCAAGTACAGGAGTTTGGACCCCGACCATGTGGTACCAAAGAAGTAAATAATGGTTCTGGTAGCTCCCTTGCTTGGCACTCTATATTAAAAGGGTACCAAGAGGAAATAGGAGCTCCGATAAGCATTAAAAATCAAGCTTACCTTTACCTTTAGGTTTCTGATCATAAAGAAGGTATGTACCTACAAACATTAAACTTGAGGAGACAATTCCCTGTACTTAGCAGATGACCCCTATCATTTTCTATGGTCAGTAGGTAGAAGGTTGTCCGCCTATCAATAGCTAGTGATCAAGAGACTGAAAATGGTAGAGGTGGTTTGGTTTGTCATGTCTATTGGTCTTTAAATAATTTCATTTGTGATCAGTTACTGGAGATTTCTCAAGCTTAGTATCTAGGATGACTGCCCCTGGTCAGTGAATGACCCCTACAGTTTTTGAAGGTGAAAAGTCAAGGCGGCCATGAGGCTTAAAACAGTTCCTGGTTTGGGCCTACAGTTGTCAAAACTTCAAAGGAGGAACACCTATTGTCAGTATGTGACTGCTGTTTGTATAGTCAGTTTATAAGTCAAGGTCACAACATAAGAGATTGAAAACATTTCAAACCAATACCTGGAAAAAGCTTGTGCCTACAGCCTTCAAACTTCATTAAATAATTGCAGGTTTCAAGTATTGTTTGGGTTCAGTTGGGCAAATGTCAAAATCACTGTGACCTTGACACTGAAAATGTACAGGGTAACAGATCTCTATCTTCATGTGATGATTTGTTGTTTAGTATTATTTAAGGTGTCAGTGGGTCAAAGTCACAGTAACCTTATAAAACAAGAGGACCATGATGGTCCTGAATCGCTCACCTCTTCCCACATGACCCAGTTTTGAGTATGACATCGTTTTTGACCAGCTTTCATGAAGATCCCATGAAAAATGTGACCTCTAGAGTGGTCACAAGGTTTTTCTATTTTTAGACCTACTGACCTAGTTTTTGAAGGCACGTGACCCAGTTTCGAACTTGACCTAGATATCATCAAGATGAACATTCTGACCAATTTTCATAAAGATCCCATGAAAAATGTGACCTCTAGAGTGGTCACAAGGTTTTTCTATTTTTAGACCTACTGACCTAGTTTTTGACCGCACGTGACCCAGTTTCGAACTTGACCTAGAAATCATCAAGATGAACATTCTGACCAACTTTCATGAAGATCCCAAGAAAAATGTGACCTCTAGAGTGGTCACAAGGTTTTTCTATTTTTAGACCTACTGACCTAGTTTTTGACCACACGTGACCCAGTTTCGCACTTGACCTAGATATATTCAAGATGAACATTCTGACCATTTTTCATGAAGATCCCATGAAAAATGTGACCTCTAGAGTGGTCACAAGGTTTTTCTATTTTTAGACCTACTGACCTAGTTTTTGACCGCACGTCACCCAGTTTCGAACTTGACCTAGATATCATCAAGATGAACATTCTGACCATTTTTCATGAAGATCCCATGAAAAATGTGACCTCTAGAGTGGTCACAAGGTTTTTCTATTTTTAGACCTACTGACCTAGTTTTTGACCGCACGTGACCCAGTTTCGAACTTGACCTAGATATCATCAAGATGAACATTCTGACCAACTTTCATGAAGATCCCATGAAAAATGTGACCTCTAGAGTGGTCACAAGGTTTTTGTATTTTTAGACCTACTGACCTAGTTTCTGAAGGCACGTGACCCAGTTTCGAATTTGACCTAGATATCATCAAGATGAACATTCTGACCAACTTTCATGAAGATCCCATGAAAAATGTGACCTCTAGAGTGGTCACAAGGTTTTTCTATTTTTAGACCTACTGACCTAGTTTTTGACTCCACGTGACCCAGTTTCGAACTTGACCTAGATATCATCAAGATGAACATTCTGACCAACTTTCATGAAGATCCCATGAAAAATGTGACCTCTAGGTTGGTCACAAGGTTTTTCTATTTTTAGACCTACTGACCTAGTTTTTGACCACACGTGACCCAGTTTCGAACCTGACCTAGATATCATCAAGATGAACAATCTGACCAACTTTCATGAAGATCCCATGAAAAATGTGACCTCTAGAGTGGTCACAAGGTTTTTCTATTTTTAGACCTACTGACCTAGTTTTTGAACGCACGTGACCCAGTTTCGAACTTGACCTAGATATCATCAAGATGAACATTCTGACCAACTTTCATGAAGATCCCATGAAAAATGTGACCTCTAGAGTGGTCACAAGGTTTTTCTATTTTTAGACCTACTGACCTAGTTTTTGACTGCACGTGACCCAGTTTCGAACTTGACCTAGATATCATCAAGATGAACATTCTGACCAACTTTCATGAAGATCCCATGAAAAATGTGACCTCTAGAGTGGTCACAAGGTTTTTCTATTTTTAGACCTACTGACCTAGTTTTTGACTAAACGTGACCCAGTTTCGAACTTGACCTAGATATCATCAAGATGAACATTCTGACCAATTTTCATGAAGATCACATGAAAAATGTGACCTCTAGAGTGGTCACAAGGTTTTTCTATTTTTAGACCTACTGACCTAGTTTTTGACCGCACGTGACCCAGTTTCGAACTTGACCTAGATATCATCAAGATGAACATTCTGACCAATTTTCATAAAGATCCCATGAAAAATGTGACCTCTAGAGTGGTCACAAGCAAAAAGTTTACGGACGCACGGACGGACGACGGACACTGCGCGATCACAAAAGCTCACCTTGTCACTTTGTGACAGGTGAGCTAAAAACTACTTTGGTCTAAGCCATCAAATTTCCTTCTGGGATCATCATTTTTCGTGTAGAAAAATAAGTGCAGTATCCAAGTTAATAAACTGATTCTGGACACCAGTCACAAAAGGCAACTTTGCCATTTGTCAATTTCAAAAATTTGCTCAGGAAACAGCCAATCAGATGCTATAAATTTTAAACTACATACTCAGACTACAGACTGCACTATATTATATGGAACCCAACAAAAAGTAAGAAGAGAAAATTACATAACAAAATTATCTTTTATTTCTTTGTTTCATCATTTCAGTATCCAAATTGGTCAAATTGTAATACATCTAGCATGTAATGACATGAACCTCAAAATTATGCAGCATATACTCTTATAAACGGGGGATAAGTTCACCATAGTAAAACTGATCTTGAGTCTTTAAATATTTAACATAAATGCTACAAAACACAAATGTACAGTTTACTGAAAAGGAAACGAAAGTTTGGTGTATTGCTCGAGATACTATATGTGAAATTTTCAAAAAAAACTTGGTTGCTTGACACTGATTATTAAAAATTCCTTCCTAATATGGTAGCCAATAGAAAACATAAAAACTTTTCCTTCTTTACTTCCACAAACGAAGACACTGAAAATGGGACTGCCGTCTCCAAAAATGAATAAAAATACTAATGCAAAAATCATTTAATGGACTGACACAGATATGAAATCTATAAAATTAGCCCCCTTCAAAATATGACTTTACAGTGCAATGATAATCATTGAAACTACTAGTATGCATTGAGGCAATGGCAGAATGAAGAAAACACAGATTGCAAATACAAACAGAACAAAATATTTTTAAGAAAAATGATACAAAGAAAAAGTTGGGCATGGTTGGGGTATACAAAATTATGGAGAAAGCAAGACAACTCTTGTGAACTATAAATAGGACAAAGTATTTACAATGTTAATGATATTGTACAACAAAATATTGATGCATGAAACTATAACGGTGGGAGATCCGTACACATTTCTGGTTGAGTATTCAAACTGAAGCACACTGAAACTGATTTGTTCACATGGGAGCAGCCTTTGATATAAATTTAACACACAACTTCACATAAAGTCTCCTGATAAAGCTTCAAAAGAAACAATGCGTTTTTGAAAAGACATTTTTGAAAGGAACATCAAATAATATCACTTCTTATGTTATTAACTAATGTCAGATACAATCTATAAATTTCACTTCGAAGACTTTCAGAGCCCACTCTATTCTTATAAAAATTAATATGTTGCAGCAAACCTGGAACCGAGCAATTAAATCACAAAAGGCAGATTGATATTGCTTATATTTACAAGCATGAAAAAAAAATTGAATTATTTCAATGCCCCAGCACTACCTCAAGTGTCCCAATATGATTTACATTTCAAGCACTATTCTACGTATATTACAACTCAGAAAATGATAGGTAGAGTGTTTCCAAAAATATCATTTTCTATAGAAATTCACTCCTAAAGAGAAAGTACATCTCAACCTCTGTACACCTAGCAAATTTGCTCTTCCCAACAGGTTAGATACTGAACAGCGAGAAAAATCATCTCTGATGATGAAATTATCATTTAACACAGGTGGTTGTGATTTTATATGCATAAATGACTTTATGAACAAGAGTTCGAGACCTGCCTCAAGTCCATTATTGAGCAATGTAAACATATGTCTATTATAAAAGGAAGACTTCAGTGTTTTTATCACTTGATAAATACTGTGTATATGGTTAGGCCATTCTTTTTATTTTAGGCTAAATCTAATAATGCCACAAAAAATATGTAGACCCTTATAAATTTAGGCCCATTGATTAGAACCTTTGAAAAAAAGTACTATTAACTAACAAAATGTAACAAGAAAAATATATACAAAATCACTGCAAACTTTGGCATGAAACAACTGGTGGAAGACATAACTATATTAACCCTTAGCCTGCTGGCGGCAAGTGATTCTGCCTTTGTGACCAGTGCAGACCAAGATCAGTCTGCACATTTGTGCAGTCGAAGCCTCGTGGTCTGCACTGTTCACTATTTAGTCAGTTAATTTTCAGTGAAAACCCATTCGAATGATAAATGGTATTGCCCGAAATGAATGATGGAACAGTCCATTTTAGAAATTTAGCAGGCTTAAGGTTTACAGACCTACAAACCAAGCACTACATGCTATATAAACAATGTATCACATTTAATTCAACAATGTATGTACACAACCACAGTACCATATTACTACGCAGAATTTTTTTTTGGTCAATAGTTCCTGCCAAAAAAAAAAAAGTCACACATTTCTTATACCCTAACCTATCATGACTAGCATTCACCATATTATGTCATGTCCAATGAAGAACTATTACATTCTGCATCTGTCATATCACTCACTGCATCATAATTATGTACACTTTATTACTGAAGGTCAAGCTATAAAAAAAATTGTTTTCTTAGCACCCATTCCCTTCCAAGCTGTAAATCCAGTTACATAAAGCTGGTTCTGAACTTCATTCCACAAACTTGACTTGCCTATAAGCAAAATTCTTGTTTGCATACATCAATTATCCAAAGACTTAACATTTCTGTCTGATGATAAGCATCAATTGTTGTATAGTCTGTGAAAGACTTGCATCTCTTTGGGTCAAATGAAGTACACAGAATCCCTACCTACAAGCTTATATAAGTTCATTTACACAGAACATTTTCAAACTTTCTACAAAACCACTTTTCTCCTACTTATAATAATCTTCTGTCATTTGTCAGTCAACAGCTTTTGTAGCTTTTACAGTATTTATTGTTTATCAAATTGACAAAATAGCTCCCTGTATCTTATCTGTGTGTTTACACTCGAGACATCCTTGTGTCAATGTAACTGTTTTATTTGCGAGGACTATGTGATGGACTCCTGTGTGGACTGTAACGTCTGTGCTGTTGTTGACGATATTCCAAGTTATGTCTGGCACGTGACACAACATCTAACGTAGATTCCACTGCAAAATATTTAAAGTAGAAAAAATGTTTAGCAAAGTGAAAAATATAACATAAAGAGGCATTAAAGTATTGGTGGCAAATTCAGTTAATTTTTTTAAATGCTATTTTGTGGGGAAAACTTTGTCAGCTTTATACTCATGTACTTAAGCAACTCAAACATGGCTGCCTAAAATTAAGAAATAAGTTCCCAAATGTGGTTTATCGTAGAATAACCTGAGTTTTGAGTTGTTATGCGTAAGAACGTACGGCCTTCGTGATATATCATTTCGCATAAGAACGAAGACCTCTGGTTACTCTACGATAAATCACACTTGGGAACTTATTGTTTTGATTCGACATACAAGTATCAACAGTGTTAGAAATTTACGACCGTGCTACGCACCTGAATTGGATGACATCATTGCACGCGAGTGGTTTATTGCAGAATAACCCGAGATAGATTTTGCTCTACATGTATGTAGGTTATTTGCTGGTCATGTTAGAATATGTGTTTTCCATATGCAATTCAATATCTTACCTGTCTTCCAGCCAAAACTTCAGAGGTCAGTTGCCTTTTTCATTGCTTATTGATTTCAAGGTTTTTTAACACATAAATTTACAATCAAGCCTCAAAATGAGCCACCAGTAACTGAGAGAATTTAAACAATTATCAAATCATTATCTTTATACCAGTAATGTTTTATTTTGTTTCTGTTATGGTTTAAGTACACCTTAATGTCATAAGGACCACTTTCCACACAGGCAACTTTAACTGTAGCAGCATACATGTATAAGAGATGCACCTCTGAGCATTATTTGCAGCAATAGTGTAGAAACACTGACCTTCCATAAACCAGCTGTATGACTTCCAAGCTATATAAAGTCTGTAATGCTAAAGTATTGACCACAGAAGCCCTTCTTATTTTATCAATCTGTGAAACTTATACTTACAACTTCTGCAGATCATATCTTCACTTCTTTTACAACCGGAGGAGTTCATATCCAATGTGTTCATCAGAGTGGCCAGTTCTTCTCTAAGAGCAGCATTCTATAAAAAGAAATTTCATGTTCAGATAATGCATTGCTACTCATTCAGCACTGTCAGAAAAACAATGTTGAAAGTGTAAAATTGCAAATTATATCTCCCTTTATATTCCTAAAACCTTAATTGTACTTATCATAGATGATATTGTTTGTTTGTTGTTTTTTTAACTAGAACTAAGTTCTCTTTTATAAGGCAATAACTTGAATATATTCGTCAATATCTGACACATGTACACCATTATCTATTCAACATTTACCAATTAAAATATAAAAATATTACTTCAAATATGGCCATGGCCTTTGTTAAGTCCCAAATAGAGCAACATATTTTTCCAAAGTTTTTTTTTCAAATCGCATCTACCTAGTCTGTGATCAATCTAGTGTTATAATGCCCCATTATTTTATGTCCCAGGTAAGAACTATACGTTTTCAGACAAAGCACTGGTTTATTCAAACTGCATAAATCTAGGCTGTGTAACAAGTTCAACAGAAGTTTCAATATATATATAGTGTAAGTTACACAGCTACTTGTTACACCAAAACTACACGACTCCTTATTTTTTCAGTCCTCAATAAAATATTATATAACCATTACCTTGTCCAGTAGCTTTTGATTAACAAATTCTCCTCTCTCATTGGGCGCTGGCAATTCACTGGTCCAGAAACAGCCAATCAGAGACAGCTGGCTGTCGAGGCAGATTCGCATATTCTCTGTTGCATATGAAATCTCCTTCAATACACTGTACTCTACACTCTGTAATGCATTAAACAATTATGCATATAAAATCTCCTTCAATACACTGTACTCTACACTTTATAATGGCATAAAAGAATCATGTATTGTGTATCTCATTCATTACACTGTACCCTAAACTCTATAAAAAAAAATTATGCACTGCTAATCTCCTTCAATACATTGTACCCTACATTCTGTCATGGCATTAAAACAATTATGTATTGCTAATCTAACAATACTAGACCTATTGCAAGAAATTTTTATTCATGACATATTGCAAATAACTGACCAATGTGTAATAGTATTTGAAGTTGCTGGTGTCAACCAAATTTTACACACAACACTTTTTTAAACCATCTAACAGAAGAATAAAATTGGGTTATGTAACAATATTCTTGAAAACCCTTCGCTGAAAAACTAAATTTGAAAATGTGCTTACAGAGGATCTATAATGTACTTAGGAAATAAAACAAACCACTACATTTTACTTTTCATCAACATACAAGAATGCATAGTATAGTACATGCAGCACTGATGCCAGGGCTGTTTCAGAAACAAAGGCAACAAACTTATTGCTTTTTGAAAATTCCCAATTAGAGACTATGGTCCAAGAACATACCAATTTTGAAGACAAATAAAAAATATTAATATTACAGGCATACTGTAAAGTAAATATTTCTCCATTTCGAGACGTCTAAAAAACAAACATGCTTACGAAAATAAGATTTATAAAGTGTCATGCTCTTTAATGAAGCTCAGTTCCTTGACCGATTCAGGTTAGGTTATATCAATGCATTGTAGCAATACACCCGTCACCAGTTAAGCTCTTTTGGAACATGCATAAATACTCAATACAAATACATCCTTTACAAGAAATTTCGTACCAAATCCTCCATTCATTCAAAACACTAATACTGGACTCACTGCCCCCTTTTCAACAACATGCAGAACATGTAATGACACTTGACCAACTACCAATGTTCTTGTATTCAGCACCAGTACTAGCTGGTTCTCTATTGACAACAACTTCCCCAGATGGACTGTGGGTATAGGATCAAACTTGTCATGCCGTTATTTATACGCTTGTACTCTACAGGGCCATCTCCATTACTACATGCACAGTATTGCAACATTTACACAACGATGCATTATACGTAGCATACATTCATTTGTTAGAAACATATACAGTTAAGTGATTCATGCTGGTGTACAATACATACAAAAATATAACTAGCAATGTGTGTTTACCTTGATCATCTGTTAAAAAAAGTGAAAATTGAAAATCAGAAATGTGAAAAACTGGTGATCAGATATGTGAAAAACTGGTTATAAATGATAAATGTGATTTTTTATTTAAAAATGAAATGAGTGAGCAATAGTACTTTGGTATCATGCTTGAATGAGATTTTTAAGTGAGTATGAGAACAGTAAGGTGGTGATAAATGTAGTAATTATCTGCATTAAAGGGGGATACAGGTCTAACACAGACAAATATGAACCGTTCACAATTACAAAAGAAAAATTATTTTTATTCTTTTATTGCAATTTGCGTAATTCAACAAGTCAATACAGAAACCCGAAAACTGCACCCAGCTAGTTTCATAGGAGTCTCTTGAAGTACTTTACATTCATAGCCGAGACATTCTAACCTTAATCCCAATCCGAAAGTTTTTGCCTGTGACCACGACTGTGAAAACATGAAAATGACTCTATTACATTAAACATTTGTGTAAAGCTGAACTGGAATACCTTGAATCATATAATTTTTATAGCCCAAAAATGAACTTTTTTCCGAGTAAATAGCAAACTAATGTAGTGCAATTATAACACACCTCCCTTTATAGGGCATAAAAACTCCCTGTATCTCCCTTTAACAAAAATCTGCTATTTTTTCCTTACTGTGAAATCATTTAAATTCGCTGGCATGAAATTTCGCGCAAACGTGAAAAAGGACTGTTTCGCGCGGGCTTTAATTCGCGCATTTTCAATTTATAAATGAAAAAATAGAATTAAAAAATAATATTAGCGCGGTCTTAAATTTGCGCATCAGTTCTAGCGCGAAATACGCGAAAATTCGTCCTACGCGAATGAAAATGATTTCACAGTAATCTAAATATTAGAGATTCTACAAATCACATTTACATAAGAGTATTACCTCCAATGCTGGCATTGTATTGAAGACCTTGAGACGTTCAGTGACTCGTGTAGACAGACCTTTCAATATGACATTACTCTCGTTCGTTTCCTTGCGTAACTTCTCAAAATGATCAATCATTCCTATTGCAAACACGGAACGGATGTCCGAGTCAATCCTGACCTGCGTCAAACCTAGAAACAGAAATGTTAACACTTCACGTGTGAACTGTATAAAGAATATACATGTACGTCATGGTGAGAACAAGAGCTGTAAGTTTACAAGTGACTACAGTCTAAATAATACAAAAGTATGAAATATCAAGACTTTATCACATATAGTTAATTGGATAAGAGTTTTCAGCTTTTGTCAATACTGATGCATTATAAGTGTTATAATGAAAACATCAAACCTCAGCAACTGTACACAACTGTTAAAAAATCACACTTAAAACACTAATAGCTAAATCTGAAAACCAGTCTCACAAGGCTATCTTTACTATTCCTTCCATTCAAATTTTTATTTACACTAGAACCAGTCAGATGCTAGAGTTTTGAGACTGGTCTCCAAACTGTTTTTAATCCTGAATTTGTACGAGCTTTCACAAGTACTTCTTCAATTCTTTGGGTATTTGAAACCTCTGATTGAAAAACGAATCAAGTTTAATGAGCTTTGTAAGAATTAGCATGAAGTTTTCTTGATAACATTAAAAATATGATGTATACCTTCTAGATATTTTGGTGAGTCATTTACATTGTACAACAGACATTTATCAGTAATGCCTTGTTTGTAGATGGGTCCAGGAATACTGAAATGGTTCCCTGAACTCAGTACTGGTTCCTCTGTGAATGACTTCCTCGATAGGTTTAGTTCCATAGATACATAGTCCTCAAGTTTTCTGGAACTACTTTCTTCATTTTGTTGCTGAATTGAAGATGTTGTTTTTGCTTTATTGTCACTGAGGCGTGATGGTTGTGACAGGAGGTCACTCCTTCTGGGCTGGTGGGAAGGGAAGTCACTCTTCCTTGATCTGTGATGTGAAGATGCAGGGCCACCTGGAGTACTCTCCCTTAATGGCAGACTACAGGATAAGTTGTCTGTTCTTGGTAAACCTCCGGTCAGATCATAATACAGCGGCCATGTTTGGTTACCTCCGTGGCTAATGTCTGGTATTTCTGTTAGATCAACCAATTAACAAACATACAGAACAATACATATACCATACAAACCATTTATTAAAAAATTACGTGAAACAACTGTTCCAGATTTAGTGTTAACAAAAATACAAATAACCTACATCCACCACCAGCAAAATTAATCTAGTTAAAACATACATACACAACTCAAATTTCTTTTCAGATCAAAAGTTGACTATGTTTAAGGATTAAGATCCAAAGCACAAAGAGACTGTATGACTATTGTATTCAGGATGATTATACCTTCAGCTAGTGATCTGTCCATCGAGTCCTCTGACTTAGAGCTACCTGCCAGCTGTCCTGTCCCTTGACTTCTGAATTCTGAAAACATTATTAAATGCATATTTTGATGTTGGGAGATATTTCCTAGTCTAGGCTAAATTAATTTGTTTATCAACATAACCCCTTCTAACGAAGATCTTTTTCTAATTTTTGAAGGAAAACATAAATACATCAAAGTTACTTTACTTCAAATATAGTACTTTAAATTTCAGTGACCAACAAAATAATACCAATTTTTCTTTAAGTATGTAGTCAGACAGTCCTTTTTTACATGATATGCCACATATATTAAAACTTACGCTGTTCTTTTTTCTGCTGAATTAATTCCATCATTTTCTGTTTAATGTTCTCATTCTGCTCAAGAATCTTTGTCATCTGTATACGTGCCAACTTGAGCTCGTTCAACAATTCCCCGATCATATTGTGCTTGTCATCATCCGTCAACATGTCTGACAGGGAAATCATGTTAAAAAGTTAATGATATGCATCAATTATATTCCTAACATTTTTTCTCTTTTATGACCTCTACTATAGTATCTACACACTACTGATGATCTTGTTTCAGTTTATTTCTTCAAACAATGAACTAGTTAAACATATTTTTTAACATACTGTGCAATCATTAATATTCGTGGGGGACACATTTTTGCGGATTTTGTGGTTGAGTCAATCCACGAAATTTAATACCAACGAACAAAATTTCCATTCATTTTATGTTCAAAAGTTGAAATCCATGAATTCATATCCTCATGAAATCGCTGTTTTGACCAAAACCACGAAATTTCATGCCCACGAAATTAGATGATTTTACAGAACTATGTATCTCTTGCTCCCATCCACACACCAGTTCAAACTTGAAAGTAAAACTGTTTATTTTTTTGTTTCTGTCTACAGGTTAAGCACATACCTCCTTTGTCTTCCATCAATCGTTCTCGTACACTCAGTTCTGTCTGAAGAGTGCTGTTCAGAGCACTTGTGTCCTCACATTTCTTCTGAACCTCCTTCAGTTCCTTCTTTGTCCTTTAATAAAAATGAAAATAGATTAGTTCTTCAAAGTCGATTGAATCCTTCTAAAATTTACCTGTGTGCATCCTTATTTAATTGTTATTTTGTTTGTTTTGGGTTTAATGTCCTTTTTCAACAGTATTTCAGTTATGCAACAGTGGGCAGTTAACATAACTAGTGTTCCTGGATTCTGTGCCAATACAAACCTGTTCTCTGTAAGTAACTGCAAACTTCCCCACATGAATCAGAGGTGGAGGCAAATGATTTAGACACAATGCCTTTTATCAAATTGTCACGGAGAACACATGCCCCAGGGATTGAACTCACGACCCCACGATCGACACTCTCCCTATTGAGCTAAGTGGGCGGCGGGCAATATTTAATTGTTGTAGCTTTGAAAACAACCCTTTTTGTTTGCTGTGTATCTAAAATCTTCTTTAACAAGTGATCAAGCCCTTTTATACGTAAGTGTGCAGCACTTTTAATTTTCACATAAAGAACTGTTTTTATTCGAGCTGGAATAATTTTTGCGGCTGCTTCAATCCATAAAAATTAAATATAAATGAACAAATGAAATTCACATTCACAAATATATGTCCTCAAGAAACAGCAATTTTGGCCAAACAACAGGATTTTAAGCCCAAGAAATTAAAGGACTGCAGTATTATTTACATATACAGAATACATATACTGAACTTGTCTTAGCTGCCGTCTGTATTAAGCAGCCACTTGCATTTAACAGCCAGTCAGCTTACGTCCTGTACCGGCATTTTTGTTCTTATTTCTCTCTGCCTTTAGCAGCAAGATTGTGTCACTCCCTGGCTGCTTAATACAGACTTGACTGCACAATTAATTTTTACCTCATACATAAGATTGATGCGACAGTCCTGCAAGGAATTTTACTGATCTGGCTGTACATTTCAGTTTCTATCAATGGCACAAATGAATAAGACATACAAAATCGTTGGCAACAAAAGAATATTTCTGAATCCCTTGCAACAAGTGTTTTTTGAAATCACTGTACTTTTCTTCAAACTAAAATCAAGACATACTTGCTGAATTCCTTGTAAGTGACCTTCAGGTTATACAGGTATTTGTCCTTTAACCTTGTCGACTCCTGTAGCTCTTTCTGTCTCTCCATCAATAACTTATCCTGAGATTCCCTGAAAACGTACAAAACATGTTCATAGTAATCATGTTATTTACTCTTTTAAAAGCACATTTCCATATTTGGTCACATTGCTCAAAAACTTGCCCTCCTTACAATGGTCGCACCTATTTCCCCGAACTTTCACTTACTTTCCCCATAGATTATCAGTTCTGTCTGGTTTGATTTTCAGTAAAAAGTTATATACTAAGAAATATATATTAATTTCATATATCTGCCTTCAAGTCATACTTTACATAGGAATTGTTTTTTTTCGTTTTTGTTGGGTTTTACGTTGCACTGACATAATTATAGGTCATATTGCGACTTTCCAGCTTTTATGGTGGAGGAAGACCCTACGTGCCCCTTCGTGCATTATTTCATCACGAGTGTGCACCTGGGTAGAACCAGCTACCTTCCGTAAGCCAGCTTGGTGGCTTCCTCACATGAAGAATTCAATGACTGGAGTGAGACTCCAGTCCACATCGGTGAGGGGGCAAGTGGTTCCAAGTCAGTGACGTTTACCACTCTGCTACGGAGGCATAGGAATATAAAGATGTTACAGCACATGCACTTTATACTACTTTATATGTTTAAGAAAAACTGAAACAAACCACACATACCTATTTTGTATAGACTGAGACAATTCCTCCCTCAATTTGTCAATTTTATCCTTGAGATCTTTTGTGAGAAGGTTTTGTTTCTCTATCTGACGTTTATAATCTGCACACGTCAACCTTTGCTGTTCAAGTTGTGTTGACAGTTTACTGTTTGCTGATGAAAAACTTTCCAGTTTTGACTGCAACAGCAAACAACTTGTTTTTTAATTGCATACAGTGATTTTTAAGAACAATTTCAGGTTTTCTGTAATACATTCAGTCGGTTGAATTGTTCCTGAATCCTAGAGATATGGGTGGTTACTGTTTTCTTTCAACAAGTAATTGACAATTTCCCAACATGAATGACAAGTCCAGAATGGTTTATTTCATTATCTTCTTTCAAACTGTCATATAGAGTCTAGTATTCTCCTGAGATTAAGCTCTACTGTCATGTACTGACTACACAGCTTACAAGACATGCTGTTATGGCTTTGATAGAAGAGGAAGACCTCCGGTGTCATTCCTTTTTCAGGCATGGGCGTACACATGGGAAGCCACTGACCCTTCACAAGCCAGCCAAAATGTTTCCTCACACAAAATAATTCTACACCCAAATCAATGTTTTGAACCCACAACAGTGAGGGGCAGGCAATTCAAAGTCAGTGACATTAACCATTTGGCCTATGAGGCCCCTTGACTATTTGATTCCATCTGTAAAACCTTATATTTAAATTGTGACTACACAAATTCTACTGAAAGTCTTGAATCCAGTCTATACTTACTGTGAGATTCTGACAGACAGTGTCTTGCTCATGCAGGCAGTTATTTTTGTCCTCAATTTCTCCCTTCAACTCGTCTATATATCTCGTCTTCTCACCAAGTTGTTGATTCTGTTCTTCAACCACGTCTCTGAGATTTTCTAACTCTGCTTTAAATGTGTGCAGTTCAGAATCACGTTTTCTCACCTCATCTCGAGACACTTCCAGATCACCTGACAACTCAGTTACCTGAAAACAACAAAGCAGGCATACAGTGAAAGTGAAGAAGCAAATAGGCCCATCTTAAGGACTGTGTATTTTTACATTCAAATTTTCTTCTCTGAAATTATACACAGAATACTTTCACAAGACAAAAAAGATTCAGCACAAAATCTAAACCAATCAAGACAAAAACTTAAAATGTCTTAACCACAGACCATGAAAATGTGTAGAGTACAACCTGCTACCACAACCTTCCATGAGCAAGCACCTCTCTTCAAAGGCCATGACTGCTTATCCCATTTGACAGAATTTTTAGTAAAATGAACCTTGCCAAGCCACCACCTCTTTACAACAAACACATTTAAAGTCTTCTCAGTGGTGTTGGTTCTATAAAGACTAGAACTGTCACAAGAGTGACTCATACCCCCACCATACGGTCTTGTCACGGAAGAATGGCAACCATAAGGAATCTTAAAAATACTTTGGAGTACTTCATCCTGGGCTTCCACATATAAGTAATACTAGTATAATACTAGTATAGTAATACTAGTAAATATATTAAATCTCTAATATTAGAGATACACTAAAAGTGAATACAAAAAAGTGTCTTACCGACCCATGTTACCACGGAAAAATGTTTTTACTTTTTACATAGGACTTATAATAAAAAAGTTAGAAAAATACCTAAAATATTGAAAATCTAAAAATAGGATTTCTAAAAATAGACTAATTCCTGGAATTTACGGGGAAGAAACTCAGTACAAAGGTTAAAAAAGGTTACTTCCCATTGGCTCAAAGCCAATCAGAATGAGATATAGTGAAAATACATCAAAATTAACATTAAATTCTAGGTAAAAGGGGACAAAATTCAAGAAAAATAGTGTCAGAGTTATGCACCTTGTGTCACATGATGTGGGTGATGAGGTGGAACATCTATTTTAAGTCTGAATCAAATCCATTCAGTAGTAATTGAGATATAGTGAAAATACATCAAAATTAACCTTAAATTCTAAGTAAAAAGGGGCATAATTCATGAAAAATTGGTGTCAGAGTTATGCACCTTGTGTCACATGATGTGGGTGATGAGGTGGAACATCTATGTTAAGTATGAATCAAATCCATTTTGTAATAATTGAGATATAGTGAAAATACATCAAAATCAACCTTAAATTTAAAGTAAAAGGGGACATAATTCATAAAAAATTTATGTCAGAGTTAAGCACCTTATGTCACATCATCTGGGTGATGAGGTGGAACAACTATTTTAAGTTTGACTCAAATCCATTAAGTAATAACTGAGATATAGTGAAAATACAACAAAATTAGCCTTAAATTCTAAGTAAAAGGGGACATAATTCATGAAAACTTGGTGTCAGAGTTATGCACCTTGTGTCACATGATGTGGGCACATGATGTGGGTGATGAGGTGGAACATCTATTTTAAGTTTGAATCAAATCCATTCAGTAGTAACTGAGATAAAGCGAAAATACATCAAAATCAACCTTAAATTCTAAGTAAAAAGGGGCATAATTCATAAAAAAAATGGTGTCAGAGTTATGCACCTTATGTCACATGATGTGGGTGATGAGGTGGAACATCTATTTTAAGTTTGAATCAAATCCATTTAGTAATAACTGAGATATAGTGAAAATACAACAAAATTAACCTTAAATTCTAAGTAAAAGGGGACATAATTCATGAAAACTTGGTGTCAAGAGTTATGCACCTTGTGTCACATGATGTAGGTGATAAGGTGGAACATGTATTTTAAGTTTGAATCAAATCCATTTGGTAATAACTGAGATAATAGATTTCTGGACGCGACGGGACGCGACAAAACTGACTCCTATATACCCCCCTCAAACATGTTTGGTGGGGGTATAATTACACTAAATAACCTAAAACTTGTCACTTTCACAATAAGGCAGGTAGGGTAAAACACTACATGCTTAAAACCAAAAGACATGAGGGAAATGCTTGTGTCACTGACGGTTTTGAACAATCCTAACACAGAAATATATCTCGAAAACGACTGGGACCACATGAAAGGATCAAGTCAACCCTGGTCTTTTAGTCACCGATGTTCCAGCAAACGCTGTTTCACTATATTAACACACTATGGTGTAACTGAACAAGCTGTATTAAGGGGTACACTACCTGTAATCTTGTCTGACTTAACAGATTCTTGTACTTGTTTTCATTTTCCCTCCACTGCTGATAATCACTTTCCAACTCATTCACACGCGTCTTCAAGGCTTCTGTCTGTGATCCAAGCTCCGACCTAGATATTACGTCTTCTTCCAGCTCCTTTACTCTGCTCTCATACCTAGGAATAACAGACAGACTTTTATATTAAAACTGTAAGCCAGTATTTAGTAATCATTACAAAACTGGTTAAAAAAATTTAAAGGACATTTTAAGGTTTGTGTAGGTTATCATTGGACAACTGAAAAACTGATCAACTTGCAGCTTCAACCTCATCAGGCAAGGATTTTTCTGGAAAATATTTCCCCCAAGTCATACTCAGATCTTTCACTTTCTATTCATTATATCATGATTTTAAGGTAAAGAAAAACTCTGTTCACTACCATTATTAAAGCCTTGAAAATACATTGGAACTTTCTTTAATAAAAGATGCTTTTGCCCATCTCTTTACAATTTACAAACGTACCGAGACACAGCTTCAATATGTTGCTTGTTATCATCTTCAAGTTGTGTACATCTTCTCTTGTATTGTTCTACAGCCGTCTTCAGTTGCTGGCACATCTCTGTTAACTGCTCGCAGGTCTTCTTACTGTTCTTCAGTTCAAATTCAAGGGAGTTAATTCTATCCGTACACAGCTGCAGCTCTGCTGAATCTCTTGCAGAGTTATCTCTGTATTGTTCAAGACTAACTTTTGTCTCCGAGATTATTTTCTCTTTCTCTGTTATGATCTTCACCTGATAAAAACAGAAAATATAATTCAGAAACATGAACTTCAAATAGAGACTAAATCAAACAACCTGAATCTCCAAAATATAATCCAAAAAACACATTAATATATTTTCTTACGTGGCGATGACAGTAGCTTTAATAACATTTGATCTAAGGGCAATTTTCAATCAGTATTACTTTTATTTCTTTTACAAATTTACCTTACATAAAAAGAATCTGAAAATATCAATATCTGATAAAGACACCAAAATATAAATACGAATATTATTTTTCTGATCCCAAGTACCAAATATGAATATATCCACAACAGAGGTTGGGATCAACTAATTGCACACATATTGGAAGTTTACAAAGTAAATCTTGTTTTTTAAAGTTCGAAGATTAACATGTTACCAGACGATTCACTTATTTATCAAACAACACACATGCTAAAATCCCAACCTCTATAATATGTAATTCATCTACCTTTTCTCTGACATCACTGTCACTCTCTGCAAGCTGAGTTTTAAGTTCCTGTATTGTAGACTCGGAGAACCTGTACAAATCCGCCAACTGTTTCTCTAGAATCTCATTCCTTGCCATAGCCTTCTCTAACTGTATTCTAAGGTTTCGTAACTCTGCAAGTTGCTGTTGTAAGGAGTCCATATCCGGTCGCGATTTTTGTCGAATTTGCTCCTCATATGTATGGATAATATCTTCAAGAGATTTTATTCGTTCCTGCATTTCTGCTGTGTTTGTTTTGTTATGTGGATTGTCATTTGATGTGATATCTAACAGTGACACATCATCAAATTTCATTAATGACTGCTGTCCAATATTTGTGAAATCAGCGAAGGTTTCATCACCCTCACCGCCTAGGAAACTTGGCGAGAAAGTTTGCTCAAATTTATCAAGGTACGATTGTTTATTATGCAACTGTTTAGGTTCACGTATAGCACCATCGCCTATATCAATGTTTGGCACCGTGTTATTTCCTAGTTTCTGGAGACCATTGGTCGTTGGTGCTCCAGACGCAGTGCTGAACACACTGGCATCAGAATCCAACTGACTGAACACACTAAAGTTTTGGAGATTTGGAACACCACTGCACTGCCTTAGTCTTTCTATTGACTGATAGCTATTCTGACTGCTTAATCTTGGATCAGCACCTGCATCCCTCCTTCTATGAGCAAAATCTGACTCGGAACCAGGAGACGACTGGCTCCCAGTGCTTGAACCATTAGACTGGTACCTCATTTTGTTAGATGAAGTATTATCACAACCTTGCACTTGTCTAGACTGTGCACCATTATCAAATTTATCATTATATTGTCCTGGAAGCCGGGATCCAACATTATTCCTTGGACTGCTTACATTAGATCTTGGACTGGTTGATTTTCTGCCTGTTGGACTATTTGAAGGGGATTCTTTTAATGTGTTGTGAGCACTGAAATACGTAAGACAAGGTATACACAAACTGGTATGATATAGGTTAAATATTGTAAATCAATCTAAACTTTCCAGCATGTGACCAACTGAGCACAATCCTGGATTAACAAATGACCGGACTGCATTTCAAGTTTAAATTTTCAAAACCATGGAACCTGGACAAAATGCAAACAGTACCATCACTTACATTCATGAGTTTCTTATCACTTAGGTCATCTGTATTTTTGAATTTAACAAGAGCACCGCCTTGCGGGTGCTGACGCTCATCTGATTTTTTTTTGTGTAATAGAAATATTGTCCTACTCATGATTTTCTAAGTCTAAAAAGGGCCATCATTCTTGCAAAAAGCAGGATAGAGTTATGTTTCTTGATGTTCAGTGTCCACTTATGATGGTGAAAAACTGTTGCAAGTTTTAAAGCAATAGCTTTGATAGTTTATGAGAAAAGTTGACTTAAACATAATACTCAACCAAGAAAATGATTTTCTAAGTCCAAAAGGGGCAATAATTATTGCAAAAAGCAGGATGGAGTTATGTTGCTTGCTGTACAGGGTCAGCTTATGATGCTGAACAAGTGTTGCAAGTTTCAAAGCAATAGCTTTGATAGTTTAAGAGAAAAAGTTGACCTAAACATAAAACTTAACCAAGAAATCTGATATTTTCTAAGTCCAAAAAGGGCCATAAATCTTGCAAAAAGCAGGATGGAGTTATGTCTCTTGCTGTACAGGGTCAACTTATGATGGTGAACAAGTGTTGCAATTTTTAAAGCAATAGCTTTGACAGTTTAGGAGAAAAGCTGACCTAAACATAAAACTTAACCAAGAAAACTGATTTTCTAAGTCCAAAAGGGGCAATAATTCTTGCAAAAAGCAAGATGAAGTTATGTTTCTTGATGTACAGGGTCTGCTTATGAGGGTGAACAAGTATTCCAAGTTTCAAAGCAATAGCTTTGATAGTTTAGGAGAAAAGTTGACCTAAACATAAAACTTAACCAAGAAATCTGATATTTTCTAAGTACAAAAGGGGCCATAAATCTTGCAAAAATCAAGATGGAGTTAAGTTTCTTGCTATACAGGGTCAGCTTATGATGGTGAACAAGTATTCCAAGTTTCAAAGCAAAAGCTTTGATAGTTTAGGAGAAAAGCTGACCTAAACATAAAACTTAACCAGGCAACGCCGACGCAGACGCCGACGCCGACGCCGACAACCGCTCAAGTGATGACAATAACTCATCATTTTTTTTCAAAAAATCAGATGAGCTAAAAATCAAAGGTTCTTTAATCAAGCTGAAGATAAATGGGTATGAACAGATGGGATTCAAAACATGTAAACTAAAAAAAAACTATATAAATTCCTAATCATCAAAGAAACAATATATCTAGAAATCTGATCACTTAGAAGCAACATAATGCTGTCAAATCATTAACATTCATAGAGGACTTAACTGTGTGGATCAATCCATGAAAATAAATCCATACAAACAAGAGAAGTTCCCATTCTTTTATCTTGATAAGTGGAAATCATGAATTCATATCCAGAGGAAGTAGCCATTTTAAGTAAACCCATGATTTTTCTACCCACAAAATTAAATGATATCACCTAATACATGTACAGATTTAACTGACTGTAGACAATACCTGGCAGGGTTATCTGAACATCCACTATCTGGTGACAGACGTCCTTCACTAAGCTTATCCTGCTCTACTGGAAATATAAAACAAGTGCAAGCTGAAACCTAGTTCAACAAAAATACACAGTCCCATTACAACTGGATTTATTAATACTTCACCAAGTTAAAAATGCTGAAAATTTTAAAATATTACATCAGGCCTTTTTTCAAGATAAAGTGGACTCAAATATAAAATTAAGAATTTGCAAATTCTGTAGAATCCAACCAAACCAGATTCCTAACAATTGATACCTCTCTTCAAGTGAACATTTATGTTTTTTTTCATCATTTTGTTCTATAGAAATGCTTAAACAGAAAGGTTCTGAAAACAGTACTGTTGCTGTGACTTCCCTGGTTGCACGACTTATTTGGTTAATATGTGTTCATCTGCTTCAAACATTTATATTCACCAGTCTTTTACAGTAAAGAACCATTTTAATGTTTCACAACATACCTAATGAAGTCTCAGACAATGACTGAATGGCCCCCCTTGCTTGTACCAGACCTCGTCTTAGCCGAGTTACTTCCATGTTGGATGTTGGGCATTGCGCATGACCCTCCTGGTCCGAGTGGCTAAGCTCTGTAAGAAACTTGTCCAGCATGTCCAACCAGCTGCTCAACAAACAACTAGCACTCTCAGAGCTCATAGGGGCTGGTTCCCCATCCTGACTGCTCCCTTCCTCACTGGGGCTCGGACTTCTACTCTGGAAAACCTTCAGTACACGCCTGTAGCCATCCACCTGCTGTTTTAGCTTCGAATTCTCCTATTAACGTATTAAATGCTTTTTGTTATTATTCTGATTTTATAATCAGTCTCAATAAACATTCATGCAAAAAAATGAAGTAATAAATCTTTTTTCAAACCGTACAAGTATTCCTGGTCAGATATTTACTAGCAAATGAGTATGCAGGATGCCTCAATGTTACTATTACACATTAAGATGTAAGCATAGTATAGACCTATGACAAAATATATTTTAAGAAACAGTAACAGTTTATGGTTTGGTTAATACAAAAGTTTTTGAACGTGTAAAAAATATGTTGACAGTGACGTTCTTATTCAAAATAATATTTAAAACCATACCTTTACAAGTTTATCAATATTCTCTGGACTCTCTATGAATGTTTGTCTTCTTGCAACAGGTGTTGGTGACACGCTTCTACATCTACCAGAAGATGCCCTTGTTGACAGACGTCTTGTCTTCTCTCTCTCAACTCTCGGAGACAGACTGTCCTTTATGAGATTAGGAACACTATTTGACCTTGACCTTGGTAGCAACCCGTTCTCAATGAGCATATTTCTGTAATGTTTCATCTTCTGTGTTTGGCAGTGACAAGTTTCTTCTGTTGCCTTTAGAGTGTTCTTCAAATCATGTACCTGGACTGTGAGATCTGTCACCTGGTTATGCAGAGACACCAACTCGTTTGGAGCCGAGCTGGACGATGATTTATGCCGGACCGGGATATGACTGCCATTCTTACCCATGACCGTGGGTTTATGGTTCACAGTAGACCCTGGTCTGACAACATCTAGGTCACTGCAAAAATGTAATCATGTGTACATCTCATGTGTCCCACAAGAAGTTCTGACAACAATAACAAAGCAATTTGCCCAAAACTTTTATTGTTGAGCATTCAGTTATTATTATTTTTTTTTTTGGAGGGTTGGTGGGGGGAGGGGGTGTGGGTGTTGGTGTTTTTTTTTTGTGGTGGTGTAAGGGTTTTTCAGTTACAGACAGCTTACAATAGTCAGGTATGCTTTACATTTTCGTAAATCTTGTGCCCTGAGTATCATTTTTGGACAAAGGAAATTTCAAATTATATACATTTTCTCATGAGACTGAGCACATGAATATTTACTTCACTAAAATATGACTTTTTTTCTGAAATATGCTACACTTTAGCAATACAAAAATGTACAAAGTTATCTGATTTTCAAGCATCATTTATCACAAAGTTGGCTTGCTTCACCCCGACCCGCTACATCCCTTACTTACACCATCTCAGAGCAATCACTGTATGCTCTCTTTTATCAGTGCTTTTAACACACTTTGAATAGAGCAAACCGTACATTTATTTATTCATGGAGGTGGAGGTTGGGGGGGGGGGGCAATTTTTCTTGGATTTTGGTTTGTGTCAATCTACAAAATTAAATCTCAACAAAGAAAGTTATTTATGTATTTTCTCTCCACAAATTTATGCCTTCAATGAAAAAGCTGTTTTGGGAAAAAATAGGTAAAAGTACATAACATTTATTAACAGGATTTTTTTTTGTTAAAAAAGATTGAAGAACAGAACAAGGATTTCAAATTTACAAGTCATTTCTAAAGGCAATATCAATAACACACATTTTTTTTCATTCATCTGACAAAATACAAAGATGCAATTAAAACATAAATTACATACTGAAAACCATAAATCTTCAACATTTTCTGTAAATACTGCAAATCCATAACTTTTATTTTGCTCAGATCTTCTAATTCAATAAAATAACCATTTTTGCTTTTCCATTCTCAAATTCCACACATAGTTTTAACCAACAATCAGCTTGGGCTAATTTCACCACTCTAATTAACTCTATTTACTTCACACAATTTTCAGCTTAACAACCCAATAGATCTCGCAACTTGTTTAAAATCATTTTATAAACAACGAAGCATATACATAAATGGGCCGAAAAATAATACCCGTTAACATGGCGATTAGCAAAGCCAATGAACATGAAATTAGCTGACTCTTTTATCTACAAATAAATGATAAATATGCTGATCAGAGCTTCTATAAAAATCGTAAAATACTGAACAAAGAATCATATGATACTCCCTGAATAGGGCTACAGTGGTTTCTTCATGGGAAACGAACCCTAATGCAGATTTTATAAATTAAGAATAGCTGTAAATAAATAATGAGTGTATCGTATTTCCTGTCTTATCATTTAATTATTTAAATATTTAGGTATGTGATTTGCATGATAAAAAAAAGTTAAAAGACCGAAAAATAAACATTCAGAGGGTTAACCTGGTTTGCTTTTTTTTTTTTTTTTGTTAAAGTACCTCCTTATAATCTATTTGTCAATTACAAAAGTATAATCCCAAAGATGAGAGTTAAATTTTTTATATTTGACGTGTATAGTATTTGTTTATTTTGGATTTTATGTCAAAAAGTATATCATAAAAAGCTTATTCCTTATGTAATTTATATTATGTTATGTTTTTCAATAATACCCTGTTATATCACAACAGTTATAAGTTAGCTAAGCAGATTACAGAGGTATTAAGATAAATATTTTTGTTCAAAACAAATATTTATTGCAATTTGCTATTCAAGTATTTTGAAAACTTTGTTAACATTGAGGAAAAGAAAGCACAATCTGTAGAGGTAAAATCCCACTTAATATCCCTCCCACTACTTATGACATAAATGGATAAAAACATAAAACAATTAAAATTTATATACTACTACACTATTAAAATCATATTTCTGCAATTGTAAATATTTTGAAATTAAGCAGAATTTTAGTAATACAGAGCGATGTGGTCCACATACCATTTATATAAAACAATAAGTAAAAAGTTTTATCAGTAAATGATATTCTTTTAAAGATTTTTCATTTTTGGATCAATTTTCTTTAATTTTAAGACAGACTGATATTTGCATTACAGAAAAAACAACAACAACAACAAGGATAAAGTCCAGATGGGGAAACTAGGTCTTAAAAAGGAGCTGTGTTCAATTAACGCTTGATGCCCCCAGTGGCATCCTTGTCGACAGATTTTGCACTCAAGTCCAAAACGAGGTCAAGGTCAAGGTCAAACTGAGGTCAGGTGATGTCTAAAGATGAGGAATGGTCACAGATTACATCTGCATTAGTATAAAGTCATTCTAGTAAGGGGTATTGATGCTAGACGAAACGGTCCCATTTGGTTAACCTCATACGGACGGACGGACAGACAGGACAATCACTATAATATCAGTAGATGCTGGGGGCATAAAAATTCTAAGCACAAATTTTAAAGATATTATTATGTCCTATACAAAATCTGTTTCTTTTGAAATTTTGTCTACATTCAATTCATATGTGTTAAGAATGTTACTTACTGTGTTTGGGAACCATCTGTTTGTGAGAGCTTATGTGTAGAGTATGGAGGGGAACCGCTTCTAGATATATGTGTATTGTGTGGCGGAGATCCATCTGGCATTCCTGACATATGTGTTGAGTTTATGTCAATGTGTAGATGTCTCTCGGATTCAACAGCTCCCTTTAAATGCTGCACCTCTCCCAGTATTTTCTGTAACTGTAACCACACTAAGTCTTGATTATTTATTTTACTTTTTATTTTTCTGACATATATAAGTCTGCCCAAGAAGCAGGGATTTCTTTTGTAAAATCTACATGTTTCAATATATGTATTTTAATAATACATATCAAAAGTAAACTAATGCCATTTTGGATTGATTATTTCTGAGAAAATTTTATGTTTTTATGTGACTCCTCCCATCAAACACACATACACCTAAATTTTCAAAATAAAGGAAAAGAAGGAGCCGTATTTATCAAAGGCCTTTGTCCTAGGTTATAAAACTGAGTCTGAAGGCTAGTCCCAGAGTGCTTCTTTGCAACTGGTCAAATTCAAAAATTTAACTTTCATCAGCCAATCAAATGTTGGGGTTTAACTCAGGTTTATGACCTTAGACCCTATATAACTTGAAGCCTTGCCCCATTTCCCATACATACGAGACTATACTCACCATATCTGACTGATCACTGCCGTTACCCTGCGTTGTCACTTTGATGTTAAGCCGTTGTGCTACTGTGTCTAGTTCATCACATTTAGACTGGTACTGTTTCTCGCGTTCTTTCAACTGGGCATGGAGATCGGCAAGTTCCTGACGTAGCCTAGATACATCTCCATCACTGCTATCTCTCTGTGCATAGAGGATTAACATCAGTGTTGTTATTATCAATTTTAAATATCTCACTAAATGCCTGTCACCCTCTGCTACTAGACAGTTTTTAGACATGCTTTTAAAAAATAATCTTCAGGATCCATCACTCCTAAAAATGGCAAACTCCATAATGACCAAAAATTTTATTGTACCTGGGTGTGGAATTTTCATTGTGTGGAATTTTCATTAAAGATGTTTCTTTTTTCTTAAAAGGTGGCCAATCACAATAAAGCAACATTTTAGGACATTTTTCAGTTTTCGTACATTCTGTTAGAGGTTTATTTAGGGAAAGAAAAGACCCATTACATAGAGTTAGATCCCTATCAGAAATGTCTGTTTTATTACTGTATGAAATTTTGTAAGTACCTCACTTTAAGAAAAAGTATTTAAAAGCAGGCTATTTCTTTTGATTCCAAAATATTTCTAGTTTTTTTTTTTTTTTTTGTTTTTTTACATTTGCATTTGAGAGATACTGGGAGATTTTAACTATTTAAAACAAAAGACAAATTTTAAAACAATGTTTAGCTTTGGAATTCATCTGTTCTCACTCTATTTTGGTTGGACAACCAAGACAGGAAAATCAAATTTTAAAACTACCTTGAGCAAAAATTCATAATGTATTAATAGCTTGGTGAACATAAATAAGTGTAAATGATCAGCTCTTGTAAGTTTCGTACAAATTCATCAGCTGACCACCTTTTTTTTAACATCTCCACAAACATGGTTTTATTTTTTAACCAACAAGTTTTTTAAAATGTTTTTTTTTAACATCTCCACAAACATGGTTTTATTTTTTAACCAACAAGTTTTTGTTTTTTTTGTTTTTTTTTAACATCTTCACAAACATGGTTTTATTTTTTAATTATAGCAACTTTTACAGACTACCATTTTCTGACATTGACATTTTGCATAAACTTGTTCAATTGCAATTATGTCCCAGGGAGCCTTAATCTTTACAAAGGAAAAAGTGTCAAAACGAAAAGGATTAATTCCTAGTTTGACAAAGGAAAACAGTGAAAAACAAAATCTTTCTCAAGTGGAATTACACAAAAAAAAAATGTTCATTTAATCTTACTAAACATCAAACATGCTAAAATGATTAAGTAAATATGCCACAAAGACACAACAATAATTGAAGAGCACTTACTGCCAGATATAAAGCAAATATTATGACACTGTATCAGATTGGACAATTTGTTTAAACTGGTGAAAGAATTTCATTGAAAAGATTTACATTAAAACATCTCCTTTTTTTCCACTTCCAAACACATTATAATGTCACTTTTTGCTTCCCAATTTCAAATTAAAACAGCATTTTTTTTGCTTCGACATTTAACATTTTAACAACATTTTTTGCCTCCCTATTTTACATTAAAACATCATTTTTTGCCACTATATTTTATAACATCATTTTTTTCCCTCCCTATTTCACATAAAACATCATTTTTTGCCTCTATATTTTACATTATAACATCATTTTTTTGCCTCTATATTTTACATTATAACATCATTTTTTTTGCTTTATGTGGCTTTATGAATAGAATGGAAAAAATTAACCAAATTTCGTGACAATTTTTTGGAAAAAAATGAATCAAGCTATAAAACAAATCACAGGCACAGCCGTTCTTGCTTTTTTGAACTTAAAGCCAAAGGGATTAACCAGTACAAATCTTCTGATCCAAAAAACGTCGGCTCGAAATCGGCTTAGGCCCATTATCAACAACTACTTCAGTGGACTTATCTAAATCCCTCACAAAACCTGTAAATAATGGTACCGAAAGTTTAATACTCTTTTACAATCATTGAAAAATTAATCGTCAATTGACAGCTCTTGTCAAGTACAATTAGCAAAATATAATTGCAATTCTAGTCGGCCATGTTTAACATACAGATTAACTGATCAATTATTCAGCTCTAGCAACCATGTGCAAAAAATCAGAAATAACAAGTTGCCATAAAATGGTGGACACTTTCCGGCATTGCAATATTTCACTAATTGCCGAAACTGCTTATCTACACATCTCATCCATTTTTTATCATTCTTACAAGTCAAATTGAATATAAAACAAAGTATAACCCTCAAATGCATGTAACAGTAAATCAAGTACCCCTCAATAATTACAAAATTGTAACAGAATTTATGGTGTATATAATTTGAGAAAATCCACTAAACTATCTTACTGTGAACCTATCCGGTTCTACAGTACTAAACAAACTAGCATTTAGCCCTTCTTTTAATACGGTTACGTGTCTAAATGCTCTTTTCAGACTGGTCGTGGTTATATTAATCAAAACCAAAAACAATTAGGAAGATTAGAATAAATACTTCTTTAACTTCTTTTGCTTCTACAGGTCTATAATTATGAACTTTCCACACTGGTCGTGAATCAAAACAAAAAGATTAGGGAGCTGTCAGTTTAACCTACCTTTGGCGGCTCTGACATAATATCAGAACAGAACATATATTCATCAGTCTTAAGCTTATCAACATTGCTGTCTTGGTATTAGAAAATCAAAATTCAAATGCTTTCTACAGAGTTTGTTCTGTTCATTCTAACTAATAAATTTTAGAAATAATTTTTTAGAACTGTATTCTAGACATTGCTTTATGGGCACATGTCAATAAAAGCAATTTAAAAACAGAATTGTAAAAAACAAATCAACAAGACATGGGGAAATTGCATCAAAACCTGGTTATTCAAGACTTAGCATTTTCAGTTTTAATACCAGTGATCTTTGACCAAACTAAGAGACCCTTAATGGCCAGAAAATAATCCCCCAACCTATCTGTCTTTATTATACTACCTGCCAAGTCACACTATCACATCTCTAATTAGTAACTGTGTTGATTTTTCCACTTTTAGTGACAGCAACCAAAAATACAATCCAGTGCTAGTTTTTCACATAAGCTCTATATACGCCATGTTTGGTGACAATATGTTGATCTTAACTGAAGTTTTAATTTTGAAACCCACTTTTAGCAATTGTGACCTTGACCCTATGGATCTAAACATTTTTTTTTTTTTCTATTTAAAAAGACAGTGACCTTGACTATGACTCCATAGACCCCATATACAATACCAGCATTGATCTCATTATAAGCCACCTAAAGACCAAGTTTCAATTCAAAATCTCAACCCAAACATATGTTACTGAGGGGAAATGAAAAGACACTGCCCATCCATCCATCTGCCCGCCCATTGACACCACCAATCGAACAACCCTAATGCATTTCTAAATTCAACAACAACAACAACACTTCACCAAGAGGATATTCTTACCTTATCTCTTGCTCTGTCCTTACATCTTTCTTTCTCTAGTTGTTTTTGCAGGCACTGAAACACGAAGATTGACAACTGAATGACTCGAGAATATTTTTTTACCCCTAGAAATCAATCATTTTATTAGCATAAAATTTCACAATTTCTGCCAAAAAAGCTATTTTGCAGGGATATGAGTATGTTGACCTGAAATCTCTTAACAATACCACAGTCACACATACGGAGCGGATAGCTACCTCTAGCTACGGAAAGAAACGTAGTAATTCGCATCAATCCATACCTGAACCGTACTTTAAAGTAGTAATTCGTACCAATCCGTATCAGTCCGTACGGCTCAGGTACGGATCGATACGGATTACTACGTTTCTATCCGTGGCTAGACGTAGCTATCCGCGCCGTATGTGTGACTGGGGTATAAGGCAGTTCAGCAGACTGTTGTCAAGTAATACACCTGCTAATTTACAATAACAGTCAAACTTCGTTAACTCAAACTCGGATAATTCATACACCACCTTTCTTTCGAACTCATCGTCAGGTCCCAGAAAAATCCCTGTATAATGAATTTTGTTTGACGGCTCAAACAACCGATCACTCGAAGAAATTTTGCTGGTACCATCAAGTTCAATTTAACGAAGTTCCACTGTATCTGTGTTCAAACAGTCTAATACAAGTTACATTTCATTCGAAGTATTTATAAATACTTATAAAATTTGGTTTTCGGCTGGAAGAGGTAATTTTAGCGTAAGTATAGATTTGATAAAGATACGTTGCCCAAGGAATTATATGGGCAAATTACATGGATGTATGACTATCACTTTTCATTTCATTTCATTTCATTTCATTTCTAGTTTAATTCAAACCTGCATTTCTAATAAAATTAATGTCAGCTAAATATATAATTGTCAATGCAATCTTCGACAAATATAATACAATGTTTCTTACATTAATTTTACAACATTCCTAAGGCAACGTCTTTTTCTTCAATTTTTACTTAATGCTAATATATCTCGATCTTCATTGCGTAACCAAAGTAAAACCAAAGTAAGAAAATCAAGTTTCAAAAAATACCTCCAGTTGAAATCGGATATTTAGCACTTATTGCGAATGGTTTATCATTAAAGCTTAGAACAAATGCATTACTTCACAATAATCTAATTAACGGCTTCTAAATATATGACTGTTTCCTTGGAATTAATTTTGTTGACACAAAAACAAAATATGTATCAATTCATTCTCCCATTAAAAAAAAAAAATTCATACTATTTTTGTTGGAAATAAGTCATAAGAGTTATGACATATGTCTTGTTAACATTTCATAGAGAACATTACACTTTTTCATTACAGTACTGTGGATATCTAGCCTGGTCGTAAACTGAGCATGTAGGATGGTCATCTTTTTTTATTTTTAACTGTCATCTTTTTTTATTTAGAATCAGAACTATTTCGTTCAACCCTGTTCAAAATGCTTAATCATAACCTCCGGAATGTAAACCAGTTTCAAACCTCACAAATAATACCAAAACTCCTGGCAGCAGCCTACTGGGTGTGCCCCCATTTGACACCTTTAAACATAGAACTGTTAACCTTGTCATAAATGAACACAATCAAATTGTACCAATCTCAATAAAGTTATATTTCACAATGACATTGACCAAAATCTGATTAATCATGCAATTCATTCATAAAATGATTGGTCTTATCTAACTATTCACAAAGATAAAATACTGTACAATCTTCATTCAAGCTGCTAAAATATCACAATGATAATCGTTCCATGTGGAATATTCTTGTGCTGATTAAACATGGCATTGATGAACCATGAATAAATGGTCCATGACATGATGGTTAAGGAAAATTTTCAACATTGACACATTCTGATGTCCTAGCTATATTTCTAAGTCAGACTAGATGCAATATCTACAAATTGTTTTTTTTCCAGTTAGACAGAATAGTAACAACTAATAGCTACATGGTTTTATGTTCAAATTACATAAATTAATGGAATTATGTTATTACCAAAAATCAGCAAGTTTGACCTCTTCATATATTGGTTATAATTTAAACATTTAGTTTTTCTCATGATTCTACTTAGTTGTATTTTGGCTAAAATTTAAACATTTGGTTTTCGTGATGATTTGACTTCTTCGTATTTTGGCTAAAATATTAACATTTGGTTTTTGTCATGATTTGTCTTCTTCGTATTTTGGCTAAATTTTTAACATTTGGTTTTTGTCATTTGTTTTCTTAGTATTTTGGCTAAAATTTTAACATTTGGTTTTTCAGGGTTCATATAGACAAGGCAAAGTCAAATTCAAGGACTTTTCAAGGACTTTTCAAGCACTAGTCTTATAGTTTTCAAGGACTTATTTATAAATAATACTTACACAGATTTGTAACGAATTAACGCCATTTTAATCAGGGGAGACAACGCTAACAGAAAGTACGAAACATTCGTACCCAAACTTTGCTTTCGTCCCGAACACATTCGACCTTTTTTATTACGGCGTTTTCGTAGCTTCTGGCTTTTGTCATGATTTGACTTCTTCACATATTGGCTAACGTTTTAACACTTGGTTTTTGTTATGATTTTTGGCTAAAATTTTAACATTTGGTTTTTGTCATGATTTGACATCTTCGCATTTTGGCTAACGTTTTAACACTTGGTTTTTGCTATGATTTTTGGCTAAAATTTTAACATTTGGTTTTTGTCATGATTTGACATCTTCGCATTTTGGCTAACGTTTTAACACTTGGTTTTTGTTATGATTTTTGGCTAAAATTTTAACATTTGGTTTTTGTCATGATTTGACTTCTTCGTATTTTGGTTGCAATTTAAACATTTGGTTTTAGTCATGATAATTATGCACTGACTAACCAATATCCAACACACTGCATTCCAATGTTCTTTGTGAAAAAAAAAAAAAAAAAAAAAAAAGCTTCACACCTCATTATTATGATCACCTATCTAAGCTGCTTTCACATGACCTAATAATAGTTGGTCACTTTACATAATATATTTTTATGTAACTGATTACAAATATTAATGACCTTACACAAGATCATTTACGAGGTTTATTACTAGGTATTTACAGACATCAGGCAAATATTTTTTACAGGATTCTTGAAAAATCATTCAAGACCATACACAACAAAAATATTTTTTAACCTGCTAAATTTCTAAAATGGACTGATTCATCATTCAATCTGGGCAATACCAGTTATTATTCGTAATCATACGGAAAATGCCGTTAATTGTCATTACAGAATTTCTATCTGACAAAAAAAAAAAAAAAACACAACCAAATTGTTATTGACGTTAAATGCTAACAAGAGGACCATGATGGTCCTGAATCGCTCACCTATCCCCACATGACCAAGTGTTGAACTGAGTATGACGTCGTTATTTCTATTATTTGACATAGTGACCGAGTTTTTGAGCAAATGTGACCTAGATATCATCAAGATAAAAAATTCTGACCAATTTTTATGAAGATCCATTGAAAAATATGACCGCTAAAGAGGTCACAAGGTTTTTCTATTATTTGACCTAATGACCTAGTTTTTGAAGGCACGTGACCCACTTTTCAATTTGACCTAGATATCATCAAGGTGAACATTCTCATCAATTTTCATGAAGATCTCGTGAAAAATATGGCCTCTAGAGAGGTCACAAGGTTTTTCTATTTTTCGACCTACTAACCTAGTTTTTGACCGCACATGACCCAGTTACGAACCTGACCTAGATATCATCAAGCTGAACATTCTGACCAATTTTCATGAAGATCCATTGAGAAAGATGGCCTCTAGAGACATCAAAAGGTTTTTCTATTTTTAGACCTACTGACCTAGTTTTTGACCGCACGTGACCCAGTTTCAAACTTGACCTAGATATCATCAAGGTGAACATTCTGACCAATTTTCATGAAGATCTCTTGAAAAATATGGCCTCTAAAGAGGTCACAAGATTTTTCTATTTTTAGATCTACTGACCTAGTTATTGAAGGCACGTGACCCAGTTTCGAAACTGACCTAGATATCATCAAGGTGAACATTCTGACCAATTTTCATATATAAAGATCCCATGAAAAATATGGCCTCTAGAGAGGTCACAAATTTTTTTCTATTTTCAGACCTACTGACCTAGTTTTTGACCGTACGTGACCCAGTTTCAAATTTGATCTAGATATCATCAAGGTGAACATTCTGACCAATTTTTATGAAGATCCATTGAGAAATATGGCCTCTAGAGAGGTCACAAGATTTTTCTATTTTTAGACCTACTGACCTAGTTTATGACCCCATGGACCCAGTTTCAAACTTGACCTAGATATCATCAAGATGAACATTCTGACCAATTTTCATGAAGATCCATTGAGAAATATGGCCTCTAGAGAGGTCACAAGGTTTTTCTATTTTTAGACGTACTGACCTAGTTTTTGACCCCATGTGACCCAGTTTCGAACTTGACCTAGATATCATCAAGGTGAACATTCTGACCAATATTCATGAAGATCTCTTGAAAAATATGGCCTCTAGAGAGGTCACAAGGTTTTTACTATTTTTAGATCTACTGACCTAGTTTTTGACCCCACGTGATCCAGTTTCGAACTTGACCTAGATATCATCAAGATGAACATTCTGACCAATTTTCATGAACATCCATTGAGAAATATGGCCTCTAGGAGGTCACAACGGTTTTTCCTATTTTAGACCTTGACCTAGTTTTTGACCCCACGTGACCCAGTTTAAAACTTGACCTTGATATCATCAAGATTAACATTTGCCAATTTTCATGAAGATCCATTGAAAATATGGCCTCTAGAGAGGTCGACAAGGTTTTTCTATTTTTTAGACGTACTGACCTAGTTTTTGACCCACGGACCAAGTTTCGAACTTGACCTGATATCATCAAGATGAACATTCTGACCAATTTTCATGAAGATCCATTGAGAAATATGGCCTCTAGAGAGGTCACAAGGTTTTTCTATTTTTAGACCTACTGACCTAGTTTTTGACCGCACGTGACCCAGTTTCAAACTTGACCTAGATATCATCAAGATGAACATTCTGAAATTTTTCATGAAGATCTCATGAAAAATATGGCCTCTAGAGAGGTCACAAGGTTTTTTCTATTTTTAGATCTAGGACCTAGTTTTTGACCGCTCGTGACCCAGTTTCGAACTTGACCTAGATATCATCAGATGAAACATTCTGACCAATTTTCATGAAGATCCATTGTGAAATATGCTCTAGAGAGGTCACAAGGTTTTTCTATTTTTAGAATCTAACTGACCTAGTTTTTGATCCACGGACCCATTTTCGAACTTGACCTAGATATCATCAAGATGAACATTCTGACCAATTTTCATGAAGATCCATTGAGAAATATGGCTTCTAGAGAGTGTCACAAGGTTTTTCTATTTTTAAGACCTACTGACCTAAGTTTTTGTCCCCAGTGTCCAGTTTCAAACTTGACCTAGATATCATCAAGATGAACATTTTGACCAATTTTCATGAAGACCTCATGAAAAATATGGCCTCTAGATAGGTCACAAGGTTTTTTCTATTTTAGATCTAGTGACCTAGTTTTTGACCGCACGTGACCCAGTTTCGAACTTGACCTAGATATCATCAAGAGAACATTCTGACCAATTTCATGAGAGCCATTGTGAAATATGGCCTCTAGAGAGGTCACAAGTTTTTCTATTTTTAGATCTACTGACCTATTTTTGATCCACGTGACCCAGTTTCGAACTTGACCTAATATCATCAAGATGAACATTCTGACCAATTTTCATGAAGATCCATTGTGAAATATGGCCTCTAGAGAGGTCAACAAGGTTTTTCTATTTTTTAGATCTATGACCTAGTTTTTGATCCCACGTGACCCAGTTTCGAACTTGACCTAGATCATCAAGGTGAACATTCTGACCAATTTTCATGAAGATCTCATGAAAAATATGGCCTCTAGAGAGGTCACAAGGTTTTTCTATTTTAGATCTACGACCTAGTTTTTGACCGCACATGACCCAGTTTCGAACCTGACCTAGAATCATCAAGATGAACATTCTGACCAATTTTCATAAAGATCCCATGAAAAATGTGACTCTAGAGTGTGTCACATAGAAAAAGTTTTATTACGGACGACGAGACGCCATGGATCACAAAAGCTCACCTTGTCACTTTGTGACAGGTGAGCTAAAAATTATTAAAAAAACCTTATAAGACATTACAAGACATAACTATTAAATTTAAATCAAGAAATAAACAAAGACCTTACCTCCACAGCCTCTTCACTCATTGTCAGTGAATTCTGAGCTTTTTCGAGCAAGTCCCGGAAGTTTTCCAGCTCTCCCTCTCTCTTTCCAAGGGTACGTACAAGTTTCTGCAACAAATAAAATGACAGTTTAATACAAGAATGGGCTATAATGTGTAAAATCTAAAAGAAAAAAAAAATATCATATTGCAGACATTATTTCTCTAGAAAACTTTATAGAAGATGTGCAACTCTTTCAATAAAACTTTTAGAATTGTGAACAAAAATGTATAAATGTTTTACAATTATGCAAAATATTTAGTCTTGTATTCTAGTTCCTTTTTTTTTTTTTTTTTTTTTTTGGATTTAACGTCGCACCGACACATGATAGGTCATATGGCGACTTTCCAGCTTTAATGGTGGTGGAAGACCCCCAGGTGCCCCTCCGTGCATTATTTCATCACAAGCGGGCACCTGGGTAGAACCACCGACCTTCCGTAAGCCAGCTGGATGGCTTCCTCACATGAAGAATTCAATGCCCCGAGTGAGGCTCGAACCCACATCGATGAGGGGCAAGTGATTTGAAGTCAGCGACCTTAACCACTCGGCCACGGAGGCCCCTTGTATTCTAGCTATTGTAATGTGAAAAAATACAAGCTTATTTTTATCAAAGTAAACATTGTCTTGACAATTTCAATACATTTCATACTATTTCACTACCAAACAAGTTATTTTATTACATTTTATTACAAATTTAAATTGTACTATGACCATGAAACTTGCATGCAAAACTTCAATCAAATTCTCTATGCCAAACAAGGGCAATTATTTGAATTAATTTCAAACAAGAGTTCCCTATGTTTGATGGGAAAGTCGACTTGTATGAAATTTCAGTTCAATATAATTATTTAACTGTTACCGAGATACAGCTGGACTGTTGCATGCATAAATTGAACCAGATTTTCAAAGTACTTTAAATTTAAACTAACTTGAAAATGAGTGTTTTTTTTATATTATTTATTTCATACTTGCTTTATATTTGATGGGCAGCATCAATTCTAATCTGTTAAAACTTACTTTATTTCCAAAAGTAACAACCTCTGTTCTGCTATTATGGTTGACTACATCTCTAATAATCTTACTCTGAGCAAGTTTGTTCGAAATATTTTCAGATTTTTGCAAAACGGAAGCCATCAAATATTTCAAAGATTTCAAATCTGGCTCTTTGTAAACTTCCTTTTGGGGATACGTTAGATCTATTCTGTCACAGCTTGTGTCCGAATATGTCCTGTAATCAGAGTCAGAGTCAATACATTTGTTACATTTCGGCACATCAGACACGCTTAATTTTGCAAGTTTGTTATCTAGCTGCTGACTTAAATGTGAATGAGTTATTTTCAAGTCAATTCTATGATCCTCATTTTCATCATCACTATCTGACAGTTGTTCTGTGTCCGAGTTCACCACAAGTTTTGGAATAGCAATTCTCTTTTGGTTCAAAGTACGACTTCTTTGCATGCGCTTTTTTCTGTCCGGTGCCTTCCGTTTCAACCTTGCAACATCATTAAAGTCCATACTAGTTAATACTTCATCCGTGTCACTGCCGCCACAGTTTTCTGGCCATTCCAGGAATTCTTGCAAGCTCTTGTCGAACTGAGAGCCACGATTTCGTTCCCAAGGTGCTTTATACTCCTCAAGATCGGACCAGAATTGTTTTTCTACATACGGGGACTTCCAAACCTTCATGCGAGTGTAATAGCTTGCATCTGCATAAGACCTATCAGATATCTCTGAGCACGTGTCAGACTCCAATGCTTTCAATGTGTCATTATATATATTATCAATGTCAAGATCTAATAAATTATTTTCCATAATTCCGTTGCTATGGTTACCTAAAGCTCTACTCCTTAACATACAAGTTGGTAAAAGGTAGTCAAAATTATGATCCATTCTTGATATTATTTTTTAACAGCAAATTAAAAGAGGAAAAAGTCCATTCATATTTACTAAATGTATCACTAATTTGGTATCGCTGTTTTTTCTCCAAATATAAAAAAAAAAAAACTATTTCTGAATAACAGTCCTCTTTCTTCAACACGTTTTATTAAACTAAATGTCCAGTAGCAAGAACTATTTTCTTCTGCCCAATAATCCAGTAAGAAAGTCCATGCCCTTTGGTTAGCAGCCTTTTAGCACTAAGCAAACTACTTTCAAGTTCAACATTATTTTATTTATCCCTCTCGACATGCCGCAAAAATAGACTCGACAGGTCTAAAATAGCAATTTAAATCCAATAAGCTGCTTCTTGGACTACAAGAGGTTTTTGATTGTTATTAGTTCTTACAATCCCTACTCCCTATACGGTTAAAATGAAATATGTCAATTCTGTTAAACCAATTAACCAAATAAATCTCTACCAAACAGTATTAATTGTTTTTGCGGCAGATTTTAATTCCAAACTAGGTAACGCACACAAGTTCTGTCTGAGTAACTTTGAAATACAGCACTTCTTCAGAGTCAATTAGTTGCCACTATTTACTAAACAGGAGTCATTTATTTGTAAAACACATAAATGAGATTTATTGGAGATATGAGATTTATTGGAGATTGCAAACTGTATCAATTTAAGCCAATAAGACTGAGACAGTGTTTAATCTAGTATAAATCCATATCAACTTATCACATTTTTCTTCCAAAAAATTTAAAGATAAAAATCTATGTCATTTTTTTCTCTTAAAATAATCTCTCTTCATTCACATAAAATATCAAATTTATAGAATCAGTTTATAATTTCTAATATCTTAAACAGATTGTCATCCATTCCTAAAAGTTTAAAGATATATTAGTCTTGAAAACAACCCTTTAATTCATAAAAAGAGGACAACAACACTTAACTTTTCGAAAGCCTAAAAAATTTAAATGAATGAAATTATTAAGTTGAAAAAAAAAAAGGCATAAAAATGCAAAACAGAGTTATGGAACCTATGCATTGCATGTCAGTTCATCAGTGAAGCAGATGCAAACAACAACAGGTCAGTGCATGCTAAAAATAGCACACAGGGCTTTTGAAATTGTTGGTTTCTCATTTTTAAGACCAATTTTCAGACATGGTGAAAGATATAAATTAAAAAATAGGTTACAGGTGTTACAACAGTACATCTTTAGACGAATGCAGATAGCCGACTTAAATGTTCAAACTGCTTCAGATGTGGATCAGTAGCTAATTCTTGAGCCAATATTTTTAAAAATCTGGAAGGCTGATAATTAGAGAACTCATTTGTATGAAACCTTAAAATTATATAATGGACTAAAACGTTTTATTTCAAAGGCGACTGTACACACTAGAAATGAAATGCCTAAGATTACTTTGCTTCTGTGATTTCCCACAAGGATAAATTTTACAAATATTTGTTAAAACTCATATTACGCTTTATTCTGTCAATTGACAAGGTGCTGGGGAAAACAGTGCCTTGGTGATTTGATCTTGCTCATTTTTTTTTTTTTTTTTAAACAACAAAATTTTGCCCAATCAGACATAACAGAGATTGATCTGCTTCATTGTATGAAGTTACCTATAGGGACCAGTAAATCATTTTTGGTGGTGGCTTTACCCGCTATCAAAGTTACAAGATTAGTGTATTTCTGACAATCATAGAATCTTTTATTTTATTCCTACTCTATTGCACTACAAAAATAGTTCTATATAACTACAGTGGGTGGGGTAACACCAATAGAAGAGAAGTGATTTTGTCTCGTACTGTTTGAGCTGTCTTACTTACTGAAGCCGTGATAATGCCATACTGTTATAAACCACCACTGACCAAATTTTTCAACATGGAAGTCCTTTCTGTAACTTTCACTTCAATACCAAAAACTGAATATTCATATAGATTATGATAATTCATGTAATATAGTTAAGGTTCTTGGTCACCTACATTCAGTGGTGGATAACACTACTGATATAAAACGGTAACTACAGTCGAACTTCATTCCCTTGTACTCTGATAATTTAAACACCACCCTTTGCTCAAACTCATTGTCAGGTCGCAGCAAAATCCCTTTATATTGTATACTGTTCAATCGCTTAAACTACTGGTAACAACAAATTTTGCTGGTCCTGTCAAATTCGAGCGAACAAAATGTGACTGTCGATGATTATCAGTACTTGGAAAAGTCAAATAAAGGTTATTTTCATTGCATTTATAAAATATCTTTTAGTCACAAGATTAGGAAAATTTAAGCTGTCCAGCTATTATTTTTTTAAAATTTTTTTTTTGTTATATATAAAGGTGTACTTATTTAAATCTGAACATGTCTATAATGCAGATTAACAACAATTATTTCACAATCTAATTCAATTCAAGCTTATGTTATCAGGTTTTAAGATCTATCGGGGGTGTGACAGTCATTTTTTCAAACAAGAGAGTCATGATGACCCTGGATCGCTCACCTTAGTAATATTGCCTACAACATGTCATCAATAACAAGAAAGTAGGTCAGGGCCCAGTTGTTCGAAACTTTAACAGGCTGTTAAACTAACCGCCTGTTATTAATGTTGATTCAAAATACTAGACTTAGTGGGAAACGTTAGTATGATGTTTTAATTTTACTGAAAGACATTTCAGTGTTAAAAATTCTTAACATACACGTTTGTTTTTCTTAGTTTTCTAAAATGTCAAAATATAACTGTGAAAGTTCATCAACTGTATGCTTAATCACTTCTTAAAGTTTCAAACAACTGGGTCCAGATGGTAAAATAAAGCATGGAACCGAGATCTTATGGTGATACAAGTTGTGTGCAAGTTTGCCCTTTCAGGGGCTGTAACTCTTGAACACATGGTGGGATATGGCTGCTTCAAGGAAAGAACCAAGATCTTATGGTGATAAAAGTTGTGAGCAAGTTTGGTTAAAATCAAATTGTAAATGATACCACTATCGAACAGACAAGAAATTGTTGACAGATGGACGAAGGACATCAAGCGATCACAAAAGCTCACCTCGAGCCTTTGGCTCAGGAGAGCTGAAAAGGTGATGAATTACATTGATCTCTAATTCTTAATTTTGTACCATTATCATATCTATCTAAAAGAAAAATTAAAGAAAAATATATATTTTTAAATCATTAAGTAAAATTAGTAACAAAATACGAAATTTACAAGAGCATTCAATGTGCTTTCAATTGCATGGAGCAGCTATTAAGAAAATTTCAAAAGTGCCATTATTTTCATTCTTTTTTAAAACTTCAAAAAAGTTGCATGCCTCTAGAAACATTTTGCAAAAGTATTTAAACAAGAGGGCCATGAAGGCCCTGTATCGCTCACCTGACCTATTGACCTAAAGATCATCAAGATCAACATTCTGACCAAGTTTCATTAAGATATGGTCATAAATGTAGCCTCTAAAGTGTTAACTAGCTTTTCCTTTGATTTGACACGGTGACCTAGTTTTTGACCCCACCTGACCCAGATTCAAACTTGACCTACAGATCATCAAGATCAACATTCTGATTAAGTTTCATGAAGATACAATCATAAATGTGGCCTCTAGAGTGTTAACAAGCTTTTCCTTTGATTTGACCTAGTGACCTAGTTTTTTACTCTCACCTGACCCAGATTTAAACTTGACCTATAGATCATCAAGATTAACATTCTGACCAAGTTTCATTAAGATATGGTCATAAATGTGGCCACTACAGTGTTAACAAGCTTTTCCTTTGATTTGACCTGGTGACCTAGTTTTTGACCCCAGATGAACCAATATCAAACACATCCAAGATTTTATTGAGAGTAACATTCTGACCAAGTTTCATTAACATTGGGCCAAAATTGTGACCTCTAGAGTGTTAACAAGCTTTTCCTTTTATTTAACCTGGTGACCTAGTTTTTGACCCCACATGACCCAGATTTGAACTTGACCTTTGGATCACCAAGACTAACATTCTGACCAAGTTTCATTAAGATATGGCCATAGATGTGGCCACTACAGTGTTAACAACCTTTTCCTTTGATTTGACCTGGTGACCTAGGTTTTGACCCCAGATGACCCAATATCAAACTCGTCCAAGATTTTATTGAGAGTAACATTCTGACCAAGTTTCAGTAAGATTGGGCCAAAATTGTGATCTCTAGAGTGTTAACAAGCTTTTCCTTTGATCTGACACGGTGACCTAGTTTTTGACCCCATCTGACCCAGATTTGAACTTGACCTATGGATCATCAAGATTAACATTCTGACCAAGTTTCATTAAGATATGGTCATAAATGTGGCCTCTAGAGTGTTAACTAGCTTTTCCTTTGATTTGACCTGGTGACCTAGTTTTTGATCCTACACAACCCAGATTCAAACTGGACCTTGAGATTATCAAGGTTAACATTCTGACCAAGTTTCATTAAGATTGGGCCAAAATTGTGACCTCTAGAGTGTTAACAAGCTTTTCCTTTGATTTGACCTGGTGACCTAGTTTTTGATCCCAGATGACCCAATATCAAACTCGTCCAAGATTTTATTGAGGGTAACATTCTGACCAAGTTTCATTAAGATTGGGCCAAAACTGTGACCTCTAGAGTGTTAACAAGCTTTTCCTTTGATTTGACCTGGTGACCTAGTTTTTGAACCCAGATGACCCAATATCAAACTCGTCCAAGATTTTATTGAGGGTAACATTCTGACCAAGTTTCATTAAGATTAGGTCAAAATTGTGACCTCTAGAGTGTTAACAGTCAAATTGCTGATGACGGACAAACGGACGGACGGACGACGGACACAGGGCGATCACAAAAGCTGAACAAGATAAGTGTTCATTGCTAGCTTTTTAAAAGTTTTTCTTGGGTGGGAGGAGGGCATTCCCATCAAGCACATGCCACAATAAACCTAAAACGCCTTATCTCTATTGCAAAAACTCTTACTAGGTAGTTGTTTTTTTACAAAGGTGACATAAAACTACATTCGTTGACAAACTGACAATTGTCACGAAAGGACTTAAATGTTCCTTTAAATAATTTATTTTACACCACTGGTGAGCCATTAACCCCGAGACAACATCTTAGATTCAGGTAATAAAATACCCATCTGTACTTGTAACATCTTCAAATATTATAGAAGTACCTAATAAATTATTAACACAGAACTGAAGTGGGGTTTAAACAGGCCTACTCTAAGACCTGTAAGTGTTATATCACCACTTGAAAAAGAAATCTATCAAGACTGAATAATAAATACCCGACATGCAGATTACAACAACAAATTATTTTTTCCATGGTTACTAACCCTTACCATGCTGGACATGATTAATTCTGCCTTTGCGACCAGTGTAGAGTATGATCAGCCTGCACATCCGTGCAATCTGATCATGATCTAACTGTTTGCTATTCAGTCAGTATCTTTGTGGTATGTACCCCTTTTAACAGTTAATGGTACTGTCCAAATTGAAAGATGGATAAGTTCATTATAGAAATTTAGCAGGGTAAGGGCTAGGTATCATGCACTTCTACTAGAAATGCTGCATGAAATACCGGCAGCCTTTGTTCACTATAGGCAATGAACCAGTTTTCCCTAATACAAAATTTAACTTTCAAGTGCATTTTTTGGCATCTGATAAATTTACTGGTATCAAAATGAAATAATTTAATATATAAAAGAAATGTGTAAAAATTGCCAGTTCACAACTTAAGTGTCCTCAACATACTACCTCCTGGCTGGAAGGTGGTCTAGCTATTAAGCTAACTTGGAGGGCAAGCCCTGTGTCATTTATTTGTCAATAGATAACCCTCACAAAGCTAGAGAATACCTGGTAGGAAAAATGCTAAAGTGGCCATGTCACTAGGCCTTCTAAGTTGCATTGAGCTTGCTTCTCTGCAAGTAACTGACACTTTTTTTTCAACTTGACAATACTGTAAGTGATAAATGTATACTTGAAATAAACAAGATAATGGCTCTTTTTCTTGAAGTGCCCTAAACCTCAGCAAGTACAAAGGCAACATTTTATTCTTTACAAAAATATCTTTAACCCTTACCCTGCTATATTTCTATAATGGACTGGTCCATCTTTCAATTTGGACAGTACCACTTATTACTCAAAGGGGTTTTCACTGAAAATTTACTGACTGAATAGCGAACAGTGCAGACCATGATCAGACTGCACGGATGTGCAGGCTGATCTTGGTCTGCACTGGTCGCAAAGGCAGAATCACCTGCTGCCAGCAGGCTAAGGCTTAAACTTGTAAAATGTAAAGTAAATTTCTTTACCTCTGTTAGTCATGCAATGAAATTTGTTGAAACAGTTCCTGAAAATTTGATAAACTGGAAGTAATGCGTAATGTTAGTTATCCAGAGCCTGGACTCTGCATATGGAAATGAACATCATTTTATAAAACAAATGGCAATCTATCTGGCTTCTGTTTTGTGTAGTAAAGGGTTAAAATCTACAGTGTAGAAAATTTTCTATTTGGGGAAACATTATTAAAGTTGTGTTCTTCCCATAGACTTCAATTATAGGACCTTGCACGAGTTTAAATTTTTTGAAATCAGTCTAACTAAAAATCAAACGACCCTATGTTTTTATTTGCCGAATTTTCTAGTTTTAAAAAATCAGAGTTTAATTAAATTCAACATTGAAAAAAAAAATCCAAACATGCAGAACTACCTTGAACTTTGTTGTATTGAGCAAAAATATGAAAAATATTCTTTCACAAGAGGGCCATGATGGTCAAATCTTTTGCCTAACCTTGACCCTGAATATACGTCAACCTGTCAATCCACAATCAGTTTATTTGATGTGCCTAGATTAACTTCTGACTGGGTTTAAAGTTCAAGAGTTTTAAAGAAACCCCATCAAGAGCATAAGGTATAGGATTTTTTCAATAGTTTTTTTTTCTAATTAAAGGAGGAAAACAAGCTGTGTTCGTGAGAGAAAAATTAAAAAAAAAAAATTTGAAGGAATTTTTATTTTAACTGTCAGCCACTAAAGAATCTTTAAGATGCAAGTAGGTCAGAAGAAAAAGTCCTTTCAATGTGTTTTCTATTTTTAGCTGTGGCAGATTCTGAATGCAGCCACGCTGAACCATTTGAATACACTAAAAGGAGGTCTTTACAAAAAATCTACTCAGTGCAGTAAGCCAGTGCACAAGATGTTTCTAATTTTGTTCTGATGGCCTCTAAATTGGGTTAAACGGAAATACAATGTTGTGCTTATGTTAATTCCATATGCTAGGATTTCTTATATCATTAAAAGAAGTGAAAGAATTTTCAAAATCGGTTAAGTGATTATCCATCAAGTGACTCATGCGTTCATTAAAAGGTTTTTCTATTTTTAGCTCCATCAATGCCTAACAGGATCTAAGCAGAACCATCTGAAGAAACCTGACGAAAGTCCATGCAAGGATGCTTCTGTTTAAGGTTGGTGAAGATTCATTATGTAGTTCAGGAAAAAAATGTTTAACCCTTAGCCAGCTAAATTTCTAAAATGGACTGGTCCATCTTTCAATTTGGACAGTACCATTACCTGTTAAAAGGGGTGCTTACCAAAAAGTTACCTTCTGAATGGCGAACAGTGCAGACCATGATTAGACTGCACGGATGTGCAGGCTGGTCTTGGTCTGCACTGGTCGCAAAGGCAGAATCACTTGCCACCAACAGGCTCAATGGGGAAGGCAATGTTGTTCTTATGTTAATTCAGTCTGCTAGGATTTCTTAAATAATTTAAGGAACTGAAAGAATTTTTTAAAATCGGCTTAAAAAGGAGAAAGTTCTGAGCATTTAAATATTTTATCAATATGGCGGCCATGGCAACAAAAATGGCGGATTTATCAAATTTCTAGATAGATATCTGAACTGATATTTACTTATTTCTGTAAAATAGTTTCTCTACTTCTTCCAAATATAATGAAAGAAATTACCATGTTTTACATCTTACACTCGAGAAACATACAAAATTAATCTATCTAAAGATTATTTTCCCAAGAAAGAATTCAGCAGTGTGTAAACGATGTCATAAACATCCTAAAATGGCTGCCTCCACGATCAGCCATTTTCTTAAGTTTCAAACTGCCATATCTTTTTCAATAGCAGTCTGATTTTAAAAAATTCTTTCAGCATTAAGAAAGGCTTGAGAATGGCTTTCATATAAAATTTAACTTATTGTTAGGCATTCCTTGCCCTTTAAAGCAAAAAGCTTACACCTGACACAGCACCATAATAAAAGCGCACACTGAAAGATTTTTTTCTACGGCTAAACAGGAAACTACTGTATCTGTTCTTTATTCATACACAGATACAATACTTTTGCACTTAGCCTTTGCACCATCATTTGTGTTTATAGTGCAAACTGTAAAGCAATTACTTGCACTTTTCATGGATATCATATTTTTTTTGTTCAGTATTTTTTAATCCTGTGTGCTTTTGGAAGGATTAACGCTTGAACTTGAACGAATTTAAATTACAATCAAATCTTCTATATTGGAATTAAAAACTGACTGCTAAGTTCCTTTAAGTTAGAACAAGAGCACCGCCTTGCGGGTGCTGACGCTCATCTGATTCTTTTTGTATAAAAGAAATATTGTCCTACCCATGATTTTCTAAGTCTAAAAAGGGCCATCATTCTTGCAAAAAGCAGAATAGAGTTATGTTTCTTGATGTACAGTGTCCACTTATGATGGTGAAAAACTGTTGCAAGTTTTAAAGCAATAGCTTTGATAGTTTATGAGAAAAGTTGACTTAAACATAATATTCAACCAAGAAAATGATTTTTCTAAGTCCAAAAGGGGCAATAATTATTGCAAAAAGCAGGATGTAGTTATGTTGCTTGCTGTACAGGGTCAGCTTATGATGGTGAACAAGTGTTGCAAGTTTAAAAGCAATAGCTTTGATAGTTTAAGAGAAAAAGTTGACCTAAACATAAAACTTAACCAAGAAATCTGATATTTTCTAAGTCCAAAAGGGCCATAAATCTTGCAAAAAGCTTTTTGTTTGTTTTGGGTTTAACGCCGTTTTTCAACAGTATTTCAGTTATGTAACGGCGGGCAGTTAACCTAACCAGTGTTCTTGGATTCTGTACCAGTACAAACCTGTTCTCCGCAAGTAACTGCCAACTTCCCCACATGAATCAGAGGTGGAGGACTAATGATTTCTGACACAATGTCGTTTATCAAATAGTTACGGAGAACACACGCCCCGCCCGAGGATCGAACTTGCGACTCCGCGATCCGTAGACCGACGCTCTACCTACTGAGCTAAGCGGGCGGGCCCTTGCAAAAAGCAGGATGGAGTTATCTTTCTTGCTGTATAGGGTCAGCTTATGATGGTGAACAAGTGTTGCAAGTTTTAAAGCAATAGCTTTGATAGTTTAGGATAAAAGCTGACCTAAACTTAAAACTTAACCAAGAAAACTGATTTTCTAAGTCCAAAAAGGGCAATAATCCTTGCAAAAAGCAAGATGGAGTTATGTTTCTTGCTATACAGGGTCTGCTTATGATGGTGAACAAGTATTCCAAGTTTCAAAGCAATAGCTTTGATAGTTTAGGAGAAAATGTGACCTAAACATAAAACTTAACCAAGAAATCTGATATTTTCTAAGTACAAAAGGGGCCATAATTCTTGCAAAAAGCAAGATGGAGTTATGTTTCTTGCTATACAGGGTCAGCTTATGATGGTGAACAAGTATTCCAAGTTTCAAAGCAATAGCTTTGATAGTTTAGGAGAAAAGCTGACCTAAACATAAAACTTAACCAGGCAACGCTGACGCAGACACTGAAGCAGACGCCGACAACCACTCAAGTGATGACAATAACTCATCATTTTTTTTCAAAAAATCAGATAAGCTAAAAATGTTTACGTCCATATAGATTTGTATTATGAAACAGGGCAGTCACGTTTAATCTTTTCACGTGACTTCATGACATTGCCCTTCATTGAAAACGTTTTGTTTTTTTCTGGAATGATAAAAGAGTATGTCATTCCATCTATAATCAAATTATGTAAATATATTGAAGCCTTATACATACTTGCAGAAATTACAAGAAAAGAAAGGAAAACTTTGCATGACCTTGAAACAATGGCATTCTGCATACCATATACTGTAACATTTATCATACCTCACTGCAAACCACAAAACGATAAACATTTGTACAAAGTTTGAATGACAAAAGTAGTGACTTGAGCCAGATCTCGCTATATGATGTTGTGATAAATATATGTACAGGTTTGAACACTGACTACTATTAACAAAGTAAAGTCTTGAACAATGTCGGCCACTGCCTCGACAAACAGAACAAGAGCACCACCAGCTGGTGCCATCGCTTGTCAGCAGGTGCTGGACAATACGAAAGAAAAGAGTTATGGTTCTTGGCCTTCTTACTCATTTTAACTGATGACAAAAAAATGTATGAAGTTTCAAAGCTATAGTAAGTATTCATGAAAAGTGAACTTGCACAAAATTACAACCAAGAAATACTGATTTTATAAGATGAAAAGGCCCATAATTCTGTCAAAATGCAAGACAGAGTTATGGTTCTTGACCTACATATTAATCTAATGATAATAAACAAATGTACAAAGTTCAAAGCTATAGTTCTCATAGAATTCAAGAAAAAATGGACCTAAACAAAAAGAAATTCAAATTTTCTTAGTACATAAAGGGCCATTATTCAAACAAAAATGCACATGTTGATAAATAAGTCTGCAAAGTTTCAAAGCTAGTTTTCTTATAGTATTCAAGTAAAGTGGACCTAAACAAACATTTCAACCAAGAAATTCAAATTTTCTAAGTAAAAATGGGCCTTAATTCTTACAAAATGCAGGTTAGATTTATTGTTCTTGGTAACTTACTCATCTAATGATGAAAAAAGAAGTGTACAAGGTTACAAAGCTGTAGCTCTTACAGGTTTGGGGGGGAAAGGACCTAAACAAAAACTTTAACCAAGAAAATCAAAATTTTCTAAGTACAAAAAGGGCCATAATTCTCATAAAATGCAAATCAGATCAGAATTATGGTCTTGGCCTACATAGTCCCCTAATGATGATAAACAAGTGTGCAAAGTTTCAAAGTTGTAGCTCTTACTGCTTTTGAGAAAAGGTGGACCTAAATAAAAATTGCAACAAACGCCGACGAGCATATTCCCCGTAGATTTTTTTTTTAATCAGACAATTTTGAAGGTAAAAAGGCGAACTAACAACTGAAAATGTGGAGAAGAAATGTTTCTCATTTTAAACTACGAATTTGTCTTACAGAATGCTATTAAATCCTCAGATCCACGCACACAAACTATAAACAGAAGTATACAAATATTTGTGTAAATGATAATACATAGTGTCAACATAATCAAAATTCATTTTGGATTTCCTACTAATTGCAATCAGAAGTGTATTTAAAAGAGTAGAAGTGAAAACCTGTACAGAATAAAAACAAATATTTACCTGGCCTAAGGCCCTGTTAACAATACGTAGGTATGATATGTAAAGTCAATATCTACATTACTACTTAGTGAAACTGACCAATATAACGCCTTAATGCAAGGTTAACAAATGGACAGGACATAACCCAGGTTAATTAGGTCTTGCTCTTCCTAGTATTGGATTGTGGTTTAAAGCTGTTTATGGATACATTTTTCAACAAATCTGTGTCAAATGTGGAAGAAGTTTAATTCATAAAGACACAGTTCCTTTGTATGTTCCTTCCAGTACAAGTCTCCAAAATTACATAGCTAAATTCCATTCTCTTTAAATTCAAGAAGTCAAAATCTTCAGTTAACTAAAAACTTTCCATACCCCTAAACTTTTAAACAGTCAAGCTTCCCTCATTGTTTTAAGTTTAACAGTTCCTTAACTTTAATAGTCAAATCCTTCCCTAATTCCTTAACTTCTAATCCTCAAACCCAACAAACACTAATACAATTAAACTTCAAGTTTTTTCATGAGACTTTTTAAAATATGAAATAAAGATAAATTAATGAATATATGGATACTAATTAACCCTTACCCTGCTAAATTCATATAATTAACTTGTCCATCTTTCCATTTGGACAGTACCAGTAACTGTTAAAAGGGGTACTTACCAAAAAGATACTGACTGAAAAGCGAACAGTGCAGATCTTGATCAGACTGCATGGATGTGCAGGCTGATAATGATCTACACTGGTCGCAAAGGCAGAATCAATTGGTCCACCACGATAAGGGTTAAGGTCACTATATTACTAACTATGTTGAGCCCAGACTAGAAGTACAGTGGAAGTAATGTGTTTAGCCATAAAAAAGGGTAAAGAAGGAGTCTCATCTTAGAAATGTATGTTTATTTATGCACTGCGTATTTGTAATAAAATATTTTTGGTAGGGGCAATTTTTGTAGGTCAATAGCGGAGAGGGAAACAATTTTTCATTTTAGGCCAAGGTACTTTTTTCTTTGAATGAATAAATTAATGCAATACCTAAATGTTTTCAGAGTTTTTGCTTCTTCTTTCAAAACTGCTTGTTATTTGTTTAACTTCAAGTATGAAGCCATGCATCTTTAAGAGTATCTCATTATTATTTAAATCTCAAAAGTCTTAATAATCAAAGGAAGTGTTGTTGATTTTAATATGATGTCATATATATATTACATATATATATATGTTAATATATAAGGTTTCATATAATATTTCAGCTACTGACAAAATGCTTTATTGACAATAGATCAAGTAAACAAACAAGACAAAGTGACACCTTAGAATCCTTTGTAAAATGAAGGGAATAAAACGTTTGTGTGCATGTATTTTTTCACTTATATTCAAATTTTTCATATTCACTATGCCCTTTTAAGTCTAAGATTGTTCATAACTCTGTACTTTGCAATAAGAAGCCCTATATAAACTGTGAAATCGTTAATATTTGTTGAACACTAATTTTCATCCTTTTTTTGGTCGCGACAATCAATGAAATTAAACCCGAACGAACAAATATATTCTTCAATTTAACTTCAAAAGCTTTTATCACCAATAAAAAACTGTTTTCATGCCCACAAAATTACACGATTTCAGAAAATTTGAGAATTTCCATAACCTTGTCATTCATAACTTGACTTGAAAAAGTTTGCAAATTGTTAAGAATCAAAAATAAAATATGATCTAACATAATGTTTAATGTCAATTACAAAGTGTTCAGCTTCCTAATTCCTGATTTACAGCATCAAAAGTTTACTTATTGACTAACATTTATGATAGGTTTCTTCATAAATTTTACATATTCCATGAGTGTTCCGATAGGCTTTCTGCATATACTTCACATATTACACGAGTGTTTCGATAGGCTTTCTACACATACCTCACATATTCCAGGAGTGTTTAGCTAGGCTTTCTACATATATTTCACATGGAGTATTCTGGTAGGCTTTCTACACGTACTTCACATATTCTATGAGTGTTTCGATAGGCTTTCTACATATACTTCATATATTCCGTGAGTGTTTTGATAGGCTTTCTACATATATTTCACATATTCCATGAGTATTCTGGTAGGCTTTCTACATATATTTCATATACCCCACAAGTATTTCTTACAATAAATTGTGCCTGTTACTCAATGAATCATTGTCCTGTTATATTTTGTTAAAAACAAATGAAACAAGTATGTCCACGGGCAGAATGTCGAGCCCACCAGCTGTCTAAGTGTGACCTTGAACTTAGACCTAGGGACCTGGTTCTTGCGCATGACACTCTGTCTCATAATGGTGAACATCATGCCAAGATACATCAAAATCCCACTATGCATGAAGAAGAAATGCTCCGGACAAACTTCAATCTGACCTTTGACCTCCAACTGTGACCTTGACCTTTGAGATAGGAACATTGGGTCTGCGTATAACACTCCTTCTAATTGAGTTAAGTAAACATTCATGCCAAATATAAACAAGATTGGTCCATGCATGTCAAAGTTATGGTCCAGACAAAAAGGAAAGCACGCACATACACCGACCCACCAAAAGTAACGACTAAGTCGAGCTCACCACAAGTGGGCTCAACAAAAACTTCTGAACACGTGAAATTCTGAGAGAAACAAGAGCTGTCCGTAAGACAGCGCGCTCGACTTTTCTCAATGCTCGACTCTGAATTAGAGCTTTGCCAGTAAAAAAAAATCCAAGTTAAAAAGGGATATAATTCTGTCAAAATTCAAATCAGAGTTATGGGAATTGTGTCTCCTGGTGTAGACTTTGATAGTAAATAACTATATTAAGTTTCAAGTCAACAGCTTTGATAGTAACAGAGATATTTGACTTTATCAAAAACTTAAACCAACGGCGATGCAGATGCCGGGGTGAGTGCAATAGCTCTACATTTTCTTCGAAAATTCAAACTAAAAATGACATAAATCTGAACTGTGACCGTTTCAATTTGCATGAACAATACAGCTGTGTAAACTGTAAAAGGTCAAAAATAACTAGGACTAGGACAAACCACTGTAAAGTGGTTACATTATTTCAGAGCGGTTTCACAAATGTGGCGACTTACGACTTTTAGTACAAGTTTGACTGTATCCTGCTATATTCTGAAAGGCTACATACACTACATCCTCATATATTATCTAAAAGCAGAGGAGACAGAGAACCATCACCAGGTAAGTAAATTGTTAGCTTGTTCTTGCTGTGTATTCATATACAAGAGGGTCAAGATGACCCTAGATCACTCACCTGAGTAATATGAGCTACATGTTTCAAATGTCAAACTGATGATTTTTAGAAATTGTTTGGAAGATTTTCCGATGTACAATCAAGTAACCCCTGGGGCAGGACCAATTTTACCCCGGGGGTCATGATTTGAACAAAGTTTGTAGAAGTCTACTAGGCAATGTTATATATCAAATATCTAAGATCTAGGCCTTCTGGTTTATTTTTAGCAAATTTATGAAGATTTCCCTATGTACAATCAAGTAACCCCTGGGGCTGGGTCAATTTGACCCTGGGGGGGGATTTGAACAAATTTTGTAGAGGCCCACTAGACAATGCTACATGTCAAATATCTAAGCTCTAGGCCTTCTGGTTTATTTTTAGAAAATTTTGAAGATTTTTCTATGTACAATCAAGTAACCCCATGGTGTCAATTTGATATCAGGGGTTATGATTTGAATAAATTTTGTAGAAGTCTACTAGGCAATGCTACATGTCAAATATTTAAGATCTAGGCCTTCTGGTTTATTTTTAGAAAATGTTTGAAGATTTCCCTATGTAAAGTCAAGTGACCCCTGGGGTGGGGTCAATTTTGACCCCGGAGGTCATGATTAGAACAAATTTTGTAGAGGTCCACTAGGCAATGCTACATGTTAAATACCTAAGCTCTAAGCCTTCTGGTTTATTTTTAGAATTTTTTTTTGAAGATTTTCCTATGAAAAATCAAGTGACCCCTGGGGCGGGGTCAATTTTGACCCCGGGGTCATGATTTGAACAACTTTAGTAGAGGTCCACTAGTCAATGCTACATGTCAAATATCTAAGCTCTAGGGCTTCTGGTTTTTGAGAAGAAGATTTTTTAAGATTTTCCCATGTAACATCAAGTGACCCCTGGGGCGGGGTCAATTTTGACCCTGGGGTCATTATTTGAACAAACTTGGTAGAGGTCCACTAGGCAATGCTTCACACCAAATATCTTAGCTCTAGCGCTTCTGGTTTTCGAGAAGAAGATTTTTAAAGTTTTTCTTTTCGGTTGCCATGGCAACCAGAGATCTGCATGGCATTCAATTCTTTGAAAAATTTTGAAAGGGGGCCAGCCAAGGATCATTCCTGTGAAGTTTGGTGTAATTCTGCCCAGTTGTTTTCAAGAAGAAGATTTTTTTAGAAATTGTTGACGACACACTACGCACGACGGACATCAAGTGGTCACAATAGCTCACCTTGTCACTTCATGACAGGTGTGCTAAAAACATACACTAACTGGAAATTACTGTAAAATCATTAATGGTCAAGAGTGCTTATTTTCGTGAATTCTGAAATTTTATGTCCAGCTGCAAAATTAAATCACAACTTCTAAATATTCTATTTTTTGACATCCACTAATTTAAGCTCCCATGCAATAGCCATTATGGCCAAAAAGACCAAAAATTGCCAAGGAAATTAAATGATTTCACAGTTATCCCTAAGAAAGGTAACTCATACAACCAAGGTCTACGTAGGTGATCAGCTTTACATGAAAGGGACTGCCCTCCAGATTATATAACGCCAAAGGAAGAAGAACAATCTCAAGTTATAATGCTCACAAGATCAAACTTCAGTTTTAAAGAAAGATCATTTTTAGCAAAAAATCTGGAGTCCAATCCCTTTAAGCTACAGCTGTTAAGTTGTACTTACTGAACTACAGTAAAGACTGTCTAGAGTGACCAACCTTCGCATAATTTCAAAAAGGTTATTGTAGACAGGGAGTCTCTATACATAATCTGACTAGGAGAGGTCTTGGTTTAAGGCAAATAAGACATATTCTAGTTAGCATTTTATTAAGGACCTTTAAACACTTTTAAACACTCTGATAAAACATGGAATATTTTAAATGACCTTTCAGTCTGCTTCACTTAATTTTCATCGATAAGATGGTGACGCAGTTATTAAGATCAAGAACCACACTCCATGATTTTTTTATTAGAGTTTTCTCCCTTTGAGAGGAGGGGTCAAAAAGTCATTATAAAAGTTTGAAGTCTTGGTTTGGGGCTATGAATTCATAGTCGCTATACGCATCAGACAGGGAGACGCTAGAAACAAGCCAATTTTTATGTGAACTGGATCGGGAGGAAATAAAAAGGTTGTTGTAGACAGAAAGTCACTGCAAGCATGGGGTTGCTAAGGCAGTGTTTACTGTATTAAGATTATAGCAGTAGGTGCAGCTTATTTATATACTGCTATTACAAGGATATGAAAGTGATATGAATAAAATTACCTCTATGTTCTCTTCAAGCTCTCTGATTTTATCTGCATCCTGATTGGTTAAACAAAATAACACAAAATTCAAACAACAACCAATCAGATACATGCAAACATCACATTTACAAACTGTCAAAATTACAACATAGCTGGTTACTTCCAACACTCAATGTGAATTTTCTTAAACAAGTTTTTTTTCTTTGTCATCACTGCCAAATTTAACCCAGTAAAACCAGCCTGTAAAGACCATCCTAGGAAAATGAAAGAATTTTTTGTGTTGGTAGGTGGTCACACAACACAGGTAAATTGCTATTTATAGATAAAGTGGAAGATAAAAATAGTGGCCTTGATAGGCAGGTTTTATTATGAGATTTTTTCACTGGTGGTAGGTAGCAGATGGGAATATCTGGCTCGCGGGTAACAGTTTTTGGCAGCAACGAGGCTCTGCCCAGTTACCAAGCAAACAGTTACCAAAGAGCCAGATATTTCCATCTGCAACTACCACCAGTGATTGAATATTTTTCTTTCATGCAACATTCAACAAATAATAGTAAAAACAAATTTAAACAAATGATTTTCTTGTTGCACTTTTTTCTTATAGTAGCGTATTGACAAAGCGCAGGAACTTTTATATCCATAAACAGGAAGTACGTAATGACATTACAAAGAGGAAAACAATAGAGATTACTAGATGTTTTAAATTTTGCTCTGTGGAAATAACCAGCTATGCCATAAAACTTCAAAATAATTATCACTGGAAATAATAAAACATTTAACATGTAAAACAATGCATTCAAACCTCTTTGAAACTAAGATAACTCCTGTCTGGGGATAGACTCATCTATATAAAACAATCATGCAAAATTATCATTTGAGTCGCACCATGAGAAAACCATCATAGTGCATTTGCATCCAGCCTGGTTTCGGACGAGCCTGCGCATCTGAGCAGTCTGGTCAGAATCCATGCTGTTCACTTTCAAAGCCTATTGCAATTAGAGATACTGTTAGCGAACAGCATGGATCCTGACCAGACTACGCGGATGCGCAGGCTGGTCTGGATCCATGCTGGTCGCAAATGCACTTTGTTGGTTTTCTCATGGCGTGGCTCATTTAATTTTCATCTGCTACAGAACATGCTTCTCTGAAAACATCCTTGCATAGTCTATAGTTTATAAAGCTGAAGATCAGTCTCACAACTGACATTATCTGATTGGTTACTTCTCAACTCAATTTTAAAACTGACAAATCAAAGGCTTGCATTCTTAGACTGGTTTCGAAACTCACTTTTAAAATTTCAAATCCAGTCTTGCACTAATTTGTTATGCAAGACCTTTACTTTTTTTGTTTGTGGTTTTCAAGCTACTTCAATAAGGTATAAACTGCTAGTTTTGTATCCATGTTCATGGATTTTTTTCCAAACACTATTAGTTCTTGTACTTAATTAGTAACTCAGCTCAGACTGAATGACTTCTGATGCAACATCTGCGGTCAAAATATTCATATACATGTATCTTTATTGTAAAAAATAAACTCTAAAGCCTTCCCTTTCACAACAATCTTGGCAGACTACTGTATTTTATACAAGTCAAGAATATTTACTTTAAAATCATGAAAACAATCTTTTACAGGACTCCTCTTTCATATGACTCCTGCCTGGCAAGTGATTTAAACTTTTCATTCAATTCAGATTGGCCATGATTCTAAATGACACAAATTCATCAACATGCAATGCAATTAAACACTTTCAAATATGCTGTTTCAAAGGCAGGTAACTCTAAAACACAAATGCGAACTACTATAAGAGTTACCCACCTTTTGCCTATTAAGGTATGCTTTTTGTAATTCTGCTTTCAGTGCTTCAAGCTCTTCTCTAAGCAGTCGTAATTCTTCTTCTAAACTCTTTATCTGAAAATAGTATATCAATTCAATTAAGAATTTGAAAATACAAACAATATCAGAAGAAACTTTTATACAAGTTCCCGACAAACATTTCTTTCTGGATCTGTATTTAATATTAGCCCATTAAAACTGTTTCATTAGTGAAGCTCACCAATTACAGATGTACATGTATTAGAATACTGTTAACCCTCCAAGGTTAAATATGGTGTAAAATATTTTAATTAAAACAAAAATAATGTAACAGTTCTTTACATTTCAGCTTTGCAAATAAACTATTTTTGACTAATTCTGGGACACTGTTCTGAAACTGTGCTTTGTTTCAAGTATTGTATGTCTCGTAAGGAAACTTGCCAATTCAACAAAATATAGTTCAGTTTTACACCCCACCCCCATCAGATTTTGTACCAATACTAACTTATTACCTGCAAAGACAACAACTTCCAAGTATGAAACAAAGTGGTGGAGGAAGAACACTTTTATAAATCTATATTTTGACTGCGACAAAGATAACAGCTTTCTTGCCTCAGCTCTGAGCTGGCAGCTTACAAGCTTAAATGGGATGGGCTGGGAATAAAATTGAGGGAAATGTAGCTAGAACACAAAGATCTCAAACAAGTTAGCTACCTTCTGTTCCTTTATGTGTGTATCTTTAACGAGATCACTGATGATTCCCTTGCTACGTGTATATACTGTAGTTCTTTCATCATATGCCTTCTGCAGGGCCTGCTTTTCTTTCTCTTTAGTACGCAGTAAATCTTCCAATTTCTAGAACAGAAAAGTCGTGTGTATTTATTTTCTAAAATATGCTTGCACAGGACCATATAATTCACATTTCAAATGTTAAACTCTGAATCCTTAAAATGCTATTGAAACATTGTAACAATCTACTTTTTGCTTAAACAGCTTGATATTTATGCGAATTTTTAATGGGTATTCAATTTTATTTCTTTCAAGTTTTTTTCCCATTCTATATTTAAGAAATAATATATCTCATCCAGTGATTTGTCGTTGAATAAATCATTGTTTGGAGTTCAGATGTGAAGGAATTATATCATGAGGGCGCAGCCCGAGTGATATAATAATACGCACCTGAACGACAAACAATGATTTATTCAAGAGCAAATCACTAAATGAGATATATTATTTCGATTCTAACACGATACCAAGGATTTTTAAGTACATCCTTGACGACATTCGTTAAATATTTGCCCGTTTTCAAGTGGTTTCTTTTCCAGTGCGCCGCTATGCCGTTTGACGCTATGACGTAATAATTGTGATGTCAGAACAGTGAATTGTTGTATAATAATTCACTGTTTTCATCCTTCTTTGTTAAATAGGAAAATGAATTGAATCGTGTTAGAATAAAAATTAAAGTACCAAACTGGAGCTTAAATAAAAACTGAACATTTTCAATAAAACTGTCAATTCTCTTTTCACTTTCACTTTTGTCACATGGTCTTGAGAAATTGGCCTGTTCGACAGCCGATCTTTTAAATTTTTATATACAGTTATCACACCACTTACCCCAATCAGTTGTGACTTTTTATCCAGGTCCTGTTGTTGTTTATCACAGTTTTTCTGCAGCCTCTCTAAACCTCTCTTAGTATCTTCAACTTCATCCTGTCAATACAGTAATAGCATACAGTCGAACTTTGTTCACTCAAACTCAATGGGACAGGCAAAATTCAGTAGTTAGAATGTTTAAACGTTATTTTAATACTTATAGAAACTGCTCAACTTTACTGGTGAAAAAAGCAAGTAAATGTGTAATTCGATGTTCAAAAAATGGTCGTATTTCCATGTTTTAAAGCATTATGCCTCCCGATTTTGTTAACATATTTTGAATTTGAGAAAGTTACCACAGAGCACATCAATGATCATATATCACTGGCAAAAGCAAGGTAATACTGTTAAAGTATATCCACAACGTGCTTGATGTGCCATGTCTTCTCAAATATACTCAAATAGGAATGCCCTTGTATTTTGTGGCATCCAAAGGCAGGCTACTTTATGTTTAAGTTCATAAGAGATATCTCTTCTCAAAAAACTTGCATTATAAGCATACAAGTACTACAAGGCACACATTTTTTTCTAAAAGCAAACTCTAAAATCATTGGGTATCTAACTATACATTTTAAGCATGGTTTCTATAGTATTCAAATTTAAATACATCTAAATTTTGTCTACATGTTGCTGTTTTTTTTTTGCTAAACATATTACAAAGACAAATTATATATTTCTAAACATATTAGTGCCTCAATTATCAAGAAGAAGGCAGACATTTGAAATGATTTGCAACAAATGCCTAAATTAACCAGAATGAATGCAGAAATTTAGAATTATTTGCAACAAATGCCTAAGTTAACTAGAATAAAGGTAAACATTTGGAATTATTTGCAACAAATGCCACAATTAACTAGAATACAGGTAAACATTTGGAATTATTTGCAACAAATGCCACAATTAACTAGAATAAAGGTAAACATTTGGAATTATTTGCAACAAATGCCACAATTAACTAGAATAAAGGTAAACATTTGGAATTATTTGCATTAACTAGAATAAAGGTAAACATTTGGAATTATTTGCAACAAAGGCCAAAATAAACAAGAACAAAGGCAGAAATTTTGAATTACTTCCAACGATGCTTGTATCAATAAGACTGAAGGCATCTGAAATTATTCACAACAAAACCATTGTTCTGAAGCAAGTCAGCTATTTCAATTTCTAGCTATATATTTGGCAACATAACATGACGTCATTTCCTGTATTATTTTTGTTTTTACTGATGAAGGCGTTGAGTCTAAACATGTTCAACAAATAGATATAAATAGAAATATTAGTGTTAGTTTCAGTTTTGGATTATATAAAAATTTCTAGCTAAAAAAATCACACTATAAATACTGTACTACAAAAATATTTCTATTTTCAGATTATTACTCATACACCTACAAAGATTACATTTATTTAAACAAAATGAAGTAAAGAATTGAAAACAAAATATTCTAAGTATGCATATAACACATAATATAATTCTAGCTTTAAATGTCTACACATGCAACACTCTGTTGTAAATTAAACACATTTGAAACATTTACACAAGCTGATGACCAGAAAGGCTGTCAAAGTTAGTATTGGTAAAGTAATTAATCGATAAAGCATACAAATAATCAAACACTACACTTTGACTATATGGGTCTATAAAAAGCCTACTAGAGTGTGAAAAGCAGATCTGAGTCAAGTATAGCAACTTCTACAACAGGTTAGACAGATTTCATGTCATTTTTTGCAGATTTTTGTTAATAAGGCAAACTTGTGTTTAGTTAGGAAGTTATTGTGTCAAATTCAGATTATGTGCTGAGTTAAGCCAGATGTGTGCAATTTTAAACACTTAATTACAATTTATTGCAATATGCATCCCATCACCAGCGAGTCACCGCCACCATAATATCCATTTCCTCACAAACCTTAAAATGGTCTCGTTCAAGGGCCGTAACTCCCTCAATACTCGTCTTATCTTGTACAATAAAAGACAATCGCTGCATGCGGAAAAATGCACAAGATTATACACAACATTTAAACAAATGAATTGTCAAAATGCACATGCGTCATAGCTGATACACAGTAAAACCCCTCAAAACATATGTCTACAGTTATAAAACTGTATTTGGAGACCAGTCTCAAATCAAAGAATCTGATTGGCAATTTCTGAGATAAAATTTGAAATTGACCAATGGTAAACTTGCATTCATAGACTCAGGTCGCAAATCAATTCCGAAAACTTGGAGCCAAAACATTTTAAAAGCTAAAATTTGCCACTGCTTTAAATTTTGCCCTATTAAAGCCAGACAAAATTTCTTGGTATAGAAAACCCTCCTCTGGTTCCCCATCAAATTTCTTCAATGGGTAAGAGTCTATTTTGAAGTTTAAAGGGGTTCCACTGTGAAAATGAGTATAGGAAACGAGTATTCCAACTGCTGAGTTTTGTAATGCTTTTACACAGACTGAAAAGATTCTGTCAAAATGTTTTCAATTATCACTGAAACATTAGTAAAAGAGAAACACAGCAGTTTAATATACTCTTTTCCTGTTATATGGTAACTTAAGTAACAGCAATATATAACCCACGAGAGAAAATACAGATTAAATCATATACTTGATTATCTGACAGTCAGAAGGGTATTCCTTTATAGATAAGTATTATCAGCAGATGAATAAGCAGTGGTTATATTTAGGAAAGTCTTTGGTATGCAACGAAACCTTACTATTTTATTGATATGATACGAGTGGAACACCATTTCACCATATGTAACAGAAGTCAGTGTTTGCAAAGCCTGTATAAGTACTAACTTGTTCTCCACAAGAAACTGACAACTTCCTCACATATCTCAGAGGTAGAGTGATTTCAGAGGAATATGCCCCTTTCTTCAGGGCTGGTCTAACAACCACTATGTTATAGCTTTTTACTCTACCTACTTTGGCTGTGTATTCTTCTTTAATGAAATGTGACAGACAATTGATTATCAAACTCACAGCTACTTCAGATTTAGCAAAACCCTTTATGACACTTACATTAAATGCTCTACCCTTCTCATGAAAATATCTACATTCTGACATAAAAATTGCTGAAATCAATTAGAACAGATATCAATGTATCAAGTACAAAATGTAAAAGCTGAAATAGAGTGATCAAACATCTACCTGTATGTCACGATCTTTACGGCCTAGATTTGTACGTATGCACTCCATTTCCTCTCGTAACTGTTCCTCACGCCGTTCAGCATGATCTTTCAGCTCGGTCACCTCTATCTTCAAAGCTTTCACCTTTTCTTCAAGGTCACAGATTTCTCTGATATAACCATTGAAAAATTCATAATTGAAAAATCATGCATAATGATAGATAATGAGAAGTACATAGTTTTCTAAGTAAAGAATGACATAAAGTTAACATACCAAACAAAGATGAAATTGACAAAGTTTTAACAAGCTCCCCCTTTTTAGCAGGTTAGTTTAATATTTGTTTAATGCCAATTTTCAACACTATCTCAGTAATGTTATGAATGGCAGCCTGTTATCCTAACCAGTGTCTCTGGACTGTATACCAGTACAAACCTTTTCTACACAGGTCACTGACTCCTTCACCACATTAATCAGTGGTGGAGGATGAATAGATTCAAACCTGTTGTTGCTAGCATGGTTGGTCTGTCCCCTTTATAGCATCAAATACAACTGTTTTCTCAAGCAGCCAATCTTTGTACCATTTTCTTAATTGTTCACAAATATTTTTTAATAAATCTTTTGCCATGTATTATCGGAATTTTCGAAGAAAAAAATATTTATACATACTTGTCCCTCTCTTCTAAGTTGACAGTCAGTTCCTACAAATATACAATAAGAGGAATTAACATACGGGCAACAAATTTTTTTTATATAACTAATACACCATACTGTAATCTTATACCATTTCAATAAATATTCGATTTGTATCTTTTAAAAGCAGCAAATTTATTTGCAATTTTCAATTCTTTTTGTTACAGAAACTTTTTTACCCTAACCTGTCCTTTTAAATAAACCAATGACAAAATGTGTCAGATAAAAATCCCGCATACATTAAACACGGCAGGCAAATCTTCCACACTGTAAACCCAAATACACTCCACCTGATTCAAAATTGGTGGGAATCCGCAACCCTCTCCCACCCCTCCATATTTTTGCTGAAGTGCTAGAATCCCTTCCTGCTACAATTCAAGGTAGACAAAGTCCCATTATTTTGAACAAGTACTGGTAAAATAAAATCACTCCCATTGTTCGGTATTAATATCTAGAGCAGAACCCCCATACTAACATATAGATATTTAGGAGTCCCATGTATGGTCTTCTTTTCATCTGGATTTCTGTCTTGGGTGTGGGAACTTACCATCTGGATTTATGTTAGTCTCATGTATGGGCGCTTTACATCAGGCACACTAAAGAACTAAAGTAACTTCTTGAACGGAAGCATCTTCTGTGTTTTGAACTATCCTCACATTCAAATTAATAACAACATTTTAGAAGAGAAGCCATGATGGGCTACAGGTGTTGGCTATAAATAAACTTACATACACATACATACACACATGCATTTATAGGAGAGGATTGTTTTGCTTCCAAAAGTGGCTTATTTTAATTTGGGAAAGAAATAAAACAGATTTCCTACGATATGCGTCAACAGGAAAATATCAGTAATGATTAAACACAAATCAACTAGTCAAGGTACAAAAATACCTGAATCTGTTTATCTTTCATTTCCAACTTTGGTGTTAACTCTTTATCACGCTCTTCTTCCAGTTCTTGCATTTTGTCTTCAAGGGCAGATAACTCATTTTCTAACTCAAAGGCATGCTGTCAAATACAAGCATAATCATTGAAACTGATATCAAAGAAATGTGATATGAAACACAATTTTGCTTAATGGCATGATAAAGTCAGTTTAGCTAAACACATAAACTTTACATAAAATGAAATTATTACAGCAGTAGAATTATTCTTATATTCAAGATCAACAACTGCTGTCTGTAGGACAGTGCACTCAACACAATGGTTCCTGAGAAGTAACTTTAACAAAGGTGTGATGTCAAATAGCTGAGCTAAAAATGACAGATATAATGAATAAATCTTACCAAAATAGTTAGCAGCAAAAAACAAGAGCTGTCACTAATGGTGACAAATGCCCCCGCAGCACCTTGACCTTTGACCTGGTGACCCCAAAGTCAGTAGGGGTGGTGTACTCAATAAGTACTATCAGCATGTGAAGTTTGAAGGTCCTGAATGAAGTGGTTTGCATGTAAAGTGCCTTCATGCAAAAAGTTAACGTTGGCCCCTGTGACCTTGACCTTTGACCTGGTGACCCCAAAGTCAGTAGGGTTGGTGTACTTATAAAGTACTATCAGCATGTAAAGTTTGAAGGTCCGCGGTGAAGTGGTTCGCAAGAAAAGTGCCTTCATGCAAAAAATTAACGTTCGCCCCTGTGACCTTGACCTTTGACCTGGTGATCCCAAAGTCAGTAGGAGTGGTGTACTCAATAAGTACTACCAGCATGTGAAGTTTGAAGGTCCTGGGTGCAGTGGTTGCGAGTAAAGTGCCTTCATGCAAAAAGTTAACATTGGCCCCTGTGACCTTGACTTTTGACCTGGTGACCCCAAAGTCAGTCCGGGGTGGTGTACTCAATAAGTACTATCAGCATGTGAAGTTTGAAGGTCCTGGGTGCAGTGGTTCGCGAGTAAAGTGCCTTCATGCAAAAAAATAACATTAGCCCCTGTGACCTTGACCTTTGACCTGGTGACCCCAAAGTCAGTAGGGGTAGTGTACTCAATAAGTACTATCAGCATGTGAAGTTTGAAGGTCCTGAGTGCAGTGGTTCGCGAGTAAAGTGCCTTCATGCAAAAAGTTAACGTTGGCCCCTGTGACCTTGACCTTTGACCTGGTGACCCCAAAGTCAGTAGGGGTGGTGTACTCAATAAGTACTATCAGCATGTGAAGTTTGAAGGTCCTGGGTGCAGTGGTTCGCGAGTAAAGTGCCTTCATGCAAAAACTTAACGTTGGCCCCTGTGACCTTGACCTTTGACCTGGTGACCCCAAAGTCAGTAGGGGTGGTGTACTCAATAAGTACTATCAGCATGTGAAGTTTGAAGGTCCTGAGTGCAGTGGTTCGCGAGTAAAGTGCCTTCATGCAAAAAGTTAACGTTGGCCCCTGTGACCTTGACCTTTGACCTGGTGACCCCAAAGTCAGTAGGGGTGGTGTACTCAATAAGTACTATCAGCATGTGAAGTCTGAGGGTCCTGGGTGAAGTGGTTCGCAAGTAAAGTGCCTTCATGCAAAAAGTAAACGTTGTGACTAACGAACGAACGAATGAACTAACTAACAAACGAACGAACGAACGGACGGACAGTTGAAAACTAATATGCCTCTCTTCAGGGGCATAAAAATCAACCTCATTAATCACACTAAAAAGACCAAAAGCCTACTTACATTTCTGCATTTAAACTCATTGAGACTTGAATAGTGGCAAGGAGGCAAGTGATTCAATATGTGTGATCTTAACACTTGACCAAGGAGGCCCCACTTGGTAAAATTTCTTAGATTATTGAAATCATAATATATGTATAGAAATTATATATTACATGAAAATTGTGGAAATACTATCAAACCTGGTTGGCTTTTTCTACTTTATCGTCACATTCCTGTTTGATGTTGATCACTTCCTTTTCCAGCTCCTCTGAATATTTACTCGTCAAAGTATCTATAGTTTCTCTGTAACAAAAACATCCTCATTCTGTTAATTTTTCACACTGGTAGTTAATTTGTAACAATACTTATGCATTTAAACAATCAAGATTTCAAACTATATTAATAAATGTCTAATGGTGGCTCTCATTTTATCAAACAGATCCGTCATGATCCAGGCAGTAAAAACCTTACAAAAGAAAATTTTTGCAGGTTCATTCAGGCAACTTAAGTAGAAGTATATGTTAACTTGTGCCAGATAATATAGCAAGTGGCTAGAACTGTATGCTTGTTAAAAACATCCCATAATTCACATAGATATCAAAACCCTTGCTCGCACTGCTTTTACATTCTTGAAAATGTACACTATGTCTCTGTAGTCTGCAGCAGTTCTGAAACCGGATGTTCTACCTAAAACATGTAATGTCTTATCACAACTTCTTAATAGGGACACAGCAGACCATGGGGCAGTTTACAAAAATGTTCTTTAGCATGATTTGCCTTTAATAAAACAAGAATGACTTACGAAGCCTTTTCCAATAATGCCTGTTTCTCTACAAGATCTTTCTTATAATTTTCCATCTCTACTTTCAACTCTATGTTCTGAAAGACACAAGGAAAGAAGGTTCAGCACTCATTACATCTAGGTTTGTTTTCAATAATAAATAGTTCTATTAGGTCGCTACTGCTATAATAAACTATGCAGACATGAAAACCTTCCACTTTTACTTTTTTGAGTTTAACTGAAATTTGTCAGAAGTTCGAGAAATAAGACAAACTATGAACTAATATTAACAAGATCGACTTGGAGAAGACACATCATACAATATAGTTATATGTAATTTTATTTCCAGACTTTAAGTACTCACATGTTTTATGACATCTTCCTCATTAAATTTTGTATTCATTCTTTCCTCCATAAAGTAGATCCTCAGTTTCAGGTTGAAGTTTTCCTTTTTCAACTCCCCAAGTTGCTGAAAATAAACAATCAGAATCATTATCAATATCAAGAACTGTTTACAAATCACATGCTCCACATGATGGCCTAAAAGAAGTAACTGGTTATGTCATTTTTTGTTTGTTTTGGATTTAGCCCCATTCATCAACAATACTTCAGTTATGTAACAGCAGGCAGTTAACCTAACCAGTGTTCCTGGATTCTGTGCCATCACTTACTTGTCTTCCAAAACAACTGCCACATCTCCATGTGAAACAGAGATGGAGGTCAAAACGAATTCAGACACTGAAACTTTTATCAAATCATCACCAAGTACATACGTTTCACCACAGAATTAGACTGAGGACCCCATGGTCCTCATATCTGCGCTCTCATTACTGAGCTAAGCAGGGAGGCTATGTCATTTTCAGTCTCAATTATGGTGTGCCCTTGACTTCACCTAATGACCCAAGAAGGAAAGGGGTGACCTACTGACCACAGGATATCAGTTTGATGGCTCAAGGTTGCGTGTCTAACTATTTTCAAGTCACTGATAGTAAACTTGCTTTTGGTCCCAACTTCACTGTGACCTAGACCTTGAAAATGAAACATGACATCCGTTCTGTACTGACAGAAATTACAAGTAATACCATTTAGTTAAAATTAACTCATGTCATCAGAAGAAATAGTACAGCTTGATTTATTGTATTCAATTTGAAACCTCAACAATTCAAAAATGTTGATCATAAGCAATGCTACCTCCATGTTCAAATCATGTTTTTCACTGATAATACCTGCTCAGTTCTTGCCCTCCCTCTTCATTACCCGATCATCCAATCATTTCATGTTCAAATTTATTTTTTACAAATATTTTAACTAACAAACCCTTTTAGTACACATTTAATATGATTAACCAGTGAAGACAGCCTACCATTTTTAAATTGAGGATTTTCTTGTTTAAAAGGCCTACAGAAGTATAATAAATGTCTATTACTAAGTTACTAACAATGTGAGCATTTGTTAAGGCAATAAGATATCCTAGACAGAATTAAAGATTGAAATTCAAATTTGGTCCATGAAAATCATTTTTTCCCTGACTTCACTGCAGTTTCATTTTTCACTAACCAATTTTCAAAATTTCTCAACAATTTGTTTGCTTTGGGAAAAAAAAATTTACTTTCTAAGATTGGTTGTAACCCTGCTACTCTGTTAAATGTTCCCTTTTATTTACTGCGTAAGTATGAATGATCCATATCAAACTATTGTGTGAATAAGGGCAAATTAAGGGTTCAATTTTCTTGACATGTACTGAAACTGGTTCTGTCAGAGATCTGGTTCTGTATGGAAACTGGTTCTTAACCACCACTTAATCACTCAAAATGGGGTCATTCATGATCAAAGAGGAAACTGTTTGCAAGACCTTATGAGTACAAAAAGGTTTTGTCTATCTGTAATTACAACAGTCTTCTGTATTTGTGAATATTAAGACGTCTGACTGTCTGAAGGACAAAATGTAAACAGTTTCAAGTCTCCTCCTACTTCCACCTAATGTGAGTTTTATCTCTGAGCCTAAATTCTTGCATTGCATATATAATGAGAAACCCAGTGACATACTGCACTTAATTACATTTGCATAAAGTGTTATCATATCAGGGTTATATCAACAGATACACCCAACACCAGTTAAATTTTTGTGTAAACAAATCACACTATTTACAGATTTCCTACCTGGTCGTACTCCTTCATGGTGCGACCTCTGACCGGCGACATTCTTCCAGTACTACTCTTTTCCATCACTGAAACAGCAGGCAAAAATAGCTCTGTTACATGCTTTAAATGAATTATATAAATCACTGAAAGAAATATGAGCCGTGCCATGGGAAAACCAACATAGTGGGTTTGCGACCAGCATGGATCCAGACCAGCCTGCGCATCCGCGCAGTCTGGTCAGGCTCCATGCTGTTCGCTAACAGTTTCTCCAATTCCAATAGGCTTTAAAAGCGAACAGCATGGAGCCTGACCAGACTGCGCGGATGCGCAGGCTGGTCTGGATCCATGCTGGTCGCATACCCACTATGTTGGTTTTCTCATGGCACGGCTCATATAAAGTAAGTCAGACATATATAGTTGCTAATGTTCCTATGAAAAATATCAAATGGTTGTCCAAGGTAAAATTTGGTTACACCATTTAAAAGACGTATGAAAATATAAGTGTTTGGTTTTACAAGCATGCAAGGATTTCATCAATAACTGAAGTAAAAGGCAAAATTGTGAAGTAGAGTGGGGTCTAGGAGAAACCCCTGTGAAAGATGAAATTATCTTTCACATTACACCAAATTTGATATTTGCACTAGTACCTAGACAACTTCCAACTGCTGAAAATATCCTGTCTAATGTTACTTAGGTAAACAACATTTGAGCCCCACCTTGGATCCAGACCAGCCTACGCATCCGCGCAGTCTGGTCTGGATCCATGCTGTTCGCTTTCAAAGCCTATTGCAATTAGAGAAACCGTTAATGGCGAACAGCATGGATCCTGACCAGACTGCGCGGATGCGCAGGCTGGTCTGGATCCATGCTGGTCACAAATGCACTTTGTTGGTTTTCTCATGGTGCAGCTCATTTTATCTTACACTGAAACAAATGCATAATACACTGGTCAGCTAGGTTATAGATTTATTAGAAAGTTCAAAAGAGTTTTTTCAAATGAAATTTATTAAACTGGTAAGCTGGTAACCAGTTTAATTAATATCAACACACTGTAGTTTAGAGTAATATTCACAACGGTTTTATTTTTTATTACATATACATTTTACATATAAAATTTTAATTTTCGCGGTTTTGGCTAAAATGGCTGTTTCATAGTAATATGAACTCATGGATTTCAAACTTTTATCATAAAATGAGTGTGAATTTGTTAAAGTTTTTTTGGATTTAATTTCAAGGATTGGCCAAAAAATGAAATAAATGAAAAGTCATCCCAAATGAATATTAACAATTTCAAAGAATAGTCATGCAGTTCTTAAATTTAAATAGAGTAGGATTATGAAAATGCATTATGTCCAATTATACAACCTTTAACTGAATCACTAGATCTTAACAAGGTTGCATACCATTAAATCATGAAGTAACAAGAGCTGTCCGTAAGACACTGCTTGACTATTCAAATTGTTGTCCCAGAATCAAGAAATATTATTTCCCTAAATGATGAAATATCTATAGAGTTTCAATGATATGCATTAGTTTTTGTGATAGTAACTTGCATGTAAAACTTTAATCAGAATTTTCTAAGTCCAAAAGAGGGGCATAATTTGGCAAAAATACATGTCAGAGTTATGGGACTTGACCCAGTCAGGTTGGTAATTGACCTAGAAAAAGAAATATCAAGTTTTAAAGCTATATGCCTTTAAATGACAGCTATAAGTACTTGCAAAACTTTTTACCAAGGTGTGATGCCAACACTGATGCCAGGGTGAGTGGAATAGCTCAGACTTTTCTTCAAATAGTCGAGCTAAAAACAATGTCAACAATACCCAGACTACGGTATCAGTAAATACAATCATGTATATATCACTTAGGAAACAAAATTTAATACCCATTAAAGAATACTTACTGGGTGCTATTCCAACTTCTCCATATGTGACTTCAGTCAAAAGATCAGGATTTGAACTGAAAATAGACAAATAAAGACTTATACACATTTATTATCCTGACATTAGTCATAGAAAAAAGGCACAGCTGGCCTATGGATGATCTGTATTTAAGGCACTGATCTCCAGATGTATGACAAAAAAAAAATCAAAATTATTGTTAGTATATTTCTTAAGAAGGCTTTGAAACTTACAATGTAGTTATGGATGGAAAAATATACAGGTAAGGATTAGTTTTTACTAATTTATCAATTAAAAATTGAACAGTGTTTTGTAATGGAGTACGGGAGGTAAACTGCCTTAATTCTAAAGCTGTATCTGTCAAGAAAGCAGGAGTTTTCTTATTTCCGCGGCAGCCCAGGTAACTTTTCAAAGTCAGGTCATGTTTTTTTTTTCTTTTTTCTTGAATAAGCATTATGTTCTAATGTTCATAATACGACCAAACTTCAATTGAAAGAAAGATAATTTCTGCCAAAATATGGAGATTAGTGCTTTTAAAATTGCATCTGTGACATGTATGTATGTAATTTTGATGCTGTCAGGTTGTGTGTGGATCAATCTGACTTAAGTACTTGATCTTCTAAACGAAGATCTGAGAACGACCCATTCACATACGTCTTCTGTATATTTTGGATTTCCAGTTTTGCTATTTTTATTTTAACCAATCAGACGACTTGTTCCAATGTCAAAGAGCAAGAAAAATGTGCATTCATTCCAGGGCTCGAACCCAGGACCTCTCACTTACAAAGCAAGTTACCTACCGACTGAGCTAACCGGCCATCTGACACAATACGACATAAGAAATTGTAAATATCAAAAGTCAAGGCTACAGGTAGATTTGCAAAATGTTGTAAGTTAAGCTCTGATTGGCTAGCAAAAGGGTCGTCAGAACGAGGCTATGAATAGGTCGTTCTCAGATCCTATGCCTAGCGTAATAGAAGATGTACTTTAGTCAGATTGTGTGTGGATGAACTTAGTGATATATAACAATATAAAATTAAATCACAACAAGAACAAAACTTTTAAGTTACATTTTTATATTCTTGTTAACCTGGCTCTTTAGACATTGTACTGTACAAACTTGCAAATATTAAAATGACAATATAGAAGTATTTTTATTAATTTCAACTGTTTCAATTTCTGAATGTAATGTGCAGTACAAAACCGTGGTCAAACCACTTTGAGGGCTAAATAAGGCAATAATGCAGTTTAAAATGAAAATGCGCTTGTCTCAAAAAAGCTTTATTTCATTTGTTAATAGAAGGTTGAAATGAACTCTTTTCTGCATTTTGGCTTTGTATGGTAAACATTTGTACCAAGTTATTTGAAAATGCTTTAAAGGATTAAAAAAGATATGAGCAGGCATGAAATAATGCCTATCTAACCTTGACCCTTAACCTACATGACTTAAAGGTGCATTCTGCCACATTATGATTATGGCACACATCGGTGATGTGGCATTTGAAAATCTGTGGGGAGATGAAATACTGATTAATTGGCCTTAATTTCACCACTCGACCTTCACCTTGGACCAAAATGCCTGAAATTTGTTTTTCTACACTTCACCTTCTTAAAAATGACATTTTGTGTCAAGTTATTTGAAAATCTTTCTAAGGGGTGAAACGATATAGATGCAGATAAAAAATATTCCATTTGTATTTTACTTCAGATTTCACCATATGACCTTAACCTTGAACCAACATGATTGAAATTTGCATTTTTTTCGTGCTGACTATTTCTGGGCTAAGACATAATCAATACAAAACAGAAATACTGCAGTTACTGAACAAGGAGAGTCACAAACAACAAATGAGCCGCGCCATGAGAAAACCAACATAGTGGCTTTGCGACCAGCATGGATCCAGACCAGCCTGAGCATCTGCGCAGTCTGGACAGGATCCATGCTGTTCGCTTTTAAAGCCTATTGGAATTGGAGAAACTGTTAGTGAACAGCATGGATCCTGACCAGACTGCACGGATGCGCAGGCTGGTCTGGATCCATGCTGGTCGCAAACCCATTATGTTGGTTTTCTCATGGCACGGCTCATATAGTCAAGACAGGCAATATCAAAAGCTAAATACAGTTTGAGTTTCAACATAATACGAGTCAAAGTTTATTAACAACTGGGGGAGTGAAAATCTGACCATTAATTTTTGACCTGCTCTTATTTTGTTCGCCACTAGTATCTTACAACCCGTCTACTTAAAATGAAGGGAACCTGGGGAAGTACAAATTTTTCTGCAATAATCTTCACAAAGAATATTATAAATAAGGAACATAATGAACCTGAATGCCCTGTATCACTCAGCTGACCTACTTCTTACCCTAGATAACCCTAGTCTTATTTGGCCTTAACAAGGTTTTCCCTTGATTTGACCTAGTGACCTAGTTTTTGACCTCATGTAACCCAGTTTTAAACTTTTCCTAAGTTTCATAGGGACAAAAACACACTGACAAAGTTTTATAAAGTGTTAACCAGGTTTTCCTATTAATGGACTTAGTGACCTAGTTTTTGACCCCAGATAACCCATTAACTTGTTCCAGATTTTATTGAGGGAAATGTTCTGACCAAGTTTCATTAAGACTGGGCTAAAATTGTGGCATCTAGAGTGTTATCAGTCAAGCTGTTGACTGACAAAGACTGACACAGGATGACAGGCTCCTGTGTAAAACCACCAACAGCAAGTCACGGATGAGTTGGAAGATCAGTATATGACTGACCAAAATCTTGAAACGGACCAGTGACATAGTTGCATTCTGTGACTGGAATTTAGCTACTTCATGCAATGTTATCACAAAAATACCACATTTAACATATTTTTCCCTAGATTACTATGAAACAAAAACATCTAAATCTAAAAAGAGATTCTGTAAAAGTAACTAAAGAGGAAACAAAAGTCATATACTTCACTTACCCACGCTTTGCCTTCCAAGCCATTTGCTTTTTCAATGTAAATTGCACAATTAGAGTAATATTCCAATTTGAAAGGGCGTCATTTTCAACACATTATCCAAATTCAAATATCAAAATTCCAACAACTCATGAATGTTACTAAAAATAGAAACTTTGTAAGACACATTTCAAGCTTTAACTTGAGTTACTTTTAACCACATCATGTTCCAAATACCACACCACTAGTTCCACTCTCACATTTGTTGTTTATAATATACATACTATTATACTTATATATTATGTCACATATTTACTGTAAACACAATGGTGTTATTTGCATGCGTGCATTAAACAATAACACTCATCTCTTCCTAAATACCAACAACAATATGTTTCCTGATACTTGAGAAACATCGCTTTAACGTAAAGTACAACTATTTCACGGCTTATAAGTTTTGTACGGTTTAAAAAGTGTAAAAGAGAATAATAAATAGAAGCGATAAACTAACAAAAGCTAAATCATTGCATCCTGAAGCTAGTAAAACATCACTAGCTTTGTATAATTCATTAAATTGCTTGTCAAAAAGATTCTTCTTAAATATTGACTAAAACAAATTTGTACCAGTAAGCGTAGTAATGATGAGAATAAAAATGATAAAACATCCTGCAAATCATTATTAAAACAAACAAAAATTTGTATCAGCAAATTAAATCATAATCATCGAAAAAAGCCTTCAAGTGTATATATCCTGCTTTACATAGTCGTAAAAGCTTAATCTGTCTTCCCATCATAAATACTTTGAAATTCACTGTCTCTATCTCAATCAAAGTAATTTCCCTCTCTTTACTGAAGATCTTACAATTCACACTTACTAACCAATAATTCAGGAAAAAAAGTTAATCACTAATGACGCAAAGAGGATTCAAAATTTGTATGATACTAATCATGGACAAAATCAATTTGCAAATGCAAATCAAGTACACAGGTCACGAGGATACTGAATAATCAAAGTAACAAAGTGATTGTATCTTAAAAATTACAATATTACAACATCTTATTATTGATTTTGTCCTCACAACTCGGACTTGATTACACTTAAATGGTCAGTGAGCGAGTGTCCACTTACAGGATTTAGCTGTATCTAGTTAATGCTTTGCACAGCTGCAAGCTAATGACTGACAGATATTTATCGGTCAATTTCATCAACAACAGCTGTTCTAGTGGCATCTTTATGTAATATACGCGCTTGGTTAAAAAAGTAACTTCAACCCGTACTGGGCATCTTTGCTGAGTTTTGAATTCTGTGAAAACAATTGAAGGAATCAAGATAATGGTATATAGCAGGACTTAATCCTTACCCTGCTAAATTTCTATAATGAACTTGTCCATCTTTCAATTTAGACAGTACCATTAACTGTTAAAAGGGGTGCTTACCAAAAAAATACTGACTGAATGGCGAACAGTGCAGATCATGATCAGACAGCATAGATGTGCAGGCTGATCATGATCTACACTGGACGCAAAGGCAGAATCAATCATGTCCAGCATGGTAAGGGTTAATTTGGTCAAAATTTAGGTTTGTTCATAGCTCAGTATGGCTAGAACTGCTTTTATTCATAGGCCCTACAGGCTCTGGCTACCCCCACCCTCTGAGTGAAATTAAGCAAAACTATATCTAAGGATGCTTCTTACTCGGTGAATTTATATCAAGCTCTCAATCAGAGAAAGCTGTTTAAAAGTTGTTTTTTTTTTAACTCTAGCAACCCTGAGTGCACTTAATGCAGTCCATCTGAACTAGATGAACAAGTGGAGTAATGTTCATGCAAGTGTGCTTCTGAAGAGTGGTTCATGATAAAATGATTATATATGTTTAAAGGCTTTTCTATTTTAACCTTTACCCTGCTAAATTTCTATATTGGACTGGTCCATCTTTCAATTTGGGCAGTGCCATTTATTATTTCAAGGGGTGTTGACTGAAAATTTACTGACTGAATAGTGAACAGTGCAGACCATGATCACGGATGTGCAGGCTGATTTTGGTCTGCACTGGTCGCACAGGCAGAATCACTTGCCGCCAGCAGGCTAAAAGTAAAGCTTAGGCAGTCCATGAGTGCAAGCCAAACAGAGCTATTTAAACAAACTTGGGTAAGGTCCATCTAAAGATGCTTCAGACCATGTATGATGATATTCCATCAAACTGTTCAAAACAAGTTGTTTAAAGGTTGTTTTTCTATCTCTATTTTCAGCTCTGAATGTAGTTCAACTTGAATAAACTTGAGGGAGGACCATACCTGGATGCTACAAACCAAGTTTGGTAAAATTCTAACCTGTGTGCCCACAAACCAACCAAGTTTTGTGTAACTGTAAAATGTAGTTTCGGAGAAGATGTGTAAATCAAAACTGCAGAGAAAGACCAACACAGACAGACCATCCACCTATACTAACAGCTCACCCTGAATCGATGCTTCATGTGAGCTAGATCCACCGAAGCTATCTACTCTGGATTATCACTTATTTCCATAGATCTCTGTTTAACCAGAATCTTAACAGCTAAGGCAGTAGTTTACATTCAGCATAAATCCACAGACAATTTAGACAAACAAGCACTTTATATTTCTGGCAAAAATCAATATAACCAAATACAGAAGTTAGGGCTTCCCAAAAGCATTTCTGGATAAACGACTTCTGTCTAAGACAGAGCTTGTCTACACCATAAATCTGTCTGCAGGAACCACTCAAAGATATTTAGACTGTATTTTTTCTTAATTAATCTACCTTAACTGGGTTAGCCACACTTAAACAGGCAATTTATTACAGAATAAATAGACTTTCAGTAAGTTACATCGTACATATGGAATATTTACGTAACCCAGATCTATGCAGAAATTCTGGTATTCAAATGAATGTGCTGCCTTTCTCAAAAGATCTTCAATGTAAACCTTGCATGTTAACCCTTACCCTGCTAAATTTCTATAATGAACTTGTCCATCATTCAATTTGGGCAATTCCTTTTATTATTTGAAGAGGTGTTCACTGAAAATTTACTGACTGAATAGCGAACAGTGCAGACCATGATCAGACTGCACGGATGTGCAGGCTGATCTTGGTCTGCACTGGTCGCAAAGGCAGAATATTTTGCCGCCAGCAGGCTAAACGTTAAAAACACCTGTCATAATCAGGATTTTTTCTCAAGTTATAAATGTGCAATAAAGAGAGGCATTAACATTATTGATATTCATTTCAATCAAAATCTGATTACCATTAATTCTTTTATGGTAAATTATTCATTGTTCTTAATTAGGTATCACTTTCCAGCATTTATTCTGGACATTCTGATGACCATTTTTACAGTCAATTAATTAATGTCTCACACAGTTAGGTACAAGTTTGATTACATGTAATACATACTAAATTTGCTTGTCAATGTCCTAATGTCACGCCATTCAGAATCAATGATATCTACAAAGATAAGATTTTATAAAGATAAAAATTGTGTTTAAATACCTGTTAAGTTCTAATACTGATAGTTTTGTTTAATTATTCAACATTTGTTCCATAAACATTCCAGTTTTTTTGTTCTTATTGCAAACCAATTCCTGTATTCAGTTAAACTCTTTTTAACTCCATTAGTCAATACTTTGAGAAAACAAAAGCAATATAATGGATAAGTATATATGAAACATATACGATATGCTCAATGATTTTTTTCACATGTACATAACAGTTAAAGCTAGTGGCTATTATTGTTTCAAATATTCTATAAAGTTCTATAATTGCAATTTACTTCCACTTTTTTTGCTTTTCTTTTTATTTCTTAATACACAAATGACATAAAAAATTTGTCACCTCAACGCAAGAAGTGGATAACTGCATTGACTTAAAGAAGGACTTACTCACTATTTGCGCTAAGGTGACCATTAATTTATTATACCGGGGTATGTATTTTTTGCATATATCATGGTAGTTATTATCAAAAACAACAGAAATTTGCAAAAATACATACAAACTTTTATAAATTTATGTATTAAGGATATGGGTACAAATTTACCTGGAGTGCAAACATAGGCTAGAGGCAAAATACTATTACCTTACTGTCATTTAAAAAGCTTTAGTTATTAAATGACAATTCTTTGTGTCCGGTGAACAAATAATAAAATGAGCAATGAGAAACAATACCCTTGGCTGCAATGATTACCTTTATAAATTTCAAAATCCAAAAAATGTTGGAAAATCATCTAATCTCTCAAAAATATTGGAAAATGTAGATATTTGTTGACTGCCTGACCAGTATAAATTATGAAACAGCAGTAAAAATCTGATGTTTAAAATCAAAGCTAGGGGCAAAATATCTGAAAAGCTGTTAGTCAGACAAAATTATACTGATTAAATTATTATCAAACGATTCATGAACAGATCTGAACTTTATAGTTATTAGCTGATAAAACCATGTAGCTATAAATTTTGTAACATCTAGATACTTTGGCACCACAAAAGTGATGGGGTAATAAGACAATTAAATGTCAAGTGCTTGTCAATATTGACAAACTTGTTCAAAGCTGTATCAAGACAAACTTCTGCATGTATTAAAGTCAAAACATTTAACCTACCACATGATAAGAGTTTCCAATTACCCAAAATCAAATACACTGTCATAAATTTGCAAATTATTATTACTAAATAAATCATCTTTCTCTCTTTCAAAAAAGCTTTTTCCCTCATTTTACAATATTTTATGGCTATTAACATTGTAATGTTATAACGTTTATATTCTTACTAATAAAATTCTTTCTCTCAAAACTGCATTTGGACCCCAACTTCTTACGCTAAACATGTCACAATTGTAACACCTTTTATGCCTTTAAATTATATAGAGTATGTTGTTAACTTTGTCTCATACAACATCTGTTTTGCTTAAGCAGTTCTGAAAGCTTTGAATCAGCCCAGTGCCTCATATGGTAGTAAAAACTGAGACCAAGTGAGGTCTCAATATTCTATTCTCGGAACAGGGCTTTTTCTCCTTCTTTAACAGAGGACGAAATTTGGTGGCTTTCCCAATCCAAAAACATGCTTTAATTTCCCAATTTTAGGGGATAATTCCCAAAAATTGCAAGTTTTAAACAAAATCTTGCTTGAATTTGCCCAATTTACAACATAAATAATGCTTAAATTTCCCAAAATTTACAGGCTACCACTTCTTCCCAAAACCAAGAAAAAAGGCCCTGTGGAAATAAACTGATGTCATAGATCTTTAATTATCACATTCATAATGTTATCTCTGCAAATGTCTGGTTATCAAATTAGCATCTCTATGTAAACCAGCTGTACAGTGCTATGTACAGGAGGTGTCGGATGTGTTTGATTCTTAGTTTCTATCATAATTTCATCAATCACTGTTTGTTCACTGAGGTTCAAAACCTTTTCCTTCAGTTAATATAACAGCCAGTCAATTTCTATCAAACTGCATGTCCACTGTATTCCTTCAAACTCAAAATACATCTTATCATTTAAATGCACCCCCCTAAAAAGCATGCCCACTGAAGTCAAATGATACTGGAATTGACTAAATGACATATCAAGATAATGGTAAACATCTATTCCAAAAGCTAATTAGACGTAGATGCAATTTGTAAGAATTTTCTGTTGGACACTAACCTCCTTGCTGCAAGTTTGGAAAAAGAATCCATTTTGCTAAAACTCAACTTTAAAAAAAAACAAAAAGGCAAAGACTGAGAAAACTTAAGCAAATCTGAAAGATAAGGAAATGTCCTAATTAAGTCATTACTGAACTGTTTTTTTCCTTAAATGTAACATTTCAATCAAAAATACTACTTTTTTACACTTCACAAAGGAAACCACTGAAATTCACATTAAATTAAAATTATGCCAATAACTGACCCACCCCTTTTTCATCTAAGGGAATACCTTTTCTCCCCACACCCTACCCACCACTTTGTTAAAATTCCGCAACAAAAGGCCATAAAATAAATGTTTTAACAATTAGTGTTGGGACTGAAAACGAGACTGAACATTTCACTCTATCTGGTAATGTTAATGCCACTTTCATGTGATATGCAAATGGGGTAAGCCCTAGTATGTAATTAAAAAGAAAACAAATTCTAAAAGACCAACAGGTCTAACATCAGTTGTTTGTTTCGGGTTTAATACCGTTTTTCAACAGAAAATCAGTTATAAATGTAATGGCAGGTAGTTAACCTAACCAGTGTTCTTGGATTCTGTACCAGTACTTACCTGTTCTCTGCAAGTAACTGCCAACTTCCCCATATGAATCAGAGGTGGAGGATGAATGATTTCAGATACAATGTCTTTTATTCAAATCATTACTGGGAATATATGCACTGCCCGGGGATCAGACTGGCGATCCCGCATTCTGTAGACAGGGTGTTTGGTACGTTCTGAAACACATTGACTCTTCAGCCTAAATTTTCAAGGGTCCAAATCAGATTTTCATGAGTCAATACATTGCCAGTATTAAACGCTAATTGTTGTTGTCATTGAAATTTTACTTCATTCTTTGTCAGTCTATTCATGTATAACAGCTGTATTACAGCTAATGATTCCATCATCAAGCACTAAAATACAATGACTTAAAAAGCTAATGAGCATTATCAAGTCTACACACATATTGTCAGAAAAATTCAAAGTACTCAAGAAAATTTCATAAAAGCACGAAATTACCACTTTTTCGAAACATAAACCAAGTCTGAACGTTTTAGAGAACTAAACAGAAGTGGACCGGATAATTACGGTACGAAAATAAAAATCAAATATGAGTATTTGAGTAATCGACAGTGTTCCAGCTAGGATTTGAAAAATACAATTTTCTGCGGTTGAACGAATGTGAATTAGAAGAAAATTATTTTCCATTGGTCGAATAGTGTGTCCAGTAGGTGCTGCTTGTGCACGAAGTTTTCGTGTTAAATGTAAGGTATTTTATTTGTCATTCAGCTTTGAGCGATCGACGGGACTTTATCAATATTATTTTAAAAAATTGTAAAAAATTGGCAGCAATATGTATACGTTTATGATGATGAGTTTTAACAGAGTTTAAGTTAAAAAATTTAGACAAATGTTTTTCTATGAAGATATATTCTCTTTATCTGATACTTTTAAACATTTTCTAATCTGGGTTAACAGTAACGCATGTTAAAACTTTATGGAAAATTATGAAAGTCCTATTACAATTGTGGTATGTGCAGTTTCTCTATAATTATATAAGACTATGTATAAGATGTGATGAGTACAGTGTTATGTTTCAATGCACACATTGATCACCCAAGTGCTACTTACCAAATAATAAATGATAAAGTTGTTATTGTTTGTTTGTTTCTATTGGACAGTATAAGTTTAAAGGAAGGGCAGGGTGGAGGTAAAAAAAAGGCACTTCAAACCGCAAAGCGGCGAGGGTGGGAGGGGGTATTCCCCTCCTAATACGTGGTTTTGGGGAGCCCCCCAAAGAAATTTTTGAATAATTGGGCATCAAATAAGGCATCTGGTGTGTTTCCTGACTGCAGATATTGTTTTTCTTTTTATTAAAAAAAAAAAAGATTTTGTATTAACTATACAAGTTAATGATGCTGCAAAACTACTGATAATAAGAATATAATGTTTCAAGCTTTGTAGACACTGACTGACTCACAATCTCGAAAAACTTTTGAACTTTAAAATAGTCTTTTTTATTCAGCAGATTTTTTTTCCCAATTTTCAACTAATGTGACAAAGACTGTCTGGCTGCTTATTGAAAAACAAATAAACAAGAGACTGCTTTTGAAAAAGCGCAGCCCCATCCCATATAATGATATACTGTTTCTCTTGAATGTTAATCGATATGAAACATCTGGCTCAATTTTTTTTGTCAAATTGTATCCTTCAAGTGACAAGTAAATATTCATAGATTACTAAGAAATTTCATGTCCCTGAACAAAATCATATTCATACTACACTAAGTGAGCATTAATAGAATTTGTCAGTGACAAACTCTGAACGTACTTTTGACACATTTTGTGAAAAAAACAACATTTACTTATTTTCCAAGGTTTCACTGAATTATAGATAAAATTAATGGGAAAACCTCTTCATTCTAACAAGATATGTGTACGCTTATTATCATACCCTGTATAGATGCATGCACTGCTTAAATATTATATGGAAAAGGCATCCAATGCGGAAAGTGAAAACAGTCATTTCTGTGCAATTGTTAGGAAATCAAACATTAAAACACTTATTTGCCTTCTTGGTTATTAATAATGGAAACAGGCTGATTTGGACCATGGCTGCAGGGATATAAATTAACACTCGCCCAGTGCAACCAGATTTGAAGCTGGTCGAGTCAATTTTCCAAGTTAGTCGCCCAGCCGGCGAATGGCTTTGGATTCTCCTAATGTCAATATTCTGGGTTTTCCCGAGACTGTCTTATTAACGACGTCACTTAAATTGACCAATTAAAATTAAGGATATATACTACGACCAATCGACATACGCGGATCATTTACTCCGTCTCTAACAATGGCTGCGCCCATAGAAATACAGCACTAGAAAGTAGAGGTTTACTGAAGGCTGTTAAAGAGCTTAGAACAATAAAAAATGGGCTGTTAACAGACCTTGGCTGCTTAGAACACCAACCGCAACATGGTTAACTTTGTACTTTTTGTACAAGTAATAATTTCGTGATGGGTTACGAGTCCTGTAACTCGACAATGTAACAAAACACTAGAATTCAGATGTCCATAAGCGTGCAGCCTCTATCAAAATGCCCATAAACAACCCAACTCCTCTAGTGCTGCAAAAATCATTCAAACTTTAAAGTAAGTGTGTCCGTGTTTGAGAGGCTGTGTCCTATGTTTAGAACATGTCATGCACTGGTTGATTATAACTTTCCTCAGTCAATGTGAGTTTGATAATGTTCTGTATGTTTATTTAAAATTTTGATGTATTTTGGCAGGAAGCAATACTTATTACTAAGTATGTAGATCTAAACTACTGTTAGTATATTTTTCCGCTAATAATAGCTGGGCCCTTAACTTTTAGGCTGGGCCCCTAGAATTTGCCTGTAAGGAGCCCAGATGGCCAATAGGGTCTGAGTGTTAATTTATATCCCTGGGATGATTCGGCCCAGGCTGATTCGGATTAAATATTTTAGCTGATTTGGACCTAATACTTTGAACAAAAATTAAAAATTGCCATAGATTTTGGCTGATTTGAACCACAAACTTTGATTATCGAGTCAATAAGGACCATATATTTTGGATGATTCAGTAATGATCAGGAAATAATGTTGATAATAGGGATTTAACTTGAAGAAAGGATGTTTAACATAAAATATACACAGTACAAGCAGGTAAGAAGTTTTGACCAGCTTAAATGCATCAGTTATGCATCTGATAAGCATTTTAATTATTCTTTACATTAGAAATTAAACTTATACTCATCAATCTGGGCCGAATAAGCCAAGTAAATTTGGGCTGAATCTGCCTGTATTCTTAATAATCTATGCATAAACAAATTTCAAGTCAGGAAAAGAACAAGTGCATGCTTAAGTTAAGGGTATAGTTGACATATAATACCCCGTGGCAAAAGAACATCCGAATAATAGTTTGTCCAAATTTACGAACACTTTAAATAAATTTAGGATGCAAATGAACTATTTTGCCAATCAACCTTGAAGAAACTGCTGAATATCAAAAGATAGAGTCATCATTATCATTCAAAGACACGCTTTTAGTCTAAATTTAAAACTTGTCAAACAAAGCATCATTTGATTATCGCATCCTGTCAGACTCACAGATTTCTAAAAATAGCACACAAGTGCCAAAATTCAACAGATTACAAACTAAACTGAGAGCAAGAGAACGCCTTAAATTTCAAAATTGTACTATAATGCAATAATAACCTTTCGTTTAAATCTATCGGCAAGGTTTTATCTCTCACAAATGCTGAACTATCCATGTTTTCAAAGCTACATTTGAATTGAATTTTCTTCGCCGCCAGTTGTTGATATCAGAGAATTACGCATGCGTCATCTGCACTACAGTAAAAACTTACACCGTTACTTAAGACCGTCCGGTTTACTTTGGATTTTACGCTTCACGATGTAAGTGATTGCCCTATATATTTAAATGTTAACATCGCCTTACATCTGACAATAAACCATATATAGTATATTACAGATTATAAACTACATGTAAAATAAATAACAGACAAAAATATTGCAAGTAAGTAAGTAAGTAACACAACACATTACAGTGCAATGCAATGCAACGCAACGCAACGCAACGCAACGCAACGCAATACAATACAATACAATACAATACAATACAATAATATAGAAACCCAGAGTGCTCTCTAGTTAGAGAGCACTCTGGGTTTCTATTGTATTGTATTGTATTGTACATTTCCAGACATAAGTAAAATTATCACTAAAAGTTCTCTCGCATAGTTATGCGAGAGGACTTTTAGTGATCATTTTACTTATGTCTGGAATGTAGAACAAAATCCAGGCTCTGGTAATGTGCAACGTGTGACATGCCAATTACTTGGTCTCACGAAGGTGAAGCGTTTGACGATTTTAGCATATGGTACCACCAATCCTGTTTATCTATGTGTAGCAATGACATCAAAGATTTAGAAAGATCCAGTGCAGTTTGGAAATGCTGCAAATGTGATAATTTTAATTGTGATAGTTTGACATTTCGAAGGTACGAACTACAACTTTCAAATTCATTGGGTGGGGGGGGGGGGGGGGGGGGGGGGGGCTCCGTGTCACTTCAAATCACTTGCCCCTCATCGATGTGGGTCCGAGCCTAACTCGGGGCGTTGAATTTCTTCATGTGAGGAAGTCATCCATCTAGCTTACGGGAGGTCGGTGGTTCTACCCAGGTGCCCGCTCGTGATAAAATAATGCACGGAGGGGTACCTTAAGTCTTCATCCACCATCAAAGATATTACAGTAGATTCGATACATTCTGATATCTTTACCCCACTGCGTACGAGTAGCCCGGCACATTATTTTAACAGTTATAGAAATTTTTCGATCGCTTCTTCTAGAAGAAGTCTAGTAAGTCCGACTTAAATGAAAACCCGTAAGCACTACCACCGAAACAAAATCTCAGAATACTGAATGTTAATTGCAGCAGTATCCGCGATAAAACATCGGAATTTAAGATAGCAACTATCAAACCGGATGCCATCTGCGATATTGAATCATGGCTGCATGGTATCAAACCTGGTATTTTTCATCCAATGCTATCAAATCATCGGAAATTTTTCCTGAAGAGTACACTATTTATAGAAACTACCGTGGTTCACGTGGTGGCGGTGTTTTTGTAGCCCTCCATTCCAGTATAACATCCATTTAGTGTATTGAATTCATCACAGACTGTAAAATAGAATTTGTAAAAATAACTTTGAAATCAAAGAAAACGGTATATACTGGAACGTTTTATATGCCTAAGAGATCGACGAAAGACATTGGAATTTTGAAAAAAAAAACAACTCTAGACCTTTTAAATGAATGCTAGACATTTCGACCCAATAATAGTAAACCTGGAACAACTGATACGTATTAATTTATGAATTTATCTTATATCAGGTGACTTTAATTGTCCAGACATAGACTGAGCCACCCTGACCGTAAACGCTGTAGATATACAAGATAGAAAAAATGTCCAGACATAGACTGAGCCACCCTGACCGTAAACGCTGTAGATATACAAGATAGAAAAATTGTCCAGACATAGAATGAGCCACCGTGACCGTAAACGCTGGAGATATACAAGATAGAAAAATTGTCCAGACATAGACTGAGCCACCGTGACCGTAAACGCTGTAAATATACAAGAAAGAAACATCCAACAATATTTATTTGATATCATGAACGAAAACAAGTACACCATGAACCCACGCGCCAAGGAAATCTGCCTGATCTTACGTTTACCACTATTCATCTCTGATAAAATCTACAACCAATCATCCAGAGATATCAGACCATGATATAGTAGTGATTGACTCTGACATCAAACCATATGTTACAAACACTAAATCTAGGGGAATCTTTAAAGATAATAAAGCAGATTGGAATTCTATTAGAGCAGAATAATATAACTGAAAAAGTGAATAGTGACACAAATATTGAAGCTCTCTGGTCTATTTTTAAAAACAGTATTAAAAAGAAGTGTTAACAAAATGTTCCATCAAAATTATATAAATACAAAAGGAACCTAGGTACCATGCATGCTAAACAGTAAAAGTAAAAATCTTTGAAAAGGAAAGCCCGTCTTTATAAACAGGCAAAAAAGGGATCTTGGAGCAAATTTAGACAATACCAAAAAGAATGGGACCATATAAATATATCATTCAAGAGAGCATGGATAAACGAAACTCTAAGCCTGGAATTATATAAAGTAAAAAAAGCACAAGATAATATTGGGGTTGCACCGCTTAGATTGAAAGGAAACTTATTATTTGACGCCAGAGAGAAAGCCGAAATCTCGGTCAACCATTTTCAATCCGTATTTACGAAAGATAACAACAAAACTGCCTCAGAACTTTTGAACAGGCAATCTTATCCTGCCGTGCCGCATCTTCAGCTAAACTCCAAAGAGGTTATGAAACAATTAGAAAACATCAACACTTCAAAAGCAGCCGGACCTGATAGCATTCCAAATATTATATTAAATATTATAAAACTTGTGCAAAATAACTTTCAACGGGCCTGAGCATAATATTCCAATTCTTGCTAAGCACCGGTGAACTACCTCGGGAAATGCAAATATATCGTCTGTATTTAAAGCAGCATGCCTCCAGATTTGGCTAAAAAATAATCTTTCTTTCAAATTGAAGTTTGGTCTTATTATGAACATTAGAATATGAATTTTTGTTTCTAAAATATTTTAAAAGTTCCAAACCAAAAAAAAAAGATGACCGCGTCGGGAATCGAACCCCGGACCGCCGCGGCAATAAAGACATTTTCCCGTCGTTGTAACCAATAGCGCTATAGCTGAAGAGTGAATAATGGCTTCAAAATATAGATATTTATAATAGAGACAGTTTACATGGAGTAAAAGCGTGACAAACACTTGTCGATTATCATTGTAAAAAGTAGTAAAAACAGCAAATTCTCATGTGTTTCCGTAACATAAAGTTTGTCAGTAATTAAGTTTTAAAGCCTTCTTAAGAAATATAGCATTTATTTCAAGATATCTAAAAAAAATTTTTTTTGTTGTTGTCGAACGATCTGGAGGCATACTGCTTTAAGAAAGGGGGATAGGCATCTTATCTCAGTAACCAGCAAGTCTTGAGAACATATAATATGTAGCCATCTATTGAAACACTTTGCAAAACATAACACTTTGACTACATTAAACCATGGCTTTAGACCTGGATACTCTAAAGTAACTCAATTATTTGTGACCATGCACATCTTCTTACATCTTTTGAAAAAAAAATACAGGTAGACGTAACGATGTGTAGTATGCTGCATTGTTGTTTACAAGTACTCTTTGCACTAGTTCATTATGTCTATCAATGTTACCACCACATGCATATTATATGCCCTGATGTGAAATAAACTTGAAACTTGGAAATAACATTTTACTGAATATACTTCTAAAAGCGTTAGTACAAATAAATTGATGCCATTAAGAAAATATTGTAGTAGTATACGTTTTCATAGATAACTTGTTTCCCGCAAATAACTCACAACTTGCCCATATGAATCAAGTAGACAACTTGTTTCTTGAAAGCAACTGACAACCTCCATATATGTTGAAAAACGGCGTTAAACGCAAAAAAAAAACAAACAAACAAACAACCTCCATATAGGAATCAGGTAAATAAGTAAACGGCAACTTCCCTGCATGAATCAGGTACATAACGAAATAGCGTCTTCTGTCAACTCGTCATAGAGGAACGCTCGCCTAACTGGTGATCGAACTCGCGAGCTCTTTACTGGTAGACTACTGAGCTATCTTTGTGGGTCAGATATTTGTATCTATGTAACAGACGACTGAAGTATCAAACACCATGACTAGTATTCTATAATGCTCCTTTTCATACACATAACTTATAATATCAGGTGTGATTTTGTTATATAATGTACGTTTCTACGACCCCCAAATATAAAAAAATGGTTACAAATTTGAATACAGGAACAAATGTGAAATAATATGTAAAAGTTTTACTTTCTAAATGTAAAAATGATGCTGGTCACAAATGTCTTAACAAACCGTTGCAAAAGTAGAAACATTAATTTGGTCACAAATGTAACAAAAATATTCCTACAAATGTGAATAGAGATTTTGCAGTTACCTTGAATTTTTTTTAAGCAAAGTGCAACTTAGAAGGCATGTTCTTGGAACTGGAGGGGATACAGTAACGGTACGACCGTTAAACACAAGTTAAGATAGTAACAGACGGCAATGCGACGGATTTAGAGTCTTTGGCAGATATTTTGGCGTATCAACGTGTTAACTGCTTAAAGTATTTATGGGAACGTCATTTTTCTTTAAGTTATATTAAAGTTTCATATTGATTTCGAAAGGTTGGATTGTCGGTTGCTAATTAATCCCGCCTATAACAATGCCAATATATTGCATTATTCAGTGTTAATTAGCAGAGGCGGTCTTTGTAAAGTTGCTAATATGCCGCTTACACGATCAGCTTATATTAGGTGAAGTCCTCGTTTTTCCAGACAAATTGTCTAGTAGATCGCATTCTATTCAGATGCAGCAATATATCGGGTCATTATGGAAGACGTAACCTTTTATTCTGCGCAAAAATCTTTCGACAAAGCTAAAAGTTGGCTCGGAAATGCTTTTGATGAAATTGAAAACTTATTCAAAAGGAGCAATGAATTCGCCGGCAGCGATACGAGAATGCCATACAACGGTTTCATTAGCGAAGCAGAGCTAGTTGACAAAAGCCGATTTTCTGTCGAAAGCAGATTTCAGCAAACATCAAACGGGGAAATGTCCAAAGAGTTTGAAAATCCAATAAACAAAGATGAAGACAGAAGCAATATTGATGTTCAGAAAAGTCAGCATAACGAAAAAGTACACAAAATAGAAGTGAGGGGAAACAGTGCCTATTCTAAACATGGAAAATGCATAGAAAATCAGGCTTCAATACCACAAGCGGATAATAGAGAAAAGCAAGTGCTCTCACCGTTTGACGAGAAAACAAATTTGAAAGGTCCATATGCGCTTTTATCTCCTAGATGCCGATATTTTGCTTCCAGGCGTTCGCAGTTCAAATATGGCCAATGTTCCATGGACTTAGAAGCTCTTCGAGATGCAAATCGGCAAAATCAAGAGTCTCCTTACGTAAAGAACCTCGACACGGCAGAAAAATCATTACAATGGAGTAGGTCTTTCAGTGATGTTTGCACTACTATATGCAGGTCGAAACTTCAGGACTTTTCAAGTTATCACCAAACAATGTTCAAATCTGATGTGAAAAATGACGAACAATACATAGGCAGTCTAAAAATGTATTTGCAACACTTCCGAAGTGCTCGTCAGCTTAGAATCGGCCTGTGTTTTGTTGAAGGTCTCCAAACTGACAATCATGAGTTAGTGGTACATATCTCCTTGTTAGGCAGCAATAACAAACGGATTCGGAAAGTAGTATCGAAAACTGTCGCCACTGAATCCAACAAAGCTACGTTCAACGAAGACCTTTATATCAAGACAAACAATGAGTATGCCGAGACAGGTCAGCTGGAAGTTAGACTTTGTAAGTTGTCGAGACGACTGAGAAGGGCTATACCAATTGGCAAGACATTACTACAGCTCGATGAACTCGACTTGTTTTTTGATACAATTGTATATGCAGCACTGTTACCCCAATAGGTAAGTTCTTATTTTTGGCACTTTTACTTTGTTCTTTTTATGTATTGCATGCATTCACTTCTTTAATAATTTGAGAATGTCTATACAGTGTACATGCGTCGTTTACTTTTGAGTTTATACATTACCGTTGAGCATTTCTGATCTTTTTTGTTTGTTTGCCTTATCTATGCAGTGAATAGAAAGTGAAATGTTTCTAAATGTACATCTATATGTTAGCAATGAAATATGATTAAACCTCATCTTTTCAGACTGTCCATGCAAAAGGTGCCACAAGTGTGCACGGCTCAGATGGTACAGAGGAAAAAGAGCAGTTATAAACAGATTCATATCTTAGAAGTTGCATGCAACAAAGGCAACACAGTACGGCGCTGTCGAAAGTAAACTCATTTTTAGTTAAATCTACAGTGCAGGTCATTCTTTAGTAGTACTAGTATTTGACAAAGTTGTTACCACTGTCTCAAGTTATGGTTATTACGAAAAGAGGTGTTTTATAGAAATGATATACATGTATTTGTTATACTGTAGCACAGGATCATTGTTGTATATGGAAATCAAGTTTATCTTTTTATTTGTGATTCTAACAAAAATGTACATTTGTATATAATATGTGTTTTGCAGATATTTATATGACATAAAATACACAAAAGGTTATATTTTAACGCTTTGAAAAGAATTCATATTTCGTACTGAAGATATGTATATACGGTACATGTGCTAGTATTTTGACTGAATATTTGTAAATGTTATGTGTATCAAAAGCCATTTTCTATTGTATGAATAAATAGAGATACATGTTATATACTAGAATGCGAGTAGTCGCACAGAATGTGACATTGTCAACATAGATTATCCTATAGATTGTATATAGAGTATTTTCTGTGTAATATAAGAAGCAATGAAAATAGTTTTATGTATTAAACATACTTATGCTAAAGGTGCCCTTCATGTTTTTCTTTAGTTCTGGCAAGCCTTGCCAAGTCTCGTCAAGAAACTCTAAGCTAAAGGCATTAAAATAAAGGCCAGGAGGTTTCCGTGGCAGAGTGGTTAAGGTTGCTGACTTCGTACCACATGCTCCTCACCGATGTGGGTTCGAGACCTGCTCAGGGCGTTGAATTCTTCATGTAAGACCAGATGGCTTATGGAAGGTCAGTGGTTCTAACCAGCCCCCCCCCCCCCCCGCCTTCCCGTCCGTGATGAAATAATGCAAAGAGGGGCACTTTGGGTCTTCCTTCAACATAAAAAGCTATGAAGTCGCCATATGACCTATAATTGTGTCGGTGTGATGTTAATGTAGAATAAGACGTTTTGTCTGCCCAAAGAGCACTTCATTAAATATCGTACTCTCTCCCCAACTCTCTTTCTGCTTATCATAAATGACCTAGTTTCGGAGGTACCCACAGGAGTTCACGCTGCTTTGTATGCATACGACCTGGTACTTTGATACAAGGAGGAGCATGCCACAACAGCCACTCTGAGAATGCAAGAGGCTATGAATGTCCTCACCGCATGGGCTGAAGACTTGTGTGTCACTTTCAACAAAGAAAAATACTTCACAACACTTTTTACTCTGTCGTCTAAACAGAAAGCAAGCTGGTCTCCTCCACCTCTGATTCATGTGGGGAAGTTGGCAGTTACTTGCGGAGAACAGGTTTGTACTGGTACAGAACCCAGGAACACTGGTTATGTTATCTAAGTGAAATACTGTTGAAAAACGGCGTTAAACCCAAAACAAAATCATGGAAAACAGAAAACACAAGAACGATAATACCAAACAAGCACACACACTTGCAATGATCCATGACCAATACACTCCTGAGACATGGACCAATGTTTACATAGATGGATCTGCAACAAATTCTGTCCAAGATGGTGGAGCTGGTATCGTTATTAAGCACCCAAATGAAACTACAGAAACTACAAATGCCGCCGCTGGAAAACACTGCATATTTAGAAGCATTGAAAAATGCCACCGGAATGGCCACGGAATCTGATGAACAAAGCTCCCAAGTTGCATTCTTCACTGATGCACTATCAGTTCTGGAAGAGCTCGCAAACAAAAAACTACCGCAGTTAGCCAAGGTATTGCAACAATTCAGTACTAGCAGCAGAGTTGCACTCCAGTGGATACCTGCCCACTGTGGAGTTCCAGGCAATGAAGCTGCTGACAAGCTTGCAAAAACAAGAAGCAAAGGCAGATCAACCTAATGAGAGTGTTCCGTACCAGAAAAAAGTTACCATCATCAAGACATTGTTTAAACACAGGTAGGAGAAGGATGCCTATCACTTACTTAGCAGGCCAGAACAAGACTACTTTTTCTATTTGATGGTGAGACTCCAGACAAGGCACAATAGGCTGAACGCACATACGTTCAGAAAATTCTAGCTGGTGCCATCGCCAAGCTGTCCATTTGGTGAAGAAGAACAGACAGAAGAGTATGTCCTCCAAACATGCAAAAGGCACAGCCAGGAGAGGAACACTGATCCCACTCAACTAAAAACTGTATGGTTGAAGTGTGGGATCTTAGAAGTACAGAACAGTTCATCTCTGCAACTGGACTGACTGTGTAAGAAGAGTACATATAATTTTACACCACGTGCAGCAGTATTATAACTTATGATATATACAGTTTACACATAGCATGATCAGATTTTGTTAGACAACTGCAGTTTCATTTATATTTTCCGAGATTTCTTTGACGTATTTTGCAAAATGTGTACTACAAATTTGTTTGCAATAGCTCAATAAATTTAAGCATCGGTGGTCGAACATAAATGTGTTTATGTTTACATTTTTTTTTTTACTTAGATTACTATAAAGAGAAATAAGAATTAATTAGTTAGTTAATTAATTTATTAATTATTAATCATGCACTCTACTTCTACTAAACGACAAGTTTGAATTCTAACAGAATGAGTAGGTAGTCTTAATCTAGAGATGAAGACTCTTAACCCTTACCCTGCTAAATTTCTATAATGGACTTGTCAATTTTTCAATTTGGACAATGCCATTAACTGTTAAAAGGGGTGCTTGCCGAAAATATACTGACTGAATGGCGAAAAGTGCAGATCTGGATCAGACTGCACGGTTGTGCAGGCTGATCGTGATCTACACTGGTCGCAAAGGCAGAATCAATAGTGTCCAGCATGTTAAGGGCTAAAAATTTGGCAGAACTTCAAGTCCATCGACAAATTTGTTTTTACAATGAATGTAAAGCTCTGACATTTTGCTTATATGAATTTAGCTATGTTAGTCGAACATATAATGTATCAATCAATCATGTTTAAATATATTATAGAATGCTTTAGAATCTATTTTATCACTATGTATTAAACAATCAGTAAAAACATACATGTATAACAATCTTTTGACATTAGATGCTCTGTTTTTTTACAACCTCCTGAAAAGACAGTTACATTTTACGTATAAATCTTTTAAAGGTAATATTATCTGTATTTAACGGTGTTCCGTTTGCTTCATCGAGATTTTTATTCTTGAACTCCATACCTTGAAAGTCGAAATCACAAAATTACGATAATGAAAACCGAAACCACGATGGTGAAAGTCGAAATCACGATGGCGAAAACACGAAACTATAGTGTTTCGAGATATGGGGTTCAGAAATAAAAATATTTATTGTCCAATATTTAAATCCTTTAACATATCCAGAAATATACGGAGAATATATCCCTAGTTTACCACCGAACACTCCATCGTTACATCATCTAACCTTAAGATTTGAGGTGAAAATCCTCTATTTCTTTGGATTTAGTACAACCTCATACATCAGCAGAATGATTTAAAATAAAGCCTACAAAAATAATCAAAGAGTTGGCACTGGAGTTTAAGTTCTACATAGCATCTTTACATTTCAGCATTAATTAATTCTTTCAACATTTTAATGCTCCTTGTTTCATTGAAAAATTACCAACCTGTTAAGTAATGTCTGAAGTTAATTTTAAGCCATGACGCCATTCTAAAGTCCACGACTGTAACAATTTACGACGTCTCATCTTTTAAAAATAGAACTATATCATCATCTTTAAATATTTGATCTGAGCTTTTTTATGGTAAAAGTGAGTGTTATGTGTTTTACATCGTACATTTATCTCGTATTATATTATTTTGAATACAAGGATCGTCATTTATACAATATTTAAGATATATCATAGGTAAATGTATTTAAAATGACCACATATTATCTATTACGTGAACAAAAAACAGAGGATATTACATAAGTTTTTTTGAATCAATCAAACGAGTTAAATAAAATACATGTAATAACTTGCGATGCACTTCCGAGCATTTTACTAATTTTGTTCAACGAATTTAATAAATTCAACGTGAAAAGACACACATTTGTATTTCTTCTTTACTTGCTGAGAGCCAACTTCAACCCCAAACTTGTCCGCGGCTATAAATAACTTGCGTTAGGAATAGTGGTTGGAATGGAAGCAGTGTCTTGATAAGCATTTGTAACCATTTCAAAAAGTACAAAATAATTTTAACATTTGTAAGTATTTGCTTTACAGAATACTGTTTTTTTACCTGTAAAGGTGTGTCAAAATGTTTGATCACACCAACACTCAGTCCCGTTAGAAAAACTGTATGATACGGGGAAAGTGTCGAGTTTGAGTGGTTCTCTAGTTGAACTCGGGATTTTGACGAACCTCTGATGGATGAGAATGGGACAGTGTGTGATATGTTAATTAAAAGATAATACAAAGGGTTTTTCAACCATTAACCTTAAGTATGGTGATCGTGATTTCGCCGAAAGACTTTGCCTCCTGTTTTGTATTTTAGCATAGAGATATTGTGATCGAGTCACGACAAGTAAGGGCACAATGGGTCGTGCTAAAGTCAGAACGAAAAGATTATTCTTAATACAGTAGTAGGTCAAATGTGTCTGAAAATTAACAAACGCCCCTAGTACTAACTAGAAGTTATGCTGATCCTTTAAGGAAAATTTGTTGTTGTTTTTTTTGTCAGGAGAATGGTATTTGCAAATATCGGTTGTTCAAAGTAACAAATGTCTTTAAGGTGAAAACTACACAGAAATTTACATTGCAAATGCTTTCGATTGTGTAAAAATACTGTTGAGGAAAGCATGTTACTCGGTGTTCTTTTTAAGAAATATAGCTGGACAAATACAAAATAGTAACACAGACTTCAGAAATAGTATTTGTCTTTTGTTCAAAACGATCTTAACAAAAAAAAAAAAGGCAAATTGAATATGAACGAACTCTCTACCGTGTGCACAAAATATTTCCCCTGCAAATAAATTCTTTGGGAAAAAGATGATACATCGCCCTGATAATTTTCAGGATCAGGTGATGATCAATTCCATCGAGGAAAGCCCATGCCTATCTACCTTGCCCTATTTTCTCACGTTGGTTGTTTTTCGCAAAAGGCGAGAATGGTAGTAGACAATCTCGCCGCATAATCCTATACACTCACTCACAAACATACATCTTGCCCTATCCCTGCCCTGTACGTTTCTCACGTTGGTTATTTTTGGATTCTTTCGCAAAAGGCGAGAATGATAGTTGACAATCTCGCCACATAATCCTGTGCGCTCGCACAAACATACATCCGTAAATAAATCTACTGCAAATATTCGTCGTTTAAAGCTGCTACAGTATAAACAAATGTAACGATAAAAAAGCAATGGTATATAGCTATGTCATTCCGTGGTTCATATGTTTTTTTATGCACAAAAATGTGTTTAAGACGAAAATTTCGATTTTCCGAGCCCACTGACGTTGGAGTTCATTGTTTACCACAACGAGTGTCCTGTGCGCGAACAGAGAGGGATCCGTTTTCTCATTTTCCACAGGGAGGGATCCGATATGCTTATACACAGTGATATTGCAATGGTTCGGTATAAATGAAACAAATAAATCTCTGTTGAAAAGAAGTGGGTGGGGTAATTTAAGATATATTTTGATTAAACCACAGCATTTAACTGTTAATTTACTTCAATATTGGTATTAGATTGGCAACACATATTCCAGCATAAAAACAATGAAAGATAATGATATTAAATGTGTCTGTGTAACTTCAGTTAATTTTAAGATAGGCCCTATGCAAGTTCATATTTACAAAATTGGCCGCCATTTTGACGACGACGTTCCAGTCACAGAACTCGGACTGGCGACATGTCTTGTTGTGACCTTCGCACATTTATTAACAGACAGCTTGATACATGTTGCCATTACATTTTTGTCGATCGCACCGTATTCCCGTTCTTGAAGGAGTCTATGACGATCCTACTGTTTGCAGATCAAATTGCCCTTAAACATTTTTTAAAGTCGATAGAGTTATACGTTTACGTCACAAAAGCGACGAAGCTAAAGCTATTTTAAGAGTATTCCTGGCAGGTTAACCCCGCTCCATCCGCTAGCTTTTTACCGTATACACATTGTCGCTTGAAAGAGCTGAATGCGATGACACACGTACACATAGCGCGAGCTCTGACTCTACAACATGTCTAAAATTAGGCCCAGTATCCCTGTCCTTGTATACGTTATAACTTTGGTACAATAACGTGAATATAATCATATCCGGGATAGTGGATACATTGATTAAAAAGTAAAATACTCCTATTTCAATTACGTCCAAATGGGAACAGCGGTTTTTGTTTGTTTTGACAATTATTATCGACGAGGGAAAAATATTTACGTCTATAGTAATTTCCGGCCACGACGTAGTTATACAGAATTAGTTTTTGTTGCGTAATAATATTAATAAGTGACCGTATAACGGAGATTCATTGAGCTACACAACACTTGTAATTGTGATATCCATAAAAATCTTATTCTGCAAAATGCATCATAAAATCTTGGATATCGCTTTATGTCCTTTCCGGCACACACTATTAAACCTATTTTAGTCAGTATATTGTATCTGCCGAAGAGGTTGAAAGATTCATTGTGAAAATGTTCCGTAATTTAACTATCGCAAATCTAAGTCTATTATATTTTTTTTTAGTTCAGGCCTAGACTATTGTTAGTGGGTGTGAATGTGTGTGTGTGTGGGGGGGGGGGGGGGGGGGGGGGGGGCTTCAGTCTGATCCTTTATAATTTATGTATATGTGAATTTATCTACTATTTATTTGAAGGGTTTAATGCCCGTAGTTTAAACACTATCTTAGTTATTTACAGACAAGCAGTTGATAAGCCTTGTCTTCGTTCTTGGTAAGAAACTTTTTCTCTAGACTCGCATATTCCGTAAGAAATTACCGACTTTTTCAACCAAAGACCTTCAATCAATAATAGGTTACAGCGACCACGAGTTAGTCGCGTTACACGAGATACATTATCTGAAATTTAGGCAGGACAATGCCTATAATGTATTGGAGGGTTTCGTTTTTATTTTCACGTCCACGCGACCTAAATGTAGTCATTGACATAATTTATGTCTCTGATGTAGTGTGCATTCATTTAAGATTTAAATGACGATTATTATATCTTTTACTTTTCGGTTAAACAACCGTAAATCAACCTTTTATGTATATTAAAAAAGGCGAAAGGGCAATTTGATCTGCAAACAGTAGTAAACGGTACACAGTGCCAGAAGCCGAGTAACCGGATACTCATTATTGTGTAATGACTCCAAAATCTCGATGTTTCGAACTTCCGATAACTCGAACACATTTTGCTGGTCCCGTCGACTGTGTTCGACTGTAATATAAAATTGGCAGCAACAGTGAATAGTGCATGTTTCTTTATCCTTTCAGTAAAGAAGCCTAGATTAGGATTATTACTTACATTCTGCCGAGGTGGAGTATCATATAGCAAGGGTTCATGATGTCGAGATATCGGCATGTACAGAAAGCATGGTAACGATGATCGGCGCACGTCACTGAAGTTATTGATGGTTAGAAATTGATATTTACCACTATACAACAACAATCATTAGCACTACATTACATAGGTTGACAATACACGGTTATTTTTAGATCGAGTGTCGAATGACGTATCCTCTGTCCCTTTTTTATATTGGTGTAAATTGATGATTGCCTTTTATGTATTGTCCAAGGTTGGGGTGTAAGATCAAAAGTTAGGTCGAACTCGTATGGGAAAAGGGAAAAACAGTGCATACTGGTTTTGAATGAAAACTGGGCATTTATTCTAAATGTCATAAAAATACACAATATAACGATTATATACATAACCTAACATTCTACTTGTAATGAAAATGACCCGAATAAACATAACTAGGTGGCAGAAAAACCGCCAAAAGGAAAAACCGCCGCCCAGTGAGGTCTTTTTCCTGTCTATCAAAGAAACGTTTTTTTTTTGTTTTTTTTTTGCATGTGGTGAAGTGTCGTCAGGTGTGAAGCATTTAAAAAGAAACAACTGTAATAGCGTACTACAGCAATATATAGATGAATAAATGCACAGTGGTATTACTTCTGGATCAACGCTCGTATTATTACGAAATTACTTCGTGTCTGTAATATTCTTTTTTTTCATTTTGGATGACAAATTGTTAAGTATATCAATTTTTGATTCTTATATTACGTGACAGTTTTCAGACGCGTTTTAATGAATAGTATATAAATTGAACAATAATATATTGTCTGTAACATGAGTTTTCATCAATTTCAACTTGTACATCATTCAACAGGTCTCCGGGGTGGTAACGTTGAAGATATCTCGAGTCGTTTTAACTTTTTATGGGTCAACATTTCCTTTGAAAAAATACATAGAAAATTCTAAAAAATATTTCATAAATGTTTAAAGCGTATTTGTTGCTGTTACGCTAATTAAGGTAGTTCTGCACGTTTAGATCGAAATATTTTCTACGATGTAGAATTCGATTAAACTCTGATTTTTTCAAAACTTCAGAATATACCTAGAAAATTTAGCAAATAAAAAAGATAGGGTCGTGTGCTTTATTTTTTGCTAGACTGATTTGAAAAATTTGGACCTCACGCTATTTTTCATAATGGAAGTCTATGGGAAAATCATAACTTTCATAACATTTTCGCTAACAGAAAGTTTTCTACAATGTAGAATTTAATGAAACTACTCAAAGCTGTAAATAAACATATGACCTATAATGTGGTGAAATGAAATGTACAGGTCCGTGTGCTTATTTTTGAGATATCTGACCATGACTGAAGTGAACCGCACTTTTCACACTAATTTTAAAACATTATTTTGAATATTTTAACGTGTCAGATGTTTAAATATCATATTTTAACTTTTGAAAGACCATAACAGTGTCATTGTAATAAATTAACTCACAGGTTGCTATTAATTCCTAAAATGATTTTCATATCCGCACCCCGAATCCAGGCTTTATCCTACGTTTTCCGGATAAATGACGTTACGCCATCACTTCCGGTTTATCAAACGTGCAGAACTACCTTAACTAAATATTTTGCGACGTTCATAAAGATCCATCAGCAAACTGAGTCAAAATTTTATTACCGAAAATGACTGAAATTTACAATGGAAAATATAATACCCAATCATTTTTGTTACAATAAATTCAAAACCGATAGGGTTATTAAACAAGAATCAAAATCTGCTGTGTTCTGTTCTTAATAGATCAAGGAAAATCCTTATTGTGGTAAAAACGAATCCAACAATAAATGATTTAGAATAGAAATATCAATGGTGGAAGGACGTAAGAACAATCATGTTATGAAATACATGTATTAACCTAACCTTAACCCTGCTAAATTTCTAAAATAGACAGGTCTATCTTTCAATTTGGGCAGTGCCATTTATTATTCGAAGGGGTGTTCACTGACAATTTACTTCACTGAATAGCGAACAGTTCAGACCATGATCTTGGTCTTGGTCTGCCCTGGTCGCTATATATACCTTTTTTTCAAAGAACAAGATCTTATCAAATTATAGTTAAGGTAACCTAATGATAATATCTCTCTATTTTCTCTTACCATTTACGTAAGACAGGGTCTTTCAAAATGTCATTTTGAGTGACCCTGCGTAAGAGCAGTTAAATTTTACTTCTTATTACAGATCGCCTATTGACAACATATTTTTATCATTTCCGCAGGATTGTCTCATAACAGGTTTTACAACATGATAAAGCATGAAAGAAAAGAAAAGAAAAGAAAAAATACACACAAACGGCCTAATGTATTTAGATAAAATAGTTTATACCTTAGAAACGCCATGAAGCACCTAATTTTTAAATCATTAATTAGGATATTAACAAAGACGACAAGATAAAACTAATGCGTGTTGAAGAATTATGAATAAGACTTAATGAGAGGTTATGATGAAGTCGCATACCTTACCTGCCAAGATTAGCAAGGGCGTGCGTCTCTACTCTCCTCTAATGTAGGATTAGCACACGTCAAGGTAGGCTTATAACAGTAAACGGTCAAAACAATAGTAGCACCAACTACATAGAACTGACCGGGTTTTTTTTTCAGTCCAGCCGTTACATTCCTTTCGTTATGGAACGTAGATGACTTGCACAGAATCTGTCTATCAAACAAACATAAAAACCTATTCTAGCATTGTTACTGGTATGGTGACCGAAGTAATAAAGGACTTGGAATGTTTTCAGAATTACTGAATCAAATTGTATCATTTCATTCTAAAAGGCGTATCGTTTAATAGTCAATACTAGTTGGTTTTTGTCCAACGTTATTTGATTCATTAGTCAGTATGCCCACGCAGGCTGTCAGTATTTAGATAAATATTGGACGTTTGGATCGAAAATTTTTCTACAATGTAGAATTTGATTAAACTTTGATTTTTCAAAACTTCAGAATATACCTAGAAAAATCTACAAATAAAAAGGATCCTAGGGTCGTGTGCTTGATTTTTTTGCTAGACTGATTTGAAAAATTTGGACCTCACACAATATTTCATAATGGGAGTCTATGGGAAAATCATAACTTTCATAACATTTTCGCGAATAGAAATTTTTCTACAATGTAGATTTTGATGAAACTTCTCACAGTTGTAAATAAACACATGACCTATAATTTGGTGAAATAAAAATTATAGGTCCGTGTGTTTATTTTTGAGATATTTAACCAAGATTAAAGTGAACCGGACATTTCACGCTAATTTTAAAACATTTTTTGAATTTTTTAACGGCATCATATGTTTTAATATCATATTTTGACTTTAGAAATATAGCAATAATGCCATTATAATAAATTTACTCACAGGTTTCGATTAAATCATAAAATCATGTTCATTTCCGTACACCGAATTCAGGCTTTATTCTACGTTTTCCGGATAAATGACGTTACGCCATCACTTCCGGTTTATCAAACGTGCAGAACGACCTTAAGCGCTCGAACTATCGCTCGAACTAAGACTACCACAATTTAATCGTGCACAATTTATAAACCGAACTAATGTTTTATCATGAACACTCGAATAAATTTGACCAAACAGTGTTTAACCACTGCGGAATAAACGAAGCAAGAGTTATTCCGAGAACACCTGAAATAAGGTAACGCTTGCATTAAGACTATTCCCGGGGGGATCAAACAGAAGCTATTTCAGGTAAGTTCTTGTCACGACTTGGCCCGAAAACGTCGGCCTATGCTATCATGTGGATTTTGATCTATGCATATTCCATTAGGGCTCGAATTTAAATTGTCTCGGAGGTGTGTGTTGGGGGTGGGGGCGACAAGAGCTTCTACATCATCAAGGCTTTTTTTGGTACAACGTATAATATGACTTCCTTTGTAGGATAAACTGGATTAAAGTTCTGTGTAATTTGATATTTTCATATCTCTATTGTTATAAACAAAGAATTTTTGTTATAAACAAATTAGTAATTTTAATCCGCACAGCCACTTTGACAAGAAACAGGAGTACACGGGTTAACACAACAATATTTATCCTATCTTTTCAGTTTATCTTTGAGCTGACAAGATATTTGTTCATTAACGAGCCAAATTCCGGTGTCCCCATCATGTTTATTTGTTTAAAGGAAACGAAAATATTAAATGATATTTGAATTATGAAGATGTCAAATGTTCATATACACCTACACACAGTAACATCACCATCTCAAACGGGAAAACGTTGAGTTGCCAGTTGTTCGATCAGACAGCACGATGTTAATTTCGGAGCTTTACGTAGCTGTCATATTTGGGATTTTAGGTTCGAAGTTTTTTTTATAATTCTATTCTTTCAGATATTAATTTTGTGAACAGATAGGGTTTTGATTTTTTTTTTCAACTTAATTTGTAAAGTTGCTTATCAGTCAGAGTATGAATCTTGGATTATTATGTCTATGGAATGGAGCCATAAATGTTTAAATTTCATCTTGGACAGACTACGAGTATGCGGCACCATAGTTAAGTCAAAACTTACGTCGTTTTTAGCTGATAAATTGCAGAAAGTCTTTTCTTCCGAACATTTCGTCATTTGTAACAGTGTAACCACCATATTCAATAATATATGGTCTAAATTTGAACACAGTTCTTTTTCTATATTCAACAATAATCAGCGTCTGAAATGTGAACTCGGACTGACGAAATCATAAAACAAAGATTTGGATACTAAATACATAATCCGACAATATTTTATACTGTAACTTACCAGAAATTTGGATTTTTCTGGACCAGGTCAAAAGTTTTGGGGGATTACGGGGTCAAATCTTGCAAAAATGACTTTTGAAACTTGCAAAAATGACCCTCTCCAGTCGATGTTCACAGAGGCGTTGGAGAGTATATCATCGAAGTCGAAGTCGAAAATGCTGTTATGCTTTAAAGACTTGATTCTCTAAATCCTGTTAAGTTTGTTGTTGTTGTTATTTTGGCTTTATTTGCAAAGCTCCAAAAATAAGTAAAGATATAGAAGATAATTTTTGAATTGTGAAGAATATTTCTATAGACAGGATTGTATTTAATAGAAAATTTCCACAGTCCAATTTCTAGCCCATGAACATTTTGAATTTAAATTAAAAACTTTTTTTCCGTATTCATGTAGCTGCTATGCTTACTAAGATGTTTACAAATGGAGTCACATTTATCTTTATTTTTTTTAAACTTCATTGGTCAAAATAGCTGAAATTAGCAATGGGAAATAAATAGCCTGTCAAAATAAATTTTTGGTAGATACATTCATACTATACATGCATCCTTAAAAAGGTCCTTATAGACAACTTTGTATAAGATTAGTAGTGTTGTCTTATATATTTAAAAAAATCTTGTTACGAAAGGTGGACCAAGCATGAACAAGAGTATTGGTGTTTTTTTTTAAATCCTAAATTTAAAATCCAAAAAATATTTTAATAAATCAAGTTTAAAGCCACTCGCTTGGTCGAATTTTTTCAACATGTTCATTTCCACCAAGTATGGCTCAGAATGTGTTTTCAAAATCACTCAAATGACATACACAACTGCATTATCGTGCACTAAACTGAAAGTTTTATTTATTTTTTGTTATACCAGGATAAGGTTTAGGATTACTGAACATCTGTTATATTTTATGTCCAACTATCCTAAAACTTTTCCTGGTATCCTGGTATAACATTTGGCTTGTATTTTTTTGCAGTTTTGTATAAACACGTCGTTACTGTATAACTTAATAGATGTGAATCGACTCAGACATTAATTAGTTGTTGTTTTTTTTTTCAGCATGCAGAGCGAGTCCAGCACCCCGCACAGTCAGTCACAGCTGTTACACCTGCCATAATCAGGCGCTGCACGAGTCATGTAACCATACACAAATCTGCTCGCCCAAACAGGTAATGAATCTGCATGTTTATATAGTAAATAAATTAATAATGAGCCGCATCATGAGAAAACTAACATAGTACATTTGCGACCAGCATGGATCCAGACTGTTCGTTAACGGTTTCTCTAATTGCAATAGGGTTTGCAAGCGAAATGAGTCGCGCCTGGATCCATGCTGGTCGCAAATGCAATATGTTGGTTTTCTCATGGTGCGGCTCAGTTTTGTTTCTTAAATTTTCGATTGAAACACACAAGTCCTCGTTTTGCCATTATAAAAATATGAGCAATTTAAAGGGTTATACTGCCTTTGTTTATAGTGTGGCTGTCACTTTCTTTGTTTTGAACATAAAATCAATTATTTTCTTGTTAAATCCTGTTTTCTATATAAATGTTTTCACATATATTTTTCACTGATGAGTTTGAATATTTTATTAGTATTGCAGAATGTTTTATTGAATTCATTATTTTGATTACCTCCCTTGATGATTCTAATTATGTAAGTTCATGTGTAATATTGAAAATGGTGCTTTTTGTAGGGATAACGCATGTTTTTTCCTGTTATAACATCTGCAGGATCCCGAGGGATTGGTTGGTGCCCGAGCCAATTAGGGCGAGGGCACCAACGTATCCCGAGGGATTCTGCAAATGTTATAACACGAAATGAACATGCGCTAACGCTATTCTAGCATAAAAATCGTAAAAACTGATAAATGAATACAATGTCACTCAACGTCATTAAATTTCCACGAAATGCACGGGAATGTCTGAGTTGTTTTTTTACGTTGACGTCATTTCGTTTTGAATTATCCGTTTTGGGGCCGAATGACGTTTACGCTTTGCCACGGAACGCGCATATATAAAAAGGTGTTTTAACAGCACGCGAGCGCGAGAATCTCTCTGTTAACACACGTTTTCTCTCCTGTTAAAACACCCCTGAAAAGTGACAAGAACAGCAGTTTTATGCTAGAATAAACCATTCTAGCATAAAACTGCTGTTCTTTTCACATTTCGGGGGTGTTTTAACAGGAGAGAAAACGTGTGTTAACAGAGAGATTCTCGCGCTCACGTGCTGTTATAACACCTTAAATTATATATGCGAGTTCCGTGTCAAAGCGTTAACGTCATTCGGCCCCAAAACGGATAATTCAAAACAAAATGACGTCAACGTAAAAAACAACTCAGACATTCCCGCGCATTTCATGAAAATTTAATGACGTTGAGATAGGATGTATTCATTTATTAGTATTTTTTCCGCGTTTTATGCTAGAATAGCGTGGAAATTTAATGACGTTGAGTGACATTGTATTCATTTATCAGTTTTTACGATTTTTATGCTAGAATAGCGTTAGCGCATGTTCATTTCATGTAATAACATCTGCAGAATCCCTCGGGATAAGTTGGTACCCTCGCCCTACGGGCTCGGGCACCAACCAACCCCTCGGGATTCTGCAGATGTTATAACACGAAAAAAAAATGCGTTATCCCTACATTAAATTATGCATTTCCCCTTTATCTGTTTCGACCTCAAGCGAGAGCCTGTTACTATAAAAGGCAAATGTAGTCTATAACAATAGAAAGATTTCCACCAAATTACACTTTTGTTTAAATCTAGTTACAGTTGAATATCGTTACCTCGATATCCGTTAGCTCGATATTCCGGTTAGCACGATGTGTTTTAGTCGGTCCCGATTTTTCCCCATATATTTTAATGTAATTATTTATCATGACCTCGATATGATTAGCTCGATATTTTGTTTAGCTCGATGAGATGTTTTAGTCCCGTCAACTTACCTGTACTGTTTTTACACCTGGTTTCGTCGATATCACAGCGTATCAAAAATATCCATGTTATTTGTAAGGTATTTCAAACCCTCTGAAAAAGTATTGCATGTAATGACAATATAGACATCTGACACAAGTACAAAGTAGTCCCGGATAGTCGATATCGTTACGTCGAACTTCGGGTACGTCGATGCAATTTTTACAGTCCCTTGAATATCGAGGTAACGGTATTCGACTGTATATCATCTTTACATACCAAGTTTTGAAATATTTCTGTATCTGGTTTGCAAATTCGTTATATTTGTGTGAAGACTGTCGGGCTAATAACATAAAAACTACCACAGACTTTCTGGTACATTTGTTTTAGGAAACACGTGAACTTAATGTAAATTATATATCTTTTGTCTACAGGGTGTGTGTATAACACAAGTGTCTTTCACGGAGGATGATACATGGGTAACGCGAGCATGTGCAAGGGTTACGGTAGGTTTAAGAACATATTTTTTTTCATGATTGTGATCTTCTTGTGTTCCATTTCATTAAAAAATCCGGTAACACGTTGTTGATGTATGCACCCCATCAATATGTGATAAACTGGCCTTTCGCGTACTTCGCAAATTATGTTAAACTTAAAAATTTCCCGATATTTTACTTATTTCTATGACTAACTGTTAAATTCACACCACTAGAAGGATGATCCTAGAGCAATTACGTTTGTATCTGTTTAAAGAAACATGCGCTCCTTCAAATTTTCATGTCTATCAATACTTTACCGGCGCTGTGGTCCTTTATATAGGACCATCCTTCTAGTAATGTGAAGATTTATAACATTATTCCCCCAGCTTGAAGATTTCCATTTCGAGTGTTGGTAAATGGGAGGAGGGGAAGGATTGGGGAGGGGGTACGCAATTGCTTATGGCGGTTTATGTACCCCACCTATGTGCTTTTCAACCCGTTTTATATATCTTTCTAAAGTTATATTCTTGTCATATAGGTTAGGTTAATTTCTGTGTTCTTTATTCGTCATTTAATAAAATAAATGACAGTTTCGCATATGTATGTCTTTGTGGTATTCTGGTAGTGTTGTAAGCACATGTGAACTTCCACTCGAATTGGTAATTCCTCAACTGGGCATAATATTGCTGACTCGCAAGATAATACCGACTCTGTTAGTTGGAAGGGAAGATTCAAAGACTAAGAAAAAACAAAACATATCACTTTTATAAGAAATCATGATATGAGCCGTTCCATGAGAAAATCAACATAGTTGGTTTGCGACCAGCATAGATCCAGACCAGATCCATGCTGTTCGCTAACGGTTTCTCTAATTGCTATAGGCTTTGAAAGCGAACAACATGCATCCTGACCAGACTGCGCGGATGCGCAGGCTGGTCTGGATCCATGCTGGTCGCAAAGCCACTATGTTGGTTTTCTCATGGCGGGGCTCATATGGCCGTTGCATTCACTGTCCTAGTTGCAGTATCACTTACCATATTATGACGTTTCAGTTTGTTATACCACTAACAATACCGATTATGTGAACCTTTGCCGTGACCACTTTGTATGCCAATTAAGTACCCTTTATTAACCGCCGATTTGGCCAGTCATGTTCCCCTTTGCCATATCATCGGCCACATCAATTTTATAAACGTTTGCTGTACCACTGGCCTGATTTATTACAGGTGTGTTTCCCTTTGCAGTATAACTAACAATGTCAGTTATGTAGCCCTTTGTCATACCACTGGTTATGCAAATCATGGAAACCCTTTCGTGTACCACTGATAATGTCAATTATGAAACCCTTTAACTGTGGTACTGGCTATAACAGTTATGTACCCCTTTGTGATACTACCGACTATGCTAGTCATGTAACCCCTTACTGTACCACTGAACATAACAGTTATATAACATGTGTTATACCACTGGCTATATATGTCAGTGATGCTACTTTTTACTGTGCTGCTAATTTGACAAATAATGAAACCCTGCACTGTACCATTGACTATACCAGTTATATAACCGTTTGTGGTACCACTGACTATGCAAGTTATGTAAACCCTTTCCTTATTAACCATTTATTTACCAATCATGTAACCTTTTACTGTACTAAAGACTACACTAGTTACGTAACCATTTGTCGCGCCATTGTCTTTACCAAGTATGTGATCATGTTCTGTCCCATTGACTACTAGTTAAGTGACACCTTGTTGTACCACTGATTTTACCAACAATGCAACCTTTTACTGTACCACTGACTATACCACTCAAATAATCTTTTACTGTATCAATGACTATACTATATTAGTTACGGGACAGTTTGTTGTACCACTGATTATACCAATTATGCGGTCCATTGTTTCGCCACTGACTACACAAGTGATAATGAGCTTCACAATCCGAATGCTTAGGACTCGACTCTTAGCGCACTCTAAACTAATCATTATCCCCACCTGTATGTCTGTCTGTTCGTCTGTCTGTTCTAGTCCAGACACCTTGTCCATGCCATTTCTTTGAAACTGTTTAAGGGATTTTATTAATATCTTCTTACAATTTCATAGGAAATTGAGAGGAAGTGCAGTTTTCAAGAACCGTAATTCTTGCTTGCTCACTTTCTGAATTATATTCTTTTTTAGTTTTACTTGTTCGGACCGTAACTTTAGAGTGTTTCATGGTATTATTCATAATATGTACAAAGGTAGAGGTCATTAAAAAGTGCAATGTACAAGAACACTAAAACTCTACCTTGATTACTTTTTGAATTATCCTTCATTATTAACTTACTCATAACACGTGTGTCAAACGCTATGAAGGTGATTTTGTTGAAGATACGGCTGCTTACTATTTTAATTTAGATAGTCTCCCTTTATTTATTTTATTTGCCAGAATGCTTAAGGAAGTTTCTTTAAACTGCATTCAAGGACCGAGGACATTAAAGGAAGAAACATAACTGCTGTTCTTTGCTTAAATGCTCAGTTACAATTTTATTATACTTGTCACAAAAAATCTCTCCTGAAAACAAGTGGTTCGATTAATATTTCACACACTGGTAAAGAGGATTCAGATGAAGTGCTTTGTCCAAGAACCATTACTTAACTCTACATTGTTACTTGTATTTTATTTTTCTTGTTTGGAACATAACTTTACAAAAATATTCAAAGGATTAAGTTAACATTGAGGACAATGATAGAATACATAGAGAGAAAATGCAGTATGAATTTCATAATTATGCCTTTATATACTAATTAACCTATACGTTTAGGCTTTCTTGAACGGGCCATATGTTTTTACAGTCTTTTAATTAGATGTAATATTATCAATAATTATACTCGTACATTGAAAATGTTCTGATTCGGCAGGGTCCTCCGTGTACTGATATTCTAGATATTTATAGTTTTATACTTTGCAGTTACTCTTTCTTTACCAGGTATATGACCCTTTGTGTCCCGCATATATCATTATTTATCTGTCATCCGAATTTAAAAAAATGATTATGGAATTCCTTTTCTATCTCATACTTCATGTGATTGTTTGGTGCTCGTTATTTCTCACCGACAAGAATTAACACTTTGCAGTTATGTGCGAACTCTGAGGAGAACAATGCTGACGAATGTTACTGGGAGGACCCACTGTCCTATGGCTTTGAGGGAAAATGCTCGTTTTGTTGCAGTGGGGACGATTGTAACTATAACCACCTTCCAGACAATCTAGCTGCGAAGCTATCCGATGACGACAACGAAAACGGTAAGCATGTTCACGTATTCCTGGTCAAGGAATTAATATATGCGACGCAAATAAAATGTAATGATGCTAACTTTCGAAGTCGGTATGTACGTCATGCTTGAAATAATCATGTCATATGTCTTAAAACGTCTTTCAAAACGAAATTTTGTAATGCAAAATAATAGTTCTGACATGACGACTGACTTAGGGTTGGTATAAAAATTATGTGATGAAAGAAGGCAGGCGCGTTTTGTAGATGTGCATAGGTATTTGATGTGTGTTTTAATTAAACATAATTTCATGAAGGTTTTTCATTACAAGATGTATACAAACACTTTGAAGTGTTCTCTTTCAATTTGTATTCGTTCCAGATCATAAAAATCCGCCACCGCCGCCACCAAAACCTGGTGGTAAGACACCAAGTGGCAAAACTCAACCGAAACCAGGCGGTAAAACACCAGGTGGACCACAGGTGGACCAAAACCAGGCGGAACAACAAGACCAAAACCAGGTGTTCCCAAACCAGGTGGAAATACTGGGCCAAAACCAGGTGGACCAAAACCAGGCGGAACTACAAGGCCAAAACCGGGCGGCACAACGAAACCTAAACCTGGTGGTCCCAAACCGGGTGGAAATACTGGGCCAAAACCAGGTGGACCAAAACCAGGCGGAACAACAAGACCAAAACCAGGTGGTCCCAAACCGGGTGGAAATACTGGGCCAAAACCAGGTGGACCAAAACCAGGCGGAACAACAAGACCAAAACCGGGCGGTACAACGAAACCAAAACCTGGTGGTCCCAAACCAGGTGGAAATACAAGGCCAAAACCCGGCGGTACAACAAAACCAAAGCAAACACGACCACCTGCAACAAACCCACCCCGTACAAGACCAGCACAGACACAACCACCAGCAACAAACCCACCCCGTACAAGACCAGCACAGACACAACCACCACAAACAAATCCTCCCCGTACTAGACCAGCACAAACTAACCCACCTCGTACTCAACCAGCACAAACACAACCACCACAAACAAATCCTCCACAAACAAACCCACCAAAAACAAATGCTCCAACTATGCCTCCTTCTGGTGGCGGAAGTTCTTCCGGTGGCGCTTCTCACGGCGGAAATTCCGGACATCATCATGGCGGTAGTCCCAGTGGCGGGAATCATGGTCAAGGCTCTTCTTGCCATTCTCATGGTGGACAAGGGTGCTGTATGAACCACGTAGACGCGTCATATGATATTGATGTAAAGATACATATCGGCAGAAATCAGTTTGGTGGAAAATTTTCTGGTGGCAGTTCGCATGGTCATGGCAACGGAAAACAACAAAATCAGAACAACTCCTCTGCAACAATCAAACCAGTAGCACTATCCACAGGTAAAGCATTTTAGTTATTTTCAGACAACATAACTAACCCGTTTTTGCTGCTGTTGCTAAAACACTTTCATGTACAAAAACACACCACGTATATACATTTAGGGTTCCGATGTTGCAAATAATTCTTGAATTGAACTTTTCAGCTGTATAAAACCAATTTACCAAAATGGACCAATTCGTCATTAGGTACTTATTTTTGGTGGTCGTAAATAGTGAATATATACATATAACATGTACAGTGAATGCAACTTATTAGAAGGTGTAGTAATGTAGAAAAGTACTTTCCCTTTTTTATAAAAACTTCCTTAAATGTGTATTGTCTACTACTAGTACTTTAAACTAATTACTCGCAACCATCTATTGCAGTTGTTCCAGTGACTGCAACAAGTACTCCAGTAAAAACTTCCGCTCCTACTTCTAGTACCCTTGTTCCCACAACACCTACCTCAACTAGCACTAGTGTTCCCACAACACCTACCACAACTAGCACTAGTGTTCCCACAACGCCTACCACCACACTCCCACCGGTGAGCGCAACCTCTGTACCAAACAGCAATGTCACCCCAAAGAAATTGACTGTACAGCAAACAACTCAGCAGCCTACTACTACTAAACCTACTACCCCTACCCCAACAAGCACAACGACGAGCTCTACAACCATGTCTCCAACAAGTGCCACCACTACAGCTGCCGGTTCGACTAGTAAACCGAAATTTACCCTCGCACCAACCACTCAACCACCAACCACAAAACAACCTACCACACCAACACCAACGACAACAAGTACGACAACATCAACAACAACGCCAACCACTACTAGTACTACGACCCCAACAACAACTACAACGAGTACGACCACGACAACACCGAGTACAAGTACCAAACCAACGACGACACCAGTCAGTACAGTACCTACGACAACTGATCCACGTAAGGCGTATTTTAAAAATCTCGTTCACACTTCTTTTTGTACAAATGAACCATTTTCATTAAAAAATAGCCGATGTAGGCAATATAGTGGTATATCTTCAGCGGCTTTGATCAAAGGTCCCTGAATTTTACTCTTATTTTTTACTTCTTGCTTAGACTTGTAGGTGTATACGTTCTCCAATGTATCATTGACAAGATGTTAGGTTATAAAACTGATTTTTTTTATCGAACCACAGACCCTGACTGTTCATGAGCACATTTTTGAAATGCGAGACTGGTCGCCATACTCTCTTTCATAACATTGATATCAGATCTGATTCCACAAGTCAAAAAAGCTCGAAAGTAAAACCACACTTGTATAGATGGAGTGAAAAGATATTTCTTTATCCTATGATATTCACAGTTCGAAATGTAACGGAATAATCCACGTGGTGCAGTGTGAAAGTCCACTTGATGCAATCTGATAGTCTATATGTTTCTGTGCAATTCAATAGTTTCTTGTTGAAATATGAATAAACTGAACACATTCGGAACATGTATAAGGCTTCAAGACTATGCTAGATAAAAAGAGAGCGGTCGTCTTGTTGAATATGTACCGGCCGCTCGATTCATTGGGGTCTTAGAGCATGTCCTCAATTCACCATCAAGCTAGGTGGGTTGAACGCAAACCGTCTTAACTTATTTTTTGATATCATTGAGTTTCGACAGTTTTCCATTCAGATCTCGATATGTTTATATTGATACACTGAATTGAATGACATGAAATGTTTGCTTAATTGTCCCAGACCTTTATGCCGATGAATAACTTTGTTCCTCGTCTGTGCATCATGCAATGATAAAAACACACAAGAACACAGCTTATAATGAACATATAATTTGAAGAGTTTTACAGATCTAGTGTAATTTTTAGCTCATCTGAGCAATGCTCAGGTGAGTTTTTCTAATCACTCGATGTCCGACGTCCGTCGTCTGTCTGTCGTCTGTCTGTCAAAATTTAGCTTGTGTATGCGATAGAGGCTGTATTTTTCAACTGATCTTCATGAAAATTGGCCAGAATGATTACCTTGGTGAAATCTAGGCCGAGTTTGAAAGTGGGTCATCTGATGTCAAAATCTAGGTCACTAGGTCAAATCAAAGAAAAACCTTGTGTATGCGATAGAGGCTGTATTTTTCAAAATTATCTTCATGAATTTTGGTCAAAATGATTACCTTAATAAAATCTAGGCCGAGTTCGAAAATGGGTCATCTGGGGTCAAAAACTAGGTCACTAGGTCAAATCAAAGAAAAACCTTGTGTATACAATAGAGACTGTTTTTTTAACTGATCTTTATGAAATTTGGTCAGAATGATTATCTTGATGAAATCTAGGCCGAGTTTGAAAGTAGGTTATCTGGGGTTAAAAACTAGGTCACTAGGTCAAATCAAAGAAAAACCTTGTGTATGCGATAGAAGATGATTTTTCAATTAATCTTCATGAATTTTGGTCAGAATGATTGCCTTGATGAAATCTAGGCCGAGTTCGAAAATGGGTCATCTGGGATCAAAAACTAGGTTACTAGGTCAAATCAAAGAAAAACGTTGTGTATGCGATAAAGGCTGTATTTTTCAATTAATCTTCATGAATTTAGGTCAGAATGATTACCTTGATAAAATTTAGGCTGCGTTCGAAAATGGGTCAACTGGGTTCAAAAACTAGGTCACTAGGTCAAATCAAAGAAAAGCCTTGTGTATGCGATAGAGGCTATATTTTTCCATTAATCTTCATGAATTTTGGTCAGAATGATAACCTTGATGACATCTAGGCTGAATACGAAAACGGGTCATCTGGTGTCAAAAACTAGGTCACTAGGTCAAATCAAAGAAAAACCTTGTGTATGAGATAGAGGCTGTATTTTTCAATTAATCTTGATGAATTTTGGTCAGAGTGATAGCCTTGGTGAAATCTATGTCAAGTTCGAATATGGGTCCTCTGGGGTCAAAAATAGGTCACTAGGTCAAATCAAAGGAAAAGCTTGTATATGCGATAGAGGCTGTATTTTTCAATTGATCTTCCTGAAATAAAGTCCAAAATGATAACCTTAATAAAAACTAGGCCGAGTTTGAAAATGGATCATCTTGGATCAAAAAGTAGGTCACTAAGTCAAATCAAAGAAAAACATTGTGTATGCGATAGAGGCTGTATTTTTCAATTGATCTTCGTGAAATTTGGTCAGAATGATAATCTTGATGAAATCTAGGGCAAGTTAGAATATGGGTCTCGTGCTCTGGGGTCAAAAATTAGGTCACAGGTCGAATCAAAGAAAATATTTATTAATACTCAAGATTTTTGCTCCAATTTTAATGATAATTGGTCAGAATATTTATTTCCATGAAATCACTAGGTCAAACATGTTTACAACACTGTTATGGTGTGTTATGGTGTATTTCTCAGGTGAGCGACCTAGGGCCATCTTGGCCCTCCTGTTACCATTTTTCACGAGTTAAGTTTTGTAGGAAAGATTTCAAAATTTATTTCATAGAGAGTTTTGCCATATATTTCAGCATATATATGTTACGTCTGTAAGGACCCTCAATGTACTAAGCAAGTGTTGAACGTATGCGCCAAAGATTCTGAATTCTGTATGACCACAGTTACTCAGCTGGCTGATGGAACTAGAGTTTTCAATAAAGGGTAAGTTGAATGGACTTCTCTTGACTGCAGTTTCAGTATATTCAGTGTAGTTCTCCTGAGTTCAGTTTCAATAAGCTGAATGGAGTTCTCGTGGCTGCAATATCGGTCAGTTGAATGGAGTGTTCGTGAGCACTGTTTCAGTAAGTTATTTAGATCGATATCTCTTGAGTGCAGTTTAAGTAAGCTGAATGGAGTTCTCGTGACTGCTTTTTAAGTGCGTATCCATGGAGGTTTAGCTCAAGACTCAGAGTTCTTTAAATTCATTTCATTTTGTTTTTTAATTACAAATATGATAACGAAAAGTCATACTTTTCTGAAAATATTATGAAATTCACGAACCAAAATGACAGACTGAGTAATAAAAAATGTTCCTGTACCATTGAATATATTTTTCAGAAAGCGCAGTTGTAAACAGATATCTTTTGTTGTTTCATTATGTTATAAAAATTCCTTCATCTTTGATTAGTGTGAAGAAGTTGTCAATGACTTGTTGAGAACAGGTCAAGTGCTGGTACAGCATCAGAGTAACTGACCGCCCTTACTTTTCTGGAATCTTGTTCAAGAAGTGACGTTGACGTCATATCAAACAGTCAAACAAATAAGTGTCACGCTTCATGTGAAATCAATATTATGTATTGCGTTTTTTTTTATTCGCAGATGTGTGAAGGAGAACGAGTGTGAAGCGGAGTGGTGGCAGAAAACAGCCGGAAGTTCCGAGTGTATGTCTAATATAATAGACGATAGTCCATCTGGTCCGCCTAACATGCCAATGAAGTGTAGTTATTGCTGTAAAGACTCTCTGTGCAATGAATATGTTAAACCTAAAACTTCAGCATCTTACTATATCGGCAAAGCTCTTCCAAAAATCTCCGGTCGGTAGAGGACACCTGTCATATTTATACGTTATAAACAGAAATTTCATAACTTGCACATTTTAGTTTATCATAAAACTGTGTTACCATTCTACAGACATTAGACCGTGCTACCATTTTTCAGCAAGTTTTAACTGTTAAAAAAGTTTTAATCTTGCAACTACTCCAATGAAACATTTCGCAAATGCAGCTTTTCTCTGCAGAAACTTAGCAAAATAGATGCACTAAAAAGCGTCTTTATTCCGGACCCGGAACACTGATTCCTTTGTGTCCGCAATTTCATAAAAAAATCTTTATGTCACATATTGATAGTTTTCTACGCCGTCAGGTCATTTCGTATTTCAAACTGTACAAACAAGTCGGACTCAATTATTCAAATGACCTGTATTTGAAAAATAAAACATAAAAAACTTGGCAGATGCTATTTTTGGCGCGCCACATAGTAGCTAAAATGCACTCAGGTCAAGGGTGTTTTTTTAATAATATATCCGCAACATGGGACATAGGAGTTGTTATATGTAATCAACATTGGTATTATATGCGATTGCGACAGAAAACAGAGTAAAAGTTATTACTTGCCACTCTATAGTATTTGTGCTTATCATATTGTATGTCATTGTTTAAAATAACCAAAAGTTTTCCTACCACCATCTATAAGTGGATTCGAGAGATTTTCTACAACATCATCAGTTTGCCAGGCCGTAGTCAGAATCTATTTTTAGCACACGGACTTCTATTAAATATGGTGGGGACTCTTCCCCGATCCCCAAATTTGTGTCCCCTAGTATGCACTACCTGCGTTTTCCTTATCCTAGGATATCTTAGCCTTTCAAATCGATGAAACAAACTGCATTTCATAAAAGCATGAAAAGTGTCCGTGTTTTTCAATGTACCATTAATACATATTGGTATCTTAACAGAAAGTTTTGAATGTAAAACATATGCATAGCCTTCTACTTCCATGTAAAATCAGAATCTGTTGAATAACTTACTTTTCAGAATGTAAATTATATTTGCAAAGGACTTATTTCTGAACATTTTCAAACTCGTTTTTCCCCCATAAATTATTGTTGAGGCCCAAACAACAAATTTTTATTATACTAACAAAACTTGGTGACTTACTGCCTAACTGAGCTATAAAGCTTTTGTGCAAACCTACACCAACGGTAGTTATTGACAGCTTAAAGCAGTACTTTATATGTTTTTTTTCTCTCTTTCAAATCTAACTCTATTTTTACCGAATTTGTCTAATTTCAAGATCGTGATACACTAAATGAAGATCGTTTTCATGAAAAACATCAAAATAAACAGTTATTTAATTAATCTTTACTTTTGTGTCCTTGCGTTCAAAGCCCCAAATGAACATGTTGTTGTAATTGTACAAATCTGTAATGTACTCTTGGGAATAAATATGTTTAAACTGCTAGTAACATACTGACGAATATTTATCAAAAATAAAAATGAATTAAGATCATTTTGCCTTTCAGTGAATAGATAATCCGTGAAATACGCCGAATTTTCAGGTTGTAACTAAACACCAACATACAAAATATCGCTAAGTTTAGTTTATTCTTTGAAATAGTAATCATTATCTTATCTTACTTTCACTTTAAATCACAGTTATTTTGTTTAACCGTTTAATATCATGCTGGACACGACTGGTTTTGCCTTTGCGACTAGTGTAGATCATGATCAGCCTGCACATCCGTGCAGTCTGATTATGATCTGCACTGTTCGCCATTCAGTCTGTATCTTTTGACAAGCACCCCTTTTAACATCTATTGGTACTATCCAAATTGAAAGATGGACAGTTTAGCAGGATAATGGTTAACAGCTAAAATAAAACCACCTGCCTTTCTTCCAGAGATCATTTTTCTATGTTTTTAATAAATATTTTTTTTTTCTAATATGACCTTATGTAAAGAATTTACTTTAGTTTCTTTCAAAGGAAAGATATCATAATTCTCAACCCGGGTGGTAAACGCGCAATCCAATTCCCACTGGGAATACGCTAAGAATGGGTTGCGCGACTTCCGGTGCTAGTGTTGCGCATCAATATATACAAAATCGGTGGGTTTTTGTTTTTGTAAATAATGACACATTTACGAGTGCTTTCGAAAAAAGCAAAATGCTATTCGACACAAAAATGAATAAAGATCATATGTGTGAAATACCAACTTATTAATTTAAGGATCAGGTCTGTTATCACGAAAACTCTGCTGGCTCGAGCTGTCAAAAAAGCATGGAATCATGAAAAATGCAGATTTTCTAACTCTTGTGCATTCTTTCTGGAAATGTGACGCTTCTAATGATCAAACACGTGTAAAACAGTCATGAATAGTACATACACTTGAATGAACTGTTGCTTTTGGGGGAAAGATTGGCAAAAAATAATCGGGAATGGAGTTACGCGTATACATTATATACATTATGATGTATACGAGCAACTCCATTCCCGGTGCGCAACCCAATTCCCGATGATTTTTTTGTCAATTATGTCCCCGTAAGCAGGATTTGAAGCAAATAATTTTGATATTCGTTACTTAACAACAGTTGAGTTATCATAAAAAGCATCAGATGTCCTCAGATTAGGCATATGAGGTCAGAAACTTCCATTTTTGTTGATTTCATACTTTTTTAACGCTTCGTGTCACCTGAGTTTTTGTGATGATAGAGCCGAATCATAAATTACAAACCAGATATTTTACACATATTATGTTTTATCATATTTGTGTCGAATAGCATTTTGCTTTTTTCGAGAAAATTTATTCTTGTCTCATACTAAGCAAAATCATAACTTCACATACCTCAATTTCGTCTTTTTTTACGCGCAACACCAGCACCGGACGTTGCGCAACCCATTTCAAGCGTATTCCCGGCGGGAATTTGATAGCGCGTTTACCACCCGTGTCAACACTTAACAAAATTTCAGAACATTTTCATTTGAACATATATATTTAAGGAAAGTAGTTTTAGATTACTACCCAGTGTCTATGTGCGTTCAGTTCTGTAATCAAAATTTTGTCTATCCGCTAATAATACCTTGTCATATACAAGGTAACCCTTTCCATCAGACCCACACGCACCGGACCGGAAATAACGTGTAATTGCATATGATACCATACCCCTGTGTATAATAGAATAGGCATGGCCATGACCGGGGAAAATACTAGCCCATTCGAATCGTGCATTTCTCCCCTAAAATGCAAGTTAAAGGTTACACTCTACCAATTCAGTTCCTTCTTTATTTCATATAAACAATCAAATCTTGAGACCTCATTTGCAGTACTTTAGAGCATTTCAATGATATGAAAATTATAGATGGTCAAGTACGGTATGACATGTCTTCTTATCAAAAATAGAAAAATATTGACATGTTATGTTACAAATATAAGAAAAATAATCTGTTCTGAAAAACACCACACTCTGAAAATGGCTACTAGGCGTACTGAAACATTGATAATGTATTTCAAATCGTATACCAGTCACTTTTTTCTCAATATTTCTTACTGCAGAGACACTCCACGTTTATTACGTTCTCGTCAACGTTATGTAGCATCGTTGGTTCAGCTCACGAACTAGGGCTACTCTTGGACCCTACTTACTCTGCTCTGAAGAAGGTTTGTTTGATTCACGGTTGAAATGGTCGATCGTGCAGAATGAGCAAGACTAAAGCAGGTACCAAGACTGTCATTAGTCATTAAATTTACAGGTAGAAGTAATTATACTAGACCTTTATCACGGACACGGACATGGGAATGTAAATGTAAACGCACTCTGTACTCCGTTCAAATCTAGGGGTTTTTCTCAAACATGTTTTAGCAACTTGTTGTATTAAGAATATGTATGATAACAAATAAAAGCGCATAGTAAGATAAAGGTTTAGCCCAGTTAAATAGCATATTTTAAAGGCTTACAGAACGAAATACAGATCTTTCACCTACTTGTTATTGTGTGGGAAAGGGTAGGCTGTACTGAAACAATAAAAATGAAACACCAAGAATTGAAAAAGAAAGGAATATGAATAGAAAGCACAATGAATAATTGAGGATCGGTGTAGAAGTCTATCGGGGATGGGAGACTGGGGGAGGGGGAGGGGGAGGGGGAGGGGTTTTGGGTCTAGGTGTTCGGAAGAATAAAAAAAACATTTATTCAAATGTCTCATGTTTTGGTGATCAGTGTGTTGGAGGAAAAATAAATACTAAGAAACAAAATGAGCTGTAACACGGTCTGTAAACACTGGCTCCACCTGCTTTCGGTGGCAAATGAGGTGAGTGGAAAAAAGAGCTAATGATACTTCCGAGGTGGAGCTAAGTTGTAAAAAAGTCTTCTTTTTGTAACAATATGGAACAGAATTTCTGTTAAACGGGCAATTGGTTCTAATCATAAATGATTTTAGTTTATAACTTACATATATGTAGCGCGATTTGCAGAGATTACTGTCTAACTTAAACGAAAGTTGAAATAGTACCGAAATACTTTGGGAAGGAGGAAAGATACTTCATTATTATTTAGTTTACTGACTGTATTGTTTTGACTTGCCTATATACATTTTTGGGATGCCAATGCCACTTGTTTAGGCGTTAAGAGTTGAAGCATATGAAATATTTACACCCCTTATAAAATCAATCCTTAAGTAATGCTTTCAGATTAAGAAGGTATCGAGAAGTATGATATAAAAATATCTAACCAACATTACTGCAAAATATGAGATTTGATAATCTTAGGGGCAGTTTGATTGTGACGTTTAGAAGGTGGCCGACGTTTACCCACATCGGCACCGACGCCGGTGTGATAACAATATAACCCTCCTTATTCGCTTAAATTGATTGAGCCAAATAACTGTAAATAAAAATGAGATATTACGGTAAAACTTTATTGATAGGAAGTATATAAAAATAAAAGGCTTGGCTATAGTGGCAGCTGCTGCTAATTTAAACTTATTTGATACTTAAAATAGAGACAAAGGATTGATGTTAAACTTTGGATATCACAACCATGCTTATAAAAACTCCAGCGTAAGATTCATTTCAGGTTGCTTAGGTCAAGGTTTCTGTTTCTAAAAGATAATCACTGTTCTCCGAATTACTATACCAACTTGATTGGCCTAGTTTGACCAAACTTGGTTATTATGTAGAGGCATAGCTGTGGGCTATTTGAACTGAGGTCAAATTTATTGTACCTAAACAAACAAAAAAGAACAGCTACAGGTAAATGAATTTTAGTTCTGATTGAGACATATTGTCACCAAACTTGGTGAATTGCTAATGTATATCAGGACCCACCTTAAGAATGTATTTTCGGCCGCTAAGATGAAAAAGATCAACCGTTCAAAATTTGTTTTACTGATTGGGTTGATTGTTGTCACACTGACAAATTAAATGCCGTAAATTTACAAAATAAGATCTGAAAGAATATTTTATCAAATGGCAGACAACAAGTAAAATTTAAGGAAGAGACGTTTTATTAAACTGAATCTGGTAATTTTCGTAAGATGTAGGTATATGAGTTCGTCTGTGTTCTCCTTACACAGACAAGATTTATTCACAGCAGGGTATAACACTGTCAAGAATTATAAAAATATGCTGTGTCTTGATAATTAGGCAAAAGCATTTGACTTTGGTGTCTTAGAAAGTAAACGCATCTCTCCGGTTATGTTTTCCGATTACTATGTTTTGAGAAATCCCCTAGATTTTGACCATAGTACATAGTACGTCTACATTGTCCATGTCCGTGATAAAGGTCTATTAGCGAGACAGCCTACGCTAAGCTTAACTCAAGGATTGTGTAAATTCTTAATTACATTGTGTTAACATGGCATGTGGTCTAGCATTTCGTTGTAATAATGATGAGATAATTTGACGGGAGTGACGTTTATGCATGCTATACAAAAACATAATGAACTAGATAATGAACATCAAATAAATATTGCATTCCTGAGAGGGTGATATGAAATATGTTCACCGCGGGATAGCCGAGGTCTACATTCATATTTCGAGGGGTGAACATTTTTCATATCACCCTTTCAGGAATGCGATATTTATTTTATTATACCGAAAATATATATATATAAGGTCAAAATAATTACTGGAAAATCAACATAATGATTTGAATGATTTATTTTTAACATTAAAAAGTAATTAGGCCTACTCACCAAGTAATGAAGACAAAATTACGGAGTCTTTACTTGTTTGCACTCTGAAATTGTGGCGATTTTGCTGTGTAATAAGACTTTTTTGATAGATTTAGTCGAGACGTTTACATATCGCTGACCCCTATATTTATGCGCATATTTCAACATCGCGTAACATTCGAAAAACGGCGATAACTTTCTTATTTCTAAACGAAACATATGTGTGAGCACTCATTTTCTTAGATCATTTCCAAACTGATGACATTGATAGTTTCGATTCAATATTTGATAAAAAGTTGTTTTCGAAATGTTTGGTCAGTAAAAAAAGGGAAATCGGCCGGGTTCACAAATGCATGAACACCAGAAAAGGTTATTTAATCCCTAAGTATATATAAGCGCCTCGTCTGAAAATTTATCGTCTCAGTATTTTAATCAATGCGAAAGTGCCAATGCGAAAGTATCTATCAACGGGAGATATGAAAAAATAATATCACATGAGCAGAAAAACGAAATAGCGCTGTTGCGCATGTGATATGAAATTATGGATCATATCACATGCGCAGAAATTGAAAATAACGATTATGCGCAGGAGATACAAAGTCACTGGGAAATATGATATATTATCCAAGTTAAACTAATGGGAAATTTGCATTGGACATTTATGTGAGGTATAATAAAATGAAATAGGTGATGTACATAATGAAATATATAATACACATAATGAAATAGATAATGCACATAGCGAAATAGATAACGAACATATTGAAATAGATAACGAACATATTAAAATAGATAATGTGGTTCGACCCTTTTGCCTATTATATGTACAATTGACGTAGTTATCTGTTTATATATGTATATATTGGCAATAAAATATGTTGAAACTAAATAGATAATGAACATAATGAAATACATAATGAACATAATGAAATAGATAATGCATATAAAACAACAGCATCCCACATAATATAATTGCCCCTTCCACATGATATACTAAAATTTATGTATCATATAATTAACTTGCTGCATAATGCATTAACGAATGTACAACACCATAACATATCATTCAGAAAGCACATAGATCTAGCATAATAGAATTACCACACAAAATAATTAAAGTGTGTACATAATCTTATGAAATAGGAAGCGCCCGGCATAATAATTAAATATAATGGAATCAATGCGTTCCTTACTTAATTTTTTGAAGGACTGCTAACACCAAATATGAGGTGACTACTCAGTGTTACATGTGAAGTAGTCCAAATTGTAGTTCCTTGTTGAAGAAATATGGTAATATGAGGCATATAAGGATGTGGCAGATTTATATCCTGTCTAAGTTTTATTTGCTTATTGTATTGAGAAATGATCTAGACCACTTTCAGTGTGAATTTCCAGGTTTTAGTTTTATTCCATGAGAAAAAGTCTACATACGCGTAACTGCAAATAGCAAACTGTTTTGTAAAACGTTTGAGAATTTGTTATTAGAAGGGCCTTCATGGTTTTTTCCTCTTCATTTTTAGAATAATTGACGTACAACTTGTGGGCGGCAAAGAAATTGATAACACTTAAAATATTTCAACTGTATATATTACTCTATCTTAGTACGATACATCTAGTAACCAGTCAACTTACACTTTAGATAGTGGCTAGATTTCCGTTGACCAGGCCTAGGGTTAGACTCAGGTAACAGTATGATGATTTCTTAAACAGCAAATTGTACCTTGATTTCTCTAAAAAATACAAAATTCTGTACATTTTCTCATCAAAGTATTCTCGCTTTATACATATCATTGGTAGTCAAACTGACTGAAAACTATGAAAACCTTCGTTTTGTGCAGTTTTAGTTCTTGAACATTATTGCAAATGCTTAAAGCAATACACACAACAGTTCTTCGAGCTAGTTGTGGTATTTAAGGCGATGAACTGTTCGGAAGTTTAGCTCCTTTGTAGGCCCCTATTCTAGCTTACAACGGCAAGTGGAAAACATTTTTTATTCAGAAAAATATACATGTTTTTTATGTTTTTTATTTTCTTTAGCAAAATACGCTGCCTGTTTGTGATAAGGTGCTTTTAATTTCCATGTGAAAACGTCTATGTAAATGTTAAGTGTTTTCTAACATCTTCGCAGGTCAGGTTGTTACATATATCAATATGAAATTATGAAATTGTTGAGCTGTAACTTTTACAGTCAATTTCTCCATGTTTTATGACGTTCGTTTTGTATAAAAAGTAGTGGGTCGAGGAGACCGTTCTTTAGATGTCGTTAAATACACCAAAAATATGTTCTATATGTACAAATTAACCACGCTAGCGCAATATCATAGTCTGTTGAACTCAGAAACATAATTTCATTTCTTAATTACTGTTTAATTAATGCGTGACAGTTTTTAAAACGTTTTAATTTGCATTATATTGACAAACATTATCTACATTGATGAATAACATGACCAAGGAGTTTCGTAATATTTGCATATACTTCAAAACATCCAGATATAAGTTAAACGTATCGGATCCACAGGTGTCTCTGGGGTGGTAACGTTGGTATCTTGAGATGAACCATACTTTTGAGAGGGTGGCTGGGTGAGGGCTCTACCGTAACTATTTCGAGAGGGCAAAAACTAGGACTATCGAATAATAACTCATACCAAGACTATACATTGAGACGGATTGAATTATAATTGTCCCAGGCGATTTCTAACCAAGGAGGTTTGAATTTGAGTTCGAACTAGCTATATTTAAGGAGATTTTCAAACTGAGGTTATCCCATGAGAGTTCAAAAATGACTAAAATTATGACTATGCCAAGAAAGTTCGTACTTTGGCTGTTCCGGATATGCTGGAACATAGCATGTCCAAGAAGGGCTCGTAGGGGCCAAGGTTATCTGACCTTTGGGATGTTATTTTATTTTGCGTTTTCTACATGTTAAACCGACTGACTCAAATTTTTTACTAGTGTATTATGTTGCCACAGTGGTTGACTGATTAAAAGAAATAGTGACATAAGTAACATATAGTTCGGAAATAAATCTTTGACTGCCTGACCGGCCGTGTAAATCCCAGTAAGACCGCCGCTGTTATCTAACAGTGTGCCGACAGTAGTCTTTTCAGGAGTTTTGTGGTAGAGGCAGATCCCAGAAGCTGATCCAAGCATTATTTTAGATATGGGCAGGCAACTGGAATAGTTTCCTAACATGGACTTATTCAGGTCTTTATGAGGCTTTGATCCATGGTGGAAAGGAGGAAGAACGTCTACATCAGCAAACATCTTTTATACCAGACACATGACTTGCTTTATAGGATTAACTGAATTTAAGTATTGTATAATTGATAATCATCATATTTTCATTGTTATAAACAAACAATTTTTGGTATAAACAAATTAATTATGCTACTTTGAAAAGATCTTAACACAACAGCAATAATTATGTCTTTTTTCGTTACAAGATAAGCGTTTTGTTAACGAGGCAAAATCCAGTGTCTCCTTCCTTTTTATTAAATGATATTTGAATGTGAAGATGCTAGGTGATCGTATATATACACCTAGGTGTTGCGTAACACGTTCGAATTTTTTTCTTTACAGATAGAATTTTTCAACTTCATTTGTCAATTTGGGGAACTTTGTTTATCAGGCATCGTTTACCTCATTAACATGAGGGCATGCGTATATTCATGTTCAAATTCTTTGTTGAGTATTACAACTGAATTTTCAATTTTTGTACTCTACTTCCCTAACAATTTCAACCCACTTGAAACGAAACTCCGATTAGGCCTACATCATCAACATTAAATGAAGGTGTGCATATTATCAAAAGTTAATGTCCGATTACTATTTTTTAGCCATGGCCCCTTTTTGGACTTTATTTAGAAGTAATAGCAGAGCTACCGGCGCCGCGAAGCGGCGCCGACAGCGTCGCATTACGGTTAAACGTGTGAAAAAGAAAATGAATAAAACTGTGTATAGAATTACTATCGAGTTGAAAATTCGTGGTACTGTTTTGGAATCGGTGTTGTTCGGGTTTCTCCCAGTACACAATGCTCATAGTAATTAATCAGTAGAAAATGGAAAAAATGTCATTAATAAGCAGAAAGAAACGGGAACGCGGTAATGACGTCACCGTGACACCGGCTTCCCATAAATTTTGCAACGTACGATATTCACTGTTATAGGCATGGTGACACTAAATGTAGACTTTTTTCATTATAGTCGATAGGTTCTCCTGAATTCTTGTGACTAGTGAATAGTTCTTTGTGACAAATAAATGATGTATGATACGGGAAAACCGAAGGTTTTTCCGTCTATAGATAATGTGTACGTGTATATATGTCAAAGTAAACCTATATACCGTTCAGCTTGGGAATAAGTTCTATACCTTCACCGGTTTTGTTGTTGTTGTTCTCCCATAATTCTACCGGACCTAATTCGTGCTTGCGCAATAAATAATTTTCAGGACGACATTTGATAAAATAAAATTTATTATGAACGATCGGGCGCCGCATTATTAAAACAAATTATTCTATCGAATTGAAAATTCGCGGTATCAATAGAAATCGGTGTTATTCGGGTTTCTTCATGAAACGAGTTTATGATTCAAGCGCAATCTGATCACCTCGGCCTTTATGCTACGCAATACCGGAGTATACGGAAATGCCCGATGTTGCACGATTGGATTCAAGCGGTCCGCTTTTTGTTTCCAATAATGAATTATGATGTAACTTACAGTAAGCTACATTACTGCACTGTTTGAATAACAAAACCGTTGTTTATTTATTTCTTTGATTGTAGAAAAGCCAATAATTTTAAAAAGGTCAATGTAAAACGAATATAGACACGCTGTCCTAACAAAATTTATTTATATACATAATTTTACCACACATTTATGTCAAAAGTCTCTGTGGTCCAGTGGTTAGCGCACACATTTTCCATGCGCGAGGTCCAAGTCCGAATCTCGTAGTTTGCTTGATTTTTTTTTTTAAGCTTAGGCACAATTTAATTTTTTTTCTTGATATTTATCACACTTTTTTTAATTACTGGAACACAAATCAATAATAAGTATAGTTAACCAATGTTCTGTTTGTAAATTTTGAACAAAATATTCGAAGGCATGGAAAAGCATATATCGATATTGCTTATCTCCCCTCCCTTCCACAATCTTTCACATACATTGCAACTACTTTCTAAAAGTCAATTCATTGACTAGAGTTTTACTAAAATTACACTTGGAAAAAAATGTTGGCTATAAACTTTAGAGGCTCACTACGATCCCTATCAAGCTAAGAAATTAACCTTAATCATATTCAAAAAAGGTCCCAGACTGTTAGCAGTTAGGTAAATTAAATTGAATTTCGACCAAGAGTGTTTGTGTTATATATAAAATTCTGGTCAAGAACTTTTTACAATGAATTTGAAATAAGAATATACAAGTAAATGGTTGTTTGTCATTCTCACATACACGAGTTTTACCATAGCTGTATTGGTGGAACACAATTTGTCCTAAAAGAGTGTCATTTGACAATAATGGCATTTAAAAGAATTAAAATAGTCCGTGTTTAGGATAGCAGGATTATGTAATTTCCGGTATCTATACTACAAAAGAATATCAAACAAGATGATATTGAATGTGATGTTACACAGGCATAATGTGTAAATTGTTTTGTTTTATTTTTTTGGATTGTTTTGTCGTTTTTAGAAACTATTTGTTTGTAACAAATGAACTGAAAAGAATATGTGCATTCCCGGATTCAGAAATTTTTATCAGAGAAACAAATTGATAGCAAAGGCATGATCGTTGTAAACAGAAACAAAATTGGTAATATTATGTATAAATAAATGACTTGCATTAAAATATTTATCCAAAACTACTGAGGAAGAGTGTGTTTTACGCATGCTCACTGACAACGCATAAAGGCCTGATATTGGGTCACTTTTGAATGACTGTTGCACCATATATAAAACTATGAGGAAAATTTTGTAAATGACAAAGTGTTTGAATTTATCAATAATATAAATTTGAATTATGTAAAGTTTTCAGCAAACGCAGCGTTATTTTGATAACAATAAATGATAACAATTTGCAGATATAAAAAAGTGACAGGTAAAAAATCCCTCGTTATCTGTCCGGGTTTATGCAACAGTTTCGTTTTTGTCGTGTTGAGCGACATGTGAAGTTTCCACTTTTCTCTATTTTATCATCAGTACAACTAATGGTGCATTTTGGGACTAGATTCTGTGCACCCAAATATCACTATTATCTTTAACTCATGAACACTATTTTCCATTGTCTAGTCTTGATACATTTGAAGAAATGATTAGATCTATGTTCATTTAAACAAAACTTTTTAAAACATTTCCGCTTCTTATTTTTATAACAATAGCAAAACCATCAGGCTTACTGTCAAAACTGAAAGCCAAACAGAAAATATCAGAAAGAACAATTTAATGCAGAAAAAAAAAAAAGAATCCGTATCACTATCACTAGGTTTTCCCGTCAGATAGGCAGCGCCTAATTTCATATTATTTTTAGATAAATCCGATTTCTTTGAGCTCGCTTTGAGGCTTTGCCTTAGTTCATATTAGCGAGCTCGAAAGGCAGGCCCTAAGGGCCTGCTCGAGAATCGAGCTTTACGGTAACGCAAGTATACTTTCACACTTGGTGATGGATTTGAAAAGTTTCGTCGGAAGTTCTTAAAAAGCGCACCCTAACGGATAGGTGCTCACAGGAAGTACTTCTTTCCGGAGTGAATACAGAACTTCATTCAATTGCTAAAAAAATATTCATCACTCAACAATAATGAAAGAATGCTTTCCAGTTGTTTGAAAAAAATATTATTTTCATTTAAAAGATCAAGCATCGGCCAGAAAATGGAAAAAATGTCATTAATAAGCAGAAAGAACGGGAACGCGGTAATGACGTCACCGTGACACCGGCTTCCCATAATTTTTGCAACGTATGATATTCACTGTTACAGGTATGGTGACACTAAATGTAGACTTTTTCAAGTGAATGGGTTCTCCTGAATTCTTGTGAGTAGGGAATAGTTTCTTTGTGACAAATAAATGATGCATAATATTTTTAGCTAAATCCGATTTCTTTGAGCTCGCTTAGAGGCTTTGCCTTATTTCATATTATATCTCATTTAGTGATTTGTCGCTGAATAAATCATTGTTTGGAGTTCAGATGCGAAGGAATTATATCACGAGGGCGCAGCCCGAATGATATAATAATACGCATCTGAACGACAAACAATGATTTTATTCAAGAGCAAATCACTAAATGAGATATATTATTTCGATTCTAACACGTTACCAAGGACTTTAAAGTACATCCTTGACAGCATTTGTTAAATATTTGCCCGTTTTCAATCGATTTTCTTTTCCAGCGCGCCGCTATGCCTTTTGCCGCTATGACGTAATAATTATGACGTCAGAACAGTGAATTGTTGAATAATATTTCACGGATCGTGTTAGAATTTATCACAACTTCATTTGAACATTTGAACATTTGAACATTGTATACTCTGTTCCTGTACTTTCGATCCTTGATATGCATACATCATCAGCATGAAGTGGCCATGGACGTATTGTCGGCATTCATATTGAGGTATGATCCTTTTTTTGGACTTCACAAATTTTGCTATCTCGCTTTGATTTACTTCGCCAATTGGCTGACCCTTCTTGGTCGCGTGAATCACTATTTAGATTCTACTTGGTTATTTGAATTTACCTTTCTTCAATGGTAATACAATTTCTCCTTTGTTTTCTATCCTCACTTCATGTGTTTGTTTCCATAATGCTCAACTAAGCTTTCAAGTCACGTCTAGGTACCATCCATAAATTATCATCATTTTGCAGTTATGTGCGAACTATACATATTTAAAGGAGAGCAATGCTGACGGATATTATTGAGAAGAGTCAGCCCTATGGCTTTGATGGAAAATACTTGTTTGTGAACACGTAGGCCTACAATATGTGTCAAGGAATTAATGTATGTGAACCGTCACGCCAAAAAGGGCCGTGCAGTTGTTGGAAATTTTCTGTCGAAATTTGTCTTGAGATGATGTTTTAATGCGAAAGGTTGTAATGAAAAATAGTAGTTTTGACCAGACGGCAGACGTCACATCATTATGACGATTATAATATGTCATGAGAAATTTCTAATTAAAATAAGCACTCATCTGATAGACGTATATAAGAAGCAAAGGTAAGTTTGTGAATGGTTTGCCGTTTATAAAATTACATTTTTGTGTAAATGTTCTGAAACGGTTTTCTTTCATTCTTTATTTAATCCAGATTATAAAAATCCTCCGCCGCCACCTAAATCAAGCGGCACAACTAAACCAAAACCAGGTGGCCCAAAACCAGGAGGCACAACAAAACTTATACCAGGTGGCCCTAAGCCAAGCGGCAAAACAAAGCCTTAACCAGGTGGCCCTAAGCCAGGCGGCACAACAAAGCCTAAACCAGATGGCCCAAAACCAAACGGCACAACAAAACCTAAACCAGGTGGCCCTAAGCCAGGCGGCACAACAAAACCTAAACCAGGTGGCCCAAAACCAGGCGGCACAACAAAACTTAAACCAGGTGGCCCTAAGCCAGGCGGCACAACAAAGCCTAACCAGGTGGCCCAAAACCAGGCGGCACAACAAAGCCTAAACCAGCATATGGGAAAATTAGTCCCATCGTGAAAATCACCACAAAAACCGATAATACGTTCGGCCAGGTAAATCGGCTGTCGAGACTGTTCGCTAGTTTTCGGCCTACTCCGTATTTCAGGCCGATGTCTAACCCTTCTTCGCCAATGTACCGTTACATTAATACTTTTGATCATATGGATTTTGGGATATTGTTAAGTCTAATTCACAGTGATTGCAAAGATAGATTAGAAAATAGAAACCTAAAGGGCTGTTGGTGGTTTAATCAGGATACCATTTATAACGGTATTCTCAACAAACACATTATCATAAAACCAAACAATGACTTTCCAAAAGTAATTTCTACTTTCTTACAATCAGATGGAAAGTCGCTTTTATAATACTTTCTTTGATGTTCATGATTATGAAATAAAGATTTTAAGCAGTTTTTTATGTAATCAAATAACTGCACATTTATTATTATGTCGTGAGCGGTGTCCAACTAGCTTAGAATTTTATGCCAGCTCGAAGATCGAAATTCAACTTCACAACTTATCGAAATTTGATCCTAAGCTACATCTGAAGATTGAAAAACGTCAAATTTCAAAATAGCTTTTAATTTCGGGCCAGCTCAATGATCGAATTTTATAATATTCCAAAAGCCAAATTTCGATCTCGTATTGAATGAACAGCCTGTTCCAAGATTGATATTGAAATGAAAAAGTCAAATATCGAGCAAGCAATTAGTGTCGAGCCATCTCGAAAATCGTACTTCAAATTTTGAAAAGCTGAATTTCAGTATAATACTGAAACTGCGATCTGCTCAAGATTCAAAGATTAAAAATCGTGCAAGATCGGATACATCGAAATTCAAGTTTTTATGCCCCCGGCATCTACTGATGCGGGAGGCATATAATGATTGTCCTGTCCGTCCGTTCGTTCGTCCGTCCGTCCATCCGTACGAGGTTAACCAAATGGGACCGTTTCGTCTAGCATCAATACCCCTTACTGGAATGACTTGATACTAATGCAGATGTAACCTGTGACCATTCCTCATCTTCAGACATCACCTGACCTCAGTTTGACCTTGACCTTGAACTTGACCTAGTTTTGGACTTAGGTTGCTTTGTATTGACAAGGATGCCGCCGGGGGCATCAAGCGTTTATTGAACACAGCTCCTTGTTAAAAATCTAAATAGATTATTCTCGGTATTATATTTCAAGCATGCTCGAATTTTCAAAGCAATCGAATTTGAATGTGAAACTATCTTTTAAACAGCCAGCTTCCGGGAAACCCAGTACTGGTGTCATATGAGAAGTCATGGTCGTGACCCCTTTCACGGATGCTCGAACCGACGACCCCTGGGTTGAGCGGCCGACACATTATTCACTGGACGACCGCTCCCCTCAAAATATTTGAATTTCGGTCATCCTGCTGGATCTAATTTCAATTCTGCCTCGAAATTCGACGAATTCTTTTTATTTTAATTTCGATTTCCTAGTCTGTGCGAAATTCAATGTAAGCGAAATTCAACATCATCCTTTCAAAATTTGAATTTTGATTTTCTACTTCTAACTTGCCCAAAATACGCCGCCTAAAATTTCAACGTTTCTTTTTTAAATTTTGAACTTCGATCCTCAAGCTGTTTAAAATTGACTATTGGCTGTAAACAAATCATGGAGCGTCCACTAATTTATAAATCAACGTGTGTGCTGTTTAGCGGGTGAGAAGATATCAGTCTTTACCGTTAAGGAGCTTAAATTCCGTAAGAATTGACGGAAACATACGAGAATGTTCGAGTCTTCCGATAAGGAAAAAAACCTATACTCATCTGCAAATTGCTTAAAAAAGACCATTTTCTTCTTCACATAGAAAACTGAAATTAGTATGAAACAATAGCTAAATGAATATAGATTACTAAGTCGTTTGCAAAGGTCTTTAAGCACACTTAAGAATCTATTATATTCTTTGTTAAACAGAAGAAATTTCAGCAACTTATCCATATTTTACTATATTTTTAATTGTAGATAGACAGACATAAAGTATACGCAAAAAAGACCATTTTCTTTTAAATTCATTTTCAAAATAAAATATTCATAAGAAAGATAATGCATTGAATATTATCACATCGTTTGCAAAGCTAAAATACCTATAATACTTTTCCATGAATTTAAATAAAGTAAAGGGCTCCTTCTTTGCGCTATATTAAATATTTTCACTCGTGTGAAAAATCGATGGGTCTAATTTTTCCATATGGTGGCCAAAAACCAAGCGGCACAACAAAACCTAAACCAGGCGGCCCTAAGCCAGGCGGCACAACAAAACCTAAACCAGGTAGCCCAAATCCAGACGGCACAACAAAGCCTAAACTAGGTGAACCAAATCCAGGCAGCACAACAAAACCTAAAGCGGGTAGCCCAAATCCAGGCGGCACAACAAAACCTAAACCAGGTGGCACAACAAAGCCTTAAGCAGTTGGTCCAAATCCAGGTGGCACAACAAAACCTAAAGCAGTTGGCCCGAATCCAGACGGCACAACAAAGCCTAAATAGGGTAGCCCAAATCCAGGCGGAACAACAAAGTCTAATCCAGGTGAACCAAATCCAGGCAGCACAACAAAACCTAAAGCGGGTAGCCCAAATCCAGGTGGCACAACAAAACCTAAACCAGGTGGCCCAAAGCCAGGCGGCACAACAAAGTCTAAGGCGGGTAGCCCAAATCCAGGCGGCACAACAAAGCCTAAACCAGGTGGCCCAAAACCAGGCGGCACAACAAAGCCTCAAGCGGGTGGCCCAAATCCAGGTGGCACAACAAAACCTTAAGCGGTGGCTCAAATTCAGGCGATACAACAAAGCCTAAAGAAGTTTGCCCAAATCCAGACAGCACAACAAAACCTTAAGCGGTGGCTCAAATCCAGGCGACATAACAAAGCCTAAACAGTTGGCCCAAATCCAGGCCGCACAACAAAGCCTAAAGCGGCTGGCTAAAAATCCAGGCGGCACAACAAAGGCTAAAGCGGCTGGCCCAAATCCAGGCTGCACAACAAAGCCTAAAGCAGTTGGTCCAAATCCAGGCGGCACAACAAAACCTAAAGCAGTTGGTCCCAATCCAGGCCGCACAACAAAACCTAAAGTAGGTGGCCCAAATCCGGGCGGCACAACAAAGCCTAAAGTAGGTGGCCCAAATCCAGGTGGCACAACAAAGCCTAAAGCAGTCGGTCCAAATCCAGGCGGCATAACAAAACCTACAGCAGGTGGCTCAAAACCAAGCGGCACAACAAAGCCTTAAACAGGTGGCCAAAAACCAGGCGGCACAACAAAGCCTAAAGTAGGTGGCCAAAATCCAGGCGGCACAACAAAGCCTAAAGTAGGTGGCCAAAGTTTGTGAATGGTTTGCCGTTTATAAAATTACATTTTTATGTAAATGCTCTGAAACGGTTTTCTTTCATTCTGTATTTAATCCAGATTATAAAAATTCACCACCGCCACCTAAATCCAGGCAGCACAACAAAACCTAAACCAGGTGGCCCTAAGCCAGGCGGCACAACAAAACCTAAACCAGGTGGCCCAAAGCCAGGCGGCACAACAAAGCCTAAGGCGGGTAGCCCAAATCAAGGCGGCACAACAAAGCCTAAACCAGGTGGCCCAAAACCAGGCGGCACAACAAAGCCTAAACCAGGTGGCCCTAAACCAGGCGGCACAACAAAACCTAAACCAGGCGGCCCTAAGCCAGGTGGCACAACAAAACCTAAACCAGGTGGCCCAATCCAGGCGGCACAACAAAGCCTAAACCAGTTGGCCCAAATCCAGACGGCACAACAAAGCCTAAAACGGGTAGCCCAAATAAAGGCGGCACAACAAAGCCTAAATCAGGTAGCCCAAAACCAGGCGGCACAACAAAGCCTAAACCAGGTGGCCCTAAACCAGGCCGCCCTAAGCCAGGGGGCACAACAAAACCTAAACCAGGTGGCCCAATCCAGGCGGCACAACAAAGCCTAAACCAGTTGGCCCAAATCCAGATGGCACAACAAAGCCTAAAACGGGTAGCCCAAATCCAGGCGGCACAACAAAGCCTAAACCAGGTGAACCAAATCCAGGCAGCACAACAAAACCTAAAGCGGGTAGCCCAAATCCAGGCGGCACAATAAAACCTAAACCAGGTGGCTCAAAAACAGGCGGCACAACAAAGCCTAAAGTAGGTGGCCAAAATCCAGGCGGCACAACAAAGCCTAAACAGTTGGCCCAAATCCAGGCGGCACAACAAAACCTTAAGCGGTGGCTCAAATTCAGGCGACACAACAAAGCCTAAACAGTTGGCCCAAATCCAGGCCGCACAACAAAGCCTAAAGCAGCTGGCTCAAATCCAGGCAGCACAACAAAGCCTAAAGCGGCTGGCCCAAATTCAGGCGGCACAACAAAGCCTAAAGCAGTTGGTCCAAATCCAGGCGGCACAACAAAAATTTAAAGCAGTTGTTCCAAATCCAGGCGGCACAATAAAACCTTAAGTAGGTGGCCCAAATCCGGGCGGCACAACAAAGCCTAAAGTAGGTGGCCCAAATCCAGGCGGCACAATAAGCCTAAACAAGGTGGTTCACAACCAGGCGGCACTACTAAGCCTAAGTCAGTTGTCCCAAAACCAGGCGGGAAAACAAGACATAAACCAGGCAGCACAACAAGACCTAGACCAGGCGGCCAAAAACCAGGCGTGACAAGACCTAAACCAGGCAACACAACAAAGCCTAAGCCAGATGGCCAAAAACCAGGCGGGACAACAAGATCTAAACCAGGCAGCACAACAAGATCTAAACCAGGCAGCACAAAAAAGCCTAACCCAGGCAGCACAACAAGACCTAATCCAGGCAGCACAACAATACCTAGACCAGGCATCACAACAAAATCTAAACCAGACAGCACAACAAGACCTAGACCAGGCAGCACAATAAGACCTAGACCAGGCAGCACAACAAGATCTAAATCAGGCAGCACAACAAGACCTAGACCAGGCAGAACAACAAGACCTTGACGAGGCAGCACAACTAGATATAAAAAAAGGCAGCACAACAAGACCTAGACCAGGCAGCACAACAAGACCTAGACTAGGCAGCACAACTAGATCTAAAAAAGGCAGCACAACAAGACCTAAACCAGGCAGCACAACAAGACCTAGACCAGGCAGCACAACAAGATCTAGACCAGGCAGCACAGCAAGACCTAGACCAGGCAGCACAACAAGATCTAAACCAGGCGGCACAACAAGACCTAGACCCGGCAGCACAACAAGATCTAAACCAGGCAGCACATCAAGGCGTAGACCAGGCAGCACAACAAGGCCTAGACCTGGTAGCCCAAAACCAGACGGAAATACAGGACCCAAACCTGGCGGTACGAGACCAAAGCAGACACGACTCAGAGCGACAAACACTCCACGAACATGACCAGCACAAACAAACCCACCTCACAGACAACCAGAACAGATACATCCACCCAGGACAAAACCAGGACAGATACCTACACCTAGAACAAAACCAGGACAGACACATCCACTCAGGACAAAACCAGGACAGATACTTACACCCAGAACAAAACCAGGACAGACACATCCACCCAGGACAAAACCAGGACAGATACTTACACCCAGAACAAAACCAGGACAGACACATCCACCCAGGACAAAACCAGGACAGATACTTACACCCAGAACAAAACCAGGACAGACACATCCACTCAGGACAAAACCAGGACAGATACTTACACCCAGAACAAAACCAGGACAGACACATCCACCCAGGACAAAACCAGGACAGATACTTACACCCAGAACAAAACCAGGACAGACACATCCACCCAGGACAAAACCAGGACAGATACTTACACCCAGAACAAAACCAGGACAGACACATCCACCCAAGACAAAACCAGGACAGACACATCCACCCAGATCAAAATCAGTACAGACACAGCCAACACAAACAAATTCGCCACAAACAAACGCGCCTACTAAGCCTCTCTCAGGCGGCGGAAGTTATTCTGGTGGCGTCTCTCTCGGTGGAGATTCTGGACATCATCACGTTGGTAGTTCCAGTGGCGGGAATAGTGGCCAAGGCCATCATTGCCATTCTCATGGCGGAGAAGGGTGCTGTAATGATATGAATATAGATGTAAAATACCATATCGATAGAAATTCAGTTTTGTTAGAAAATTATTCTAGACAGTATCGTCAATGTGCAGTGGACAATCGGAAATAAACTAAAATAAACCAACGTTAATACGCAAGTTTAAGTTATTGTAACAATTCTTTCATGTACAAACAACAACATATATCGACGCCCCAGAATAAGTAGAGCGTAAGTGTTGGATACGCCCTTTTATGAATCATACATTTTTTGAAACTACACACCAAGGGGCATAATTCTGTAAAAAACAAAAATTGTCACAAACTGCTGTGTTGACCAAATTCACCAATAATAAAAGGGCGTAAATGAAAAGTTTTTCAGAATCCCAGTAATAGAAGGGCGTATCTGCACTTAATTGTTGTACCAGAAAAGTCCATTTACGCCTTTAGAATCAGAAGGGCGTATCTGTCATAGACAGTGTTTTTCATTTTGCCGAAAACTATGATTTTCCACTTACGCCCTTCTAATTCTGGGGCGTCGATATATTAGCGTTCCATGAAGTGAATGGTTCTTAAATTACATGTCTCAGATATATAAAACCAGCTACTTCACTACTTTCTGATAGAAATGAAATGATTGATAATTTATTCCGTAGAAATTAACAGTTATACATGTATGTATACTCATCCTAATTCCGCAAAATATTAACACATATACATGTCTGTAAATTACAATAAATGAATTTGATCAGTCCTTGACGTAGTATAAAGGAGTTTTCTTTATCATTCTTATCAAATTATCAGCTTCCTTAAATGTATGAAACCTCCTAGTTCTCTAATTGTTAATTATTTACTGTAGCAGCACCGGTCACTGCATCAACAAAAAACAACCGCTCCTTCTGACATTCCTACTAGTACAACCGCACCAACAGCTAAAACTACCGTTCTTTCTAACACTCCTACTAAGTAGCACTCCTACAAGGAGCAGTAGTCTTCCGGTAACTCACTAAACTCCCTCCACGCAACCAACGACGGCCACTCAGTACAGTACCTACAACCACCGACCCACGTAAGCCGTATTATTTTTAAACTAGTCATTTAAATAATTTTTTTATACAAATGCTACATTATCACTCAAAACAGCAGCTTTAGGCGATACGGCGGTATGTCTAAGCTGAATTTGATCAACGTTTTTATCCTGGCATTTTATTATTGTTATTGTAGTTTGGTATAAATATGTTAGAATATACATACTTGTTTCAAAACAAAACAGGGCCCCAAGGAGATAAAACTGAATTTTAACACAATTATAGAATCTCAATGGTTGTTTCTGAGCACAATTTTGAAGTCGACCAATTACAAAACTGAAGTATAACGCGAGTATCCATACACTGAAGGTTTGAGTTTGAACGTCGAAACGGGTGTTAAGTAAAGCCACGCACGCGTAGACTGAGTAGAGTGTGTTTCGATTACAGTGTAACGAATTGATTAAGTTTAAAAGGCGTTTCGCTTAATGTTTCAGCATATATATGTTACGTCTGTAAGGACCCTCAATGTACTAAGCAAGTGTTGAACGTATGCGCGAAAGATTCTGAATTCTGTATGACCACAGTTACTCAGCTGGCTGACGGAATTAGAGTTTTCAATACTGTTTCAAAGGTTGTGTGCCAGTAGGTAGTTTATGCCTTCTTTATTTATATATAATTGAAACCTTCTAGTTCTAACCCTTCAGTTTATATGGTACCAACATACTGTAAACAACATTATGAAGTGTCCAATCAGATGATTCACACTTAAATAGACGCTTTTTATAATTTGCTGATGCTATCCAGGACCTAACAAATACAATCTAGTGATTCTATTCACCGTAACGATAGTGTAACAATGTGCTTGTGGGTACCAGAACTTGTCAAGTAAATTAAATGAACATGTGCACATTACTCTTGCGTCAGAACCTGTTAGCAATCAAATTCTCCAGGAGTGTTAAATTGTGTTAGTATAATTAACAATGAACATTAACTAGCCTGGGAGGTAGAGTTCTACGTTCTGTTGAAGGTATAATTATATTCATTATTTGCAAGCGTTGTGGTTAGTAAGAAGTTAGCACAATTTAACACCACAGTATTCGCATTTACTAGCGTTCTGAGTAAACATGGCACAAGTTTACACCGCAGTATTGGCATTTACTAGCGTTCTGAGTTACCTTGGCACACGTTCACATCGCAGTATTGGCATTTACTAGCGTTCTGAGTTACCTTGGCACAAGTTTACACCGCAGTGTTCACATTTACTATCTGAGTAACCCTTGCAAAAGTTTAAACCGCCGTATTGGCATTTACTAGCGTCCTGAGTAACCCTTGCACAATTTACACCACAGTATTCGCATTTACTAGCGTTGAAACCCTGGCACAAGTTTACACCGCAGTACTGGCATTTACTAGCGTTCTGAGTTACCCTGGCACAAGTTTACATCGCAGTATTTTACTAGCGTTGCAACCCTGACACAAGTTTAAAGCGCAGTATTCACATCTACTAACGTTCTGAATGATCCTGGCACGAGTTTACAGCGCAGTATTGGCATTTACTAGCGTTCTGAGTAACCCTGGCACAAGTGTACACCACAATTTTTGCATTTACTAGCATTGTAACCCTGGCACAAATTTACACACCACTATTCGCATTTACCAACGTTGTAACCAACCCTGGAACAAGTTTACATCACAGTATTCGCATAGACTAGCGTTGCAACCCTGGCACAAGTTGACACCGCAGTATTGGCATTTACTAGCGTTTACCCTGGCACAAGTTTACACCGAAGTATTTGCATTTACTAGCGTTGTTACCCTGACACGAGTTTACACTGCAGTATTCACATCTACTAACGTTCTGAATAATCCTGGCACAAGTTTACAGCGCAGTATTCGCATTTACTAGCGTTTTCAGTAACCCTGGTTCAAGTTTACACCGCAGTATTTGCATTTACTAACGATCTGAGTAACCCTGGTACAAGTTTCCACCGCAGTATTCGCAATCACTAGCGTTCTGAGTAACCCTGGCACAAGTTTACACCGCAATATTTGCATTTACTAGCGTTGTAACCCTGGCACAAGTTTACACCGCAGTATTCACATCTACTAACGTTCTGAATAATACTGGCACAAGTTTCCACCGCAGTATTCGTATTTACTAGCGTTCTGAGTAACCCTGGCACAAGTTAACACGGCAGTATTTGCATTTACTAGCGTTCTGAGTAACCTTGGCCCATGTTTACACCACAGTATTCGCATTTATTAGCGTTGTGAGTAACCCTGGCACAAGTTTACACCACAGATTTCGCATTTACTAGCATTGTAAGCCTGGCACAAGTTTACACCGCACTATTCGCATTTACTAGCGTTGTAAGTCTGGCACAAGTTTACATCTCAGTATTTGCATTTACTAGCGTTGTAACCCTGACACGAGTTTACACCGCAGTATTCACATCTACTAACGTTCTGAATAAACCTGGCACAAGTTCACATCGCAGTATTAGCATTTACTAGTGTTCTGAGTAACCCTGGCACAAGGTAACATAGCAGTATTTGCATTTAATAGCATTGTAACCCTGACACATGTTAACACCGCAGGATTCACATCTGCTAACGTTCTGAATAAACCTGGCACAAATTTACACCGCAGTATTTGCATTTACTAGCGTACTGAGTAACATTGGCACAAGTTTACACTACAGTATTCGCATTTACTGACGTTCTGAGTAACCCTGATAGAAGTTTACATCGCAGTATTTCCATTTACTAGCGTTGTAACCCTGACACAAGTTTACACCACAGTATTCACATTTGCTAACGTTCTGAATAATCCTGGCACAAGTTTACACTGCAGTATTCGTATTTACTACGTTCTGAGTAACCCTGCCACAAATTTACACCGCAGTATTTGCATTTACTAGCGTTCTGAGTAACGCTGGCACAAGTTTACACCACAGATTTCGCATTTACTAGCATTGTAACCCTGTCACAAGTCTACACCGCACTATTCGCATTTACTAGCGTTGTAACCCTGGCATAAGTTTACATCGCAGTACTGGCATTTACTAGCATTGTAACCCTGGCACAAGTCTACACCGCACTATTCGCATTTACTAGCATTGTAACCCTGGCATAAGTTTACATCGCAGTATTCGCATTTACTAACGTTCTGAATAATCCTGGCACAAGTTTACACCGCAGTATTTACATTTACTAACGTTCTGAATAACCAAGCCACAAGTTCTCACTGCAGTATTCGCATTTACTAACGTTCTGAGTACTACTGGCACAAGTTTACAGCGCAATATTTGCATATACTAGCGTTGTAACCCTGGCACAAGTTTACAGCGCAGTATTCACATCTACTCACGTTCTGAATAATCTTGGCACAAGTTTACACTGCAGTATTCGCCTTTACTAGCGTTCTGAGTAAACCTTGCACAATGTTACACCACAGTATTTGCATTTATTAACGTTCTGAGTAACCCTGGCACAAGTTTACAGCGCTGTATTTAAAAGCGTTGTAACCCTGGCACAAGTTTACAGCACATTATTCGCATTTACTAGCGTTGTAACCCTAGCACAAGTTTATACCGCACTATTCGCATTTACTAGCGTTGTAACCCTAGCACAAGTTTATACCGCACTAGTGTCGTATAATGACTTTAAGAATTCATTTTACTTATTAGATAAGCATTACTCATCTTGTTTTTCGGTCAAGTTATAAGTCACACACAAAAGAATTTCGGAATGCTACTTAAAATAATTTCAGCACTTGGCATATGAGAAAGTGACAGGTCATGATATCTCGCCCAGGTTAACTACCCTCTGTCCACGTCATGATTGTTGTTTTTGTTCAGTTACTAATTGTTTTGACAAGCTGACTAAATAGGAATTATGACATGTTTATTTTCTAATGGTCATTTGCGTGTGTGCTCCGAGAAAAACATTTTAGTCATCCGATAGACAGTTTTCCTTAAATACAGCATACTTTGAGGCAGAGCTTTAGCATCATTCTGGTACTCAGTTAGGTTAGATGCGTATGTTCGATACTAGCAAAATAAATTAGTTAGATAAAGACCGAGGCAATTAACGTTGAAGTAATTATGTCGAAGAATAGAAGTTCTGTTAATAACTGAGGAAATGTTAGTGAACTATGTTAGAGAATTATGAAGAAAGACATTGATGTATATATTATCTTAGAACTTAGTACAATATTAAATAGTAGTTATCATACAGAACAGAGTTGTTGTTGTTGTAGTTAGAATAGTGAACTTTAGACCCTATTACACCACACTATTCGCATTTACTAGCGTTGTAACCCTGACACACGTTTACAGCATAGTATTAGTATTCGCATTTACTAGCGTTCTGAGTAACCCTGACACAAGTTTACACCACAGTATTCACATTTGCTAACGTTCTGAATAATCCTGGCACAAGTTTACACTGCAGTATTCGTATTTACTACGTTCTGAGTAACCCTGCCACAAGTTTACAGCGCAGTATTTGCATTTACTAGCGTTCTGAGTAACGCTGGCACAAGTTTACACCACAGATTTCGCATTTACTAGCATTGTAACCCTGTCACAAGTCTACACCGCACTATTCGCATTTACTAGCGTTGTAACCCTGGCATAAGTTTACATCGCAGTACTGGCATTTACTAGCATTGTAACCCTGGCACAAGTCTACACCGCACTATTCGCATTTACTAGCATTGTAACCCTGGCATAAGTTTACATCGCAGTATTCGCATTTACTAACGTTCTGAATAATCCTGGCACAAGTTTACACCGCAGTATTTACATTTACTAACGTTCTGAATAACCAAGCCACAAGTTCTCACTGCAGTATTCGCATTTACTAACGTTCTGAGTACTACTGGCACAAGTTTACAGCGCAATATTTGCATATACTAGCGTTGTAACCCTGGCACAAGTTTACAGCGCAGTATTCACATCTACTCACGTTCTGAATAATCTTGGCACAAGTTTACACTGCAGTATTCGCATTTACTAGCGTTCTGGGTAAACCTTGCACAATGTTACACCACAGTATTTGCATTTATTAACGTTCTGAGTAACCCTGGCACAAGTTTACAGCGCTCTATTTAAAAGCGTTGTAACCCTGGCACAAGTTTACAGCACATTATTCGCATTTACTAGCGTTGTAACCCTAGCACAAGTTTATACCGCACTATTCGCATTTACTAGCGTTGTAACCCTAGCACAAGTTTATACCGCACTAGTGTCGTATAATGACTTTAAGAATTCATTTTACTTATTAGATAAGCATTACTCATCTTGTTTTTCGGTCAAGTTATAAGTCACACACAAAAGAATTTCGGAATGCTACTTAAAATAATTTCAGCACTTGGTCATATGAGAAAGTGACAGGTCATGATATCTCGCCCAGGTTAACTACCCTCTGTCCACGTCATGATTGTTGTTTTTGTTCAGTTACTAATTGTTTTGACAAGCTGACTAAATAGGAATTATGACATGTTTATTTTCTAATGGTCATTTGCGTGTGTGCTCCGAGAAAAACATTTTAGTCATCCGATAGACAGTTTTCCTTAAATACAGCATACTTTGAGGCAGAGCTTTAGCATCATTCTGGTACTCAGTTAGGTTAGATGCGTATGTTCGATACTAGCAAAATAAATTAGTTAGATAAAGACCGAGGCAATTAACGTTGAAGTAATTATGTCGAAGAATAGAAGTTCTGTTAATAACTGAGGAAATGTTAGTGAACTATGTTAGAGAATTATGAAGAAAGACATTGATGTATATATTATCTTAGAACTTAGTACAATATTAAATAGTAGTTATCATACAGAACAGAGTTGTTGTTGTTGTAGTTAGAATAGTGAACTTTAGACCCTATTACACCACACTATTCGCATTTACTAGCGTTGTAACCCTGACACAAGTTTACAGCATAGTATTAGTATTCGCATTTACTAGCGTTCTGAGTAACCCTGGCACAAGTTTACACCGCAGTATTCGCATTTACTAACGTTCTGACTAACCCTGGTACAAGGCTACAGCGCAGTTTTCACGTTTACTAGCGTTCTGAGTTACCCTGACACAAGTTTACACCGCCGTATTTGCAATTACTAACTGCCAGCGTTCTGCATAACTCTAGCCAGGAAGGTCTAATACGTCGTATCAGTTGTTCCAGCTCTAGCATAAGTTTACATTCAACCATTCGAATTTGCGAGTGTTCTCAATTTCTCTAGCACAAGTCGAGATAGCTTTAAATTCCATCATCGGTTCTGAGTAACTAAAGCACAATTTACACACTTTTGTCATTCAGCAGTTAACTAATTAACACGTTTAACTGTACGGTTATACTGAAAATGGCAGTATTATAAGGATATGCTAATATTTGATCTGTTCCTGTTTTGAAATATCGTTCGCCAGCCAACTACCGCATTATGCACGCTATCTAACTTTTATATGATATATGAGGAATAAAGAAAGTCTGTCATAAATCATTTTTATTTTAATTTTAATATCTACGCTACAAATCTGACAAAAAAAACATGCATAAAATGGACTACCAATCAAATTTTTGCCTCGCTATCCGCGATAACTCTGCATTATATGGTCTAAAGTAAGCTCTCAACTTATGGTAATGTGTTTTACTTAAGGCTGGGTGTTCTCTCCCCTTTCCTGAACCTAAGCAAGCAGGTGATCCTTCCACATTCAGACAATAAAATCCCTTTTCTTTATCCAGTATAAATTTATCTTCAGTGATGTAATGTTTTATTCCAAGAAAACTTTCCGCTTTCGCTAGCACGTTTATTTGATGTTCCTTGAATTCGTCACCATTTAGTATTAATATCTGGGATAATTTGAAATATTTCAGCCATCTTTTGAGTATCAGGCTATATTTTGATAAATATATATACTTATTATTAGGATCGACAGCACCACTGCGTGTAAATACAATGTCTTCAAATGATTTCCCTTTTACTTGTTCTGGATGTGAATTTTTCACCTGAAATAAAGACAGCAGTGTCAAGATTGTTAGGATTGTTGTTACAGAAAATAAAAGCAGTACTTTAAAATGCCATCCCATAGTATAAATTGCGTGATTGTTACACCCGTAATTACATTCGGGAATTTCCGTGTGATTACGTGCTCTCATTCGACGTTCTTCGAACGTCAATATAGCCCAGCGTACGTCAATATAGCCCAGTGCGCACATGTTTTTCCGTACAAATAGGAGAATGCCGAAATCTCATACGGACAAAATGTAACTTGCCGATTGGCATTACGAGTAGGAGGCATTCATTATTGTCGCAACGATTTTAAAAGATCTTTTATTTAGAGAAAAGCAGAATTTGTATACTTTTATATAGTATTGCTTAATAATCATATATGGTATGACGAAAAGGGAACGGTGAAAAAAGCACATGTGGGCAACAAGATCGCACCACCGATCTTGCGGCGGGATCGAACCCACGTGAGGACGTTTTTCAAAAATTGGAGACTTAAACACAAAAACCACGGATGCCCGAAGACGTTTATGGCCAAAATAATATAAAGTTAGCCCCTGTCACAGCGTTGTCGTTTCTTATTATAGGTTAGCCAAAGTCGTAACCAGAAATTCAAAGTTTTTAGGTCTCTAAGCTGGAATATTTGAGTGGAGACATTCACGTATGTTACATTTTAAAGAACCTTTTTTCACACTAAATGTTAAAATTGTGCAAATAAGCTTTTTTTTTGCATCTACAATAAAAGAAAAATATTGGTTCAACAAACGTTTCTAATATGAAAATATTTTTGGAACATTTAGTGACCCTTTTTATTGGAACAGTGTGTAGCTGAACTGTATTTCATTTGTATGCACTTTGTCTATAATCTAAATTGATTGCAGTATTACGGTTCCTAATGGAAAGATGAAAAATATGAATCTGAACACAATTGTTAATGATATCTTTTTAAAAATCCAATTAATTTGATAAATTTCAAGTTATTAAAACTGCCGAAAAAGTAACTGAGCGGTTGGGGTATTTCAAACCCTAGAGTTATATTATATAACGTCAAAATTTGTATTAAAGTCTAACAGCCAGCCTTTGATTGCTTAAGAACAATTACATTATCAAAAACTAATTGTTTGAAAGTCAGTGTTTAAATAGCCTTTTAAGATTTAATAACTTCAGAGAAAATTCCATATTTCACATATACCAGGTTAATTAAAATGTGTATAATTTTGTTTGACATACGGGTAGAAAGCGACATCCGGTCTTAAACTATCCCAAAATTAACGTATTTATGATTACAGTAGATGAACCTTTGCCTAATTTCTAGGTTACGAAGGACTTTCGGTGACATGCCGACAACCATTACACTTACAATATACTTTCAAGGGCAAGCTCGACAACTCTCTAGAATCGATCTTATTATTAATCTTTTCTCCGAAAAATGCTTTAGCTTGTATTAATATGACTATATACTATTCTAACTAGTACTCAAAACCCTTTCTAATTACCTGCAAGTAATGGGACACGGCCCTATCAATGGGGTTTCTAACCAAGAGTATAAGTTTGATGTGCTTATTCATTTTGTAAATACGTTGTGGAGCCAAGGCGTTCGGGAAATATTGTGGCGCCTTTTCTATTGTCGTCTGCTCTTTCGTCTTGCACGCCATCTGCTGCCGGTACCAAGATAAACCTTTAGAATACGTCGAAGTGAAGAACAAAGTCGATCTTACGTTCAGAGACATTGCTACTTGTGGGTTGATAGCAAGAAATGTCGAGAAGGCTTCCGTACCGGCTTTCATCACGCCTGTGAACACAAAATATCTCAATAACTCGGACCTATTATATCCAAGTTGTCTTAAATAACAGTTTTTTACTATATACCTATATAAATAATATCAAAAATTCGGCTTCTATTTCACAAGTAAATATGAACAGGCAGAAACAAATTCCGTATTGTACCTTTTGTATTGTATGTTGCCGGACTACTTTAATATGCATGAGCTGATACAGTTCTATAAATAGCGCACATAAAAATTTCACTCAGTTCTATTTTAATATCAATAAACATCGAAAATTTCGTTAGATAACAAAACAACAAACAGAAAGGTGGAACATCAATAAACATCGAAGATTTCGTTAGATAACAAAACAACAAACAGAAAGGTGGAGGTACACAAAATGTATATAATAATAGTGTCATTTTGTATTCGGCTCTCGTGGATTTGCAAGGTCGGATCACACTCGGCGCTTGCGCGCCTCGTAAAATCCGATCTGGCAAAATCCACTCGAGCCGAATACAGCATCCCAGATCAAGCTACTGTTATAATAACCCCATTTTCTTACCTTAGGAAAAGCCATAAGTATATTCCTTATGGTATATTAGTGGACACGATGCTCTTAAATACAGAAAACTATTTAGTTAAAGACCATCTTTGAACTTTAAACACCTGATGAAGTGTAGGAATAAGCTGAAAACATTTTACATAGAATAGCAGATCGTCTTCATACAAAAATTATCTACTATTTCGTATATGGTGCAGAAAAAGTTCTTCCACTATATCTGATTAATATGGCATATAAGTTTTTTTTTAAAAGTATATTTACCCACACATTTAAATATCTGAACAGTCTTGTAGTATTACGCTCTGTGATCAGTTTTGTTTTATCCTTTCAGAGATTAAAAAGGCCTGTCCAAAGCTTTGTGCCCTTTTTCTTTATATTTAGAAAGTACAACATAACCTTTACTACATTTTTTTATAACTTTGTATTTGACTGATCAAAATAAACAAACAATATGGTAAATAAGGTAACGAAAATATGTACTTATAATTCAGATTCATATTGAAATTTCAGGCTGTCAAAAACGTGATGTACCAACCCGGCAGTCTGTGCCTCGTTTTGAAAATTAGGGATTTGTCGAGAAATCCAGAGAATGTTAGATCCGCTTAATGGGAAACTGGTCTATTTTGTCATAGAAAAATTAATACATTAGAAATATATTTCCATATGGCTAAACATTACAAATTTTGACCTTATTATTCGACCAGCTTTAACCAGTCTTTACTCTAGTTTTCCATAAATAATAGCCAGTTTATAAATATATGTATATATCTATAAATATAATATATAACTGATGTTTTCAGCACCTTTTATCTCTCATTTTGCTTTTTATATAGTCGATAAGAACTAAAATCGAGCAGTTATAACAATGTTGCCTTAAAGTGGTGACTTCTTGTATCTTTCAGAAAAATGCTATACATGTATATGCTAAAAGCATGTGGACTGTTCAACTGTTTTCATGTCAGCCGAAAATACAAACGACATGCATTATAAATATGCCTGAGCATTATCTATTAAGGTGCGATTAATGAAATGGGTGCAGCTTGATTTATACTCACCAATAATAATTGCTTCCGGTAGCGTTTGTCTGCACTTCCGGTCCTCTGCTAGCATGTCATTACGTCCCAACAGTTCGTACTTCCGCCGCCCTCTTCGAGTCAAATAACGATTGTCTGAAAGCAACCACATATGTAAATTCATAAATGTCCTAAATGTAGTAATACATATATTACAAAATATTAAGGTCTACAGTCTTCAGTCTGCAGTTCGATTTGCAAACTGAAGTATTTTGCTACTCTGCAAAATATTTTGCAGTTTGCATTTCTCAAATTGCGCTTTGTAATTTGAATTGCAAACAGTTTGAATTTCGCGATTTGAAAAGCAAATAGAAATTTTAGATTTCGGTTTAAGATATATGTATCTATTGAACCGAGATTCGATATCTTAAAAATGTTTTTAAAGGCATTTTAGGGTTTAAATTTGATCATTTCAGTCTCTTTTTATTCTGTAAGTCGGACTGCTAACTGCAAAACATTTTACATTGGCATTTACGATTAGAATTTTAGAATTCAAAATATGATAATTTTATCGAACCTCGATTCGCTTTCCCGGAAAGTAGGCTTTTATTTTAAGGGTAGGCCTATTTCAAACATTGAAATTGAGCATGCGCTACGTAATTTAAAAAAATAATCAAACTGCAAAATTGTAAGCTTATTTTAATTTAATTTATACTTATAAAAAGGAGAATATGAAGAATCCGAAATGGTTAACATATCCTTTCTTAGCAAGGATTTTCCTACATTTGAAACTGTTTGTAATTCGAAATGCAAACTACCTATTTTACATGTTTTGTAATTCGCATATTGCGATTAGAATTTCGGGTTTCTGACAATCTTCATCGACCTAAATGTTGTATTGGCCAACTGTCGTGGTCTGACTTTTTTCCCATTATTTAAAAGGCTCATAATGCCTTTGTTGATAGTGTGGCTGCCACAATTTTTGTTTGAACACTGACAGGCTGAGGTAATATATCAAATACTTTTTTTAAATCCTATTTTTTGATAGTTGTTTTTTTCCAATATATGTCGAAGATTTGAATATTGATTAACATGGTAGAACGTTTTATTGAACCCATTGCTTTTGATTATCTCCCTTTATCGTTCTTACGCCATTTGTTCATATACAGAAATGTAAGTAGTGTTTTTCTAATCAACATCTATGTAAACACCTGGTTCATCTGTTTTAACATAAAATTTAAAGTCTTATGGAACATTACGGTCTCAGATTTCACATTAAAAGCTTGTTCATATTTGATATTTTAATTGTGGAACTGCAAAACATTTCTCAGAACAGTTAGATCTATAATATTTTGCAGCTCAAAAGGAGACAGCTTATGACAGTATAAACATTTGAGACTGTTAGCGATAAATGTATTTTTCTTGACAATGTGAAGTAGTTTAGAATTATACGTGGTGATCTAAAAAATAAAATTTCAGTTTTCAGTTGCAGACCAGCTTACCGATAAAAAAGGCAAAAGAGTTGAAGAAAAAAGAAATGAATAGAACAGATTTTTTTACATGTAAGGTTCTTATACCTGTTGAATGATCAAGTTTTCTAGACCGTCGAAATTCTCGAATACTCAGACCTTCGTCTGTGTCACCCTGTTCTGTAAAATACCATGATGGTAAAAACTGATCTATAATAGAAATCTATCAGTCAAGTTCCAGTATGTAAAAATATCACGTATGTTCCTATTATATATGTTATATAAAAAGTACGGTTGAACTGAAAATATATTTTTAACACTTTGATGTTGCTGAAGAAATTTTTCAATTACTGTATTAAAAACTTTTACGATCTTTGTTAGGCAACCTTGTTAAACTACAAATACATTCTGCATGACCACTGTCAGAATGTCGAGCCCGCCAGCTGTCTAAAAAAGTAACATTTATTATGCTATTTGGCAGTGTCAGAACTGATTTACACTAGCATCTGCATTTGCATATGGATTTTTTTTTGACCAATTATAAAAAAAAAAGTCTATATAATATTAGTCCACAAAAACTCTATACCAGGTAGAGATAAGTCAAAATACACCTTAAAATTGGATGTAACATGCATGTTGTACCACAGAAAAGTGTTCTCAATTTTCCCCACGGCCAGTAATAAAAAAATTACAATATAAGCTATTTATAGTAGCAACAAAGGGAAGTTATTCAATAAATAAGGTCGCCGCATGGTGTTGAATATATGTGCCAAGTTACATCAAAATCCCCTCATGCATGAAGACGACATGCTCCAGACAACAATGTCATTCTTGTATCTGACGTTTGGCCTCTAAGTGTGACCATGACTTGAGACCTATGGACCTGGTTCTTGCGCATGACACTCCGTCTCATAATGGTGAACATAGGGTTTGCGCTTGATACTCCTTCTCATTGATGTAAACATTCAAGCCAAATATAAACAAATTTGGTCCATGTATGTCAAAGTTATGGTCCGGACAAACATCAATTTGACATTTGACATCCAACTGTGACCTTGACCTTAAAGATAGGAACAAGAGGTTTGCGCATGACACTTCTTTTCATTGAGGTTAACATTCATGCCAAATATAAACAAGATTGGTCTATGCATGTCAAAGTTATGGTCCGGACAAAATCGGACGGACGCATGCACGGACGCACGCACATACACCGACCCGCCAAAAGTGACGACTAAGTCGAGCTTACCGCAAGCGGGCTCGACAAAAAAATCAACAACAACAACAAAACAAACGGGGCACTAAATTGCCAAGAGAATGTAATATTGAAAGTATAGTAAATAATGAATTAAGAAAAATCTAAAATACTGTTGATATATCCAAATTTAAACTAGCTGGCTATCTTTAAAGCTATGTGACAGAAATATACCTTTTGGATGAGGGATGACAGTAGCTTTTAAATCGGCTTTAACGATGGCTATCTTTGGTAGAGCAGGTTTGTGAATTTTGGGTGGCACTTTCACATCTAACAAATGTAAGGATATGATTGAAATGATGCCACAGTACATACAAAATAGAATTTACGGTACAGACAAAATAGAGCCTACGGTACAGACAAAAAGGAATTTACGGTGGAGACAAAATAAAATTTACGATACTGACAAAGTTTACGGTACAGACAAAATAGAATTCAAGGTACAGACTAAACAGAATTCTTTGCACAGACTAAAAACATAATTCATTTCAAAGGGAATGACAACATAGTTTTAATGTTTATTCTCTTTGAGTCGTTAAATAAAAAAGCATAATCTAATGACTTATTTCATTATTATGTCACTGTACTTATATCAGTACCTTATTAACGGTACATAATTTAAAGTATTTTGTATTCAATAAACTATTTAGAAATTCTTTTTCAGTAAAATATAAATAAGGACCTCAACATGAATACAGATAATATTGATAACGCTTAGTGGGCACACAATACTTTCTTTTGGGAGGTTTACAGTTCGAATCCCAAGCTAGATGTATCCTGGCTTAAGACAACACGTATAAGGTTATTTCAAATCGTTTCGTCCTGGAGACTTCTTATTCATGGTGTGGAGAATTTGGAATCTAATTGAGGCGAATAGTACAGTGCTAGTACAGAATACAAGAATTTTGGTTAAGATAACTACCCGACGTTACAAAACTGCAGTGCAGCAAGAAAAAAGGGCGATAAAGCCAAAGCAAGCAAACGGATTGAAATGTATGTCATATACTGGCTGCATGTTCTCAGAATCAGTGGTGTAACAAAAGGAAAAACTTTTTTGAATCGAATTTTGATGAAAGATTGTTTTGTTTTAAACCTCACTGAAATCCAGTGTTGTGCTCCTGTCTGTGCAAATGACTGAATAAAATGAGCGCATTTTAGCAAGGCTGAATTCGGAGCATATTATTTGTGCACTGCCAGTGTTGAAACACTTTCATGAAAAAGCTGAAGTTTTAAGACTTAACACTAAAGCAATATTATCTAACTTTGAAATGACAAATAAATATACACTTATTACCTTTTATCTTTGGGTTGTGCGACTTTTCACTGACGTGATCTATAAAAATAATCATTTGGTAAAATATTTAGAAATATACATTTGAAAATAAGGCATTAGTACTATTTTTGTGATGTATTTTTGGCACTGTATAATAAAAGAAGTTTAATGATAGAACTAGAAATAGTAAGCATGGTTGTGCTTCTGAAAACTAAGCAAAATAATAGATCTGAGTACGAGATTCTGTTGTATATTTTGTTGTTCTTTGCTAAATTCTTGATGTCATTAATAAGTTTAGAACTGCAAATGCATTTTTTTACAAAAAAAGTTGTTTTATTTTTGTTTTACAAAAAAGCTTTCATATTTCAAACCTATTGATTCTTTGGTTTAAAGTGATTTTTTCTTTTTTATAACCGGTATCTATGAAATTCGGAAAAAAATGGTCACTAATGGAAGGTGGCCATAATTACCTCTTGGTTTAGGTTTCTTCAAATATGCATTTACAACGTCTAGAAAAAAACGCAAACAAGAAATCTAAATAATGTTAAACAGTTTAAGTAAGAGATGATTTCGACGAATATTGAATCGACGAGAAAATCTCAATCTTAACGATTCTGAAAATAAGCTTAAACAAGTGTTTTATATCTGTCCAGACAGAAATGCCATTCTTAATCATTTTTATGTGAATTGATAAAAAAAGAACCCTAATGAAAGTAACCACATATGGGATTTGCGTGTGAATTCAACAGAATACGATAGTTTTATATTGAGAGGAAATTATTTTCCAACCAGTTTTTGGCAATAAATAATTTTTGATCTAATTCATAGCCTTGGAAATGTTTTAACTGATTCAGCACTACTGATAATTAGTAATAATTGACGAAATAATAGGGAATTGATCTTACCGATTTTCGTCGCGAAGCGACGAAAATCGGGATCGAATCCCACTACGGTAACATACGAGGGTATCCAAACAACACATACTATCCAAATAAAAAAATATGGAGTTCCGGTTTAGACCATGGGCGTGCGACGACCCCGATGAAATTCGGGATATCACGGTCTTCGTTAATGTTAATAAGCGTCCGTCAGATCAGTAGGCGAAACGCAATATCCGCACAATAAGATGTCTGCGACTCGGAAGAATATTCAAAGTAAGCTGTTAATTTTGTTGCGTCAGAAGCTAATCAGTCGGTAACGTGACTACACTGATATAATTTGTGATAAAAACATGCTTTATTCAATACTGAGTAGCATTTTTAATCGGCGACATTTTGAACATTTTCATATTTAGAGTGAGAGTGGATACACGTTACACTGGCGCCGACATTTTGAAAATTTGAGGAAACAAAAACATTCTCCAACGAGTTCTTCAGCTCGGGGAATGAGAGAATAGATTCACCTTTGTGTCGCTTTTCAGATCGTATTTAATTCCTTTCCGGTACTTTAGTTTCTTTGAACTGCTTTGTTACTAAGCCTATATTGAATTTTTAAAATTAAGAAATCCGTGATTTTACTTGCAGGCATGACTGATTAATGGAATTATTTTACTTTTATATAGAATATGGACGGCACTCCATTACAGCATGTGCATGGTTGGACCTGTTGACATTTTTAGAAACGTGAGTAACTAACTTTCCATTGTATAATAATAATGTGAACAAACACCCCACCCATAAAAAGCATAGAAATTCCTTATTTTTTACATTTTTATTTATTCATCAATTTGAAATGGGCCTTTTAGATTATTATTTCTTAAGGCTCACTGCATGGAATTCCAGACGTTTCACCCCCAAGACTTTTCCTCCCCTAGACATTTCACCAGGTCTAGGAAAGTGGAGTATTTACAGATTATCTGTAAATTTACAGATAATCTATAAATTTACAGATTTTTCAATCTGTAAATTTACAGATCAAGTGTTTGAAAACTGCTAAATTTATGTATAAACACAAAATCGCAGCTTGAAATTAATTGATTTACTTATGGTATGTATAAATAAAGGCCAGTTGTAACTTTCAGTCATTTCTGTTGACTTTGATTTTTCTTAAAATGCCAAAAACTCAAAGTCAACAAAAATGGCTGAAACCCACAATTGACCTTAATTTATGCATGCTGTAAATAAACCAATTAATTCCAAGCTGCGGTTTTGAGGATAAATGTAATTTCATCAGTTTTCATACACACAATCTGTAAATTTACAGACTGAAAAATCTGTAAATTTATTGATTATCTGTAAATTTACAGATAATCTGTAAATACTCCACTTTCCTAGACCTGTTCACCAAATTGGGGGTGAAAAGTCTTGGGAGGAAAAGTCTTGGGAGGAACAGTCTTGGGGGTGAAACATCTGACACCCCACTGCATGTATACACAGGAATTAAGCTGAGCTTATGATTCTGCTGATAAGCTGTGCTTGACCTAAATATAGCATTATAGGGAATCAGATCGGCTTATAGAAAAAATATAGGTTTTAAACAGGCTGACCCAGTAACAATGCCCGATCTGGCTTTCGACATAAAAACTAACATTTTTTGAAAATAGTAAAGATATTTCTTTCAAACTTGGTTCATCTGTTCATATGAGTTATGACACAAATTAAAATAAAAAATAACTTGGTTGCCTTCCAGCCCTTTTTTTGTAAATTTGGGGAAGGGTACCAGGTCCCTTTTGGAGGGGAAATTTACGTCGCGAAATCATTGTTTGGAGGAATATATTTGCTGAAAAGTTGTTAAAATCAGGACTGAAAATCAAAATTAATTTCATTTTTTTTGCATGGGGAATTTTTGGCCAAGGTGGGGAAAAAAGTATACTTTTTAGATTGGGGAATGGGGCCGAATTTCGGCCCTAAAATCAGCATAAAAAAAGGCCTGCCTTCAGTTTTGGTAGAATTATTTCCCCTTTTCAGATTTTTATGACGCATAATTTTTGAAGTCCAAAAAAATATGTGTTAATGCATTACATTATTTGTTTGTTTCGTATATTCCACACTCATTTGACACCGTGCAAATTGTCAACAGTCGAAATAGCGTTGATAAGCGCAACTCGGCGCAGACATGCAATTCGGCTCGATCTTTCTTTGGAATATGTAATACTGTTTACATGTCGTACTGATACAACCACATTTTAAAATAAATTCGTATTGATACATCCACATTTTAAAATAAAGTCATATCTGATCCTAACAAATTCGTAATTACAAAAATACAGCCCTTATCTGGAGTTCTGAAGCATGCTCGATTAGTTGGTCAGAATTATGAAGGAATTGAATTCAAACTGTTCCATAAATGCACAAGAGTTTAAGAGTTAGTCAGAACCATAATCATGCAGAAGATGTAATTACTTTCACAAATCAAATTTTGGACTCGCTAAATGCAAGTCAATTTCATGGAATGCAAGTTAAGATAAAAATTTCGCACAATTTATTTTGTAAATACAAATAATAGTCAAAATTGTTGCGGTTTTTGTTAATGTTTATAGATTCGCTTTCATTTGAGGATAACAGAAAACACAACATCTTTTTTGGTTAGCCATTTTTTGTTGAATGGATTACTGATTATAAAGAAATGTAGAGGTCTATCTTACAATTAAATCTAGAACACAGGCTATCTTTCTAATTCGTACATGTATACAGTTGAATCGCTATTTATAATATTAGGTACGAAAATTTGCCTTGCCGTAGTTTCAGCCAGTAGTTAAGTTACGCCATCAATGATGCGTTCCGAATTACTTTGAAGGTCATATTGAGTTATAACGCACAAAATTGTACACCAAGGAAAACCGTGCAAACAATATATTGATGTTCTAGCATGATTTTTTAGGATATTCTAAAATTTTTAATTGAAAGTCTAAATTTGCAAGTAGATTTCAGATTAAGCAACAAGAAAAAAAAGCTACATGCTAAAATTTGCAGTACGTTGGTCAAAAAAGTTAAATTTGAGCTCTGCAAATGCAAACTGAAGCCGCTCACATTACTTTTTGGTCCGATGCATTCAGTTCCTGTTCTCCTAGGAATCCCCAGTCGAGCATGTCCCAAACAATATGATGAAGTATTTTGAGGGTATGAGCTAGACCATACTTATTTCAAAGCCTGACAAAAGCATCCAGTACTGTTATTAAAAGTTGTTATTCACAGTTCAGCTATATTTCATGTATGGATAAAACAAATTATGTGATCTGTGATCATTATAAATGTGTATACAGATAAAACTTAAACATGTGAACAGTTTATTCAATAAATAAAGTGTAATGCAAGTCTTTGTGATGTTTATATAAAAGCAAAATTAGGATTGGTTTTACGAGTAATTTCAGAATTACAATTAACACAAATAGAAAAAACCAAGCCTGCACAAGAAGGCTAATATGTCTCCCTAGACTGAGCTCTTGCCGTGGTGCAAATAGATTGTTAATGTGTGTCTGTTAAGTCTTGTTAACAGTGAGTTGCAATCTAGTAACTTTTAAGTTTGTATGATTTTTAGCTCACCTGAGCACAGTGTGAGCTGTTGTGATCACCTTAAGTCTGTCATTGTGCTTCTCAACAATTTGCCTGTTATTAAACACCCTAGTAGAATGTTTTTTTAAATGTTAAAGGGATGAGTTGAAGTCTGATCGATTCCCGATTGAGGCAGTGCCTTATTTCATATTATTTCCGTCTTGTTACTTTTGTTATAAATACAAAACTTTGATATACCTTCTTTCCGCAGAGCAGGCAGTCTTTCATTATGTATTTTTTCATTCCCTTTAAATTTCTTCATTCCACCAGAGTGATCTGGAAGGAGGTTGTATTACATTAACCCTTACCCTGGTAAATTTCTATAATAAACTTGTCCATCTTTCAACTAGGACAGTACCATTAACTATTAAAAGGGAAAATTTGTAAAAAATATATACAAAAAAAAAAGAAAAGAAAAAAGAATCAGGAAATCGTGCCACTAGCTCGTGCACTTTTTGTTACAGCGAAACACTGCACTCGCGTAATCTTTACAGCATACTACTGTACGATCATAACCTCTCACTTAACAAATATGTCATGCGGTAAGGCAGATAATAACTTCCATTTTTGGTTGCGGGTTTATCCCGCTACCAAAGTTAAGTATATCTCTGACAATCATGTAGCATCTTTATTTGATTCCAAATCACATCCAAAGGAATTTGTTCATATGCTACACAAAGTAGTCCCATTCACGAACTGAATTATCAATGATCAAGCAGTTCTTATTCATCCTCTATCCATTCACACTGGCCATTTAGATTATGTAAGATCTGTCAATGATTAGGTATTCCAGTCCATGGTTACATCACTGACTTCCAGCTGTTCATGTAAGGTCAGGCAGAGTTTATCTTAGATCGAGGCATATTAGTATTTGTTTCTTATACATGTATATTTATAGATTGGCATTTAAAATGAAAATAACTCTAGCAAAACCCGCAACCACCAGACATATCAAGGCTTTGATTCACACTAAGTATCTTACCATGTTTGGCAGATAGTGCCTTCTCGTTATGCTATCATATTACACAGAAAATAAGCATCCTGTGCATTGAGTTTGTACTATGTACATTATAAGGCTCTTACACGACTGCCTGAGTAAGACAGCGTTTTTTACCAACTGATGGGAAGTAATGGAATAAGAAACTGGGCGCTTGTGAGGCGCTTGTGAGGTTTTTATTCATTCTGTCCCGGGGGTTGGGAAGCACATGCTTTACCCGAGTATACAGATTAGATCATTTGTCTTTCCTATCGCCAATATTTTCACTATTTCTACAAAGATATTTAAAATCAAAAATCGTTCATACCCTCAGACATCATAATATGGCATTTTAACCCTTAGCCTGCTGCAGGCGAATTTAACAGCCTTTGCAAACAGCTTGGAACCAGATCAGACGTAAATCGGCGTCTGATCAGGTTCCAAGCTGTTTGCTACTCTGACAATATTTCTTCCAATTTTGGAGCAAATTGAATGAACTTTACAATTTTAGCAGACGACATTTCCAGCAGACGACAATTTATCTAGCATGCTAAAGGTTAAAAATTATTACGTCAGTATGCGTTCGTGTTGCTATGTTTTTCCTAGAGAAAAGATAAAGTGATCTTCGACCTGGTCAACCTTTACATTTCCTGTAAAGTATGCAAGAAAACATTGTCTTTCCCCGCTAGGTAGCCAAGAAAATAACATCTCATGGCATTGGGATTTGACCAGTTTCACATGCCCGTTTGGTGTTTGAATTTATAATAACTGTAGAGGTTGCTTATACAACTTAACACTGACATTTATTGTAGAAGAATTATGTCGAGTTATTTCACCGACGTAAATGTATAAATATTATACAGCATGCCTTTTTATGTAGTTACCTCTATTTGTCAGAACGGCAGAATGTTTTACTGAACTGGGGTCTTTGCTGTGGGATTTTATGATATTTGTTAGCTTTGATGCACCGCCATTTCCCAACTTGGATGACTTGGCAGGATTGTGTAAACCGCCATCTCCCAACTTGGATGACTTGGCAGGATTGTGTATACCGCCATCTCCCAACTTGGATGACTTAGCAGGATTGTGTATACCGCCATTTCCCAACTTGGATGGCTTGGCAGGAGTGTTTATATTATCTGTGGCAGAGAAAAGAATGTATTGCATATTAAGGAATTAAGTTTAACACTTTGGGTGTTGCGTTATCAATATTTCAGGTTTTGAAGATTTCGTTTATAATTTCCATGTGATGAATAACGTTCGTTTCATAAGTATTTCTTGCCAATGAACTTTTAGTTTATACTAATTAATTTTAGCTCGATTGTGACGAAAACATTAAGCTTATTTGAACCACTCCCGAGTCCGCTTCCTGGAAAAAAACAACAGTACTGGTGTCATATGAGAAGTCATGGTCGTGACCACAGTGGGCTCGAAACCCACGACCCCCGGGTTGAGCGGCCATCGCTCCCCTCTTAAGGTTTAAAATGAACTTTTAAAATATGTTTCAAAGATATTAGTTGCCCGTGAATTTTTAAAAGTATGTTTCATAGGTGTTTCTTAACCATGAACTTTTAATGTTTCTTAAGTATTTCTTGCACCAGCACTGATAGAAATATGTTTCATAGGTACTTCTTGCTCACGAACTAATAAATAATGTTTCATAGATATTTCGTGCCCATGAACTTTTAAAAATATTTTTCAAATTTTTACAGAAGTAACTATTCCATGTCAAAGTAACAGTTACTATAATCTTCTAGACAGGAAAATGTATATGACATTTTGCATGCCGTCCGTTAGAATAATAGCTGGGTATTTATAGGGAGAAACTTAATACAGATATACCATGTCACTTAGAATGGCATGTAACTAAGCAGGTTTTGAATTGTTATTGTACACAGTACATCCGACACTGACCTACCGTACCACTGTGCCTATCACTGAACAAATACGTTTTGAACTAAAACAAGAAGCATACAGATATGCCCTATCCCATTGCTGATCATGAAAGGAAGCATACAGATATGCCCTATCCCATTGATATGCCCTATCCCATTGCTGATCATGAAAGGAAGCATACATATATGCCCTATCCCATTGATATGCCCTATCCCATTGCTGATCAAGAAAGGAAGCATACAGATATGCCCTATCCCATTGCTGATCATGAAAGGAAGCATACAGATATGCCTTATCCCATTGATTTGCCCTATCCCATTGCTGATCATGAAAGGAAGCATACAGATATGCCCTATCCCATTGCTGATCATGAAAGTTAGCATACAGATATGCACTATCCCATTGATATGCCCTATCCCCTTGCTGATCATGAAAGGAAGCATACAGATATGCCCTATCCCATTGCTGATCATGAAAGGAAGCATACAGATATGCCCTATCCCATTGCTGAACATGAAAGGAAGCATCAAGATATGTCCCTATCCCATTGCTGATCATGAAAGGAAGCATAAAGATATGCCCTATCCCATTGCTGATCATGAAAGGAAGCATACAGATATGTCCCTATCCAATTGCTGATCATGAAAGGAAGCATATAGATATGCCCTATCCAACTGCTGATCATGAAAGGAAGCATACAGATATTTCCATATCCCATTGCTGATCATGAAAGGAAGCATATAGATATGTCCTATCCAATTGCTGAACATGAAAGGAAGCATACAGATATGCCCTATCCCATTGCTGAACATGAAAGGAAGCATACAGATATGTCCCTATCCAATTGCTGATCATGAAAGGAAGCATACAGATATGCCCTATCCCATTGCTGATCATGAAAGGAAGCATACAGATATGCCCTATCCCATTGCTGAACATGAAAGGAAGCATACAGATATGTCCCTATCCAATTGCTGATCATGAAAGGAAGCATATAGATATGCCCTATCCAATTGCTGATCATGAAAGGAAGCATACAGATATGTCCCTATCCCATTGCTGATCATGAAAGGAAGCATATAGATATGTCCTATCCAATTGCTGATCATGAAAGGAAGCATACAGATATGCCCTATCCCATTGCTGAACATGAAAGGAAGCATACAGATATGTCCCTATCCAATTGCTGATCATGAAAGAAAGCATATAGATATGCCCTTTCCCATTGCTGATCATGAAAGTTAGCATACAGATATGCCCTATCCCATTGCTGAACATGAAAGGAAGCATAAAGATATGCCCTATCCCATTGCAAATCATGAAAGGAAGCATACAGATATGCCCTATCCCATTGCTGATCATGAAAGGAAGCATACAGATATGCCTTATCCCTTTGCTGATCATGAAAGGAAGCATGCAAGCGACAACAAACAGTCACATATTGTTTCATATTACGTGTACTTTCACTGTATACGGACATCAGTATATTATAGAGACATTAAAATATCGTACATACATGAATATATCATACGGGCACCAAGATAACAGATCAAAGTTTATTTCACACCTATATATTTTAAACCGAATGTTAGCTCTTCTTTCTATCACGTGACAATACATAGAAGCCAATATTGAACTGTGTGATTGAAAATGCATTTACATTTTCTCAAGTATATTTAGCAACATTCGAAATCTACAGTCCACTAACTCTATAAAAAATATTTTTACATATTGGACTGAAGTCCAAAAAAAATCAAAACTTTTCATATTGGACGGGACACGCTAGTTTTCAGTAGTATTTTAATTATGTAACGGCGGGCATTTAACCTTACCGTGTTCCTGGATTCTGTACCAATATAAACATGTTCTCCACAAGTAACTGCCAACTTTCCCACATGAATCAGAGGAGGGGGCGAATGATATCAGACACATCTGATGACTATGGTTTCAGTTAAAAAAAAACATTTTTTTTTCGATTATTTTAGCACTGGGTATAAATGTTGGAAAATTAACAATTAAAAGTCAATTATCAGAGAAGAACTTGTTTATGTGTGTTGTTGTTTGTCAGTTAAAGTGCGTGTGAAGTTTTAACGTCTAGTCTATCTCTCTATGGTGTGAAATAAAGAGGTAATTTACCAGTGTGAAGTACAATACTCAACATTGGCATCAACTCGGCATTCGCCTCGTCCAAGTATGAATTATTACTGTTGTGTACGTGTCGAATTAGCATAATTGAATTCAGTATTGATTTCAAGATTTTATTTTATAAACACCAGTAGGTCATCGACCCATGTGGCAAACACATACATATACATATATGGCGACAGTAATGGGTAGTTGATATTATATATATATATCAGCACAGTTAAATTATGTTTTTTCGAAAAAGGCAGCATTAGGACTGCATGTATTTCATACCACAATAAAAAAATTAAATAATGAGATAAAATCACATGTATGCCTAGAGCTATTATTATAGCTACTGCCAGTGCAAAAAATATCGAAAATAACTTTCATCAAATTTTGAACTAAACATTTGAGTGCTCACGCAGTTTTTTTTCTCTCAAATTTTACTGCTCTCTGCAGACAGAATACTTTATACCAGGGAAGTAATTCCAACATACATTTTATGAAGAATAGGAAGAGTTATCCCATCCAATTATGAAAAAATATGGATTTTTGGATCCGAATCCAATAGGAGAAAAAATACAGAGATTTTGGAAGTGGATTTCGGAAGTTGTTATAATATGCTTCAAAAACTGTAGTCTACTGAAGTAAGAACTCAACACGTTCTACTTTGATAATACGTATGCTAATTTTCCAACATTTACCCTTAGTGCTAAAATAATCGAAAAAAAACTTTTCATGAAATTTTGAACCGAAACTATAATCATTGGATAGGAAACATTCTAACTAAGAAAATGAAACTGGTTTCTATTGTATTGTCACGTGATAGAAAGAAAAACTTCCAACTGGTTAAAGATATGTAGGGGTGAAAAAAATACATTTATTCAGTGAGACAAAACATTTCGTGTCACTGGACAATGGTTTGATATTTATATATTCTGATGCATGTACAATTTTTCTATATATGCATACATGTAGCAATTCTGCTCTATTTTTTCATAACTATATATATAGAGAGAGAGAGAGGGACGGGGAGGGAGAGAGAGAGAGAGAGAGAGAGAGAGAGAGAGAGAGAGAGAGAAACTGAATCTTTCTATGTAAATAATAAAACAAATAAAATTTGAGAAATATCAAAATAGTACCATACACGGGTCTAGGTGGAAGCTTGGAACAGTAAGACATAAAGCAATCAAAGCGACGATAAATAACGATGATCCTGGTACACTTGTCACCACATTTCTAAGTTTTGCCAGACTACAAAAGAAAAATAGAAGAGATTTCAAGTAAAATAATATACATGTACATTGTAAAGAAAGAAATCAGTTTGATATCCATGTCCGGCTCATATTTAAAACAAATGATTTATTTCATTCTTATTACATTTTTGTATGGTTAATGTAGAAACATAATTTCACTGTACATATAAGGGTATGAAATGAAATAATGCTAGTAATAATTATTCCTCATCCAGGTACAATAATAATAAAATGTATTAAAGGTAGTAGTATTTTTCAAGAGTATTTAATCATAATATTATCATACGATTGGCGAAAGCAAAGTATATACCAATACGTTATAATTTTTTTTTGAATGAAAGTTTTTCTTTTACAAAAAAACGAATCCCGTTAAAAATTAGTTTCAAGACAGACATCAACATACTGTGACAAAGCTTCATCAAGGCAATGCTATTTAAAATTCAGTAAAGCGTTTTGAGTACAGGTTCTGTTCAACACTTCAGGATGGGTGAAACATTTCATACAATTATAGGGACCTATTTTTTTTTATATCCATACGCCCTATCATCAGTTTTGTTTGATTTGCATGATACACTTGTCCAAAATGCATTGGTGTATATACTTTCCAGATATATACGATAGAAGAGTTATACATCACTTTTTAACGCATTTTTCAAACACATTTTATAAACAGCTATTGATAAAGGTATCTTTAAATTTACATGTTTCTGGGTGATATCTATAATAATATATAAGTTTCAAGTTTCCAAGTTTTATCATACAATTATTGACTTACGTTGAGGTAAATATGTGTTTTTACGAGGGTCCCTGCCTATAAGGGCCACGCCAACCTAACAAATACATACAATGTAGTAAAAGCCGCCCCGCGTAATCTCTTGGTGATAACAAAATAAAATGTTTTTCGCTGAGGGAGCGGGTCTGTATTAACAACTAACATATGTATAAACCTTTCTTACTGAGATTTGATATTAAATCACTGGTATAGTATTTCTTGATTATTTCATGAATGCTCAGTTTTGGCCTCTTCTTTTATGTTCTACTAGTTATGCTTTTTACATTAACCATTCCCCATGCCTGTTTAATTTTCATTTTTTGTTCAGGTAGAAAGTGTCATATGATAGGCATGTTTCTGTAACTATACAGTCTCTAGTGGCAATAACGTAGGTACAATCACTATATCCGAATATGGTTATTTTACAGTTTATTAATTAAATAGTTGCATATTCTTGTGACTATGGTGTTAATTTTATAATCACTATTCTCGTTAATTCTTTATTATTTTTGTACCAGAATGCATTGATTATCGTCACAATTCGATAGTCGGTGACAGGTGAAAATAGGCAGTTATAGTACCTGATCCAGTATCCAGTTTCGTCTTAAATACTACTTGTATAGCTAAATTTTCTAATACAGACAGTAATACTTTTTACATCAGTCGGTTTTCTTATCATAATTGTCAATTCCTAATGATGTTTTGTAAAATTTTCATATAGACCCCTAGGTCAGTATACAGCTAACTCATACTGAAATACGGTTGTGGTACGGCAGGAAAGCTACACTCCGTGCCTTCCGGTGTACGAAGCAGACGAAAGAAATGATCAAGTTTATGTAAAGTATTATGAATTGAATGGTTTTATTATGATTTCGTTGTTATTTTCTCTAATTATTATAGTCAAATTTTCTTTAGAAATGTCTATTTAGACTGTGAAATGTGCATGCTGCCTCTGTGAACACTGTTCGGATATAATCCGCCAAGAAAGGATACATTATAGAAATAGACTGTATGTGATGATATAGAAATTTAGAAGTAAAAATGTCATTGGAAACTGTTCAGAGGTATGTGCCATTTCATTTATTAGCTATTTAATTAGGACTGGGATGAAATGTTTATGTAAATATTGTGAAAATCAAGAATAATCAACAGACTACATGGTTATATTCGTTTCTCGGATATGTGTTCTAATACAACAGACTGGTATTTAAGTTTTCATAGTGTCTGTACACATGGCTAAAATATTTTAAAAGATGGATGGACTATCATTTGTTTATTGTGTTATACGTCACGGTTTAATCAACAACACTCCCCTCTGTTTTGTTTTCTATAGAAACTAAAAAATATAGATAGTAATTTCAACTGTTATTACCAATAAAACTGGAAACTAAAATTAAAGAACTGCACAGTTTGCACTTGAAAGTAACTAAATTTCATAGACCAACACTCCCCCCTGTTTTATTTTCAAGAGAAACTAAAAAATATAGATAATAATTTCAACTTTTATTGCCCATACAACTGGGAACTTAAATTAAAGATAAGCACAGTCTTCACTAAAAGAAACTAAACAATATAGATAGAATCTTTACTTTATTAAAATATTCCATTATCCTTTGTTTGTGTCTTCTCCTTAGTCAGTGATGTCTGTTGTGCTGATTGCATTTTGAATGTGTGACATTAGAGTGCCGAGTGTTTAAGCTGAGTAAAACATGTTTAAGGCACCACTACATTTTCACAAGGAATGTATAATGTCATATATTCTTGTTTTTTTTCCAGCACAGGCTGAACCGAAAGATAGTGTCTGTAGTGCTGGCTAAGGATGCATGACACCTTATTTTACTTTATTTTTGTTTCCTATTAAATTAATACCTTAAAAATATATAAAACTCACTACCTTAGGACTGCTACTTTAAATATTAATTTCAATACCTTAAAATGTATGCAGATCGCTGTTTGTAAATTGCCACCTTTAAAATTCTTGAATATTATAGTGAATACTGAATTGATAGAACTGTTAATTCTGAATTAATTTTGTTTTATAACATTATCGGATTGTGGTGGTACTTGAAGCTTTAGAGTGGTACCTAGTGCTAAACTATTATACTTACTTCATTTGAACATTCGGATGCGGTGACTTTGTGTTTACATTTAAATTTGGAATATTTGAATGGCACTTTTCTGCGTGCCAGTTCATTCATTTCATTATTACGGCTTGATGTTACAAGATCCATGAATACAGGCATTACCAACTTTTAGTAACATCGATCTATCGGAAAATCGATAAATTTGCCTATATAAACAAAGAAGGAAAAATCACTTAAACTTAAATAGAAAAAGTTCTATTTGGAAATCAAAAATTCGATACCCCACAAATTAAAGTTTAATTTATTCCGGATATTATGAATATTTATTTTAAAAAATATTTTAATATTTGGTTGGTCCTTTTTTACTTTAAATAGACCCACCTCAGTTCATATAGACTCTGTAGGAAACGGGTTAAAAAATTTGACTTTTTCAAATATAACAGATAAAATGAGATATTTTCCGCAAATAATCAAAAATTCGATACCCCTAAAAATGTAGAAAAATTATTCAGTTTTCGTTATGTGTAATTTGTTTTAAATTTGATAATGGTTTGTTTGGTCCTTTTTGCATTTTAGTGTGTACAGTGAACATTTCTTTAAAAATCCGGCTTTTTCCGCCGTTATCCGTAAGTACTCGGAAGCTGTTACGGAAAATATTGTTGTCTGCTAGCCTGACTTTGTCGGTTCAAGTTGTTATAGCTCAAAGCCTATGAATTGTAGGCAACTTCACATTGACCAAAAAAAAAACAACAACAAAAAACTGAGATTGCAATAAGACAAATTATAACAAATTAATTGTTGAACTCAGAAACTCAGAAACCTAGATCTGCTGTCGTTTAAAATAACGCTAAGGAGGATTAAGTGTTCAATTCGCATTTATAAAATATACAAATGCTTTTAATTTTCCCCGCAAAAAAAGATACTTAAAGCAACTAATTCTCATGTGTTTCCGTAAAATATAGTCTGTCAGTAATTGAGTTTCAAAGCATTCTTAAGAAATATAGCGATAATTAATTTCCAGATACCTATAGTACCTATATTATTTTTTGCCGCTGGTGACTTTTTTATTGCCGCGGCGGTCAGGGTCCGATCTCCAACGCGGTCAACTTTTTTTCTTCATATGGGATTTTTTCAAATAATTTTGAAACAAAAAAATCATTTTCTATTATTCATAATATGACCAAACTTTAATTTAAAAGATAGCCTTGATGAACTGATAATTCTGCTTCTTTCCGAATCCACTTTGTATGTATTATTCTGTATTCTTAAATTAATGCATATTTTTGGTACATTCTTAAATCATTCGTTTAAAAAATTGCGATATCTATTATTTGTTTTAGTCCCAAGATTGCACACAATCACATCAAGCATAAAATAATTTAATTGTAACAAATATCTTAAAATTACCCTTTGACTTTTATTGTGTATTACAATATTGCCTAGGGGTAAACAGTATCCGTTCAGTGTTGTTTCAAGCCGGGTCATAAAAAATATGTTACCCCACTTACTACAAGTGATAGGTATTTTTATGGTTTTATGGTTTTTGCGTTTTAATATATTTATTTAACTTTCTTCTGTCTTTATATAGTCTTTTCCCTTTCTTTCAGGAACTTTGTTTTTACGATTTTTACACTTATTTCATGAATCGTATGACAGTACAAATTTAGAATTTAGAGTTGTTCCGTAAATATTTACTGAGTAAAGATCTTGGCCCAAATTTTACGAAAAAACTTATTTATTCTAAAATTATAATTTAGTAAGTCTGCTATTCTAAAATTGAGATATTGATTAAGTTATTGTTATTTAATGTTGGTTTTTTCCTGTAACGATATATTTATAGTTAAAGTATACTATGGTAGTAGTATTTGTCAGCAGTACCTATTCAAGTCACGCAAATATGATATTTCTATTTAGGCACGATATAAGAAGCTTAATCCTTACCATGCTAAATTACAATAATAAACTTGTCAATCTTTCAATTTGGACAGTACTATGAAAAGGGTGCATACCAAAAAGTTACTGGCTGAATGGCAAACAGTGCAGATGATGATCAGTCTGCACATACGTGCAGACTGATCATGATCTGCACCGATCGCAAAGGAAGAACAAATCGTGTCCAGCATAGTAAGGGTTAAGTATTTCCTTTTAAAAGTATAAGTCTTATTTCTATACTTCTTTTTCTTTAAAGCGACTGGTCTCCAAATCGTTCGACAACGTTCGACAACAAAAATACATTTTAGATATCTTGAAAAAAAAGCTATATTTCTTATGAAGGCTCCAAAACTTAATTACTGACAAACTTTATGTTACGGAAATACACGAGAACTTGCTGTTTTACTACCCTTTACGATAAAAATCGAAAAGCGTCAGTGATTTAGAATTTTGAAAATATTTTAGAAACAAAAGCTCATACTCTAATGTTCATAATATATGAAAGAAGTTAGCATGATGTTTCATGTATTAAAAAGAAAGTAAATCTATGTGTTCGATGTATAAAATGTAACGATTTCTAAATATTTCAGATAACATATTCATATTCTTAAATATTACTTTTATTTGACAATTAATAAAGTATTATATAATGATTTTCACTTTAATAATTATTAAAACTTCATTCAGGTATATCATATAGAAAACCGCCCGCCTGTAAATGCATCAGATAATGACCAAAGCTGTTAATTATCGATTTTTGCCCCCGTGTTACTACAACAACAATAATTAGTACGGAAATCAACGAATCCATCCGGTAGCGATGATATTGGATTACTGGTTTTATTGATTTTTATGATTGGTAGATCTGCCCCGCTTTATCGGTTTAGAGATGTTACTAAAAGTTGGTAATGGTGAGGGTCCCTGTCTATAAGGGCCACGCCAACCTAACAAATACACACTTGTCCAAAATGCATTGGTGTATATACTTTCCAGATATATACCATAGAAGAGTTATACATCACTTTTTAACGCATTTTTCAAACACATTTTATAAACACAGCTATTGATAAAGGTATCTTTAAATTTACATGTTTCTGGGTGATATCTATAATAATATATAAGTTTCAAGTTTTCAAGTTTTATCATACAATTATTGACTTACGTTGAGGTAAATATGTGTTTTTACGAACCTGTAAAAATGATACTGACCGAGGACGCAGTCCGAGGTCAATATTATATTTTACAGGTCCGTAAAACACATATTGACCGAAATGTCAGTCTATAATTGTTATATTATATGACTACTCTAATGCATTCATTCAACTAGCCCATATTGCATACATATAAGAAAAAGTGATATCAAAAGAGTCATTATCACTTTTGCAGGTCAATATCGCTTTTTGCGAAACCCGCGCGTGCACTCATTTCGGCCAATCAAATGAGCGTATTTGAAAAGTGTATATAATATTTTTATTTAAACCAGAAGGTCATAGACCCATGCAGAACATATACATCATATATATACATGACAAAATTTAATCCCGGGCGTAATTTAACGCAATAAACAAATGATCCGTATAATACTACAATTCTAACATCTCCAACCATTCTGGTATGTTACAATCTAACATAACAACGAGATACAAAGGAATGCAGTTGGTATTTTTTTTAAAGGTTGAAATACATACCATATATACTGATTAATTCAAGCACCCTGACTCGGTTACGGTTTCGTTAAATAGCCTCTACAACGTGCTTAGAATAATTCAAATTCTTTTTTTTCTCAATTCAAGTCGTAGACCTACCTTGCTCTACATGCTGAACAAATATTTCTACAAAAATCCATTGTTTTAGTTCCAACCTATTATAAAGAAACCTTTTTGACGTGTAAAGTAAGTCACAAATGATTTATGTATTTTCTACCAAAAGAATATCCATACTTTAACACTTTAATCTAAATAAAATTCTCTCTCCATTCCCCTTTTTAAAAATACTGAATATTTCAATTTTATTTAAATTTAGAAAAAAAATGAATCATATCTAAAATATAGAGATATTGAAATTTTATACGACTGTCTTAAGGCACACATTTCGATAGACAACTAATGATTTTATCTGTAAACAATAGAAAATTAATAAAACAATATGTCCTCGGGGAGAAATCACCGTTCATTTTTAATGGTTATCAGATATTTTTTTCCCTCACAAGTCCAGTTGTTACAACGTCATCACTTAGTAAAAACCAGAAATATGCGTGTAACATAAACACGTTCTGTTACAGTGATAAATACATTTATACAGATAATTCATGACCAAGGCTGTTTTTTGTTCATATTTCTGTTTTTAAATTTATTCTCTGTCAGTAAAAAAGTTCAAAGAAGAAATTCATTCTGTATGAAAATTCAAGGTCTGCAAACGTCCTTAACTATGAACATGACAAAATGATACCGCAAAGTCCTAGTCTTTCCCATAGACCGAATTTCTTTAACTTTGTATACTGACTGAAAATGAAGTCTGAAAGAGAAATAAAAATTAAAAGTGCTCAGTTCTCTTGCCCTGATCTTGAATTATCTGCCCTTGAAAATTGGATTGTTTTTAGTATTTTCTGATTTTCAAGGGCAGATAATTCAGATCAAACTGGATAACTATGAGTTTTAATACATATTTTCGTTTAAAACTTGATTCTCAGTCAGTACACAAAGTTTAAAGAAAGTCTGCCTGTAGGAAATATTTTGCCCTATATACGTTTATATAGGCAACTGTGACATTTAGCCCGCCCGCTTAGCTCAGTAGGGAGAGCGTTGGTCTATGGATTCTCGGGCGGGGTGTATGTTCTCCGTGACGATTTGATAAAAGACATTGTGTCTGAAGTTATTCGTTCTCCATCTCTGATAATTAATGTGGGGAAGTTGGCAGTTACTTGCGAAGAACAGGTTTGTACTGGTACAGAATCCAGAAACACTGTCCGCCGTTAATGGCTGAAATACTGTTGAAAAACGGCGTTAAACCCAAATCAAACAAACAAAACCTTTAAAGTCACTTCACAAAAGGTACAATTTTAGATCGTGTACGATAAATATAATTGCTGTACAACATGAAGATAATTGATCTACTTTTGAAAAGACCATTTCGAAAATAAAGACAAATATATTAAACAACTTTGAACTGTATTTTATTATCCCCCCGCCAAAGGCGAATGGGATATTAGAAATGCTCTCCGTCCGTGCGTGCGTGCGTGCGTGCGTCCACAACGATATTTGTCCGGAGCATAACTCCAAAAGTACTGGAGGGATTTTCTTCAAACTTCATACACTGATAGAACACATTGGGAGGAACTGCAGTGTGCAAGAACAATAACTCTACCTTGCCTATTTTTTGAGTTATTCCCCTTTATCTTATTTTCTTAAAAAATTTTGTCCGGAGCATAACTCCAAAAGTACTGGAGGGATTTTCTTCAAACTTCATACACTGATAGAACACATTGGGAGGAAGTGCAGTGTGCAAGAACAATAACTCTACCTTGCCCATTTTTGAGTTATTCCCCTTTATCTTATTTTCTTAAAAAAAATTGTCCGGAGCATTTCTTCTTCATGCATAGAGGGATTTTGATATAACTTAGCACAAATGTTCACCACCACGAGACAGAATGTCATGCGCAAGATCCAGGTCCCTAGGTCTAAGGTCAAGGTCACACTGAGAGGCCAAAGATCAGATACAAGAATGACATTGTCCGAAGCATTTCTTCTTCATGCATGGAGGGATTTTGATGTAACTTGGCACAATTATACACCATCATGAGACGAAGTGTCATGCGCAGTTCCCTTCTTTAGAATTACCTCCCTTTGTTGTTACTTTAAATAGCTTTTATTGTAACTTTTTCATTACTAGTCGTAGGGAAAAATCGAGACAACTTTTCTGTAGTACAACATGCATGCTACATCCAATTTTGAGGTGTATTTTGACCAATCTCTACCTGGTAAAGATTTTTTTGTGGACTTGCAATTTTTTTTTTTTTTTTTTTTTAAGATTAACTCCCCTTAGTTGTTACTATAAATAACTTATATTGTAACTTTTTTTATAATTGACCGTAGGGAAAAAACAAGACCACTTTTCTGTGGTACAACATGAATGTTACTTTCCAATTTTATGTTTATTTTAAGATATCGACCTGGTAAGGAGTTTTTTGTGGACTTAGAAAAACAAAAGACTTACAATGATTACTAAACAACCACAAAATTAAAATTCCATTTGCAAATACAGCTGCTAGACTAAAGAAATTTGCTGTGACGGGCATATATTGTGACATTCTGGCACTCGTGTTCCCTGTTAGCTTTCCATTCCTTCTTTTTACAGTAGCCATATAGGAAAACATCATAGCTATACTGTTCATGAAAATTAATAAAATTTAGCAGTAAACCACCTCACCACTGACTTATTCTTTCTTTCACATCTTTAAAACCCCTGATGCGGACCACAACTAAATGGTTCTTCAAAGCTTTCCCCAAAATTAATACTTTCAGACACTAACTTGCCAGGAACTTTAGCCTTCAATTATAATATGCCCGGCGGGGGGATTGGCCATGTCTAACATGGCTCTTGTTAAACCGAAGGTTGCCGCGGAAGAAAATCGAACCTCTCTCCTCAAGTATAGCTAAACACGATTATTGACGAGCATGTCAATTTAAATTTTGCATAACCATTTGTGCCAGACTTGTTTTTAGAATTCTAATAAAATGTACATCCCAGTTACAATTTTTCTTTTGCAGAGAGGCGTTATTCCAGACTCATCAAACATCTTCCAGGTGATTAGATTTCTCTTATACAAGTCCCTGGCGAACGATACATCACCCAACATGTACACATATTTTACCTTTACATAATTGTGACCGTTGGTATTCGCCCAATTTGCATATTCCGCTAAAACAGATCTTATAGCGATTTGAGGTACATTTTACCCATGACTTTTTTCAGTTCCACTGCCTATGTCAGTAGTATATAACGAGGCGTTTCGGAGAGTTGGGGCAGCGGTGCAGCGGGGCAGCGGGGCAGCGGGGCAGCGGGGCATTTTAATCCGACGTAATCCCTAATCCGGCTTAATCCCCTCGTAATCGGGGCAATGGGGCAGCGGGGCAGTAGGAGTTATGTTATTAGGACATCAGGAATTGCGTTTAGGCTCTAATCCTACGTAATCCCTAAGCCGACGACCCTATTACGGTCTTTATTTATTAGCAAACCGTATTGACAGCGAGTAACATTCTGCAAAACGTTTCCGAGACGAAAAGATAAACCTTTTTTTCTTTTAATTTATATCGTGATTTATTGAGGACTTAAATGGATATTTCCAGAAAATCAAAATTAGATTTTAGCAAGCATACGAACGCGTTTTACGAAGACAGATTGAGAACTTTTGAACTGTGGTCTAAGCAAATACGACCGGATAAGTATTCTTTATCAAAGGCTGGATTCTATTATTCTGGACATTCCGACAAAGTGATTTGTTTTAGCTGCGGCGTAAATGTGGGAAGTTGGGAGCTTAACGACGACCCTTGGATAGAGCACGAGAAGTGGTCTCCGGACTGTACATACTTGAAAATCATAGGCTACGAAACTCCCAAATCGACAGCTGCAATACAAGGGAGCGGTTTCGTTAATTGTCAGACAACGAGTCAAAACAAGTCTGTATTCGGGTCCAGCTCAAAGAACCCCGGATTCAAGTGGCAAATTAGACAACCTAACGTTTTCGCCTGAAATTGGGAGTTCAAAAAACACACATAAACAGCAAATATGTGTACGATAGCTATATTCCTTCTCACGAGTTTATACTAAGAACATTCTTACCTAACTACAATCTACGTTACGAAGCCATGGAAGCGGCCAACAGACTCGTGGAGAGTTTCTATAGTGCGGAAGAAGATGTGACCACTTCCGGTCGAGTGATAAGAACATCATCAGCCATTTTCAATGTGTTGTGACATGGGGCATTGGGGCAATGGTGCAATGGAGCAGCGGGGCATTTTAATCCGACTTAATCCCTAAGCCGATATAATCCCTAATTCGGCTTAATCCCCTCCTATTCTGGGCATTGGGGCAGCAGTGACGTACGGCCTAGCTATTGTCTCGACCAATCGGAGAGTATTCAGTTTACATTACGTCATCGACAACCAATCGAAATGCGACGGATTAAACCGTACTGGACGTTAGCTTCCTTTAAGCGTCATTTTAGAAGGAGGTCGAGCAAGTGTATACATCTTGTCATACAACGATACATTATTTAAAAAAAAAAAAACTTTGATATTATAGTGTAAATTAAGATAAACGGGAAATTGGACGTAGAAAAGTGATATTTTTGTGAAAAATTTACACAAACATATACAGTGAAGAGACAGTACATTGGAATATAATAATAATAATGGCTACTAGAATGGAATCGAAGAAATCCATAGCAGAAAGCAGGATCCAACCTCGCTACATCCAGCATTTGGGTAAAAACATTTACCTATTTGACAGCAGTTTTCACGGAAGCGTCTATGTGAATATACGGAAATTAATTAACGAACAGATTCCGACAAAAGACGGTATCTCTCTCACGCTTCAAAGGTGTAACGAATTATTTAAAAGCTTACCGGAAGTGGACGGTGCAGTTAATCTAATGGAGTTGAACCAGGACACGTTCTTCAGACGTCACCTTGGTGGAAACTGGTACGTCACAGTGCAGAGTGGATTCAAAAGCGTGGACATTAGAAAGTTCTGGCTTCCGGACGAGACCAAGGACATTCAAGCTACGAGAAAAGGCGTGTCTTTAACACTGGATCAGTTCAGGGAGCTGAGGAACGGACTAAGGTGTCTAGATAGTTTTGTACCCGAGTTGCGCGACGTCTTGCCGTGCTACAGCCAACCTAAACACAACATTGCCGGATGTCCAGAATGCACGCCTAAATGAGTGTACTCAGTGACTATACATGACTTTGCGTTATTTTGACACTATTCTATTCAAGAGACTTTATGTAAAAATAACTTATTTATGTTAAATTGTTTATGTATGTATTATTGATGATTTTGTACTAAACAAAACATTAAAACGATTGACTTATACATCGATTGCTTTGTGTCTATATTTAGCTCTTAGGGTTTTCCCCACAATTCAGACCGTTTAAAAAGCCCACTTTGCAAACTGTTAAGGTCATTTTTACACCAGCTATCTAAGAATGAGGGTCACAAACGTCGTGTGCAGCGCCAGCTTAAACACCTCTATTGATTTGAGTCAATTAGCCGGTACGTTATGCAACGTTAAATACCACCCGTCCTCCTTTTCCGGTCTAATTTGGCAACATAGACGAATAGGCGGTAACTGTTTAGTGTTTCGCAATGGTAATATAAACTGTAGCGGTAAAGCAGAGAGTATAAAAGACGGATTGACCAGACTGAGACGATACGCCCGGTGTCTGCAAAAGTTGGGCTGTTGTTCGAATTTAACTCAGATCCGTGTTTTGACCATTTCCGCCTGTCACGAAATGAGCGGTTTTTTAGACTTGGAGCGTCTAGCTCGAGACACAGGGTGTGGCTACGATCCGGAAATATTCCCAGCAGCCGTGCTGAGAAGAGAGTCCGTAGCAATGAGTTGTTTTCACACGGGCAAAGTAATAATCACCGGAATAAAGTCAACCGAGACGATAGAAGACATCGTGTATCCTACTCTGTTAGAGTTAGAATACTTTACGACGTAAGAAGCAGCACAGAACGGGAATATGCCGAATATGGAGCGCTCAAGAATATATATCAGGATTCACTTTCTACAAGAGTTGGGAAAATCGAATGCTCGGGATCGACAAATAATGCTCAGGGCTATGATTCCTGGTCAAATGGAATGCATACAGTTGATAGCCAAGAACATCGTAGAAGGACGGGTACCTATACTGGACAGGATTCGGATTATTTTAGCAGATACAGATTACTGCTGAGGTCGGTGGCGAGCGATCGAGTATCATTTAACCGTAAGAAACGACTCCTACTAGACAGGCACAACATCTTACCTAGATTACTAAGGAGACACTATCTACGTTTCGTCATTTCTAACGAGCTACGTTCCAGGGAGGACTGAATTTCGTCAGGAAGAAGAACCTACTCTGGCATCATCATAAAATGAACATTGACATGAAGTACCAACGCTATTTAGAAAAAATATACTACGATCCTGCTCACCCGGCTTCGTATTCCGGCTTAGACAAACTCTACAGAAGCGTTAAAAAGGATGGAAAATTTGTTCTGGACAGAGCCAAAATTAGGAAATGGTTGATGAAACAGGAGACATATACTCTTCATAAAGGCGTGATTCGAAAATTCAAACGTCAGAAGATCGTAGTTCCGTATATAGACTATATGTGGGAGGCTGACACCGGATATATGAACACCTATGTCAATGATAACGACGGCATTAGCTATTTTCTACTCATCATCGACGGATTTTCTAAGTTTGTATGGACATTTCCCGTACGCAGAGTACGCGGCGAGGAGGTGTTGAAGGCCTTTAAGACGATCCAAAACCGCCGTTGCGAGAAACTTAGAACGGACTCGGGATCCGAGTTTAAGAGTAAACTCTTCCAAAAGTGGTTAAAGTCCCAGGGCATCCAGCACTTTTACTCCCTCAACGAGAGCAAATGCGCCTTTGCCGAACGGGCGTTGAAGTCCATCAAGTCCAGGATCGCTCGTTACATGACCAGGTATCAGACTCATCGTTGGATCGATATTTTATCTAAAGTAACAGACGTTACAACAAACGTACCACAGGAGTATTAAAGAGGAGTCCGGCGAGTGTGACCAGAGCAACGAAGCGGAACTTTGGAATACTAGCTATAATCAACTAGGAAAGGGAAAAGGGACGTCCGTGTAGTCAGCAGCTCCGCATATCGGTTCAAAACTGGGGATACTGTACGCTTGTCCCATTTAAAAAGGCCATTTCAGCGAGAATACGACGAAAGATGGACCATGGAGTATTTCATCGTTGCTGAGAGAGGCAAAAAGGCCGGAATTCCGTTTTACAAATTGAAAGACCTGCAGGGCGATGAGATAAAAGGCAGTTTCTACTCTAACGAGTTGACAAAAATTATAGTGGACAAAACGACGACATTCAGATTAGAGAAGGTTTTGAAGAGATCTGGCATAGAGTGCTGGTGAAGTGGATGGGATGGAGCGATAAGTACAACAGCTGGATACATAAAAGTAAAGTGACGAGCTACAAAAAGCGTAAGAAACGGACGTGTGAGTCAGCATATCCAAACATGAATCAGTCTTGCTACGTGTACTTTGACCTCTCGTGAAAGAGCGTAAGAGGGAATTCAGCGTTACTCTACGCATATCATTTCTAACGACAAGCTGTGGGAGTGCGCCATTTCAGAATTGGATATAGTTTTTAAAAAAACCGACAGTCGCATGGTGTTTTTGTGTTGCGACCTGCTTGAAGAGTCCTACGTGAACGAACAACGGCAACAGGTGTTGACTAGCGTTGATACTAGAAAAACGCGTCCATCGGTATCATCGATTTGAATTACTTTTCTATTAGACCGGGCAGACCAGAAAAGTTCAGACTCTACTTTATAGGATCTGATTGTAACACCATAGAGCTAGGACTTGAGCGACTTTACGTGGTTTTACACTTTAGGAGAAGATGGGTTCCGTAGAAGTGTTTGATTGGAAGGAGAAGAGATGGATACCGTACGTAGCCGATTTCGATTACGTGGTACAGACACTTGAAAGATGTTGCCGATGGTTACGCTAGGCCAAACAAGAACGGTCGATATGTTGTGGGTAGCGGTGCCATCAATAGAAAACTTCAGAGCAGGAAAAATCGATGATCGACCCTTGGTGAAGATGGTCACGCTCTCGCGCAGGCCGTAGACATGGCAAAATCGGAACTAAAGGCGGAAGCCAATCAAAACTCTCCAAACCGACATGGCGTAAGAAGCCCGATAACAAAAAACGTAGAAGACGACCAAGCGAGCAACCAAAGAGATCCAGGTTTCATTTTAGCGAATCTCAACTGGACGGATAGAACATGGAGGATCATACTCACGCCGAGGAAATATCAATTTTCAACACATTTTCCAACTGACACTTCGCTGCAAAGTAGAGAATGGATAGAATATTTGCCAGCCAAACTCGGTTAACTCGGGGAGTCTCGAGTTCAAACATTCCTGCTCAGACCTCTATGTATATGGACTTGAAAAGAGCTTACTCCACTTGAAGATACGACTCGTCGACTCGTCGGGCGTGCCTATTAAAGAGGACGTGAACGCCAGTACAATTAATATGCATTTCACACCTGTTCCGACAGATTGATGTCAGTTTTCAACAGACGCCATTAACGAAACCGGAAGAGTACTACGCCTACAAGAGCTACATAGATACCATTCTTCGAGGTAACGTGAAAGACCGCACCATTCTCAGTAACAGTCAAATGTTCTTCAAAGAAACCGGAAATATGGACGAAACGGACGCAAATGGTGATAATCTCGGACTCTTCCTACGTCATCAACGTCTTAAAGGCGGGAAGATAGTCGACATGGAAGGACCGCTGCTATTAGACATTTTTCAACAACAGAGACTTATCGTCAACGGTGTGGCACTCACGCTAAAACTATGGCCAAATTACGACGCCTTCCGCATCATGTCCGAGGACGCGTCAGTGAAACTACAGATAGTGGACGCCAGCTTCAAACTCTGCGTTCAACGCTTAAATCCGGCCATAATCGTGGCTCACGAAAAGCTTTTTTCGGACAGACACGCCCTATACCCGTATCAACGTAGCGTCATCAAAACGTTATCCGTACCGCAGGGAAATTATAACGTAACGGCCGATGACGTTTTCCAGGGTCTCGTTCCTAATCGACTCGTTCTCGGTTTGGTGAAAAGTAGCGCCTTTTCCGGAGATCATAAGAAGAATCCCTTGAATTTTCTCCCGTTCGATTGCAACTTCGTTGCCCTTTACGTTGACCGTCAGTCGATACCTAGCAAACCGCTGCAGCCCAATTACGACCAAAAGAACTACGTGAGCTGTTACAGGACGCTTGGAACATTTGGCGAAGACTTGGACATAGATCTAAACGATTATACCAAAGGATATTGTTTGTACGTTATAGACGTCAACCCCTACGTCAATTTTGACGTCAAAAGAAGAGGACACTGCCGTTTGGACTTGAAATTTGCCAAAGCCGTGCCAGAGAGTTTGAATCTCATTATATACGCCAGCTTTCCAGAGGTTATGTACATAGACAAGACCAGAAGCGTAAATCTTCAATGAATAATCTTCAATTATCAACCATATTAAGGGAAATACCAGCGACCGTATGTTCGGCGGACACGTGGGAAATCAGCAAATTGGTTTTACGTTGCAAACACGGACGTTACCGGAGCACGGGGAAAACACTGGGTAACATTCTACTTTCCAGAAGAGGCCGAACGAATTTTTTGATTCAATGGACATACGCCGGCTTATACGGATTTCCTAGAAGTTTGACATCGAAGTCGTACATAATGCTCCGAGATCAAATTCAACACTCTGAATCTGACTTGTGCGGAATGTATTGCATTTATTATGTCGTGTATAGACACTCGGGAGAGACTATGGACAATATTGTGCGGCCATTTGACGCGATTGACCGGGAAATAAACGACAGACTTTTAAGCTATATATTCAAGATAAATAAATGTTCATTTTAGTAAAATTTATTCAACAAGTGTACAGTGAACGTAATTGAATATTTTGTACGAAGTTAATAAAATTTTGTATTTCAAAAGAAATATTTTTGTTGTAAGTATAATGTCCATAGAAATCTTGCTAAAAGGTCAGCCACTTCAATTCTAACGTCTGTTCAGTGTCACGTGTTTTATTTCTACCACCACCACCTTTTTGAAGGCGTTGTCCCGGGGGTTGTGGATACGATTTCTTCTTTCGCTTTATCCCTTTTTTACTTCGGGTAACATATCGGTCTCACGCTTTTGAGTTTCACCTTCGTCCGCCCGTTCGATAGTTTGATGCTCGGATTTGCTGGAGTCTTCTCTCCATCACTTTCGCCGCCGCTACCGCCATTTTGTTCATGGCTTCCAACATACGTCGATATTTATCGTACGGTACGAGAATGGATTTCTCCATCTATTTAGCGTCTGTTTAAAGTAGCTCAGAGCCAAAGACACGAGGGTCAGCCCAGTTTAGGTTTATTACGAATTATCTCCCTTTTCTTGTCGTAGCTAACTCGTTTAGTCCCCAGTAAATGCACAATTCTCTTGTCCCTTTTAAGCTCTTCTTTCGTCTTCCTGGATACGAATGGTTGACTTAATTACGTTGTAGGCTATTTGACTGAGCGCCTTGATTTGCTGGTCACTGATAGTGTTTAGTAAAGCTTCCTCTGCGCCGGTGACGTCCGCAAATAAAGATGTAGAAAATAACGCTGCCTCTTCATTAGATCCATGACTCTTCATCGCTCTTACAACTCTCTGTCTGTCTGTCTCTCTTACGTTAGTTTTATAAACACGGGGTCCTCTCCGGGAAATACACAGGTTCTCAAACGATATTTGTCGTCCGAATGAGGGTCTATCCACGACTAGGTAACCGAATCTTTGGGATAATGCGTCCTGATAGGCTTTGTTGAAACCCTGAGATTTACCGGGGTACAGCTGTCTCGCTAAAACGTTGACTTGGGAAACGTCTCTTAGATTTTTCATCAGGACGAGGTACCACGTATTTAAGGCTATTGTTCGCGCATGTTTACCCCTCGGGTAGAGGTTTTGCGAAAGCAGTATCACGCTTATGCGTCTATGATGCGTTCCCTGGCTGAAGAGCAGCTCCATCTCTTTATGTTGTACGACCTCGTGTATCAAATCATCTATGATGATGAGCTTGTGTTTGCGATCCCTGGTAAAGTCGTCCAATTCCTCGGTCGTAGGTAGTCCAAATTTACATGTTAAGTTAGGTATTGTCCGTTCAATCTCATCGTATAGAGGTTGATATATACCGTAGCAATACAGCACGTGTTCCGGAGGCTCTCTGGAATACATGATCGTGCACGTGCGTCAAGAATCTGTACACCATTGCTCTTTCCAGCACCCGTCTGCGCGCATACGCATATGGAAGAACATGGTTCAAAAGGTAGTAAGGACATTACTTCTTCCTTAGTTTCGGTGATAAGGAAGTGCGAGTCCAATACAACTGCTGAGAAGACTAATCCACAGCTCCGTTGATCCGTTTTGTATTGACAAGTTGATGATAGAGGTAAGTATGATGGCGTACACTATAATCATTTGAGAAAAAAAGACGATTTCCGCTTGTGGTACTTTAGTACCTAATAAGTTCCACTTGTCTCCGTTTGAGCGAATATCAGAATCAGATTTGGGAAAATCAATTAAACTATCCCTTTCAGCGACATTTCTTTCCATGTCAGTCATTATGATGAATTTCAAGTGGGTCAGAGTGCCTTCTTACGCATTTATATCAAGCACATATAGTGTAAGAACGCTGTATTTAAACTACAAAAACCCGAATGCAACAAAATATGCCATTACCTTTAACAAAAACTTCCTGAGAGTTTACAAAAATTGATTCGGTTAATACAAAAAATCGATCGACATTGACAAAAACTTACCCGAACTAAACAAAAACTCGATTTTTAACACTATATAATTTAACGGGGTTTAACATTTCTTGTGGGTGTTCGCGCAAAAATATCATTAGTCTTTACCAAAACTTACTTAGGTTATACAAAAATGTTGATTAGCGTTTACAAAAACTTATCCGAAAGCAACAAAATATGGCATTACCTTTAACAAAAACTTCCTGAGAGTTTACAAAAATTGATTCGGTTAATACAAAAAATCGATCGACACTGACAAAAACTTACCCGAACTAAACAAAAACTCGATTTTTAACACTATATAATTTAACGGGATTTAACATTTTTTGAAGCTGTTCGCGCAAAAACATCATTAGTCTTTACAAAAACTTACTTAGGTTATACAAAAAGTTGATTAGCGTTTACAAAAACTTACCCGAACGCCACAGAAAATGCTTATTACCTTAACAAAACAAAAACAAAAAAAAAAACATACATTTGGCTCTTAGATATAATTATATGGATACTAAGTTGATGATACGCCTGACTTTTTTTCAGCACGGTTTGAAACTTTTTTATATTTTGGATCTTTTACAAATTACCTTAAATCCGTTTCTTATATAGAACTGATATATTGCAATAATAATACTAATAATAATAATAATAATAAAGACGAGAATTCAGATAAAGGTATTCATGTTTATTATACGCGTCAAATAAATAAAGTTTCCAAATTAATACAAAACATTTCATATATATTAACAAAACATTTCAAATGATAAAACATTTACAATCTTTAAAATAATTATCAAATTATTTCAAATATACAAATTAAAAAATATAAAAAAAAGAAATACAAAATCAAAAATGATACAAAGCACAAAGTTCAAAATAAACATTTTTTTCAAAACTGTGGTTCGAACCAGATAATTGTCAAATTTACAAAGTCATATAAATATAAATTTTCAAAATGAATTCAAAACCTTTCCAAAATAAGTTTTAAACTTTATACAACATTTTGAATGAAATACACATATCCAAACTGAAATACAAATTTCACTATACATTTTATGATAACATGTCCCCTAAATCCTGTTCCGAAAGTTCGTCTATCAAATCCTCTACCTCCATGGGTTCTGGACCGTTAGACGTTTTCTCTTTTCTAGGGCACAGAACAATGTCTAAAGGTACTGTGTGAATACCATCGTCAAGGACTCTCCGCTTACAATAAAAGTACGAGAATCCGCACCTGGGTCTGTTGATAAGAATACACCCGTTATTTCTTACGCGGAACCCCTTGTTTTACCGGATGCGGGCTTTGCGGTATGCAGCACCTCTTTAAGATATTTAGAGGTTCTTCAACCAGGCGCTTAGACACACCCTTGAACTGAATTTATAATCCTGTCCTGTACTTTTTACGATGTAGGTCTTAGAGCAGAGGACCTATCATCTCCTCACCTTCATATTCCGTTTTGAAGAGTCCGGGCACTCTTTTGTCATATTTGGCGTGCTTGTCGCAGCATTCGCGGGGAAACCAGCGGTCTCCAACGGGATTGTACTTATCGTCGCACAGTCCCGTGAGTCCATGCCGGTATTCCGCCAGCTTTTCGGACTTTACGACCTCCTGGAGACTCGACGCTGATATAGCCATGTACGCAGAGTCCTGAAATGAGAAAATAATTATCCGTGAAACGAATCGAAACAATAACATTTTGCGTTCATATACCTAACGAATTGTATCGATTGATTTTTTTTTTTATAATTTAAAACGAAACATTAACTCACCGTGTCCATCTCCATATATTCAAAGTCGGAGCGGTCCACGTATTTGTCCAAAAGGTCGTAATAAAACTGCAGCATCCTTAGTTTGGCGTACTGCAGAATAAAGAAACCCAATTGCACAGGAAGGTCGAGTTTGATTCTTTGTTTAGCCGCCTCCACTTCGTAATATTGATCGTCGTCGTCCAGACACATGGTTTGTCTGAACTGCGGTTTGTTGACCTCGAAGCACGCCCTGTTCTCCCCTTCCACGTAAAACACATTGCGGTGTTTGGTTTTATCCATTATCATTGAACCATAACTGAAAACGTTAAATAAATGATTAGAAAATAATATGTAAATAAAGTTTTAAATAAATAATAATAATAAAAATCATTAAAACTATATAGATAAAAACACAAATAAATTACCTTGAAAAGTAACTAGCAAACAAAATAAAGGAATAAATAGATACACTTACCCGCTATTGCCAATGAGCTTCATGGTGTCGGCGATGATGGCCATGTCTTTACAAGCGTCCCCGGCACGTCTGGCGTCGCTGACTTCCTCCACGAAACTCTCGAAGCAAGCTTTCTTTCTGTACTCAACCACCTGATAGATTTTAGTCACTTGAAGTCCATGATCCAAGTACCATTTAAGGAGAGGTGTTGCGAGCAGGATTTGGCGAGCTTTAGTACCACCCACAAGAAGTCGCCTTGGTTTGTCACTCAACTGGTATTCCCAGACGTGGGCTCTCATATGCTCCCCGATATGGTCAAACCCAACTTCCGTATTGCAGAAAATGGGCACATTTCCTCGAAATATTGCTGGGGAGATAAAGATATGTGAGACTTTTCGCAACCCCATTCTTCCGGGACCTCGATGTCGCACTTACCATGCCAAAAAGCTCACCAGTTCGAACCCCGTTAAAATTTGGTTTTCGGTCACTTTGCCGCGGTGTTTTTGACAAAATATAGGGCGACCTGATCCCGAATCCAGTAGATTTTGGGATGGGTTTTACAATAGTCCCGGAACTCGCACTCCCACATCTCCACGACGTTGAAGCCATACGGCGCAGTTGAGCCACCTTTTTTTCCGTCCTCTCCATCAGGCGTCTTTGATTTGATGCCACCTTTCGTTGGTGACGATTTTGGTGACGACGCATTGGTGTCCGTGGTGATAACACCCCTAAGGGGAGATAATAAGAGGGGAGATAATTAGAGGGGAGATAATATGATAATGAAAAGTGTTATTACTATGCATGGTAATATAAATAATTATTATAATAGAGATAATAATAATAAAGGATATTTACCTGAATTCGTAGATGGTCTTGGTCTCGGAGTCATAACCATCTAGGGGTATTTTCCGAAGCGGATCTCTTGCCGTGATTCCTTTGGTGGAGGATATGGGTCCTTCGTACTGGTTTAAATAATTCAACCAGTTAAACGCCTGCATATACTGATCCCTATGTTCCGGTTTGAAAGCGTTTTCGACTCTACGACGCACGAACGCGCCTTCTGGCATAGCCTGTCCAATTGCCCACAGGTACAAGGCATTAGCGTCGTACCCCACCACCTTTTCACAAGTCTTACCTCCCCTGATTTTCGTCTTTCCTGACTGGTGGTGACGGGTGAAAATGATGGAAGGACCTAGAATGATATAATAAATATATTATTAAACCAGAAAGAATACCAACAACAATAATAAAAAATAAATAAATAGATAAATAAATAAATAAATAGATAAATAAATAAATAAGAATAAATAAATAAATGAATAAATAAATAAACCTACCTCCGACGATGTTATCTTTGATGGTGGCATGGAGGTCGGCGTTCTTCCGATCGATCAATGAAAATTCGGCTCCCTTTTCTGTCGCCGATTTAAAAAGCAGCTGTCGGGCTATACCTGGCACGCTCATGGCCGTCTTGAGCACGTCGATGTTTTTATCGAAATAAAACTTTTGTAGACGTTCCACTGCCGTGACGAAGGGACCCACATCCAGGTTATTATACCAGACAAGAAAGTCTTTAAATGTGGACATGTTTAGTTCCGTCCACACTTTCTGGCAAAAGGTATATGCCTCCTCTGAGATATTCTCATTTTTAAGGGCGCTGTAAAAGGCCTCGTGAGGAGGTAACTCAGTATGCTCCAGCTTGGACGGGTCATCGAGCCATTCGTAGGGGAAGAAACCTTTAGTTCTCTCGACCCTATAGGCTTTCAGGAACCGGCGTAAGATGTCCCAGGAGCCAAAAAGTGGCTAATATCCAGAAACCGGAAGCGGTCGGTCGTCAGCAGGCGTTACGAATTGGCTTTTTTGACCACGAACCCGTACTTTTGTTCGTGCATGCGCAGATGTTTGGCCAGCTTTTGTTTTACTAAATTCAGGTCGTATTTGGCGCTGAAAATAATCAATTAATTAATAATAATCCTAAGTGTTACTACTAGTAACTATTTTTACAAACGCTTTCGGTGCTTTGGTTTTTAAATAAAGACCTACGTGGTATAAGTACTTTCGGTACTTTGATTTTTAGAATTAAAGACAAATGTGCTATAAATACTTTCAGTACTTTGATTTTATAGTTTTATGGAATTTTACATGCTTTGGTTTTTAAATAAATACCTACGTGTTATAAGTACTTTCGATACTTTGATTTTTAGAATTAAAGACCTACGTGTTGTAAGTGATTTTATAGTAAAAATTTATGCAACTTCCGGCGCCTAGCGGCTTTTACGATTGAATATAAAATGTGCTTTCAGTACTTTGATTAAGCTAAATGAATAGTTACCTGTTAAAGCCGAGTACGGGCAACGTAGACATGTACGCCTTCAATTTGCCGTAAAGAAGTTTCGTCTTTTCGACCTCTTTCGCGCCTTCCTCGCCTCTTCATTTAGAGACTCAAATACTTTTTCAGTTTCTCAAAATACTGGCCCCATTTTTCGCTTGCGTACGTGGCGCCGCTGTTTGTATTCTGGTTAAGGCTTCCACCATTTCATTCAGCAATTCGTCTTGCTCCGCGTTGACGATACACACGGGTTCCTTGTGAGAGGGGACGTTGGAGCAGACGCTGACGCTGATGGGAACGTGCTGGTGGGTCCATTCCAGTTTCTCCGTGGCGTCACCTTCTAGTTTAAGTAGCATGGATTCGAAATCGAATACGGCGAACCACGGATACGTACGATCGTCTTGGGGTACGTTGATACCGATCTCCGTCATTTCATCGAACACGGTGCGCTGTTCCTTGTAGAACCCACCCGGGTATTCGAACTCGGTCTTTTTGTCGCATATTTTGGCATGTCGCTTGAAATTCCAATTATCATCAAACATCCGGTCGCACAATTCGCACTTAAATGTCTTGGCGTATTGGGCAAACTCCGTAACGTACGAGCAGTGGTTTTCGTACTGGTTCACGTACATTGTGTCCGCGTACCTGTCCATAGACTTGAATACGGACGCCACTATCCCGTCTTCGTGCAGACAGTACATGTGTACGTTCAACTCGAAACGCTGCTCGAACTCCGGGAGGTCTCGAAGTTGAAATCCTTTAAATTGTGAGGCCGGAGTTATCTGGACCGAAGTTCGACAGCCTAGAAAATCTTCGTATTCTCGTTGATTATGCGACTTTTCCCACTGGTTATAAAGCTCTAACACTTTGGTTTTGTTAACTGACCCGTAGCGGTGTAAACACAGACACCGGAAAAGGCATAAGTTGTCGCTATACTTCAGTTTTGTGACGGGGTCCTTGTCTAGTGGCACGATTGACATGTTTCTGGTAATATAAACCGGAAGCCCAGCATTTTTAATGGCGCCCAGTGGAAAGTTGGTGTTGTAAACTTTGACTCGGATGTTGGTCAAGAGGACCAGCCTCCATTTGGTATCGGATCTATTTTTCGACAACTCCGCCATAATATCTAACGCTTTTAATTTCTTCAATATTTTGCCAATATCGGACCGGCGTGAAATCAAAATCGGGGCGTCGAACACGTTGACGTTGTCGTACGGCCGGAAGTACCTGTGACGTCCCGTCTCCACGTGCCTCATAATGAATCCGAAGGACAGGTTGACTTTAAAGGAGTGCCGTTGACGGTCGTAGATACCTGCCGCGCCTCCCCGATATCGCCCATGGACATCCCTGGAAAACCGGGGTATATTGTAGACGGAGTCCACGGGACCTTCCCTGTACCGCTCCAAGATTAGTGCTCTATTGGTACGGTAGCAGTCCCAAAGCCCTTCGTCTATACTCCCGTCCTCGTGTATCCAGGGTTCCCGACCTTCGGCAAACGGTTCCGGGTGCAAGCCGGCGCCAACTTGGTAATGTCGTTCCACCGTATGAGCGTGCAAGGCCCGACGATCTGGAAACTGGGCGGGACATCGGCGGCATTTATAGGTACTGGGTCCGGCTTCTGGATTCGAGCCGCTAGTTGATAGGCCACCGCCGTGCTGCCTGGAGTTATGCGCTTGTAATTGTTTCTGATGCTGGAATTTGGAGTCGCAACGCCTACAGTTGTAAGTAGAAGATCCGTGCTGTGTGCTCCCTGTTGTTGTTGTTTTTCGTGCGGTCGGCTTGACTTTATGTTTAAGTTTTTGGTGAAACTCTAGTTGCCTGGCCGTTTTCAATACTTCCGGACATTTGTCGCAAGGGAATGCCACAGACCCGCAACATTTCGACTCGTGCTCTAGGCGCTTGACGTTTCTGGTATAGGTTTTACCGCATTTGCGGCACGAAAGTAACGCTTTTTCGTGTACGCTTTTCATGTGCTGGTTTAAATTGCGTTGTAGACTAAACGATTTACTGCACTGGACGCAAATAAAAGGCGTTTGTTTACCAGCCCCAATCTGAACTCCGGAAGTTCCAGGCAGAACATTGAAGTCTATCTCCCTCCTGAAATAGATGAATGACGTTATAAACTTCAGTGAAAAAAAAAAAAAAAAACAAAAACAAATTAGACCGGAAAAGGAGGACGGGTGGTATTTAACGTTGCATAACATGAATGAACTTACAAAGCGCGTTTATTTTGGTGATCAGAAGATTTTTTCGGGAATTTTGATAATTCTAATAAATTATCGTCGTCGTCCCTAGTCCGTTGCCTGGGAGTTCCGGACAATACTTCGGGACACTTGCCGCTAGAGAAGGCCACAGACCCTTGACATTTCGACTCGTGCTCTAGTCGCTTAGCGTTTCTGGTATAGGTTTTACCGCATTTGCGGCACGAAAGTAACGCTTTTTCGTGTACGCTTTTCATGTGCTGGTTTAAATTGCGTTGTAGACTAAACGATTTACTGCACTGGACGCAAATAAAAGGCGTTTGTTTACCAGCCCCAATCTGAACTCCGGAAGTTCCAGGCAGAACATTGAAGTCTATCTCCCTCCTGAAATAGATGAATGACGTTATAAACTTCAGTGAAAAAAAAAAAAAAAAAAAAAAAAAAAAAAAAACAAATTAGACCGGAAAAGGAGGACGGGTGGTATTTAACGTTGCATAACATGAATGAACTTACAAAGCGCGTTTATTTTGGTGATCAGAAGATTTTTTCGGGAATTTTGATAATTCTAATAAATTATCGTCGTCGTCCCTAGTCCGTTGCCTGGGAGTTCCGGACAATACTTCGGGACACTTGCCGCTAGAGAAGGCCACAGACCCTTGACATTTCGACTCGTGCTCTAGTCGCTTAGCGTTTCTGGTATAGGTTTTACCGCATTTGCGGCACGAAAGTAACGCTTTTTCGTGTACGCCTTTCATGTGCTGATTTAAATTGCGTTGTAGACTAAACTGTTTTCCGCACTGGACGCAAATAAAGGGCGTTTGTTTACCCGCCCCGATTTGACCTCCCGAACTTCCAGGCAGAACATTGGAGTGTATCTCCCTCCTGAAATAGATAAATGATGTTATAAACTTGTGGCCAAAAAAAACAACAGTTTTATGCTTTAAAAATGAATGAATGAACGAATGAATGAACGAACGAACGAACGAACGAATGAATGAATGAATGAACTTACAAAGCGCGTTCATCTTGACGATCAGAAGACTTTTCCGGGGATTTTAATAATTCCAATAAATCATCTGCGTCATCCGTAATCCGTTGTCTGGGAGATCCGGGATTTAAGGTTACTTGTTCAATCAACAACTGATGGAGTATCTCCTGAATAAAAGGGTCTTCTTGGATTCCGTTCTCGGTGACGAAACTGTAAAATTCATCTACGCTTACACCCTCCCGTAGCAGAGCGTGAATTACGGATTCCATGTTTTTAAAACCAGTCAATAGTTTAGGCAATTCTACCGGTATTCGGGATTACAATTAGGGCGACGAAGGGCACCGAGCTGATTAAAATGATCTTCCCATGAATAACGAGGATAGACTTCCCCGACTGAAATGATAAAAGTACTTTCAACGCTTTGATTACAACCAGTCAACGTTTTAGTTTTACAATTTTAAGAACATTAATTTTAACGTACCTTTAAATTACTTCAGATATTATTCTAGAATGTTCACTATATGAAGACTTCAGATTGATTATGTTTGAAAAAGCAAATGAAGTAGTCCCAGGTTTTCAAGCTATGCATTTTGAAGAAAAACTAGTTGCTTTCAACGCTTTGATTACAACCAGTCAACGTTTTAGTTTTACAATTTTAAGAACATTAATTTTAACGTACCTTTAAATTAGTTCAGTACGTTTAGCGCTTTGATTTTTAACGTATAACATTTTCAGTTAATTTAGTACCCTTCAACGCTTTTATTATTAAAACTTTTCGTTTTGTTTTATTATAATACTAATACATAATTTCGTTCTAAGTAACAACTTTATAATGTTTTTTGCTTATCTTTACACCTTTCTCCCATATATATCGGTTTAACGTTACAATAGAGGTAGTGAATTATCCTATATATATATAGAATGCCACTTACTGTTTAGATTTTCTGGAAATATCCATTTAAGTCCTCAATAAATCACGATATAAATTAAAAGAAAAAAAGGTTTATCTTTTCGTCTCGGAAAGGTTTTGCAAAATGTTCCTCGCTGTCAATGCGGTTTGCTAATAAATAAAGACCGTAATAGGGTCGTCGGCTTAGGGATTACGTAGGATTAGAGCCTAAACGCAATTCCTGATGTCCTAATAACATAACTCCTACTGCCCCGCTGCCCCATTGCCCCGATTACGAGGGGATTAAGCCGGATTAGGGATTACGTCGGATTAAAATGCCCCGCTGCCCCGCTGCCCCGCTGCACCGCTGCCCCAACTCTCCGAAACGCCTCGTTATATACTACTTATGTCTACGCGCTCCTTTCTCGCGGGACGTGTTACCTTCAATATTTACATTATTAATAAAAGCGTTTATAAGCCGCATGTAAATATTGATTCGAGTTAATCAAAACAAAAACATAATTGAAAATTTATTTATATGCAAAAATGGTTCTTCAATATTGGACGGATATTGGCTTAAATATATTACTGATGACATTTTACCTTAAAGGTTCATAATGCTTTAATGTTATGTCTGAAGCATACATAAGTTGAAAGAGCTTTCCAAATAAATGTTATGCATACTTAAATGCTTAGAAAAGCACTTATATAAATTTAATGTTACACATGAACTATTATAGAACCATAAAGGGAGGTAATAAAAAGCAATAGATTCAATACAACGTTGTAGTATATCCAGCAATATTGAAACCTTTCACAAATTGCAAAGAAAATAATTATCAGAAATAGGATATAACAAGAAATTAATGTATTTTATATTCATAACGGAAAATATGACAGCAACGTTTTAAACAATGGCATTATGAGCCTTTAACAAATGAATGATCGCAGAATGTCGTAATATTCTATTTTATTGATTAATTTATTCTTCAGAGGTGTGTGACGTAATGATAGTGTTTCTCAAAGAGCGACATCTTTATCAGCTAATCGTATTCAATACTATTGTCAGCATTCGCTGCCGAATCAAATAGAGGACAACTTGACAATCGGTCGTAATAACAAACATTCTAAATGGCTACGTGCAATGTTGTGTTACACTGCCATGTATTTATTGCATAGATAAGACTAATCAACAAAAAGTAGTCTGTGTTTACTCGTATAGTTCGGTTTTGAGGTTATCAGTGGTTTTTATACCGGTCTGTTATTTAGGTAATGCTCACAAATCAGTATGATTCAATAAAATATATGTGGGATAAAGGGATTAATCTTAGCAACACAAAAATGAACCGCCTTGATATGAATGAAATGAAATGAACCACAATCATTTTTAACATAGCATTATGTGAGTCCACATGTTCGTTCTCTTATTGTAGAACTTCGGAAAAATATAATATTTCAACGAATACATCATCAATGTTTTAAATACATGTGCATAAAAAGTAAGTTACAATTGTATATTGATGAGGAAAAAATTGTATTATGGACTCTGAATCTATTGACACAGATGGGGAAACTCATCGCCCTGAAGCATTATGAATGGTATTTAATAAAAAAGTTTTTACTGAATTTTTTTTTAGGTTTAACGTCGCACCGACACAGTTTAAGGTCATATGGCGACTTTCCAGCTTTGATGGTGGAGGAAGACCCCAGGTGCCCCTCCGTGCATTATTTCATCACGAGCGGGCACCTGGGTAGAACCACTGACCTTCCGTAAGCCAGCTGGATGGCTTCATCACATGAAGAATTCAATGCCCCGAGTAAGGCTCGAACCCACACCGATGAGGAGCAAGTGCTTTGAAGTCAGCGACCTTAACCACTCGCCCACGGAGTGTCATCGGAGTGTTGAACCCCACTCGCGTATGTGCTACGACCCACCTACTTGCCAAATCTAAGGAGTTATTACTAGGAGTGATTCTAATCCAAATAAAGCAAAACAAAATCATGTTGATATCCCTAATCGACGAATGAGCCTATAAGTGGGACTCTCAATTGTACATTTAGAATCAATACTGAATAACAAGCCTATACATTTGTTCAAACTTATCAGCAAACCCTATTATATTTGTAATCGATAAAACGAGACTTTTAACATGAAAATCCTTTAGTTTTAGGGACACTTGCCAGAATAGCATAAGGATATAAACTTTTTACATTTGACTGATTTGAAGAAAACATTACATAAAGATATATTAATTGATTGTGTGCGTAACGTATTCAGAAAGATATTTATATAGAAGCTATATTAAGAAGCTGTATAAATAATTATTTAATCTGTAATTTTAACAGACAGAAATGCAGAAAAACATTCCTGTTAGATATAGATACGTGACTGGAGGGACAAATAGTTCAAATTTTAACAAATGCGCAATCATATTTCATATCGTGGTTCAAATCCATCAAATCTGGATACATATCTGGAAAAAGTATTTGACAATGATGTCAAATTTGCAGCTGGGAAAGATGTAGAGAGTTTCATTCAAACTGGAATAGAAAAAATTGTTAAAGATTTACAAAAGTTTGTAATAAGCGACAAAGAAGTGCAAGATGATATAAAAGAACTGAAGGACGAGTTTGGACATGACACGTTTATAGACAGTTTGTACCCTAAAATACTTGAAGTAGGAAGTTTTTACGATGACACAAAAAACTCTTTTCCAGATGAATTCGACTTTGTTTTGGTTATTCTGCATGCAAGAAAACCAATATTTAACGAAACATGTGATCGTAGCATTTCAGTTTTCAATAATAAACTCTTAAAGACTGTAATTTGGAGAATCGACAAACATGTAAAAAGCGAGGAAAAGTATACCGTTGGAAAACATGACAGATCCACGTTTTATATTTTACAATTTGTTGATACAACTTTGGCTAAATGTAATGGTCCAAACATCACACTACACTTCAACTTTAAAATCGTAAAGGAAAATGAAAAACCGAATATTAAAGAAATCAATGTAGATATTGTCCCTGCAATAAAAGTATTAGATTCAAGTACGTCAAAGTATTTAAGCACTATTTGTCAATCCGAAGAGTTTGGAAGAGAAGTACTTGAAACTGGAAGCTTTCTCGTTTTACTACGATACGCATACGATTACACGAAAATTTCTTTTATCGAGACAGAAGTGAATTTCATGAAATGTATATTATCCAACAGACACAGGAAGGTATACAGGCTGTTAAAATACCTAATTAAAGGAAATCTGTCTGAAGATGAAATCAGAGACATATGTCGACATCCAGCAATAACGCTCCATAAAGATACGGACAGAAAGCATTGGATATCATCATATGATATTAAAACCATAATCATTCATCACCATTACAGATGTACTGTACTCCCCGACTCACCCGTGTCACATTGTATTGTAAAAATCTTGAAATGGATCTTAAAGAAAGTGTCAAATTACTCCGAAAGCAGTGACATGTGTAGCGTTACGATACAATCGCTTGTGCGTACACGTGGTAGATCCAATTGCTACCAGACATTGTTTTGTGCTGAAATAAATCACATTGAAGTGTTTCAAAGTCATCTGTCTAGTCTGATATATGAACTGAAAAATTTAAATAAAATAAATGATTCAAGCTCTGTCTCAGTAACACCATTGTCTGAGAGATATTACGAATTTTTAAAGCAGCTAAGGTTTGAACGAGAAAAGAAACACGGTCAGGAAACAATATACGAATTATTTCACACTAGAATTAACCTTATATTCCGAGGAAAAAGACATTATAACTTCATCGAAACAAGAAATCTGACTTCCAGGATTCAGACAGCAAGTGTGGTACTAATGAGTCCTACACAATTACCATTATGTACGGCATTGCAAGAACAATCGAGGCGCTGTTTTTCATTTATACTAGGGTCACTTTTCCTTTGTATATTGTTTTTTGTTGTTTTCCTGTGGCTGTATTATGAATTAATGTAGGACGTTATTCTGCAAAAAAAGATACATTGTAAAATTTAGAAAGTCTACATGTTGTTACTTTAGCTTGGAACTTAACGAGAGGCAACATGTGTTTCTTACACGTTTTCGAGACTTATTCTGCAATATCTTTTATGTTGAGGTTTAAATACTGTATATGATTTCTGCAATGTGTTTTACGTTTCTTTTTAAATTATATACACTTACATATAAATGTAGATAACATCAGCTTCAGTGATGTCTATATACAGTTATGGATCTCGGAGATATTGAAATCTAACCAAAAATCATGCCAGAAATCTGCCACGTTATATCGTCCTGTTTTCGATTGCACGGACTCACATTTTACTTTAACATATATCAATCCATTCTGCTTTTGATGATATAACATAAACCATGCAACATGAAAACGAGTTATACACACACATTTCAAATGGTACAACTGTATATTTTGCCCACCAATGCAGTCATCATGTTATCTAGGTACTCTTCATTTTGAAAAGAAATAGGCGATATGGAGTCGTTATTCATGTTTTTTTTGTGAATATGAACTTTCTACGGTATGCTTTTAAGGACTGTATTGGAAAAGCTAACATCTATAATTGAATTAAATTCATAAATATAAAAAATGTTGATCTTGATATTGAAAAATAACCTGTAAAGGTCTTAATGTAATTTGTTAGAAGTTGTTGCCCAACTCAGTTGCTTTTGTTTTGTTACAATTTTATGTATCTGTTTGCATATATGTATATAAAGGCAATAAAATATGGTCAAACAAAAAATAACCATGCGCTACGAGCTCCGCGTTGCGTCTCCAGGTTCCAACGACAATCAGTGCACAGATGTTGCGGTTCGACACCAGTTAGGTAGACCATCAGAAGCTAAAAATAGCGTCGGCTAAGATATGGTAGCATACAATTAAACGATTATATTTTGTAAGTGTAAAACCTTGTAAATAAATGCCTTTCTTGAAAATGCAAAACATTTTATTTCAGTAAAATAATCCTTTTAAACAGGAATCAGTGATATATAACAGGTTAAATTTTAAGACTACTAAGTCAAAACCTAAACGGTAACATTTGATTTTAAAGTAACCGACAGCAAGGAAGCATTTAAACTAAAATCGTCATTTAAGCTTCCCTCGAGGATATTTGTGTTAATGGTTGGCATCCGAACTTCTACCGATACTGCCCTCTTCATGATATGTTTACTTGTTATATTCACTTTTGTGCATACAAAGGTCGAAATAATTTTATGACTGTTTTTGCACTGGAATGCTTTGAACTACTGCCCTTGTAACAAATTTAAGTTCCTTGTTCTAAGAAAAGTTCACTTATTTCCATTGGACTAAATGATGTGACACAATCAAATACTCATCTAGTAAATAAATTCACAACCTTTAATATATCGAAAAAATAGTAGTTCGTGAACATTCTAAATTTACTATCTAATATGATAACGATTACAACTTTTTACAAACGTTCCAAATTCCGTATGATAACATATTGGTTTTGGCCGCAAAAGCATTTCTTAAAGTAAAGTGATAACTCTGTCCTTAATTTATCAAGATTGGCTTTTCTGTTTGACTTCCCGCGGGTTTTAAGCCCGTTCTATATTAGGCACATTTTCATGAACCGTACAACGATTGTAAGCGGGGTGTTGATTGGTCAAATAAGCGTTAAAAGGCTAAATATACAGATTAATATGTTACTAAATCTGGCATGTAATACGTGTGTATTTTCTTTCCCCGAAAAACATATTGCTTGTTTAAGACCGTACAATTACTTTATTGACAAAATAATTGTTTGAAAACCAGATGGCTACATTCATATGGTAGTGTACGTTTGCTTCTGAAAGTATTTCTGAATTATACAAATTGTGTGAAAAGCTGAATAGTCCCTTTTCCAAACAACTAATCAGGCGGATAAAATATAACCATTATTATTTTACCATACTATATCCTACCACCATGCATTACAACTGACTATGGTGGCTGATTTCTGCCATTTCGTATGTTCGTGTCGGCGAGGCTAAATGTCGAAGTAACGAAAACACGAAAGATCGGAATAGTGCTTATTTGTTTGTGTTGGCGGGTTGAAATTTTGTTGACGCGAAAACACGAAAGGTCAAAAACAGCTTATTTGTCGTGTGTTCGCATTTCGACTTTCGAGGCGAACACACGACGACATGAAACATTGAAGCCGAAATGACGAAAATTCAAGGGCGAACACACGAACTTTTGTATCTCTCATTTTTGTGTTGGCGGGTGTTAAAATTTGTGTTGTCGCCCTTCTTTTTTCGTGTCTTCGCGTATTCGCCTCGAAACTCGAAAGGCGAACACACGACAAATAAGCAGTTTTCGATCTTTCGTGTTTTCGTGTCTTCGACCCGCCGACACGAACACACGACAAATGTGAAATTTCGTCCTTTGGTGTATTCGCCTTCCGGTAGGCATGCGCATAACAATTATACATACATTAGGCTCCTACCAGTCTTACGGGGCATCACTACGCCGCCCTGAGCTTTGAATGCTATCTAAATAATGTGCTTTACCATTTATAAAATAATATTTGTCCTAAATTTTTGAAAGATAATGATTTATATTCCTTAAATGATGTCATTGTGTAAATATTTTATCACTGGTATTAAATTTGTACATACATTAAGTTTCTATCAGTCTTACGGGACATATCATTATGCCGACCTGAGCTTTGAATGCTATCTAGATAATGTGTTTTACCATTTATACAAAAAACTCTTCTCAATTTATGATAGAAAATATTTCATATGCAATAAAACAAATCACTCTTCAAGTATTTTAGGTCTGGTATTAAATTTATATTTACATTACGCCCTATTTTGCGCCTGCTACATTACTGTATTAAGGCTGACCCTACACGAAACATTTGTTGAGTGTTCCTGTCGGCGCGTCGAATTAACGAAAGGTCGAAAACAGCTCATTTGCCGTGTGCATGTTCGCCTTTCGCCTTTCGAGGCGAATACACGAAGACACTGTTAAGATTTGTCTTTTATGTTCCTGTGGTATTATTAAGGAATAATAATATATGTAAAGAACTACAACACATGTGTGTTCTAACTAAATTTAATATATACAGAACATGTAGACTATTGCATGGAATTCTAAGAACTGATTCAACAAGTATCCAGCAATAGCACATTCTCTAATCAGCCCCTGTGTCTATTTTTAGAATGGCCTGATAAAACCCAGGTTTATGGTTTTAGGATTCGGACAAACATTCAGAGAGATGTGTGTTATTTATACAGAATCAATGAATGTTATGTGATGGTTGAATATTGTTATACACATTATTTTTTCTGTTGAAGAACTTAAATGGATTCAGACATGACTGAATTACAGAAACATTTACTTTACCTGATGTTATTATAACATTCAGAAAACTGTTTTCACACAAAATTAATTTAGATTATATCTTAATCGTGTTGAAATTAATTAGATTGACTATACTGAGCGCTATGACATTAGTTATAACAAATAATAATTCAGGAAAACTTGATGAATAAAAAATAACATTAAATATTGGTTTTAACTAAGATTATCATAAAATCAAATCACATATTGTTCTGTATTATCATTGGTGAATGTAAACAACAGATGACACCAATAGGAAAATAAACCATCTGTTATTGAAGCCTTAGATTGAAATCTGTATCAATCAAAAAAAAAAAAAAAAAAAAAAAAAAAAAAAAAAAAAAAATACTTATAAATACAATGTATTAAAGTTACATAATGTGATCTGTCAGTATAAAACAATTTTCCCTTTTTTGAGAACCATAGTGGGGAGATCATGAACAACTGTCTTACTTTGTAAGAAAATTTATTTTTTTGTTTAAACTAAAACATAATCAGTATTTTAGCCAACTCAGTGTGACCAATCCAGATGTTGCGAGTTTGATCTCAGTGACAATCTGACTAGAGAGAGTAAATCAGAAATAATTTGTTCTGATCCAAATTTTGTGGGGAAGTTGTATGACAGTTTACATTACTTCAGAGACTCTTGATACATAGCCTAAATAGGACTAAAATGATAATAATGCTGCAACAAACAATAAAGAAAAAAAAACCAAGCAGAATCTGTCAGAACAAATGTTACAAATTTATATATGTAACAAAAATTAAAAACTATATATTTTGCATTTTTTTACTATCATTCAAGATTATATAAATAATCATTGTGTAAAAGTTACTAAATTCAAATTTAATTTTCCGTCTTAAACAAAAGCAGAGATTGTTACAAAATACAATCCGTTTATTATCATTAACAAATATCATCTAATAACATCGTGGAAAATAATAGTTTAAAAGTTTGTCCAGCACCTGCACTAGGTACATTAATTAAGTAGCTTAAATGGGCTATAAAATTACAACCCATTAATTGACAGGGTTCCACTTGATATAAAAACCAAATTGTACCTTTTTGATTGTATTGTTGTACCCATTCTATTATATGGATCGGAGGTTTGGGGAGCGTATACTTTTAAAGAAATTGATAAATTACATATTAGGTTCTGCAAAAAAATTCTAGGCGTGCGTCAACAGACACCAAACCTAGCCGTATTTGGGGAACTAGAAAGATTTCCATTATCAATTTTATGCAAAGAGAGAGCGATTAAATATTGGTTAAAAGTAAGAAAAAATGTCGGGGCACCTGAAAATATATTATTTAATGATGAATCAGCTAGTCTGAATAGAAAACACTGGGCAAATTCTATGAAAACTTTAATCGAAAACTTAGGATTTCCTCATTTATTAACTGAAATTGATGCTGGTGTTGACTACTTCCATATACTAAAAAGACGTTTACGAGACCAGTATATACAAAACTGGTCTTCATGTATCAATGAAATGTCTAAACTAGAATATTATGTCAAATATAAAACTTCATTTTGCTATGAGCCTTATCTAGACTTTGTTACAAATGATAGTTTGCGTAAGCAACTTACATGTTTTAGGTTAAGTTCACACCATCTTGAAATTGAACTAGGTAGATACAGTGGTATTGATAGAGTAAATCGCATTTGTAAATGTTGTAATCAAAAGAATGTTGAATCTGAGTATCACTTCTTGTTATGTTGCCCACTTTATTCTGAAATTCGCCGAAAGTATCTAGGGCCAGTATCATGGCCAAATCTGAATAAATTTATACATGTGATGTCAACAAATAGTAAGCGTATGTTGTTCAAATTATCAAACTATGTAAAAGCTGCTTTTGTTAAAAGATCTCATACCCTAGATAGCATGACTGTTTCTTAATGCATGCATGTTTGTGTTTCATTTTATTATTGTATTGCCATTGTATTGTATGTCTTGGTCATATTCTCTTTACACTTTGTTAGATGGCCGAAGGCAATATATTTTGCCGATTTGCCGAATAAACTGAACTGAACATTAATTTTTAAGTTATACTATCGTATAATATATAAATCTTGCAGATGTTCTTATTTTAACTGCCCATTTCGCCAATTGTTAAGACATTTTATAAGCATGTTTTTTACTAAGAATATTGGCAAAAAGTCTCATAAATATGTATACATGCTCAATTATTACATGTATATTCCATTCATGATTATATTAAAAGATACAAACAAAATGCACCAAATATTCAACCATCTCAGTTAATATGCATTTCAGTGCCTTAAATATAAACAAATTTTGCAACACTGGCCAGGTACATCATTTACTGTGAGATATGAATGTGCAAAAGCAATCCTTACAGTAATTAACTCTATGTGCTATACAGTTCTACTGTCCGAAAATCTCTTAGCCATGGGTGTTTGTTACTAATAATAGGGATGATCGCATTGAGTGTGACGTAGTGATACCTGTAATCTGAAAAGGTGCTATACAGTTCCCTCTAGTGGGAGGAGCTTATCAGTTATTGGCATTGATTAATAGCACCACATTACAGCAGTAATGCTTCATCTCCCTTCTTTACCGGAAATGAATATAATCGTTATCAAAACACTAATCAAGAAGACAATCATAAAAAAAATTTAAAAATCAAGCACTGATAATAATGACTGCATATTATTAGCCCACCATCATCAGATGGTGGGCTATTAAAATCACTCTGCGTCCGTGGTCCGTCCGTCCGTCATTCCGTCCGTCCGTCCGTCCGTCCGTCCGTTAACAATTTCTCGTTATCGCATCTCCTCAGAAACTACTGGGGGAATTTTGACCAAACTTTGTCAGAATGATGTATTGGTACCCTAGTTGTGTCCCCCTGAAAATCAGACTGGTTCAACAATTTATGAGTGAGTTATGGCCCTTTGTTTATTTGTATAATTTACATAGATTTATATAGGGAAAAACTTTGAAAACCTTCTTGTCCAAAACCACAGAGCCTAGGGCTTTGATATTTGGTATGAAGCATTATCTAGTGGTCCTCTACCAAGATGATTCAAATTATTTCTCTGGGGTCAAATATGGCCCCGCCCTGGGGGTCACATGGTTTATATAGACTTATATAGGGAAAAACTTTGAAAAACCTCTTGTCCAAAACCACAGGGCCTAGGGCTTTGATATTTTGTATGTGAATCATCTAGTGGTCTTCAACTAAGATCGTTAAAATTATACCCTAGGGTCAAATATGGCCCCACCCTGGGGGTCATATGGTTTACATAGACTTATATAGGAAAAACTTTGAAAATCTTCTTGTCCAAACCACAAAGCCTAGGGCTTTGATACTTGTAATGTAGCATCATCTGGTGGTTCTCTACCAAGTTTGTTCAAATTATCCCCCTAGGGTCAAATATGGCCCCGCCCCGTGGCTCACATGGTTCATATAGACTTATATAGGGAAAAGCTTTTAAAATCTTCTTGTCAATAACTACAACATTCAAATTTGGACCACATGTATATTTTTGAGTGGCAAGATGAACCTTGACATGAGTTGACCTTGATTTTGACCTAGTGACCTACTTTCACATTTCTGTAGCTACAGCCTTCAAATTTGGACCACATGCATAGTTTTGTGCACTTGAAAAAACTTTGACTTTGATTTTGACCTAGTGACCTACTTTCACATTTTTGAAGGTACAGGTATCAAATTTGGACCATATGCATAGTTACGTGTTTCAAAATGAAATTTGACATTGATTTTGACCTAGTGACCTACTTTCACATTTTTGAAGGTACAGTCTTCAAATTTGGACCACATGCATAGTTTTGTGTTCCGAAATTAAATTTGACCTTGATTTTGACCCAGTGACCTACTTTCTCATTTCTCAAGCTACAGCCTTCAAATTTGGACCACATGCCTGGTTTTATGTACCAAAACAAACTTTGACCTTTACATTGACCTAGTGACCTACTTTCACATTTTTGAAGGTACAAGCTTTAAATTTAGACCACATGCATAGTTCTGTATTCTGAAATAAAACTTGACCTTGATTTTGACCTAGTGACCTACTTTCACATTTCTCAAGCTACAGCCTTCAAATTTGGACCACATGCATAGTTTTGTGTACCGAAATGAACTTTGACCTTAAGATTGACCTAGTGACCTACTTTCACATTTCTGTAGCTACAGGCCTCAAATTTAGACCACTTGCATAGGATAATTGTGTACCGAAACAAACTTTGACCTTGACATTGACCTAGTGACCTACTTTCACATTTTTGAAGGTACAGGCTTCAGATTTGGACCACATGCATAGATTTGTGTTCTGAAGTGAAATTTGACCCTTGATTTTGACCTAGTGACCTACTTACACATTTCTCAAGCTAAGCCTTCAAATTCGGACCACTTGCATAGTTTTGTGTACCGAATAAAACTTTGACCTTAAGATTGATCTAGTGACCTACTTTCACATTTCTCGAGCTACAGCTTTCGAATTTGGACCACATGCACAGTGTTGTGTACGGAAATGAAATTTGACCTTGCGCTAGTCAGTAAGTCTTGAAATTTGGAACACTCAAAAATGGCCCTTGGTGGGCGCCAAGATCACTCTGTGATCTCTTGTTCAAATATGTTGTAAAAACTTAAGCTTCAAGATTTTCATAGAATTAGAGATTGCAATGTACTCCAAATGATCACAAGTTGTCATCATCATTAATAATTGTCTGTATTCAAAGCTAACCATTGTGATCCTATCACTGAAACACTGAATATACAATTCATTGACAGTCTATAAATTCAAACAAAAGCATTTATTGCTCCCTATTTACAAGTCTAAACGCATTCGTGGTGTAACCACTCTGTCAGACCGTGTAACATAATTAGTTCCACTAGGACAGTTTCTAATATCTGATTGCTCCGCAGAGTTCAAATGCTGCTTTGTTCCTGGGTCAAATATTTCATTATTGTCCTGACCTTCACAGTTGGAATCCAAAGCACCATGTCCTTAAGGTAGTAGTAGCAAATCCCTACAATTTCTCCTATATATTAGACCATTTTCAGTTTCCACTATGTACGATCGTTCACTAGGGTTATCAAGGACAATAGCAGGACTCCATGTTTTATCTAAACGTTGGATTCTCGCTGATTCCCCAATTTTGAGAGGAGAGAGAGGTTTGGCATTGCGGTCATAGTAATGCTTTTGAAAGGCCTTGGACTCAGAGATTTTCTGTTTGACCAAATCAGGGCAGGGTACTTTGGGTACCAACTTTTCAGTGACAGTAGGAAGCACAGATCTTAATTGCCGTGAAAGGGCCAACTGTGCAGGACTATAGTTCCCGATATCAGTTAGTGGGTGGATCGGTATTCTAGGAATCCGATTCTTGGGTCCTCTAATTTGTTAGAATGTACCTCGACGGTTCCGATATAAGTAATGAAAAATTTATGGACTGTATTTTTTATCATGAGTAAACCAAAAAAGCAATTGTTTTGAACAAAATAAAACCGTTTATTGTCCACTTGGTGTTAATGTAAACATCATTTTTTATTTCTGGCCTGGCCTGGACTGATGAGCCCAATTTTCGATACGGCCGGGACGGGCCAGGCCAGGTTAGGCTAGATTTTATTGTACATATAGAAATGAATAGCATAAAATCTAAATATACAATTACAATAGCAGACAGTATTAACCTGTATTGTTTACTTGCTGCAGGTCAAACAGAATGGGAAACCAGTCCTTTTGAGAATCATTAATTAGCCATCATTCATCTTACTTGAAATACGGATTTGCACTGAAGAAGATGGTGTAACTAAATGAAAACCGCCGGGTTGTTTTCTGTAATCAAGTTATCTAAAGTCAACTATAACACTTAGTTTTAAAAGTAATAGATAATTTAATTAAAAAGTTTACCTCCTGCAATATAGTTGAATATTTGCATGCAGCGAATGCATCTCTTTGGGAATTGTAATTACAGGTTCTGTCCCTACTATCCTTAGCTGACCTCTTAAACTGTTCAGTTGAACTTTTAATGAGTGTTTGGTTTAATCAAGCTGATGTTCAATTTATGGATGAGTAACAAAAATAATATTTATTGTGGGGCCTCTTATAAGTGGTGTTGGCATTTTAGATTATTTGATAGTTTTCTAACACAAAAATTAATGGTGCATCTAAGCTTTCTTTTCACTTCCTGTGATAAAGTCACTGTGTAAAGAACTGTTACAGAGCTGAAACCCTCCCCCCGCCCCACCACCGGCGCCGGCATTTGTCTGTTCATCTGCCTGTCCGGAAGGAAGGAAAGGTTTTCACTTAGTATCTAAGTGTCCCTTCACAACTCTCTCCCATCTTTGTTTCAGTCATCAAAGTTTTTTTTAGATGAGTCCTGTTTTATATTTTTACTTTGACAGTTTTTACTTTCATTTGACTTTGTTTCTCGGTATTGTTTCTTACTCATCAAGACTTCATCCACAACACATCCCACAGTCCAATACGCCAATAACTGCCATTCAGAGTCTTTTAATCTTTGTGCATCTTTGTGGCCCATATTCATTGCCAGTGGAGAACTTATTTGTTATTGCAAATTATGAAAGAGAAGCAGTGGTTGGTATGTGAAGCAACGTAATCTTTATTCTTGAATAGTATATGCATGTACATGATTTTTAGTATGTAATATATGTTGCTATGTTATATATTACAAAAATATTTATCTTTGTGTTTATGTTATTTCTAATTGATATATCTAAACGCTAAAAGATGCTCTTGAGCCTGTTCCACAAAACTTTGTAGGATTTTTTCCCAACCACTTCAGGAATTATAATTAAAGTTTTGCAAGCGGAACTTGCACAGAGCCTTAAAAGATTTTTTTTATCTCCTGCTTGCCCCCACATGCTGCAATTCTCTCATCTATCTGTTCATAACTTTTCCATAGACCATAAAAGCAAATATCAGCTGTCATATTCCATCCTTATCTTTTCTATTTGTTCCATCTCTATGTTCCTTCTTCTTTGCTCGTCAAGTCTTTGCGATGCCACTTCTTTCAGCCTTTTTTTTGAAATTTTCTCTGATTTCCCTCTCCTCTTTTCTGGACTGCTCTAGAAATTTATTCCTTTTGTCCTCGGGCAGTTCATGCAACCATTTTCCTGTTTTGTTGAATGAAAACATTATATATGCCTCATTTGCTAAAATTGAAGCAGTTGGTCTAAAGGAAATTAAGTGATCTAGTTGGCCGAACACAAATTAAGGTGTTTTATTATGCTTTTTTAATGATGAAGTTTCTTCTCTCAGCTGCTCTGTTGGTTGCCAGAATTTTTCTCCATGCAGATGCTCTGGAATCATTTTAAGAAGCATTTGTCTTAGAATAGCCAGGAAAATGTGCTGAAGCATTGGGCACACTATTTCATCTACACTTTATAGAGTTTGTTATTTTCATCACTATCTTCATCAAATGGTTTACATTCTCCATTCATAAACTGCATCACAAATTCTGCACCACCTGATGATTTCTCCAGAAAGTTCACCAATTCATTGTAATGTTCATTCATATCTAGGATGTGTCCGTTTTAGATCCCAATCTTGAGCTACTGCCTTCAATAGGTCATTTGAGATACCATGAACATTTTTCAAAAACTCCGTTATACTGTCTTTATGGTATTGCACTGCCTCCCCAATAAAAAAATACCACATTGAAACGGTTATGTTTGAAACGCAGAATCTGGTTGTTTTCATTTTTATCCTTCAGGTACGTTTTCCATGGCAAACGGACACCATTCTTTTCGTCTTCCCCGCATGCAAAACATTTGCTACTTGTTTGCAACAGACGCAGTCTACCAATTTCTGATTTGTGATATCTTTTCAACTCAGGCTTGACTGCAGAACCTATTTCCTTTCCATCAAGATAGTTCTTTTCAAACGTATTTAAGGCCGCTTCAGTCACATCTGCAATGCCAACTGGGAGATGTAATCCACAGAAAAAAATTGTTCATCTGACAGCACATTTTTTCCATCTTTATTAAGCTGATCATAGTTGTCTATTATCTCTGGTAGAACAGAATTTCTGTATTCTTGTAACAGAAAATTAAAATGCTTCTCTATGCTTGCTCTGTCAGACATAGTATTTTTAATCAGAGACAAAACACCAAAGTCATTGTTATTTGCCATTTGTTTACAGTATGTTGATATATCTTCAAGTATTACTTTAAAGGTGTCCAGGGTACATGCTCCACTCTTATTAACCATTTCCGAGCAAGTATGAATTTTCAGAATCTGATACAATGTAGGATTGATATGTATGTCTATATTTCATAGTTCCGTCTGTGTAAAGGGATGTATCTTTTATATCTTTAAGTAAAGGTCCAATCTGCTGTTGGGCAATGGCTATTTTTCAGTCAACATCAACCACTTGTCTTTATGGTACACTGTTTATTGTTTTACCAAACAGTTTTCCTACTTCTTGTATAACTGGACTAGCATTATGTGTTGCAACGTTTAGATCAGTTAATTGCATTGCACATTGTACTAGCTCATTTGTATAACAGTTTTTATCTTTGTCAAAAACCACATGTTCTTCCCTGTTCTGAATCTAATCTTTAAGATAGTCCATACTTGAGTCAAGTTCCATTTTATACTTTTTAAATTTGTCTGCTCTCAGTGATAAGTCTAGATTGTCTTTTTCAAGATTATCAACTTTATTTTACAGACCCTCATTATTCATACATGCTACTTTCAGCTCTCGTTTCATGTGCATTAATGCCGATGACATTTCATTTTTTTTCTAACATCTGACTTATGCTTTCAATTTTACTATTAACTAGTCTTTCAAGATTTTTAATTTTCTTGTTATTACTTTTAACTTCTGCCTCTATTCGCAGTTTTTTACTCTGTGTCTCTTCATAGAGTTTTAGCTTTGTATCTCTTCTATCTAGTTTTCTCTTCTATTTTTGTTTTTCCTAGATCTTAGTACTGAAATAACTTTACTAGTAGTTTGTTTACTTATTGCATGCTCTTTCTTATTGCTTATCTGGACAGACGTAGATGTTTGTTTACTGCTTTTCTCACTTAAATGTACACTGACAGGAACACCAAAAACCTCATTTCCATATAAATCTTTTACTGTGTCTCTTTTCTTTTTATCGTTTGTCAGAACCCTATGGTATTTTGCAACTGTACCATTTACATTGATGTAACACTCTTGACCCGTAACTTTCCCAATTGCTTTAGCTATTGTAATATTACCATAGTTTTCATTTTTCCAAATTCAAAAATTTCAAGCATTGCCCCATTAGTCAAAGATTTTTTTTTCAGTTCTGATGAACTAAAAAGTGCATCATCACAATGTCCTAACTTTGAACTTTTATCAATTTTAGTCAGTGAATATATCTCCAGAGACTTTTCCTGTAATAAGTGTTTGTGTCATTTTTTCACCTTGGAGTTCTTCATCAGGCACTAAACTTTCTCCAGAGTAGACGAAAGAAAACGTATTGTTACTTGAGGTAATTACTGTCTGTGCTTCCCTGTGTAGTTTCACTTCATCAAGCGAGTCTAAATGAGGTTACTCTTCATCATCAGTCTGAAACACATTTAAACACTTTGTAATAGCTCTAAAAACATTACTTGACAGCCAGTTTTCTAATACTTTACATAATACATTACAAGAAGCTTTAAAAATGTACAATTATTTTAGTGTTAGGTTCAAGATATCTAATAATTGCTATTAAAAAAAAACAAAAACAAAATAAAGACAAAAAAAAAAACGGGAATATGACAATATCTTATAGCATTTAGGACACACCAAATTGATAAGTTGTTCATCGGATTTTTTTTCTGAAAAAATTGAGGCGGCGAGCGGAAAAATAATTTAAATATTTTTTTTTTGGTTTTTGAGAAAGTCAGGAGCGAGCGAAGAGCGAAGAAATATATTTGCCTTCATTGGAGCTCTCGACTGACTAATAAAAACCTTAAAATAGAATGTATAGCTCTTTTAAATTAAATGGAAGTCTCCAGGGATTGAGAAAATCTGACCTGCAGACGCCAACAAAGCGAACTCATGAAAAAAGGTAATAACATTGTCATATGTACAGTACACTGTAATCAAATAATGCATGCTTTTGAAAATGCTGTTAGAAAATATGTAATAAACAACAATGCATAACCTTACACCATACTTATCACATAAATATGTGACTTGCTATGAAAATGTAGCATTTTTAGCTGACTTTACAAAGTTTTTGATACATGAAATATCTCTGTGAGTGTTATTAGATCTATTAAAGCTTTTATTTGAAACTTAGAATAGTTATTTACTGTCAAAGTCTACCAACACCAGGAGAAACAATACTCGTAAGTCTGAATCTAGACAGAGTTATGCCCCCTTTTAACATAGCATATTTTAATTAAGTTTTATATAATGACCAATAGCTCTGTTACTTTCAAAGCTTCTATTATGCCCCTTTTACTGGCAAAGCGCTGATTCACAAAAGTCGAGCATGATGTCTTATGTACAGCTCCTTTTCTAACTTTAAATTTTCATAACATATTAAATTTGTTGAAACAAAGTCTCAATTAAGGTCTGAAATGGAGATTAACGTGCATTAACATTAGTCTACTAAATGATTGGAAAATTTGAAAATCGAAACTGTTCTGAAAACAACTCATAATGTAAATTCCTTACCCCACCAACTTTCGTATGCAAATGCTGATCATTTGGACCACAGATGACAGTATCATTGATTGGTGAACCCTTCCCAACCATATAAAGACCCCTGATACAACCCTGAAAAAAAATTATGACATTCTCAGTAGTTCCTTAATATCCCCACCCTACAAGACCCCTGATACAACCCTGAAAAAAAAAACCTCTCAACCTCTCTTAGAAGGTATAAAGTCTGCTATATATCCATTTGCCAAACAATGTGGAACATACGGTATCGTCGTTTCGGCGGCTCAGACGCATTCTGACGGCATATCGATATATACCTATCATTCTCTTAAACAAAAAGGTCTGCAATTCCACAGTTTACCTAAATCAGATCCAACGAATGACTTTATTCTAGCAAAATATTTCAATTTCATGGCATTTTGAGTTGTTGGAAGCCATCTTTGTTTGGCAGTGCCTGAGTTGTAACACACGATCTCATTGGATGAGCGTTTTAGTTTCAAGATGGCTTCCAACAACTAGCGCACCAAAAAAATTGAATTGATTTTTTTCAATGGGGCGAGCGCAAGCCAAAAACAAAACAAACAAAAAATTGTGTTTCTGAAAATATACGAGCGGCAAATCCGATGAACAAATTTTTAATTTGATGAGGCCTTATATAATAAATACTACATTTGACAGTACACAATCAATGTGCGCATTTCAAATTTATTTCAAATTATATGGTGTTACATAAAACAAGTACTGTAAACTCATTAATATTCGCGGGGAACTAATTTTTGCGGGTTTCATGGTTAAGTCAATCCACGACATTTAATCCCAATGAACAAAGAAAATTCCCATTCAGTTTATGTTTAAAATTTGAAATCCACAAATTCATATCCCCACGAAATTGCTGTGTTGACCAAAACCACGAAATTTCATGCCCACCAAATTAAATGATTTTACAGTATTTGCTGACTGTGTTTCAATGTCACATGACTTTGAGCTTGGTATCCCTTACAGAGAAAGTAAGTTCTTCTTTTGACAGATGAAACTGTGAATACAACCTCTGTGTTACAGATGGTAGGTTGTTTGGTGTCAGCTGCGAGGGTCCAAAAAGAGCTTAGGTTTACGGCAAGCTTCCTAACTCTAAATTACTGTCAGGACCAGAGTAGTTTCACCTCCACTGTGATCACTCTATCATGAAAAAAAAAACTATTTTCATTAACATAGAAGGCAAACAAATTATCTTTAATGACGCTGCTTTTCTATGCAAGTGTAAACTAAAATATTTAATATAGTAAATATATAATTAACGGTGTTGTTTGATTATAATGATCATTATCAAAACCAATTTTTTGTTTCATTTGGTTTTAAGTGCCATCAGAAGCACTTTGGTTGGGTCCCAAAAGCTCCAGGGCCCCTCCAGGTACATGTTGACACACATAGGTAGAACCATTGATCACTGCAAGTGGGCTCTATCTGTTCCCTGTATGGAAGAATTTGTTCTATATTTTATTGCAATAAAAATATTAAAAAGTGGTACTCATATCTGTAGCTTTTAGCAACTTTAATTTAAATTTAATACCCATAATTCTATATATTCCAGACTAGAATCTATTGCCTGGCTGTACTCAAAATATGCATAGCAACTTGGCTCGTTTGTTTCTGCCTGACTGTAACCTGGAACAGGACAAGCAGTATAAGATTCGGTGTGTGTGACACTTGTCTGCTGATAACTGACTGTGACAAAACACTGTCTTCTACTTCTATGTCATTTGTATCATTAAACAACTTAAAAAGTATATAAACAAACTATGACTGGAACGTGCCTAGTACTTAGTGGTATGACTCAGATCAAATGTAGCATTTTTAGCTCGACTTTTCGACAAATATCTCTGTTACTATTAAAGCTTTTGACTTAAAAATTAAAATAGTTATTTACTATCGAAGTCTACAGGAGAAAAAATCCCCATAACTTTGATTGAATTTTGACAGAGTTATGCCCCTTACTAACTTAGAATATTATTGTTTAAGCTTTACATAATGTCCAATAGCTCTGTTACTTTCAAAGGTATTGATTATTATGCCACTTTTACTGGCTATTAACGCTCTAATTCAGAGTCAAGCACTTCTAAAGGAAAGCTGAACATGCTATCTTACAGACAGCCCTTGTTGTAACTTTAAACTTTCTTAACGGATTAAATTGTTTAAACAAAGTCTCAGTTAGATCTGAAATGAAGATTAACGTGCATTAATATTATTTTACTCAAGGATTGGAAAATCTGAAGATTTAAACTGGTCTGAACACAAATCGATCATAATGTAAATTCCTTACTCCACCCACTTTCGTACACAGACGCTTGGTTAGAGGTTACTTGAACCTCTGAATAGTCATTATTATGATGAAATATTTTAGCAAGCATGCATATATACTGAAAATGCCCAGAAAGTAACAAACTAGAGTAACTTCGGGTAAATTCGACAGTCGTGTATATTCGACATCTTAGATTAATATCCGCGTGGAGAAACCTATAATGTCATTGAAGATTTTTTCTTGAGAATTTCTATGATGTCATATTTATATATGACGTCATGAGAACATCTTGATCACACAGGCATATATGCTCATCGGGCAACTTCGACATTCAAACTCATTTTGAACGAAAACCACACTTACAGTTTTCTACAAGAATGGTCTGCGAAGTTTATTATGTAAAACTATTCTTACAATTGCATTTTGAATTTATTTAACCGAAATATAAACAAAACTATATTTGATGTTGATATTTAGGCTTCACCAAATTAAAAAGTTGTTCATCGGATTTGCCGCTCATATATTTTTAGAAACACACAAAAAAATATTTTTGTTTTTGTTTTTGGCTTGCGCTCGCCCCATTGAAAAAAATCAATCCAATTTTTTTTTGGTGCGCTACTCTTTACGGACATAAAAGTGTATAAAATGCTTATAATTCAAGTCCCAGATTGTTCTCAAATGGGTTTAAATCAAAATAAATACATACTACGCACACATCGTCTATAATAAATCATAACACTTATATTTAGTTGCATTAAAATTATTTCCCCTTGATGCAGTAACGCCATTTTCTTCAAATGTTTATCAAGTTACATGCTACAAAAATCGATTTATTTCATTGAAAACTGTTGAAGAAAAACATACTAATTTATTTGATAACATCTACATTATTTTGGTAAGGGTAAATACTTATTGATGCATGTCATTTATCTGTTTTCTGTTTTTCCTGTCCAAATGATCAGGATTTGCATACGAAAGTTGGTGGGGTAAGGAATTTACGTTATGAGTCGTTTTCAGAACCGTTTCGATTTTCAAATTTTCCAATCATTTAGTAGACTAATGTTAATGCACGTTAATCTCCATTTCAGACCTTAATTGAGACTTTGTTTCTACAAATTTAATATGTTATGAAAATTTAAAGTTAGAAAAGGAGCTGTACATAAGACATCATGCTCGACTTCTGTGAATCAGAGCTTTGCCAGTAAAAGGGGCATAATAGAAGCTTTGAAAGTAACAGAGCTATTGGTCATTATATAAAACTTAAATAAAAATATTCTATGTTAAAAAGGGGCATAAATCTGTCTAGACTCAGACTTAAGAGTATTGTTTCTCCTGGTGTAGACTTTGGCAGTAAATAACTATTCTAAGTTTCAAATCAAAAGCTAACACTCACAGAGATATTTCATGTGTCAAAAACTTTGTAAAGTCAGCTAAAAATGTTACATTTTCATAGCAGTAAATATTCAAGTCACATATGTATGTGATAAGTATGGTGTAAGGTTATGCATTGTTGTTTATTACATATTTTCTAACAGCATTTTCAAAAGCATGCATTATATGATTACAGTGTACTGTGTGACAATGTTATTACCTTTTTTCATGAGTTCGCTTTGTTGTGCGTCTGCAGGTTAGATTTTCTCAATCCCTGGGGGGCTTACTTTTTAATTTAAAAGGGCTATACATTCTTTTATAAGGTTTTTATTAGTCAGTCGAGAGCTCCAGTGAAGGCAAATATATTTCTTCGCTCTTCGCTCGCTCCTGACTTTCTCAAAAACCAAAAAAAATAAATATTTAAATTATTTTTTCGCTCGCTGTCTCAATTTTTTTCAGAAAAAAAATCCGATGAACAACTTGTCAATTTGGTTTGGCCTTCGAAACAAATAATATTCCCCGTTTTCCAAGAATGACCTTGGCCAGGGGTGACGAATTTGAACGACAAGATAAAACATTGTCGTGCAAATTCCACATAATAATCAAAATTATTTGATTATATCTTCTTTAAAGGATATTTACGGCAGGCAAGTGGTTTAAGCTCGTTTTATACCATATCCAGTGTTTTTTTATATATAGGGGGTATTTTTGTAAAGATAGACTTCTATGGTCTTATTGATAGAATTTCAGACTCCTGTGACTGTTTAGGCGGTAACGAGGCTCCTGCCGAGTTACCGCGTAAACAGTTTCCCGAGAGCCAGATATTCCTATATGCACCTACAGTCCGTAATCGAATCTTTTTCTTGCATGCCATATTCAAGAAATTCTTGTAAAAATAAAATCAATCGAACGTCTTTCTTTTTAGAACTATTTCTTTTATAGTAGCAGATTTAAACAAAGCGCGGGAAACCAACGTCCGTAAACAGGAAGGACGTCATAACGTTTCAAAGACAAATGGCAAAGCTTAGTTCCGGTTTTGTTTTATTAGTTACAGAGTAACTTTATGAGTTTTTGATCAAATAACGTTTTTTTTTTAATCGAGAAATATACCAACAGGAAAAAAGAGGAACTGTGAAGATATTGGATTTTTATTCCGTTTTATGAATTCATAGTAAAAGATAAATTACTACATAAATCTTCTACAAATATGTAGTTCGTAATACGTCATTTACAGCACGAGAGTCATTTTACACCGATGGATTTTTCCAGCACCGGTAAAAATACCGGTAATCCCCGTCTAGTATGCTAAAACAACCTGTATACCGACTTGAAATGGGAAACATTATCCAGCAGAAGAAAGAAACATAAACTTATACTATTCTACAAAATGAAAAATGACATTTGCCCAAGTTACTTTTAGTTTTAAAATCATGATGTCATAATCACATAATGCCACATTATGTTTCTTTCTATGGAAATGCTTTTTTTTTCTTTTTTTTTCTTTTCAATAACATCTAAGGTCGGATATAAAAGAAATCAAAAGTAAATACTTCATTCAAAGTTGTTGTATGCAGTTTCTGAAAATAGTACACATCACCTAGCTATGATGACACTGTAACATATACACCAAACATTGCGGCATTAAACACGTAAACACTTGAGTGTTGAAGATTGGAGCATGAATTATTTTCTTTTACCGTTAAAGTAGAATATAGTTGACATTTGTGGTGCCGACAACGCAGAAATTGTAAACTACGTAATTGTACCCACCGCACTCTGCGTTGGAATCATTTTTGGTCGATTTTTTGTATGCCTGCAATGAAAATTCACCGATTACGGAGAAATAGTTTTTACTTGACAGTGTCACACTTACGTTTTGATGCAAACGTGCTCAGGGGTCGTTTTGTACAAGATTTTACCATTTTTGATGGAAATTTTTCAAAAACGGCAGTCCCTCGTCAAATTGTACAGAAGTGTTTACATTAATGACAAAGAATTGCACTTAACAAATGTTTATGGCTGAAAGAGTACACAGTGTGCTCCTGTCTCACTGGTTGTTTTCAGTCAAACGTGAAAAACTCATCAGAAAAAGGATCGATGACAGCGTAAATGTAGTCAGCCGGCCAAATTTCCCCACTGCTTCTGCGACGAATCCTCCAACGCTGCAGCGTTGGAACCACCGCTTCTGCGAGAGCTATGGCCAGTGTGAAGAATGCAATATTGTGTTTCACATACTAATTAATCAGCGAGTCATCTAGATCTACTGTATTTATATTTAGATATGCGTCATCCATATGATTTTGTGTACAGACAATGTTGGCCGCACCTCCATGGGAAATTCAAATTTAGTCAAATCTTAAACTCTTTTTCACAAAGTCACCTGTGCAAAATAAAACAGACCGATTTTTTAATAAAAAAATCTACTAGAATACCACTTTATATTTTCCGCAGTAGCGTACTATGACAAGTCTATATCTGCATGTAGTTCTCGTGTGGCTACCAGTGTTAATAAATAGGCTATACCATTTATAATTTTATTTTTAACCATCGGTATTCAAAATTTGGTTGAAGTGTTAAAGACCCACCACGACCTAGTGACTTACATTTTCCTCCCAAATGAACTTGGTGCATACTGGTAAACGATCAACGTAGGATGTCCGTACGATATTAAGGACACCGTGCGGAGAACTTGCGATGTTCGCACGGGACTCGCAGGGCCTTACGATAGCAGTACGGGCTCCGTACGACTTCCTTAATAATTCATGATGGTATAGAAACAGGAGTATATTTCAAGTTCCTCCAGGTACTGTCGAGGCGTGGTACAGAATGGAGCCACATCGTGTCAGACTGATGCACATACGGTTCGCGCTGCACCAGGCTCGTGCCCATAATGACATTTTATACATAGCACTGCTGCTACAAGAACAGCTGAATGCTCGGTGGCGTCAGTGGAGACGTACGTGTTGGGTAAAGCTATGGTTGCAACGGCGCCTCCTGCTGGGCCAGTACGATACTCTCATGCAGGAATTAATGCGGGAGTCCCAGGGGACTTTAAAGGGTTCCTTCGGATGGAACCCGAGATGTTCCGGGAGATACTGCAGAGAGTTGTACCCCGCATACGAAAGCGTACAAAGTAAATGTAAATAAATTGTTGTAAATATGTGCTGGTATGTATATATGTAATGTAATTATGTAAATAATTAAAATTGCAAAAGGATACAATATAGGAGGCATCTTAACTTACGGTATCTTAATTAATATTGAATACTTAAAATTGACTTTGGGTGTAATCGCTTCAGCTGAGAAGCTACAAATGGACAATTTTCAAACGTCGCCAAACTGGTTTATTCCTGTCGCATGTATACCATACGGACACCGTACCAGCGCCGTACGAGCCAAAAGATATCGTACGAGGTACGGCTGGACTCTTTGCGAGCTGCGCACGACTTGTCTGCGATGTCCGTACGGATAGCCTACGATTGCATTCTGTAAAGATCGTACGGGGTCTGTACGTACTGTGACCACACGCTACCATTGTACAGAGATCATAAAGGATTCTAAATCGTACAGTCTTGTGACCAAGGTATAACCAGAAATTAACAGAGGGGGTTGCGAGTACGAGTCGTGAAACGACGAGTGGGGGTAGGTGTGTGTGTGTGTGGGGGGGGGGGGGGGGTCCACCACTCCCGCAGGTGGGGGTATGTGGGGCCTCCCCAGAAATAATTAAATCAAGAAGTCATTTCGTGCGATTTGGCGTGTATTTAAAAGGTTACTGATGGGTAGATATGTGACTCAATTTACCACTTTTTTTCTGTGAATAATACATAACGTCTTTAATGTTCAGTAAATTTATTTGTAATTATTTGTTTGTTTGTTTTGGGTTTAACGCCATATTTCAACAGTATTTCAGTCATGTAACGGCGGGCAGTTAACCTAACCAGTGTTCCTGGATTCTGTACCAGTACAAACCTGTTCTCTGCAAGTAACTGTCAACTTCCCCACATGAATCAGAGGTGGAGGACTAATGATTTCAGACACAATGTCGTTTATCAAAAAGTCACAGAGAACATACGCCCCGCCCGAGAATCGAACTCGCGACCCTGCGATCCTACCGCCATAGTAAGTTAAGATAATGATAATAATACAAAAGTAATATCAAGAAAGACACACTTTTTTGTCGAGCCCGCTTGCGGAAGCGAAGACATAGTTGTCCAAATGTCTGTTCGGTGTATGTGCGTGCGTGCGTGCGTGCGTCTGTCCGGATTTGTTTGTCCGGACCATAACTTTGACATGCATGGAGCAATCTTGTTTATATTTGGTATGAATGTTAACCTCAATGAGACGGAGTGTCATGCACAAACCCCAGGTTCCTGTCTCAAAGGTCAAGGTCACACTTACAGGTCAAAGGTCAAATTCAAAAATGACTTTGTTCGGAGCATTTCTTCTTCATGCATGGAGGGATTTTGATGTAACTTGGCACAATTGTTCACCATCATGAGACGGAGTGTCATGCGCAAGATCCTAGAATTACTTCGCTTTGTTGTTACTATAAATAGTTTATATATGTAACTTTTTTATTACTGGTCGTAGGAAAAAATCAAGACCACTTTTCTGTAGTATAACATCATGTTACATCCAATTTTCAGGTGTATTTTGACCTATCTCTACCAGGTCCCTAGGTCTAAGGTCAAGGTCACACTTAGAGGTCAAATGATACAAGAATGACAACTTTGTCCGGAGCATTTCTTCTTCACGCATGGTGGGATTTTGATGTAACTTGGCACAAATGTTCACCAACATGAGACGGAGTGTCATGCGTAAGAACTAGATCCCTAGTTCTAAGGTCAAGGTCACACCTTGAGGTCAAAAGTCAGATACAAGAATGACTTTGTCTGGAGCATTTCCTTTTGATGCATAGAGGGATTTTGATGTACCTTGGCACAATTGTTCATCATCATGCGACGGAGTGTCATGCGCAAGATACTAGAATTACTTCCCTTTGTTGTTACTATAAATAGCTTATATTTGTCACTTTTTTATTACTGGTCGTAGGAAAAAATCAAGACCACTTTTCTGTAGTACAACATGCTTGTTACATCCAATTTTCATGTGTATTTTGACCTGTCTCTACTGGTGCGGATTTTTGTGTGGTCTTAAATTTTTTTTTAGCTCACCTGAGCACGAAGTGCTCAAAGGTGAGCTTTTGTGATCGCCCTGTGTCCGTCGTCAGTCGTCCGTCGTCGTCGGCGTCAACAATTTGACTGTTAACACTCTAGAGGTCACAAATTTGAGCCAATCTTAATGAAACTTGGTCAGAATGTAACTTTTAATAAAATCTTGGACGAGTTCGATATTGGGTTATCTGGGGTCAAAAACTAGGTCACCAGGACAAATCAAAGAAAAAGCTTCTTAACACTGTAGAGGTCACAATTTGGACCCAATCTTAATGAAACTTAGTCAGAATGTTACCCTCAATAAAGTCTTGGACAAATTTGATATTGGGTCATCTGGGGTCAAAAACTAGGTCACCAGGTCAAATCAAAGGAAAAGCTTGTTAACACTGTAGAGGCCACATTTATTACTGTATCTTTATGAAACTTTGTCAGAATGTTAATCTTGATAATCTTTAGGTCAAATTCGAACCTGGGTTATGTCAGGTCAAAAACTAGGTCACCGAGTCCAATCAAAGGTAAAGCTTGTTAACACTGTAGAGGCCACATTTATGACTGTATCTTTATGAAACTTGGTCAAAATGGTAATCTTGATATTCTCAAGGTCCAGTTTGAATCTGGGTCATGTAGGATAAAAAACTAGGTCACCAGGTCAAATCAAAGGAAAAGCTAGTTTACACTGTAGAGGCCGCATTTATGACCATATCTAATGAAACTAGGTCAAAATGTTAATCTTGATGATCTATAGGTCAAATTCAAATCTGGGTCAGGTGGGGTCAAAAACTAGGTCACTAGGTCAAATCAAAGGAAAAGCTTGTTAACACTCTAGAGGCCACATTTATTACTGTATCTTCATGAAACTTGGTCAGAATGGTAATCTTAATGATTTCAAGGTCCAGTTTGAATCTGGGTCATGTCGGGTCAAAAAATAGGTCACTAGGTCAAATTAAAAGAAAAGCTAGTTTACACTTTAGAGGCAACATTTATACCATATCTTAATGAATCTTTTTAATTTTTCGCTACGCTCGCAAATTTACATAGACTTCAACTGCAACCGCAGGTATGCCGATCTGAGTCTTAGTGGTACTATCATTTCTCCGAAGAGACGAATAACAAAAACATGTTGGAGATGGCCAATATATACAACATCTGAAAAATGTTTATGGCAATGACGCGGCCGCTGTAGGGTTGCCGCGCGACGATTGCTTTATGTTCGTGCGTTTTCATGGGTACCGCACGGGTAGCAAGCTGCAACCTTGCGGCAACTGCGCGAGGGCCGTGCGGAGGTCCCAGGAGTCTACAATCTCCGTACGATTTCTTTTGGGCAACATGTCCATGAAAATACGTGTGTTGGTTGCACGATCAGAGCAAGGCCTGTCCTAAAGATACTCTATAAGCCTTACTTTGGGATTTCATCCTTTTTCAACATGTATAATATCAACATTGTAAATTGTAAAATGTAGTAGGCCTATGCACATAATTTTATGTTTGAAATAAAATATGTTAAAACTAAAGATACCCGTGCGGGCATTGTGCAATGGCATCTTCGACACGTCTACGAGCTATGGGCTTTCGATTTTTCTAATTTGTGTAACTCTTCACTTAACGAATTCATAGAGGCTGCGGAGCCCGTGAATCCCGTATGAAAATCGCTGTAGGCCCTAATCATTCTTTGTATCATAGAAATTCAATATGATTTTTGTAAGCACAGAGAATTACTTCAGGTTTCGCCCTTGAAGCTTTCTCGTCGCAATTAAACTTTGACAGATCTTAATATAGATCTAGATTTTTTTAATTTGGAACCCCATAGAATTAGCGTCGATCATGAAAATGGGGCGTGTCCAGAAAGTCGAAAAATATTAAGACGCTTCAAACTTTTAATACGTCACGAATGATACGTCACAATTCCGTTGGGAGTGTTCCAAAGTAAACAAAAGTTTCTTTGATTGTATTCGGCTTGTGATGTTTGCAGGTAGTCTTTATACTGTATTTATAATTGTAACAATCCCATTTGTTATTTGATAACAGTTGTTTATGCTGAATTTGTGAGATTTTACAACCGGAAGCTGGATAAGGTAGATCTATGGCGGACTACCCATGCGGTGGTTTAACTTGTTAAATGAACGACTTTAGTATTCTTCTTGTTAGTTCTGCTCAGTGTAACAAAAGATGAATACATTTTCTTTCAAATTCTTCTGAAAGGGCTTTCTACATTGATAACTGAGTTCCTGTTCGAGTTGTCAGACGGTAATAATTCCAACCTTTACTACTGTAGATCTATATTTGAGCCGCGCCATGAGAAAACCAACATAGTGGGTTTGCGACCAGCATGGATCCAGACCAGCCTGCGCATCCACGCAATCTGTTCAGGATCCATGCTGTTCGCTTTCAAAGCCTATTGCAGTTAGAGCAACCGTTAGCGAAAAGCATGGATCTGGTCTGGATCCATGCTGGTCGCAAACCCACTATGTTGGTTTTCTAATGGCGCGGCTCAAATTTAATTTAAAATTAAGTGGGTGGGATCCATATGAGAATGCAAATGAGATCTATTGAAAGAGCTTCTGACAGGCGCCATTGAAGACATCAAGTGTAAATCAAACCCCCGGCCCGCGCAGGAAAATTGTTAAACAATTATTCTACTGTACCTATAAGGGGAAGTAACACTGTGTTGGAGTTTGGTGTAGATCTAGATCTAGTTCCGTAACAGTGAAAAACAAGACGAATTTTTGATGCAAGGCATCAAAGAAGCCGCAGTTTCTTTGTTCCTTAAATGCCGTAGACATAGAAATATTGAAGCTGTCTAAGAAGTAAAATGCTTAGTAGAATAAATGATTATAAAATTGCACCACGTAAAACTATAATTGGTGCGCGGTGACGTTAAAGATTCCATAACATCAGTACTTCAGATTTATAATTCATTTATTCAAAACAGGTGGACATATCAGCAAATTATCCTTCTGCATGCCATACAATATCTTAGGAATTGTTTTACATACAAACTAGATGTCAAGCTCGACGTGACTGAGGTGTCAAAAGGACTAACAGCACCAAGTTTTCACATTACCACTATTTAAAGTATGACTTTGACCTTTGAGAAAGAGGTTTCTGTAAAGAAGTTTAGTTTAATCTAACTCTTTATGTCCAAAAATTATTTAACCATAGTTATGTTTTGAACCCATGTGCACACTGGGACAGCAACTACTAGCAACAAAATGTACCAAAACTTAGGCTGGCAAACATTCAATTCGCTGTCGCAAATTAATTTATACTAATGAAATTTTGCTGAATGGTAGGATGCATATTCATGCCGAGTTTCATTGCAAACTGTTATTATTTAATAACAGTGAACAACATATAAAATATGAGACTTATTTTTTTTAAAGATACAGGCCCTGTTAGCAATTGTAGGAATACATGAAACAAATAGCGCTGATCACGATTATTCTAATCGCATTTGAAATAGTTGCTGATATATAAACTGAAATAGTTCAAATTTATGTCTAAAAATATCTTTTTTAATACAAAAAGTTGTTTTAACTCACATGTCCCGTAGTGACTCACTGACGGGTGAGCTTTTGTGATCGCCCTTCGTCCGTCTATGCAGAATGACTTGTGAAACCACATTTTGCAATCAATTCTATTCAAACTTGCACACAACCTGTATTTCCTTTCGAAAACTTGCCAGGTCCCATCATAGATTCCAGAGTTATGGCCCCTTAAAGGGTCAGAATTTGCAATCTTTGGCTTGTGAGCACGATAGAGACCACATTTTGTAATCAACTTTAATCAAACTTGCACATAACTTATTTGACATAATATCTCGGTTCCTTTCGAAAACTGGCCAGATCCCATCATGGGTTCCAGCGTTTGGCCCATTAAATGGCCAAAATTTGCTTGTTTTGGCTTGTGAACACGATAGAGACCACATTTTGCAATCAACTTGCACACAACTTACATTAACATAAAATCTCGGTTCCTTTCGAAAACTGGCCAAATCCCATCATGGATTCCAGAGTTAAGTCCCCATAAAGGGCCAAAATTTGTTATCACGATAGAGACCACATTTTGCAATCAACTTTAATCAAACTTGCACACAACTTGTATTGGCATAATATTTCAGTTCCTTTCGAAAACTGGCCAGATCCCATCATGGGTTCCAGAGTTATATCCCCGTAAAGAGCCAAAATTTGCTATTTTGGCTTTTGCAGCCATACAGAGACTTCATTTATGGTTTGATTTGATACAAGCTTGCACAATTTCTTCGACAACAATAAATCATCTTGTAATCCATGATAGATCTGTCAGATCCAATCATAGGCTCCGGAGTTGCGGCCCCTTATTGGCCCCTGTAAGAGCCAAAATTTGTTAATTTTTACCTTGTGAAGACGATAAAGTGACATATTATATTTGATTTTAACCACACTTACACACAACTTAAGTCACAATAAGATTTCTCGGTTCCTTTCGAAAACCGTCTACATTCCATCTTGGGTTCTAGAGTTACTGCCAAGTTCTAAACTGGGTTAAATAGGGTCAAAAACTAGGTCAGCCGGTGAAATCAAAGGAAAAGCATGTTAACACTCTTGTTCATTTGATGTGCATGAAACTTAGTCAGAATGTTTGTCTGCATGAAATATCGAATTACTTTTTATCTGGGTCATGTGGGGTCAAAAACTAGGTCCCCAGGTCAAATCAAAGAATAAGCTTGTTTAAGGGCACATTTTTGAATCTGTCTTCATAAAACTTGGTCAGAATGTTTGCTGTCATGAAGAATGGATGATTTTAAATCTGGGTCACGTGGAGTCAAAAATAAATCACCAGGTTAAATCAAAGGAAAAACTTATATACACTCTAGAGGCCACTTTTTATGCATTTTTTTCATGTAATTTTGGACTAGTTCGAATCTGGGTCATGTTAGGTAAAACACTAGGTCACTAGGTCAAATCAAATAAAATGCTTGTTTACACTCAAGAGGCCACATTTTTGTCCAATCATAATGAAAACTGGTCTGAATATTTGTCTCCATGAAATCACTAGGTAAAACATGTTTACAATGTTATAGTATGTTACTCAGGTGAGCGATCCAATGCAATCTTGGCCCTCTTGTTCTTGTGCGTCTGTTGTTTTGTTGCAAGTGTGTTATATAATTTGTTACCTAGAATGATACAGCCTGTTTCTAGCTGTATACAAAGGTTTTACTACATGTGGAGCAATTGTTAATTTGAAATGCACCATAACGTGCATTGATGTATTTGAGTCCAGTAAACATCCTTAGAAATTACTATTTAAAATGGCTGGTCCTTTCTGCAGCTGAATTTTATATATTGAGAAAATATATAAAGTAGGGTGATGTAACTCTATTAATTGAATGTCACTTCATAGTTTACGAACTTCTTGAAGAAACATGTGTGACAGCTAGGTCAGTTGAAACACACTGTATGTAGCACCTGTTCATGATTACCACGGTTGTTCTGGTATGTAAACTATTTTGGATATCACTAGCGGATTTAGGTGCCCCCCCCACCCCCAAAAACAAATTGCCGGAGCATAGGTCATTTGTGCTATGTTCTGGGTAAAATAAGTGCATAAGCGCTCGCGTACATAATTTGTCTTTTGTTCGAACTAAACTATATAAAATATGCATTTTTTTTTCTCGCTCGCTGCGCTCGCATTCATAATTTATTTTTTGTTCTGGGTTAAAAAATATGCATTTTTTTCTCGCTCGCTATGCTCGCACATTTAACATCTGACAAAATTTGCATGAGCTCCTATAAAGCTCTTTACAATTTTTATGTTAAATAGTCCTAGGTAAACCCTTCCCATAAAAATCCCCAGAAATCGGTCTTAGAAATTCCGAGATAGGCTACTTGGGCAAGAATAAATCTGACAGTTCATAAAACGTGACTATAATTAGCATGTTATTTGTTTTGATTTTGTCACCAAACCTGTCCTTTGTCAATAGCAAATAAAGTACCTCAGAACGCCCAGAATGCACCAGATGGATCTATTGTTTTCAAAATTTTCAGGGGGAGCATGCCCCCGGACCCTACTAACTTTGCACTACAAATATTTTACGCCCCATCTAACAGCAAATCCTGTATCCGCCCCTGGATATTATATCCCCATGTCGATGCAATAAGTGAATAAAGAACCAGTGTATGTACTAAGGTGGCAAATTATCAATGTTACCGATAGAAAATTTATTTGCTATTGATAATGGTGAAAGCAGTAATAGAGTAGTACATCTATAGATTGTACCCAGATAGCAGACATGCGTTGGCCCAACGTTGGGCCAACGGCAGACTCTTCGTTGGCCCAACGAAGATTTCCGACGTTGGCCCAACGCCATTTTGCTAATTGGCGCAACGTTGGCCCAACGGTTGGTACACCGTTGGCCCAACGACTGGTATCCTACACTCATCGTTGGCCCTCCATTGGGCCAACAACTGATATCCTACACTCATCGTTGGCCCTCCATTGGACCAACAACTAATATCCTACACTCATCGTTGGCCCTCCATTGGGCCAACAGCATTTTTTCGTCTATCACGGTTGGTCCAACGTTGGGCCAACTCTGTTTCTTTGTTGGCCAAAGATGGATGCCAACGCTATCCCAACGATTACGAAATTGAAAAAAGACTAAAACTAGCATTGTTTAATACATGTTTTATTTTCAAAAAGTTGTGATTTTGTTAACATTTAAAAAAAAAAGAAATCTAACATTTATTTAAAGTTTGTTTGCAATTTTCCTGAAGAAATATATAACAGAATATTTCAACACTACAACATGTAAAATATTGTTTCCAGTCTTTTATAAATCTAAATATTTTTTCTTATTGCAGTCACTAATTAAATCCTACTAAAGTGAATTACTGTCTGTATATTAACTCATTATATATCCAAGTTCTGTTTGTTTGTTTTCTTTTCTCACTGAAGTTGCAGTTTTTTATATTTTTATTTTTTCCTGTGCACCACAGTGCTAGGCACTCCATTATTACTCCCTTGAACAGCACCCTGTAAAAAACAAAAATCATAATGTTGATTAAACCATCTACGTCAAATTGATAACAATAACTAATGTATGAAATTAATTTTTGTCTGTATTTAACCGAGGAAAATATGCTAGAATTAACAAGAAAATGAGTTATTTTATTTACAGAATTTAATACTCAACACAAATACCATCCGCCAGCTTTAGATATTAGTATTTAACATATGTTCAAGTCATATGGATATAACATGCATACAGGACATAAAAAGAAATTCTGTATAAGATTCCACAACTTTATCAAAAATATTTTTAAAAAAAACTTCTACTTACAGTTTATAGCTGGAAGACCGGGTTTTTGTTAAACCTAGACCTATCACATGTATAATAGTTTCCTTTACTTCACATGTCTAAAAAGCTAGAAATCTGGCCTAGAGAGTAAAATTAACCACATTTTCTGGGATTTCTTACATAACTCCGGTTAACGAGAGTTCATGCTCTGGAATATTCAACAGATTTATTGTAAACATTTTATGATTGTATAAAATTAGATATTTGTTATAGAGTTAGTAAGGGTTTTTTTCAATAATTTTTTCACAATTTTTTCAAGGTAGTAGATTTGAAATAGTTCAAAATATCATTACGGCTGCAGATAAGTTTTTAGTTTAATTAGCCCAAATTTAACTGATTACGAATTGGTGCAGAAAAGTGTTTAATAATTAATTAAATATTGCATGTTACAGCTATACAACCTGTGTATACCTGTGGGGGCTTGTGATAAAACAGTGACCTGTAAAATATACAATTATTATATTATTACTTCTAATGGACCAACGTTGGCCCAACGTTGGGCCAACGATGTTTTCTCTGTATAAGTCTTTCCCTGAAAATCAATATCGGGTCAATGCAGAGATATCTGTGACTGAAATTTAAAGTTGGTTCAACGTTGGCCCAACAGCTGTATTTACAATACTTATTAATCATTGTTGGGCCAACAGTGGCCCAACAACGATTATCCTTTGACGGTTTTCCGTCGTTGGCCCAATGACTTCATGTTTACAGGGTAGGTTTTATATTTTAAGAGGAATATTTGTTTCTTGAACCAAAACTGATCAATAAATTTATATAACAGATACCAGTACGATAGAGTAACTATGTCTCCCACCACACTCCTATCTTCACCAAATCGGCACAGGCACATCTAAATTATGGCCCTTGAATAACCGAAAATCGGTCTTTTTAGCTCACCTGTGACGTAGTAATAGGGTGAGCTTTAATGATGGCCCTTCGTCCGTCGTCCGTCCACAATTTCTTGTGAACACGATAGAGACCACATTTTACGATCAACCTTTATCAAACTTGTACACAACTTATATTGGCATAATATCTCGGCTCCTTTCTTTTAAAAACCGGCCAGATCCCGTCATGGGTTCTAGAGTTACGACCCCTTTAATGGTCAAAATTTGTTAACTTTTGGTTAGTAAGGTTACACACTACTAAATTCTTAAAGCTACAAACTACTTATTTTTAGGGTAACGCACTACTAATTAAGGTAACAGACTGCTAAATTCAAACAGTACACATTACTAAATTTTTAAGGGTACAGACAACTAACTTTTTAGGATACAGACTACTAAATCTTTAAGATTACAGACTACTAAATTTCTAAGGTGACAGACTAATAAAGTTTAAGGTTAAATACTACTAAAGTCTTAAAGTAACACTCTACTAATTTTTAAGGTAACACGCTACTTATTTATATTATAAACAACTAATTTTTAAGGTTACACTGTACTTATTTCTATGGTTACACGCTACAACATGCTTAAGGTTACATACTACTAATTTAAAAGGTTACGTACTGCAAAATTCTAAGGTTACACACTACTAAATAAATTCTTAGGTACAAACTACTAATTTTAAGGCTACACAGTACTAAATTCTAAAAATACACACTACGAAATTCTTAAGATTACACACTACTAAATACTTAAGGTGGCAGGGGAGTGCAGATTTGCGAATTCCACATTGACGTGTGGGTACCAGTGTTGAAATATCCATAGAAATCTCGTTTTTGCTTATTTTTCTTTGAAACTACTATGGACTATTGCAGATACTATAGACTACATAAAGACGACTCTCCGGTCCTATGCACCTGTCGCTTTCCATGCCAGATGTAGTGAAAATTGGCCAAATCACCCAAATTTTATAGACCAAAATTAGCCTAACCGGGCCTCACTTTGAACTCTGCCATTCATCCATTTTGTATTTTTAAATCCAATTTCGTAGCATATATGTATAGTGCGAACATAGATGCATACCCAGGTGGTGTGGAATGTGTCTCCCAACCAGCACTTTATTTCCCTAATTTTCACTTGAAAAAAAGTGGATGGATAACAGCCGAGCGTCTGGTCGACTTTTTGTTCTGATGTTTATGTTTTAGCCTCAACCGGAAGTACGGTGCTAGGAATTTTAAAACACCCGCCATGTAGAATCATTAACCGTTCCTTATTCCCCAGATATATTAAAGAATTAATAATGATAAATAACCAGTAAGATAGATATGCCTTTATATCTATCCTGTCCTGTTTATACAGAAAATCGACCGGGGCCAAACTACGAAACCGCTCCCCTGCCTCCTTAAGGTTACACATTACTAAATTTTAAGGTAACATACTACTAAATTTTTAAGGTTATATACTACTAATTACTTAAGGTTACTGACTTCTAAATTTTATTAGGGTACAGACTACTAAATTATTAAACTTACACTAAAGTAACACACTACTAAATGCTTAAGGTTACAAACAACTAATTTTTAAGGTTACACTGTACTAAATTATTAAGGTTACAAACTACTTAATTATAAGGTTACACACTAATGATACACAGTACTTAATTCTAATGATACACACTACTGAAGTCTATGGTTTCATGCTTCTTATTTTTTAAAGGTTACATACTACTAAATTCTTAAGGTAACAGACTTTTTATTTTTAAGGTTTCAGACTACTGAATTCTTCAAGTTACACTTTACTAATTTTTAAGGATACACACTACTAAATGCTTTAGGTTGTAAACTACTAACTTTTATGTACTAATTCTAGGTTATAACACACTAAATAGTTGTTGTTCTTTATTCTATATAAAATTGACCTATTTCCAATGACCGCAGCACACATCAGGACCCATTTTAATTTTCTGTAACTTACATTTTCTTGAAGAATATTGTCAGTGCTAACTAAAAATCAAAAGAAAAGTGGGGGTCATGTTTGATGCAAGAAAAATAATTTCAGCCAAACACACAAACTGCAAAATCAGCTAAAAAATGAGACCCTAAATTATACTAGTGGTGTATAATCTAAGTTTCCATGAAAAATTTTGTCATCTTGTTATTTCATTATGAAAATGTTACCTACATGCCAAGCATAGATCTGTCATGTGATTTTAGCAAAACAATTGCAAAGAAAATAAGGAAAATAGCTCTACAGAGCAAAAAAACTGAGGACTATTTGTTTCCGCCATTATGCGACTACCATTTCTTTTTCGTGCCATTTTTCTATTTAGTGTCTGTATGCCTCTATGGTAACACATTACTAATATTCCTAAAGTTTCACACTACTTCATTCTAAGGTTACATACTACTTAATTCTTTAAGTTACAAACTACTAAATTTTTAGCTTACAGACAAATAAATTCTAAGGTTGCACACTACTAAATTCTATAGGTACCACACTACTAATTCTTAAGGTAGCAAACTACTAAATTTTAAGGTTAAACACTACAAAATGTATTTTCTCTTGTAATATCATATGACACATGTACACTTGTTATCAACTGCTTGCTATGTTGTGATTTCTTGGTCCCCAGGATGTTGGAGGAGGCATGCTGGAGGGTATATATACCACTAAGGACAACTAAGGACCACTAATTAAGGAGGCACCAAGGACCACTAAGTGGTATATTGCAGGGCGTTGCTAGAGGAAGTGTTGATGGGAGGGATACTTGTTGTTTGTACTGAAATAGATAGCAGATTCATGATATTGAATGGGACTACAAACACTGGAAAACTCATAAGTATTGTTTAGGGGAAACACACAAAGAATGAACGTTTGAAAACAATGCGCATGCGTACGTTGAAAATGTTTAAGTTTTATATGGGACAACACACATAAAAATGAAAAATTTTATGTTTTTTTTATGGGACAACACACAAAAAAATGAAAATCTTTAAGTATTGTATGAGACAATACACATAAAAATGAAAAAATTAAGTATTGTATGGGGCAACGCACATTGGAAAACTCCTAAGTATTGGAAACACACAAGAATAAATGAAAAAGTTTGAAAACAACATGTACGCGTACCCGGTAGGCCTTTATGGCCAATCTATTCGCACTTTGAGTAGTTTATCTTTTAATTTCATATGACACATGTACACTTGTTGCCCACTGCTTGCTGTGCTGTGATTGGTTGATCCCCAGGATGTTGGAGGAGGCATCTGGAGGAAGTGTTCTGATGGGAGGGATACTTGTTGTTTGTCCTGAAATGGATAGCAGATTCATGATATTGAATTTTGTTGTACTACTTAAATGAAGGAAACAATGGGGCAACACACAAAAATGAAAACTTTTAAGTATTGAATGGGACCAGAAACACTGGAAAACTCATAAGTATTGTTTAGGGGAAACACACAAGAAAAAAAAGTTTGAAAACAATGTGCATGCGTACGATGAAAATGTTTAAGTTTTATACGGGACAATACACATAAAAATGAAACATGTTTAAGTTTTATATGAGACAATACACATAAAAATGAAAAAATTTAAGTTTTATATGGGGGAACACACTGAAAAATGAAAAAAAAATGAAGTATTGAATGGGGCAATACACACACAAATGAAAAAAAATGTACCACGCGCATACCCTCCTTACCAACCCCTGATGCCACCTAGTTTGAGATGTTTGAGTTCATACTTAATCTTATTGTTTGGTGTTAAAAATGAAGAAGTTTAAGTTTTATATGGGTCAACTCACATACAATTGAAAAATTTTAAGTTTTTTATGGGACAACACACATAAAAATGAAAAACTTTAAGTATTGTATGGGGCAACGCACATTGGAAAACTCCTAAGTATTGTATAGGGGAAACAAACAAGAATAAATGAAAAAGTTTGAAAACAACATGTACGCGTACCCGGTAGGCCTTTATGGCCTGATCTATTCGCACTTTGAGTAGTTTATCTTGTAATTTCATATGACACATGTACACTTGTTGCCCACTGCTTGCTGTGCTGTGATTGGTTGATCCCCAGGATGTTGGAGGAGGCATCTGATGGAAGTGTTCCGATGGGAGGGATACTTGTTGTTTGTCCTGAAATAGATAGCAGATTCATGCGTACATTCAACGCTCATGCGTACGATGAAAAAGTTTAAGTTTTATATGGGATTACACACATAAAAATGAAAAATTTTAAGTTTTATATGGGACAACACACATAAAAATGAAAAATTTTATGTTTTATATGGGTCAACTCACATAAAAATGAAAAATTTTAAGTTTTATATGGGACAACACACATAAAAATGAAAAATTTTAAGTTTTATATGGGACAGTACACATAAAAATGAAAAATTTTAAGTTTTATGAGAACACATGTATTGCTTACGGGAAACACACAGAAAATGAAAAGGTTTGAAAACAACGCTCATGCGTACGATGAAAAAGTTTAAGTTTTATACGGGATAACACACATAAAAATGAAAAATTTTAAGTTTTATATGGGACAGCACACAGAAAAATTAAAAAATTTATGTTTTATATGGGTCAACTCACATAAAAATGAAAAATTTTAAGTTTTATATGGGACAATATACATAAAAATGAAAATTTTTATGTTTGATATGGGACAATACACATAAAAATGAAAAATTTTAAGTTTTATATGGGGGAACACACTGAAGAATTGAAAAAAATGCGCCGCGCGCGTACCCTCCTTTCCAACCCCTGCCGCCACCTAGTTTGAGTTCATACTTAATCTTATTGTTTGGTGCTAAAAATGAAAAAGTTTATGTTTTATATGGGATAACACACATAAAATTGAAAAATTTTATGTTTTATATGGGACAGCTCGCATAAAAATGAAAAATTTTATGTTTTATATGGGACAACACACATAAAAATGAAAAAATTTATGTTTTATATGGGACAACTCACATAAAAATGAAAAATTTTAAGCTTTATATGGGACAACACACATAAAAATGAAAAATTTTATGTTTGATATGGGTCAACTCACATAAAAATGAAAAAATTTAAGTTTTTTATGGGACAACACACATAACAAGAGCACCGCCTTGCGGGTGCTGACGCTCATCTGAATTTTTTTGTGTGATAGAAATATTGTCCTACCCATGATTTTCTAAGTCTAAAAAGGGCCATCATTCTTGCAAAAAGCAGGATAGAGTTATGTTTTTTGATGTACAGTGTCCACTTATGATGGTGAAAAACTGTTGAAAGTTTTAAAGCAATAGCTTTGATAGTTTATGAGAAAAGTTGACTTAAACATAATACTCAACCAAGAAAATGATTTTCTAAGTCCAAAAGGGGCAATAATTATTGCAAAAATCAGGATGGAGTTACGCTGCTTGCTGTACAGGGTCAGCTTATGATGGTGAACAAGTGTTGCAAGTTTCAAAGCAATAGCTTTGATAGTTTAAGAGAAAAAGTTGACCTAAACATAAAACTTAACCAAGAAATCTGATATTTTCTAAGTCCAAAAGGGGCCATAAATCTTGCAAAAAGCAGGATGGAGTTATGTTTCTTGCTGTACAGGGTCAACTTATGATGGTGAACAAGTGCTGCAAGTTTTAAAGCAATAGCTTTGATAGTTTAGGATAAAAGCTGACCTAAACATAAAACTTAACCAAGAAAACTGATTTTCTAAGTCCAAAAGGGGCAATAAATCTTGCAAAAAGCAAGATGGAGTTATGTTTCTTGCTGTACAGGGTCAGCTTATGATGGTGAACAAGTATTCCAAGTTTCAAAGCAATAGCTTTGACAGTTTGGGAGAAAAGTTGACCTAAACATAAAACTTAACCAAGAAATTTGATATTTTCTAAGTACAAAAGGGGCCATAAATCTTGCAAAAAGCAAGATGGAGTTATGTTTCTTGCTATACAAGGTCAGCTTATGATGGTGAACAAGTATTCCAAGTTTCAAAGCAATAGCTTTGATAGTTTAGGAGAAAAGCTGACCTAAACATAAAACTTAACCAGGCAACGCCGACGCAGACGCCGACGCCGACGCCGACGCCGATGCCGACGCCGACGCCGACAACCGCTCAAGTGATGACAATAACTCATCATTTTTTTTCAAAAAATCAGATGAGCTAAAAATAAAAAACTTTAAGTATTGTATGGGGCAACGCACATTGGAAAACTCCTAAGTATTGTATAGGGGAAACACACAAGAATAAACGAAAAAGTTTGAAAACAACACGCACGCGTACCCGGTAGGCCTTTATGGCCCGATCTATTCGCACTTTGAGTAGTTTATCTTGTAATTTCTTATGACACATGTACACTTGTTGCCCACTGCTTGCTGTGCTGTGATTGGTTGATCCCCAGGATGTTGGAGGAGGCATCTGGAGGAAGTGTTCCGATGGGAGGGATACTTGTTGTTTGTCCTGAAATAGATAGCAGATTCATGATATTGAATTTTGTTGTACTACTTAAATGAAGGAAACAAAAAAGTCAGTCAGTTTTGTTTCAATATGGATTTGTATGGGGCAACACACAAACAAGTGCTGTCATAGAAGACAGCGCGCTCGACAAAATCGATGCTGGATAGTGAATCTGGGCATATCTGAGGAAACTGGAGCAGTTATTGGAATGTTTAATGATTTCAACTGTCTGTGTATAAGTATTAAGTTATAAGAGAGGTAAAGATAAAGTGTATCAAAACAATATAAGTTATAAGAGAGGTAAAGATAAAGTGTATCAAAAGAATATAATATTGGTGCAAGAGTTGTGCATCTTGTGCTATATGATGTAAGTGATGATGTGGAACAACTGTTTTAAGTTTGAATCAAATCCATTTGGTAATTTAGGTGAGATAGAGTGAAAATGTATCAACATTAACCTTAAATATTCTAAGTAAAAAGGAGTATAATTCATAAAAAAAATTGGTGCCAGATTTATGCACCTTGTGTCTTATGATGTGGATGATAAGATGGAATAACTCTTTCAAGTTTGAATCAAATCCATTCAGTAATAACTGAGATAAAGTGATTTGAAGTGTATTAAAACTTAAACCTGAAATTCTAAGTAAAAAGGAATTGGTACAAGAGTATTGGCCCTTGTGTCATATGGTGTGAGTGATGATGTTGAACAACTTTTCTAAGTTTAAATCAAATCCATTTGGTAACAACTGAGAGTGCATCAAAACTTTAACTTGAAATTCTAAGTAAAAAGGGGGAATAATTAAGTAAATATTGGTTCCAGAATTATGGGCCTTGTATCGTATGATGTGTGAGATGATGTGGAACAACTACTTTCAGTTTGAATTAAATCTATTTAGAAATAACTGAGATAGAGTGAAATTGCTTCAGAACTTTAACCTTAAATTCTAAGTAAAAAGCGGGGATAATTCATGAAATATTGGTGTAAGAGTTTTGGCCTTTGTGCCATATGATGTGGGTTATGATGAGAAATAACTATTTCAAGTTTCAATCCATCAAGTAATAACAGAGATAAGGAGGAAAAAGAGAAACTGAAACAGACGGACAGACTCCGACGCCGGGGTGAGTAGGATAGCTCTCCATATACTAAGTATGTCGATTTTTGTTTGTCTTGTGTTTAACGCCATTTTTCAACAGTATAAATGTCAGTTATGTAAGGGCGGGCAGTTAACCTAACCAGTTTTTCCTGGATTCTGCACCAGTACAAACCTGTTCTGCGCAAGTAACTGCCAACTTCTCCCCGTGAATCAGACGGGAAGGACGAATGACTTTTATCAAATCTTCACGCAGAACATTGCCTCACCCAGGGCTTGAACTCGCGAACCCGCTATCCGTAGATCTGCGCTCTCCCTATTGAGCTAAGCGGACGGGCTTTCGTATAGTCGAGCTAAAACCTTAATAGTACTTTTGAATATTGTATAAGTATTTTTACATAAAGTACTTAAAACATCATGTGTGTGACGAAAATGTTTTAGAATCGTTTTCAATCAAGAAACAATCTATATGTGACAAGGACAGCAACGCTCGACTATTCAAAAGCAGTGTTACTAGTGTAAGTTTAAGAAATGAATACCAAAGGCCAAAACAAAGGCATAACTTCGTAAAACAATGCAAGCATTGAAAGAGCTGTGGCACTTACAGTATATTATGTGTCAGATTATAACAGCAACAGTAACTGTAAACAAGTGTGTTACATATAAAAAAGCTTTTTACCGGGGAAGGGATAGCAGATTTTGAAAAAAAAAATGTGTTGATACCATTGAAAAAACTCATACAAATACAATTTTGAGAAATGCTATCTGAGTGCAAAGCCTGCCAATACGGTCGTTTCAAGTAAAATACTGGTTTCAGGACACAAAATTATGTGGCAAAAAAAGGCTTAGTTGCACAGCTAGTGAAACCTCTACTGAAATGACCTAAAATATTGTGTATGTTGCACGATAGTGGCAGCAGAAGTGTCTCATAACAATTTAGATTTTCTCAAATTTGAGCTGAATCTAGACAGATGCATGACCGTTTCCGTTATTAACTGACTTCCGATACCTTAGGTAAGTTTTAGACCCAACCGTCTCCAAGGAGCTAGAAGTTTCAATTCGCGCATTTATTTATTTTATGCAACAATGACTCATTCGCGAAAATCTGTAGTTTAAAAAGCATCATAAATAATGAATTGAATATAGACGGCTTTTAAATACATCTATCTGTTTTATCTAGAAAACGTACCCAGGACAAACACGAATCTATCCTCTAAAAAAGGACTAAATTTTCCGTAGCGATTACTTCCCCTTACAGCACATTCAATTGTTTAACCAGATTTTTTAAATTGCATTACTCGCATCCAGAAGGTACTAGTTATCGTGTGCAACTTCTTTTGTGTGTCCCTTTCGCAAACCTAAGACCAACTCTGTTGCAGGTTCAGTAGGAGAGTGTAAATTGGCCTACTCCTAGCCCAAATGTTCAGGGTTTTAACTTTGTAAGGAGCTTGACTTGACAGCGGCAATATCAACAAACCTCGACAGCGTGCTCGACTATTTCGATGCTGGAAAGTGAAACAAGATTTAGCTTACCAAAAGGTTCCTTATAGCGCATATAAAATATTCATTTTAAGGGATATTGTTTTAGCATAATGTAAACGTTTAATAGTGCAATGAGAAAAATATGTTTTGTCATTTTTGGTGCAACTTACTTAGATCAATTTAAGTATTAATGTTCAGTTTTATCATAACCCGAAGTTGTTTATATATATATATATATATATATATATATATATATATATATATATATATATATATATATATATATATATATATATATATATATATATATATATATATATATAAGCACTAAAGCAAGTGCAGCAGATATTATGATATTGGAAGCATTTGTCTTGTAATCTGTATTTCACTTCCGGATATTTTCATCACGCGACTACACCAGCGAGTACCTGCATACTAAACACAAAGAAATTTCGTACATGCATTTTACGATTCGAAAAACAAATCTAGAACAGTAAAAAAGTAAACAAAATTAAGCACTTGCAAATCTGAAACGTTAGAAGCTAAAAGAATCACGTGACGAGGGACAATTTCATTGCGTATTTTTTTTTGGCGGGAGTCTATTCAACAGCCTTGTCAAGTGAATGAATACGAAAAAAGGCATAATTTTGTAAAAATGGGAAACAGGGTTGTGGAACCTGCAGTGCTTATGTAGATTGTGAGTTTCATTATTGTTAATATAATGTGAACACTTCAGAATACAAAAGTGCTTTATGTGAAATAAAAGTGAATGTTCATGCAATTTATACACGTTCTAAGTTTTTACTGCGAGCTATAAGTGAACAGGTAGTTTCTTGCGAACATAATGTGAACAGTTGCTTAACTGTTCACTTTGTATTCGCGGCAAGCTGCGAACATCTAGCAAATACTTCCTGCGAACACCGTTGTTCACTTTGAATTCACATATTCACTGAGCATTCACATCAACCTTCTCATTTCGTAAGGGTAAGAATTTAAGCAAAAACCGCTAAGTTGATAAAGGGTCACAATTTTGTAAAAATGCAAAGTAGAATTACTGAACCTTTGCACTGCATGTCATATCATGACAGTGAACACGTATGTGAAGTTTCAATCCTTTCCCTTTAGTGGATACTGAGATACCAGCTTAGATACAAAAGCTTGACCAAAAAAAAAAAAAAAGTCGAAAAAGGGGCATGATTTTGAAAAAGAAAATGCAAAGTAGAGTTATAGGACCTGCAAAGTGCATGTCATATCTTAACAGTGGACAAGTGTGTGAAGTTTCAATCCATTCCCATCAGTGGATAATGAGATACCAGCTTGTAACATACAAAACTGCTAAGTCGAATAATGGGCATAATTTTGAAAAAAAGCAAAGTAGAGTTATGGGACCTGCTTAGTGCATGTCAGATGATGACAGTGAACAAGTGTGTGAAGTTTCAATCCATTCCCATCAGTGGGTACTAAGATACCAGCTTACATACAAAACCTTTACAAAAAAAGTCTAAGTCGAAAATGGGGCATAATTTTGTAAAAAAAGCAAAATAGAGTTATGGAACCTGTGCAGTGTAAGCCAGTTTATCACAGTGAATAAGTGTGTGAAGTTTCAATCTATTTCCACATGTGGTTACTGAGATATCAGCTCATATACAAAAACTTAACCAAATCGGGACGCCGATAAAGACGCCGACGCCGATGCACGGGCGAGTCCAATAGAGATTCTAAGTAATTTTTAAATGGGGGATAATTCATGAAACATTAGTGCGAGATTTATGGCCCTTGTGTCATATGATGTGGGTGATGATGAGGAATAACTTTTTTTTAAGTTTGAAACAAATCCATCAAGTAATAATAGAGATAAAGAGATAGTGCATTAAAACCTTAAACAAGGTGCGGCCCCGGAAGGACGCAGACGCAGACGTCAGTAGGATATAGCTCTTACTTCGTATAGCCGAGCTAAATATTTAGGCAACTGTTACCAAAATATTCAGACCTCTTACATGAACGTGTCAGAAATCGTGTTTGCATTTTATTTTTTCATCGAAATTTAGTACAAAATGTTTCCAGTAATAAAAGTTCCAAGTTCCAGGACAGGCTCGGACAAAAGCACAGCTTCGAGATTTACATGTTGTAGTGTAATGAGTTTCAAAATAAACATAATGACTGGTACTGATGATAAACCCGAACAGAAAATGAGGTTTTTTTACCTGTAACTTTTTTATTTCTGCAAATTGTAATCAATGGTTGGTATCAAAATAAAGCTTAACCTTTACTGAAAACTTTACATGATTCAAATTTATATTTAGTAAGCAAACTCACACGAAGTGAGGCACTGAAAGGGGTATGTAAAAAAGGGACTGTTGAATGTTGACTGATGATAAATTCGAACACTTTGTCATTTATAAAATTTTCTTGGTATTATTATATTGAAACTTTCCCCAAAAAGCTGCAACAGTCATTCCTGATCAAGTAATGAAAAGTTACCAAATGTCAGACCTTCATGTTTCGACAGTGAGCATGCGCAAAAAAACACCCTCTTCCCCAGTAATTTTGGATAAATATTTTTTAAACAAATTTACATAAGTCATTTATTTATACAGAATATTTACCAATTTTGTTTTTGTTTACACCAGTTTGTGTTGTAAGTGGAAACTTTAAGATGGCGTGTTCAATTTTATAAATAACTGATTGCAATCGAATATTTCCAAGGTGTTCGACTTTATCATCTGTCCGGGTTTATCATCAGTACCAGGAAGTACATTTTGTATAAGTCCAAAAGGGGGCATAATATGGCCATAATGCATGTCAGAGTTTTGGGACTTGGTGCTATTGCCTAGTTTTATAACTCCAAAGACACATCTGACGTTTCAGCTCAATATCTGCATTAGTTTTGGGTAAAGTAACTTTCTTACAAATCTTTAACCAGGATTTTCTAAGCCTAAAAGGGAGCATTATATAATGTCCAAAATACAATCTGAGTTATGGGACTTGACCCAGTGATTTTGGAAACTGACTTAGAAAAAGTAAGTCTCAACGCTATATTCCTTTATGTAATAGCTATATGTTCCTGCAAAACTTTAACCAGGACCTTTTTAAGTCCAAAGGGTGACAATTTGACCAAAATGCATGTCAGAGTTATGAGACTTGATGTTATCGCCTACTACTAGTTTTATAACCCTGAAAACACGTGCAGTTTCAATTCAATATTTGCATCAGTTTTGGAGATAGTAATTTGCATGTAAAAGATTTAACCAGGATTTTTTAAGTCCAAAAGGGGCATAATTTGGCCAAAATACTTGTCAGAGTTATAGGACTTGACCCAGTAAGGTTGGTAATTGACCTAAAAAAAAGAAAAAAGTTTCAAAGCTATTTGCCTTTAAAGATAGCCATATGTACTTGCATGCAAAACTTTAAGAAGGCAGAAGAGGAAGAGAGAAGAACGGTGCATGGAAGAGCTAGCTGGTGGTTCAGGGCTGAGGCTGATCACCTCAGTCGGCGTACCTCTGCAGAGTGTTGTGGAAAGCACCGAAACATTCGATGAAGGAGACCTAACCAATGTGTGATGCCGATGCCGACGCCAGGGTGAGTAGAATAACTAGATTTTAGTCAAGCTAAAATTATCAATTACTGTTATCTAATTTGATATTAGTGTATGAGAAAAAGTGGGCATATGCAAAAATCTTACCCGACGCCGACGGTCAAATGCCGAATATATTCCCCTTGTGTCAAATGATGTAGGTAGTGATGCTGAACTACTATTTTAAGTTTGAATCAAATCCCTTGTGAAATAACAGAGATGTAATGAAAATGCATCAAAATTTACATAAAATTCTAAGTAAAAAGGGGGCATAATTCATGAAAAATTGGTGCCATGTTATGGACCTTGTGTCATATGATGTGGGTGATGTTGTGAACAAATATCTTGAATAATATTTTGAATAATATCTTGAATAAAATCCATTCAGAAATAACTGAGATAAAGTGAAAGTGCACCAAAATTTTAACCTGAAATTCTTAGTAGAAAGGGGGATAATTCATGAAATATTGGTGCCAGAGTTATTACCCTTAAGCCGTATGATATGGGTGATGATGAGGAACAACTGTTTTAAGTTCGAAGCAAATCCATCTAGTAATAACAAAGATAAAGAGAAGGTGCATCAAAGCTAAAAATTAACCAAAATGCGGACGCAGAAGGACACCGACGCCAGATCGAGTAGGATAGCTCTCCATACTTTGTATAGTTGAGTTAAAAAATCAATCGAGCTAAAACAACAATAATACCTCTATGAAAAATGAATTTTCTCACTTAAAAATATTGATTAATTAATGGATCATGTTAACAGAACAGTGATTCAGGGGCGTTTGAACTGGGGCCGCAGGGGCCGCAACCGCGGCCCCAATAATTTGTCCAACAAAACAACGATTTGTAAACTTATATGTTGGAGCCGCAGATCCGCGGACCCAATATTTGTACGGTATATTGAATTTGCTTAGCGTTAACGCAGTCCAAATTAGTGTTACCTTGGTGATGACACGATCGGGGGAGTCATACGCACGTGTCCGAGATTGGACTTAATTACGCGTGAACAAATGAGCATGTTTTTAATTGGCATGTCTTTAGTTAAAGGTACGTTTAAACTTTACTCTTAGAAAATTAATTAGCATGTTTTAATGAAAAAGATTAAGTATTAAGATTGATCACACTGCTAAGATGTAAGGAATTAACTGTATAAATTGTTTTTACTCACAAATTGATATTTTAAACAAGTAAAAAATGAAGTTAAACTTATGTCATATCTGCAGATATATAACAGCAGAGACTCGCGTCTTGCCGTTTTTGGAAAGTTTTAAGAGACTGAATAAGTCCAATTACACCACTGCACATAATAGTTGACGTAAGACTGGTCTCACATTGAACTGCTTTGAGAATCAGTTAAAAACTTAAGTGAAATTACTTGACCTTCGATACGTTTATTGAATGTAACTTGAATGATTATTATTCAGTATATTAAATACAAAACTAGATGCCCACGGGCAACATGTCGAGCCCGTCAGCTGTCAAAAGGACTGGGAGTTGCACATGACACTCTGTCTCATTGAGGTAAACATTTATGCCAGATAAAAAAAGATTGCAAAAAGTTACAACATAAGTTATTTGTAGTAACAACAAAGGGAAGTAAATGTTAAAAAAAAAAATAAAAAAAAAATTCTAAGTCCACATAAAAATCCTAACCAGTAGAGATAGGTCAAAATACACCTCAAAATTGGATGTAACATGCATGTTGTACTACAGAAAAGTGGTCTTGGTTTGTTCCCTATGACCAGTAATGAAAAAGTTACAATATAAGCTATTTATAGTAACAACAAAGGGAAGTAATTCCAGATTTTTGCGAATGACACTCCGTCTCATGATGGTTAACAATTGTGCCAAGTTACATCAAAATCCCTCTATGTATGAAAAAGAAATGCTCCGGACAATGTCGTTCTTGTATCTGACATTTGACCTCTTAGTGTGACTTTGACCTTACATCTAAGGACCTGGTTCTTGAGCATGACACTCCGTCTCAAGGTGGTGAACATTTGTGCCAAGTTACATCAAAATCCCTCCATGCATAAGGAAGAAATGCTCCGGACAAAGCTGTCATTCTTGTATCCTTTGACCTCTCAGTTTGACCTTGACCTTAGACCTAGGGACCTGATTCTTGCGCATGACACTCCGTCTCATGATGGTGAACAATTGTGCCAAGTTACATCAAAATCCCTCCATGTATGAAGAAGAAATGCTCCGGACAAAGTCAATATTGAATTTGACCTTTGACCTCTAAGTGTGACCTTGACCTTTGAGACAGGAACCTGGGGTTTGCGCATGACACTCTGTCTCACTGAGGTTTACATTCATGCCAAATATAAACAAGATTGCTCCATGCATGTCAAAGTTATGGTCCGAACAAACAAATCCGGTAGGACGGACGCACAGATGCACACACGCACATACACCGAACAGCCATTTGGACAACTATGTCTTCGCTTCCGCAAGCGGGCTCGACAAAAACATACATGTATTCTTTGTATTGCGTTACACATTATTAATTATGATAAGAGTTTATTTTAGTTATAGTCATGTAAATAGTAAGAAATTACTGCAGACTTGAGATGCGATTCAGTACCCCTGAAATGCACCAGAACTCGCCATTTATGATCCTGTTTTTTTATTTTAATTTTCCGGGGGAGACCCCTGTATCCCCTTCCGCAAAGGGGTGTCCCCTCCCGTACCTACCCCCGCCCCCCTCGCGGCCCTAATATCAAATACCTTCCGACGCCCCTGGGGATCGGACGAGAATCTGAGACTTTTTAAAATTAATTAGTTTACTGTTTTGAGCAGAAGTTGAAGTTACACAGTTGTGGAAATTAACATCCATTAACAAAGTTTAATGACAAATTGTGGCGATTTTTGCATACAAAACTTAAACCATTTTTTAGTTGGTAGTTCTTTGCACGTAAACTGTAATCCAATCCTTTAAGTTGGAAGAGTACTATAATTGCGGCTAGAACTTCGTGTAAGACCACACCAAATTTAAGCTAATGCCGTATATATGTTTCATCCCAATCCCCAACTTAGTTTTTTATGATCATATAATATCTATAGTTAGTACATGAGATATTTTACAGTAGATATCCTAATTACTGAACATTATAAATAGATCCACTTATGGAGTATTTCTATATACCTTGCAATATAGGGTCCCCATGTCCCCAGGTCCCCAGATCTGATCATCTAAGTTCACTTTTAATTTCTATTTATTTTGTATCTTTAGTGAGTATATAATTTACTTTTTGATATATAAGGTACCTTTTAATTCACTCTATTACAAATACTTCTAGAACAAATTTTCTGTATACCTTGCAAATCAGGGTCCCCAGGTCCCCTGAAGCATGCTATTTATAACTCTCTCTGACTCTTTCTGACAGTTTTTCCTGTATTTCATGTAAATGGGGTCCCCAGGTCCCCAGCAGCAGAAAACTATGAAGAACTGCAAGACTTTCAATTTTCCTTTAGTTCTCTGTGAAGTAGCATGCAATTTTATTTCCTGATTTTTACAGTTTAGAATTTGTCAGATATATATATATTCAATAAAGTGTATTAAATTTCATTGAAAACATATAAGTTCAATATTAAACTATACTGACTTGCATATTAATGTCCTGTCATTATTTTATCAACAATTATTTAATTTAGAATCTTTGAAAGTTTTGTCTACAAATATAATGCACCAATATATTCTCCACAAGTATTGACCTAGCACTCATGAATATTCTGTATGTTTCAATAAGTTAATTTTCAGTGCCTGAACCTATAAATAGAGATATATCTATCGAAAAACAATGCAAGATATACATTTGTTAATTATGCTGTGACCTAAATGTAAACAAGAGGTCGTCGAACACGAAATGCCCCCCTTGATACATTCAGTAATTGCACAAGGAACAGAAATTATATGCTCACTGTAAACAAAAGTTCTACCATTCTGGTTTAATCTGACATTGACCTTTAACCTATTAACCTAACAAGAGATTACAGAGTGATCTTGGCACCATCCACTGAGCCATTTTTGAATGTTCCAAATTTCAAGACTAGCTCAAGGTCAAAATCAATGTCAAATTTCATTTCGGTACAAAACAATGTGTATGTGGTCCAAATTTGAAAGCTGTGGCTTGAGAAATGTGAAAGTAGGTAATAGGTGAAAATCAATGTCAAATTTCAATTCAGAACACAAAAATATGCATGCGGTCCAAATTTGAAGCCCGTAGCTTGAGAAATGTGAAAGTAGGTCACTATGTCAATCTCAAGATCAAAGTTCATTTCGGTACACAAAACTATACATGTGGTTCAAATTTGAAGGCTGTAGCTTGAGAAATGTGAAAGTAGTTCACTAGGTCAAAATCAAGGTCAAATTTTATTTCGGAACATAAAACTATGCAAGTGGTCCAAATTTGAAGCCTGTACCTTCAGAAATGTGAAAGTAGGTTGCTAGGTCAATCTCAAGATCAAAGTTCATTTCAGTACACAAAACTATACATGTGGTTCAAATTTGAAGGCTGTCGCTTGAGAAATGTGAAAGTAGTTCACTAGGTCAAAATCAAGGTCAAGTTTTATTTCGGAACATAAAACTATGCAAGTGGTCCGAATTTGAAGCCTGTACCTTCAGAAATGTTAAAGTAGGTCGCTAGGTCAATCTCAAGATCAAAGTTCATTTCAGTACACAAAACTATGCTTGTGGTTCAAATTTGAAGGCTGTAGCTTGAGAAATGTGAAAGTAGGTCACTAGGTCAAAATCAAGGTCAAATTTTATTCTGGAACAAAAAACTATGCATGTGGTCCAAACTGAAAGTAGGTCACTAGGTCAATAACAAGGTCAAAGTTTTTTTCGGTACACAAACCTATGCAAGTGGTCCAAATTTGAAGGCTGTAGCTACAGAAATGTGAAAGTAGGTCACTAGGTCAAGATCAAGGTCAGCTCATGTCAAGGTTCATCTTGCCACTCAAAACTATACATGTGGTCCAAATTTGAATGATGTAAGTTATGGACATGAAGGTTCTAAGTTTTTACCTATATAAGTCTATATGAACCATATGACCCCTGGGGGCCATATTTGACCCTAGAGGGATAATTTGAACAAACTTGGTAGAGAACCACTAAATGATGCTACATTACAAAATATCATAGCCATAGTCTTTGTGGTTTGGACAAGAAGATTTTCAAAGTTTTTCCCTATATAAGTCTATGTAAACCATGTGACCCCCAAGGCGGAGCCATATTTGACCCTAGGGGAATAACTTGAACAATCTTAGTAGAGGACCACTAGATGATGTCATATACAAAATATCAAAGCCCTAGGCCCTGTGGTTTTGGACAAGAGGTTTTTCAAAGTTTTTTCCCTATATAAGTCCCGGGGTGGGGCCATATTTGACCCCAGGGAAATAATCTGAACAATCTTGATAGAGGACCACTAGATTTTGCTACATACCAAATATCAAAGCCCTAGGCTCTATGGTTTTGGACAAAAAGATCAGAAACCGTTTTAACAGTTCCTGGCCAATGTGACCTTGACCTCTGACCTAATGACCTCAAAATCAATAGGGGTCATCTGCTGGTCATGGCCAACCTAACTATAAATTTTCCTGACACTAGGCCCAAGCGTTCTAGAGTTATTGCCTGGAAACCATTTACCTTTCCTGGTCACTGTGACCTTGACCTTTGACATAATGACCTCAAAATCAATAGGGGTCATCTGCTGGTCATGACCAACCTCCCTATAAACTTTCGTGACCCAAGCGTTCTAGAGTTATTGCCTGGAAACCATTTACCTTTCCTGGTCACTGTGACCTTGACCTTTGACATAATGACCTCAAAATCAATAGGGGTCATCTGCTGGTCATGACCAACCTCCCTATCAACTTTCGTGACCCTGGGCCTAAGCGTTCTTGAGTTATCATCCAGAAACCGTTTTACTGTTCATGGTAACTGTGACCTTGACCTTTAATATACTGACCTCAAAATCAATAGGGGTCATCTGCTGGTCATTACCAACCTTCCTATCAATTTTCATGATCCTAGGCCCAAGTCTTCTTGAGTTATCATCCGGAAACCGTTTTACTGTTCAGGGTCACTGTGACCTTGACCTTTGACATACAGACCTCAAAATCAATAGGGGTCATCTGCTGGTGATGATCAACCTCCCTATCAACTTTCATGATCCTAGGCCCAAGCGTTCTTGAGTTATCATCCGGAAACGGATTGGTCTACATTCCGACCGACCGACCTACCGACCGACATCTGCAAAACAATATACCCCTCCTTCTTCGAAGTGGGGCATAATAAATAAATGAATCATCACCAAGTCGCATGTGCATAGGCAAAAACATTCATCTACCTATCTCTGGGTTGTGGGTTCAAGACCTTTATCTGACAGTGTCCTCAAACCTCATCTTATAATTATGTTCTGAATAATTGTATACTTCTTTTATCTCTAGAATACAGTCTCAGTATTGAATATGACAATTAAGGGGATTTTATGTAAGTATGCAATCATAGAGTTTGATTCGTCTAGAAACCATCATATTTCCTTTCACCAGTACAACTGTAACAAAACACGGAAAAGATAGAAACGGTGGTGAGTGTTAGGTCAAAATGTGTTATATTACTGTCAAAAACAAGAGCTGTCTGTAAGACAGCCAAGCTCGACTATTCAAAATATTGTCCCAGAAGCAGGAAAATATTACCCAATGAGGTAAAATATCAAAAGAGTTTTAAGTTCAAAAGGGGACATAATTTGACCAAAATGAAGGTCAGAGTTATGGGACTTGCTGCTATCATCTAGTTTTATAACCCAGAAGGCACATGTGAAGTTTCAATTCAATATCTGCATTAGTTTTGGTGATAGTAACTTGCATGTAAAACTTTAATCAGAATTTTCTAAGTCCAAAAAAGGGCATAATTTGCCCAAAATACATGTCAGAGTTATGGGACTTGACCCAATGAGGTTAGTAATTGATCTAGAAAAAGAAAAAATAAGTTTCAAATCTATATGCCTTTTAGTAATAGCTGTATGTACTTGCATGCAAAACTTTAACCAGGATTTTCTAAGTCCAAAAGGGGGCATAATTTGCCCGAAATACATGTCAGAGTTATGGGACTTGACCCAGTGAGGTTGGTAATTGATCTAGAAAAAGAAAAAATAAGTTTCAAATCTATATGCCTTTAGTAATAGCAGTGTATGTACTTGCACGCAAAACTTTCACCAGGATTTTCTTAGTCCAAAAGGGAGCATAATTTGGCCAAAATGAAGGTAAACATTATGGGACTTGCTGCTATCAACTAGTTTTATAACCCCGAAGACACGTGTGAAGTTTCAATTCAATATCTGCATTAGTTTTGGAGATAGTAACTTGCATGTAAAACTTTAACCAGAATTTTCTAAGTCCAAAAGGGGGCATAATTTGCTCAAAATACTTGTCAGAGTTATGGGACTTGACCCAGTGAGGTTGGTAATTGACCTTAAAAAAAGAAAAAGTAAGTTTCAAAACTACATGTATATGCTTTTAAATGATAGCTGTATGTACTTGCATGCAAAAACTTAACCAAGGTGTGACGCTGACGCCGACGCTGACGCCAGGGTGAGTAGAATAGCTAGACTATTCTTCGAATAGTTGAGCTCAAAAATGACAGAACAGAGGACAGAACAGAACATAACATATATTTTTTAAGCTTTCAAGTTCCTGGTTTGTACAAATAAAATTGCCAACGGATAACAATTTCAAAGTAGCAAATAACTGAAAATTTTACTCTGACCAAATGATAAAATTACGGTAAATACGACTGTGTAATACATGTATGTAAAATGTTTATAACATTCATTACAACACGACTCCATATAAGTCACTGGTCAATATTTTTTTTATATTTCAGTTTGACCGTCACAATATAAAACAAACTGTATGCATAAGATTAGTTCGACTGATAACATGTTGATGGCGGCAACAGTTTAATTGCCATTGTTTTCAAAATACGGGTAATAATTTTCGAGTGATAGATCAGGGTAATGTTTCAAAAACAGGGGAAATTAAACTGCATAGGATATTTTCGACTCCCGTCTCAATGGATCACCTGCCTACTTAGCTCAATAAGGAAAACACGAGTTGCAGGGTCAAAAGTTCAGTCCTCAGGCGCGATGTATGTTCTCCGTGATGAAAAAAAAACATTGTGTCTCATCATCCTCCACCTCTAATTCATGTGGGGAAGTTGACAGTTTAATACTTATGGAGAACAGGTTTGTACTGGTACATAATCTAAAAACACTGGTTCGGTTAACTGTCCGCTGTTACAAATCTAAAATACTGTTAAAAAAACAGTGTTAAAATCCAAAACAACAACAACAACGTCTCAACAGGACAGTATCAGAATAAACATTCTGTATTGAAAATTGCATATCTTGGTCAGGCATCTGGCTTTCCAGCTTCTTTTTCGAAAACACGGGTCGCTCAAGTATTTCTCATAAATATTGTCAGTCTTTTACACGAAAAACATTATCGTTTGTTTTTCTTGAAGATACTGTCAGACCTATTTCACAAAACGGAACCGTTCTTTTTTCTAGTAAATGTATAAATGTGTATATATTCATTTTTGTTTTAGTGATAATAAAGTTTGTTTTTTTGGGTTTTTTTTTTTTAACTAATTAATCAAGGAGTGATAGGATATGAATATCATTTAGAAGCTACAGTGAGCACGGTCCATTAATTATTAGTTAAAGTTTATTAAAATAAGACAAGATGAGTCTCATTTTTACTCTTGCGTTATTTTCTTATAGAACTGATACTAGACCAGTCACTACAGACTGATAATTTATCTTATTTTTTGTCGAATTCAATTTCACAGAGACAAAGCCAGTTTATTTTAGATATTTTCACAGAGAACTGGTTGTAATATTATTAGACAATGATACTGGACACTGGATCTAGACTGGCTCAGTTCACTACATTCAGTCATAAAAATGTAAAAAGATATATCATAGCCTAAGAGCTAGTCTATACTGATACTTGCATGCCCAAACAGATTTTTATACAACATAAAATAGTTGTTGTTCTTTTATTGAGTATACCTATTCTAGATTTATTTGTAACAAACGTAACCTTGAACATACATTTTTGTATTGTTTTAGAGTGCATGGATGTTAGCATGCATTTTCTCTACTGTCCATGAACAGGCTCAATCAATAGCCAGGGAGCCAAAAGTGCGAAAAGTGCCTAGAAACAGGATTTACCTGTCCGGTCATGCTATAGTCAGTTTCTATATATATTATGAAAGTGCAAAGTCTCGCGGATCAGAAAAATCGGGCCTGCAAAACAAAGGCTCTTGCGAAATTTGAAAATATTAAGGGGAGATAACTCTGTATATTTGCAGTTTTTTTAAGATTCAAAACTCTTTTTTGCTAACAAAACATGACATCATGTTTCTAAAATCAGTTCAAATATATACATTTCAACATTGCTTTTACGCATAAGGCTTATGCTTGAAAAATACGCAAAATGTACTCATTTTATGTGCATTTTATTATAAGATTTGGCACCTAAAATACCAGAGAATAAAATAAAAATATTTAACCTAAAATTTACAGTATGAAGAAGTAACCTTTAAAATGGCCTTATTTCTCAAAGTCATTTATTAATACCGCTGCGAAACAGTCTGTTAGAATAGAAAATCATCTAGATACTCTAGTTCAGGTTTGGCTAAGAAATACACAAATCCGGGGTATTTTATGTACCCCACCCACTTTATATAATGCAAAAAATGTATAATAAAAATATTCGACCAACAACCAAGAAGATATGTTCTTTTTATCACGTATACAATATAATCTATATTTTGACCATATAAAGCTGGATGAGGGGTATTTAAAAGATTTTAAACAGAAAAGGGGGTAGGAAAACCTATGTATTTTACAACTGATAATTAGAATAAACATACCCATTATTAGATAAGAGCAACACTAATGGAAGTCGAAAAAAACTTTACTTGCAAACTATTCATTTGGAAAGTAATTTATTTAGATACACTATAATGCAATCTAGTTCAGGTTTGGCTAAAGAATACGCAAATCCTGGTATTTTATGTACCCCACCCACTTTATATAATGCAAAAAATATATAATAGAAATATTTGACAAAAAATCAATGAGATATATTCTTTTCATCACGTATACAATATAATCTATGTTTTGACCATATAAAGCTTGATGATGGGTATTTAAAAGAGTTTAAGTAGAAAAAGAGGGTACCCCACCCACTTTATATAATTGTATAATGCAAAAAATTCATAATAAAAATATTCGACCAAAATAAAGGAGATAGATACTTTTTATCACACATACAATGAAATGCATATTCTTGACAATTTAAAGATGGATGAGGGGTATTTAAAAGATTTTAATAGAAAATAGGGATATGAAAATGATGTCTTTTACAACCGATAATTAGTTAACAACCTGTTATTTACCATTTGATAAATACGAGCAAGACTAATGAAAGGATGAAACCTTTACCTGCAAACTATTCATCTGAAAAGAAATTCATTTTAATACTCTTTCGTGCAATCAAGTTGGCGACAAAAAGCGCAAATCCGTGGTATTTTATGTACCCCACCCACTTTATATAACGCAAAAAAAAGTATAATAAAAATATTCGACCATCAATCAAGGAGAGATATTCTTTTTGTCACGTATACAATATAATCTATATTTTGACAACTTAAAGATAGATTCGGATATTTAAGAGATTTTAGATTTAAAACAGTAGCCAATAATTAGAATTAACAACCTGTTCATTGTGATGTGATAAAATGCAAGCAACACTACCGAAAAGTACTGAAACCTTTACATTCAAACTTTAATTTTTTACTATCTCATTTGCATTATTAGTAACTTTCATTTGCAAGTTTGTCAAATCCAAAAAAAACCCCAAAAAACAACGGAAGTAATTTATTCACCAACCCACCTTGAATAAGGCAAATGATTTATACCATAGGGCAAAATAGCGAAAATGCACGGAAAACGATATTGCTAGTCCGTTGTTCTCTTCAAATGATTATAGTTAAATGCTGATTTATTTGGAAAGTTCGTGACTGCAAAACTTATCCAACTGCTAATATGAAAAGTCAAGGGCAGTTACTCTTCACTAATTTTAAAACATATCTTAGAATTATTATTAAGGTGATTTGCACTAAATACGAGCCACGCCATAAGAAAACCCACATAGTGCATTTGCGACCAGCATCGATCCAGACCAGACTGCGCATCCGCACAGTCTGGTCAGGACCCATGCTATTCGCAAACGGTTTCTCTAATTGCAATAGGCTTTGAAAGCGAACAGCATGGGTCGGTCTCGATCGATGTTGGTCGCAAATGCACTATTTTTGTTTTCTGGATCTATACTGGTCACAAATACACTACGTTTGTTTTCTCATGGTGCGGCTCATATAACTTATCTGAAGTTATATAAAATATGATATAAAGAAGGGGTGTTTGTACAAAACATATGCCCCCATGATTGTTTGTTGAAGGCAAAGGGAGTGTAAGTTTAATTTTATAACATGACCTTGACCTTATTAACATCAGTGTCTTCTACAGACTACAAACATTACATTTTAAGGGGATCGACAGACAAAACGTTCCTTATTTACTGAGTGGTAATCATATTAGACTTGAACTAGGTAATTGTGACCTTTTTCTTGATCAATTGTCACAAAACAATATTGCTCATTTACTGACCGCAGAAAATAAATTCTTTTAAATTCAATGATAGCTGTGTTTTTAACGTCATTGAGCGGAAACCAGACTTTATTCTGTAAAGGCACGAATGAAAAATGCTTAAGATATTGTATCTGCGTCAAATCTAATATAAAATACACTGTATCCTACTGGTGTAATGCAATGCCTCAAAAGTGTCGCAGAATAAAACACAGTCTGTTCGACACAGAATTAGATGAATTTGATTAATACTAGTGTATAAGTTGCGAAAAAGACATAGTGAACTGTTGCAGTCTAAAATCACATAATTATTTGAAGTTAAAAGTATATAACGTATTACAATTCAGACTGCCAGTGCAAGTTATAGTACGAGATAAAATCATTTTTGTGGTGTAGCCGTAAAGTTTAAATTGATACAAGTATTTCTATATACAGATCGGAAAAATAGTTACGCATGATATAATGAAGTATTGTGTTAATGTCTACTTAAATTGCACATACAGATGTGACTATTTGTCGTTAGTACTGCAGGAATGTGTAACTAAAATTGTGCTTCAGATGGACTGCATATAAATAAAATTCTAATTACTATTATAGCCTTTAGTGCCAAACCAGTAAATGTTATCTAAAATGATATGACTCTGTATAAATACTTGGTTCATGACACTTTGTTGTTCAATTCTGTCATGCATAAAAAACACTAATTGAAGGGCTTGCCTATCAATAGTCAAAACTATTTGTTGTTTGTCATCCAGACATAGAGCAATATACTAGGTAATTTATAAGTAATGACAAACATTCAATAAGTTTATAATTTAGATTATCTAAGACTTATACTAGCATTTTCTGAGAAAAAAGGGTCATGTATATAGGTCACCTGTTACATTTGGCCCAGGGATCATCAAGATAACTATTTTGACCAAATTTCATGAAGATAGCGTCATTAATGTGGCCTCTACGGTGCTATCAAGCTTTTCCTTTTATTTGACCTGGTAACCTAGTTTTTGACCCCACATAATCCAGTTTCAAACTTGGTCTAAAGATTATCAAGTTTGCAAGTTTGTGTCAGATCAAAGCATGAATGAAACCTCTTTATGGCTAAACGGTCAATCAAATCAGTTTTCGAACTGAACCGAGATCGTATTGTGACTTAAGTCGTAAGTGTGGTTAAAGTCAAACGTAAAATGTCATTTCTAGCGTGTTCATAATGTAACAAATTTTGGGACATTCGGGTTTAAACAGGGGTCGTTATTCTGGAACCTATGATTTGATCTGATGAAGTCACCATGGAATGCAAGATTTATTGCTGTTAAAGATATTTCGCAAGTTTGTTTCAAATCAAACTATAAGTGAAGTGCCTGTGTGGCTACAAAAGCCAACATGGCAAATTTTGGCCCTTTAAGGGGCCACCACTCTAGAACACATTATGGGATCTCGCCAGTTTTTGACAGGAACCGAGATATTATGCCAATAGAATATATGTGCAAGTTTGATTAAAATCAATTGCAAAATGTGGTCTCTACCCTGTTCACAAGCCAAAACAGAAACTTTTGGCTCTTTAAGGGGCCCTAACTCTGGAACCCATTATGGGATTTGGCCAGTTTTCAAAGCGAGATTTTATACCAGTATAAGTTGCTATGTTGTTTCTCATCAGTGTTAGGATTCCTCCCTTGCTCCTACCCAACCTGTCACAACGGAAGCACTGGTATCCTCTTAACATTGAAGGATTTATCCTCGCTAAGGTGAATCTCTTCGATGCAGCAGACCTGAATGTCCTTATCAAACAATATGTTCTCTAATTCATTTTCTTATTGAGGAGTGCTTCTGCATTCCAATGCATAACCTTGAAGGTTGCATTAATTTTTTTTTTGTTCCTGGTGGCCAGTAGATTTCCTCCCTCGTCTCCTAGCTCTTATACAAGTTGCGCGCAAGTTTGATTAAAATCAATAGTAAAATCTGGTTTCTATAGTGTTCACAAGTAATTGTGGACGGACGTATGGACGGACGAAAGGCGATCACAAAAGCTTCCCTTGTGTCATCTACGTCACAGGTGAGCTAAAACTCTGACAGAATCTATTTGAATTATATATGTTTGGGGGATATAATTACGACCTTTTTGTACGATTTGTTAAATTTCTTGAATAGTGGATATAATGCATTATCATTACATTAATTAGTTTTAAAATCTTCTGAATAGTAAAGATTATTCAAAATGTCTCTTTTTATAAACATTAAAGTTATACATTATGTCAAATTTCTACATTACATTCAACACATCAGAACTACATTCCATCAATCTGTTTATCATGAGAAAGGTAAAAACAGATTTGTACAACCCCGAAGCAAGCACTTATACTTTCTTAATTTGTAAAAACTGTATTGATTGATCAATCACATTATATACATAGTTTTAGATGGGTGGGGTAATGTTCATACCCCTACAATTTCACAATTTTGAAAAAATTGCACAAAGAATATTTAATTATTAACTTTCAAATGAACAGTTAGCAAGTAAAGATTTCGTCGCCTTTTATTATTGATGTTTGTATTTATTAAATGGTAAATAACGGGTTGTTTGTTCTAATTATTGGTTGTAAAATACATAGGTTTTCCTACCCACTTATTCTATTCAAAATCTTTTAAATACCCCTCATCCATCTTTAAACTCTTATAAATGTAAATTATATTGTATATGTGATAAAAAGAATATATCTCATTGATTTTTCGTCGAATATTTTTATTATACATTTTTTTTGCATTATATACAGTGGGTGGGGTACATAAAATACCCCGGTTTTGCGTATTTCTTAGCCACGCCTGGAGTAGATTGCACAAAAGAGTATTTAATTAAATTACTTTCCAACTGAACAGTTTGTAAGTAAAGGTTTCATCGCCTCAAATTAGTGTTGCTCTTATTTAATAACGGGTTGTTAATTCTAATTATTGGTTGTAAAATACATAGGTTTTCCTACCCCCTTTTTCTGTTTAAATTTTTTTAAATACCCATCATCCAGCTTTATATGGTCAAAAATAAGAATTATAATTGTATATGCGATAAAAAGAATATATTTTCTTAGTTGTGGTCGAATATTTTTATTATACATTTTTTGCATTAAAATAAAGTGGGTGGGGTACATAAAATACCCCGTATTAGCGTATTTCTTAGCCAAAACCGAACTAGATTGCACGAAAGAGTATTTAAATAAATTATTTTCTAAAAGAATAGTTTGCAAGGAAAGGTTTCATCGCCTTTCATTAGTGTTGCTCTTATTTAATAACGGATTGTTTATTCTAATTATCGGTTGTAAAATACATAGGTTTTCCTACCCCCTTTTTCTGTTTAAAATCTTTTAAATACCCCTCATCCAGCTTTATATGGTCAAAAATATAGATAATATTGTATACGTGATAAAAAGAACATATCTTCTTGGTTGTTGGTCGAATATTTTTATTATACATTTTTTGCCTTATATAAAGTGGGTGGGGTACATAAAATACCCCGGATTTGTGTATTTCTTAGCCAAACCTAAACAAGAGTATCTACATGATTTTCTGTTCTAACAGACTGTTTCGCAGCGGTATTAATAAATGACTTTGAGAAATAAGACCATTTTAAAGGTTACTTCTTCATACTGTAAATTTTAGGTTAAATATTTTTATTTTATTCTCTGGTATTTTAGGTGCCAAATCTTATAATAAAATGTACATAAAATGAGTACATTTTGCGTATTTTTCAAGCATAAGCCTTATGCGTAAAAGCAATGTTAAAAGATATATATTTGAACTGATTTTAGAAACATGATGCCATGTTTTGTTAGTAAAAAAACGATTTGAATCTTAAAAAACTGCAAATATACAGAGTTATCTCCCCTTGATATTCTCAAATTTTGCAAGAGCTTTTGTTTTGCAGGCCCGATTTTTCTGATCTGTGAGACTTTGTACTTTCATAATATGTATAGAAACTGACTATAGCATGACCGGACAGGTAAATCCATTTTTTCATGCCTTGGCTCCCCGGCTACAAACCAAAGCCTGCAACATTTTCATTTTTGTTGTGTTGAGGGACCTGTGGAGTTTCCACTTGTAATAAGCAAAGCTTGTTGTTTATGTTTATTTAGTTCCGGCTATTTCCAGTTAGGAAATATTTTTTTACCACAGCTTTAGAAAAATATAAGTTAAATATCTTCCATAAAATTTCTATAAATCATCAAAATAAATTAATGATCAAAAGATCAACTTACGAAAAAATCATTTTCCCTACACTATTATGATATTTATAAATGAAAAATACAAAACATCTCAACATTTATCTTTTTTTTGCATGTGACCTAGGTTAATTCAGTATACATTGTCCATTACCATTGATGAATAATGATTATTGATTACAGTCTTACAGATCTGATACAAATATTGTACATATTTAGACATAATTTCATATTAAAATAATTATAAACTAAAAATTTGTATACCTCAAACTCTATTAGGCTTGCTACTGATTTGATATTTTGCACAATATACTTAGTAAGTCCTAACCCCGCTTAGACTTTTCATTGCATTTTTTAAAAAAGAAAACTTTTTCACTTCTGAAAATGAAAAATAAGCCTGCCTGCTGTACATAAGCGCAGGCCCAGGTATGCACTCTTTTGTAACCTTTATTTCTAAAAGAGAGAAAACAAGAGCTGTCAGTTGACAGCGCGCTCGACTATTCTCAGTGCTTGGTAGTATAATATAAGCTATGAGTAAAACTTAACATTACAATAAGCATATTCTAAGTCGAAAAGGGGCCATAATTCAGTCAAAATGCTTGATAGAGTTGCCTCCTCCTTTTTACAGACTGGGTACGTCATAGTATGCAAAATATGAAAGCAATATCTCAATTATGGACTTTGAAAATATTTGGGGTCACCAGGTACGCAAACTTTAACATTACAATAAGGCCTAAAAAAAAAAATCTTTGTTTCCGGTAACATGCTCAAAAAAATTAGGGTAGGTAGGTCGGAAAATTTTTTTTTGGGAAATTTTTTTTATTAAGGGAGTATTTCGGAAATTATTTTTTTGTCAAAAAATGATTACAAATAAGGGGGATATATATGCCTTTAGAGCATCAGTAAGTTGATTTCTAACATCACTGGCCATGTTTAACGCAGAAAAGGTGTAGTTTTGCATCATTTTGTTAAAAAGTTGAAAAAAATATTCTCCAAGGCTATAAAAACATTTAGGGTCAGGCCAAAAATTTAGCGTAGGTCGGGAAACTGGAAACAAACAATTTTTTTTTATGCCTAAGCATATTCTAAGTCGAAAATAGGGGTCATAATTCAGTCTAAATGCTTGACAGAGTTGTCTGCTCCTGTTTACAGATTGGGGTCATGATGGTAAACTTCGTGCATTTGCGCTTAAATCGGGGTCCAAATGGGGATTATTTCACTCGTGGAATATGAATTGTACAAAAAAAAACAAAAACAAGAGCTGTCTCCATAGGATGACACATGCCCCCGATGGCACTTTGAATGAATAGTTATGGCCGATGTTAGAGTTTAGGACCTTTGACCTACGGAGCTGGGTCTTGCATGCGACACGTCGTCTTACTGTGTCACACATTCATGCGTAGTTATTTTAAAATCCATGCATGAATGACAAAGATATGGACAGGACACGCCCATCAATGCACTATCATGAAAAATGACCTTTAACGTCTAAGTGTGACCTTGACCTTTGAGCTACGGACCTGGGTCTTGCGCGTGACACGTTGTCTTACTGTGGTACACATTCATGCCAAGTTATTTGAAAATCTATCCATGGATGACAAAGATATGGACCGGACACGCCCATCAATGCACTATCCTTTAACGTCTAAGTGTGCCCTTGACCTTTGAGCTACGGACCTGGGTCTTGCACGCGACATGTCCTCTTACTGTGGTACACATTCATGCCAAGTTATTTGAAAATCCATCCATCGATGACAAAGATATGGTCCGGACACGCCCATCAATGCACTATCCTTTAATGTCTAAGTGTGACCTTGACCTTTGAGTTACGGACCTGGGTCTTGCGCGCAACACGTCGTCTTACTGTGGTACACATTCATGCCAAGTTATTTGAAAATCCATCCATCGATGACAAAGATATGGACCGGACACGAAAATTGCGGACAGACTGACAGACAGACCGACAGACAGTTCAAAAACTATATGCCTCCCTTCGGGGGCATAAAAACTGCAAAATATATTGTGAATTTGCTTTCTTGTACAGACGGGTCAATCTTTATGTACTAAAGTACAATTAACAGCTTATGTTTATCCTATTGCTATACATGACATTTGAATATAAATACAATGCACATAATGTGATTTTGCATGAAAATCATTTTGAATATTTTCAGCAATGTCTTTCGTTAAAGCCATGTTTAACTATTGAATTTGATCTACTTTAACTATTATACCTGTTTAATTACTGCACATTGTTTTATATACTATTTGTAATTTAAAAGTGACTTATAGGCCCATGGGGCCGGGTTTTCCTTATATTACTGATGTATTGGTATATATGTATTGAACATGTATAACTCAAGTCACTGTTAAAAATAATTTACTTACTTACTTACTTACTTACTGTACATAAAACAGGACACTTTTCAAGCTAATATTTGCATGTTTTCGGTTATTTACTTGAAAACGAAAGTAGGCCTGGGTGTTTATTCTGCGAACGCTTTCTGAAATGCGTCAATATGAGGGTACCTGACTTCAGTGTTACTTGCATTTCACTGCATTCTATTCAACACCCCTTTTTCTTTTCATTTTCTTGAAGCAAATGTATGGATATCTTGTGTAAAATACATGTAGGTCTACGACGGAGTGAAAATCTAAAAACTGTAACAAAATTGTTCTGAAGTAGCTGAATTTTACATGAAACAAAGAACAGTTTCTTTTATTGGTATATACTATGCTATATTAATAATTGGATTAGGCCAGGATTATTGTAACCATCATCAGTAAACAGTCCGCTCCACACAGAATCGAGTACAGTTTAACGTACAATTACGTAATAAAATAACATTTCTTTCAGGGAACTGAACAAAACTATACATACATACATACATACATACATACATACATTCATTCATATGTAGCTACACACATACATACATACATACATACATACATACGAGATACATACACACACAACAAAGAACACCATTACTAAAATTCAACAGTGTACATTGACAGTGTAAATCCATTTTTTGTCAGTGTTTTACCATTGTATTCCCAGTGTATTTTCAGGGTTTTTTTCCAGCTGATTGCCAGCTTGTTATTCTGTTATAACCAGTTATCACAGTGTGTATCGAGTTTATTTTAAGTGTAATACCAGATCTGGTAACACCATACAATAATCTGGCATTAAACTGACAACTAACTAAAAACACACTAATATCCAAAACACTTTTCTAACATGGCTCGATATGATTTCCAGTTAAACAAAGGAGGAAATCAAGCTCGGTATATCCCTGCGATAAACAACGGTTGACGCGCGGACCGGTAAGGGAGCATTAATTATGACGTCAATTATGACGTGATATTGCCGCGTGACGTCCGATACATTACTCATAAGTTAATGAAGTCAAGCATTACATTTATCAAAATATGTCAATGAGCATGTCAGAATGAAAACAATCAATGCCTTCTAGTGATTTATCATCTAATTTACCACGGTTCATCGTTCAGATGCTTCAGTATTTAACCACTCATGCTAACACCCTCGTTGTTCAATCCCTACGCATCTGAACTCTGAACTGAACGAATAACCACTCAAATGCCTTGACTGTTTGTTAATTCTAACATGATCCAATTTGATTCCCAGTTAAGGTATTGGACCCCTAATAGTAATGTTTAAAAATGGCAATTGTTTGGTATATTCTTAAAGCTGACCATGTTTCGCATTGTGTTTCAAATTTTAAACAACTTTTACCCTGTGTTTTTTTTGTAAATTTTGTATACATGTAATTTATGATATTTCCTCAAGCTCAAAGAGACAATTTTCAATGTGATGGCCACTATCTTAAAAATGTTTGCAGAGAATTCATTACAGCATTAATTTTGCTAAAAAAAACATCAAACTATTGTTAAACAATTATAAAACACAAAATAAAACTGTAAATATCACTTTTTTCTAGGGTGCCTCAAGTAAACAGATTTAATGACACAGAATTCTAACTCCACCATTGAAAAACTAAGGTCGAATCCTGTGGGTCTGTTTGAATTTTGCCCACTTCATTCAAAAATAACCCTGGGGCAGAAGTAAAACCTAACTGCATTTCTTCCACAATATGTATTCTAAAGAATGAAGGCAAAATAGAGAACATTTACCGCATGTAACTCAGTATCTTTAATGATTTCTAACTCTACCCCTAGAGGTAAATTCACTTTAAACAGCAAGAAATCGCTTATAAAATGAAAATTTTCCACTTTCGTACAATACAACAGTAATAAGTCTTGAAAGAAGTAATAGTAACTGTCACCTTACAAGAACAAGAGCAGTCCGTTGACAGCGCGCTCGACTATTCTCAGTGCTTGATGGTATAATATAAGCTATGAGTAAAACTTTATCATTACAACAAGCATATTGTAAGTCGGAAAGGGCCATAATTCAGTCAAAATGCTCGATAGAGTTGTCTGCTCCTGTTTAAGACTGGGGTCATGATGGTAAACAAGTATGCAAAATTGAAAGCAATATCTCAATGGACTTTGAAAATATTTGGGGTGGTACGCAAACTTTAACATTACAATAAGCATATTCTAAGTCGAAAATGGACCATAATGCAGTCAAAATGCTTGATAGAGATGTCTGCTCCTGTATACAGACTGGGGTCATGATGGTAAATAAGTATGCAAAATATGAAAGCAATATCTCAAAAGACATTGAAAATATTTGGGGTGGTACGTAAACTTTAACATTACAATAAGCATATTCTTAGTCGAAAAGGGGCCATAATTCAGTCAAAATGCTCGATAGAGTTGTCTGCTCCTGTTTACAGATTGGGGTCACGATGGTAAACAAGTATGCAAAATATGAAAGCAATATCTCAAATAGTAACTGTCACCTTACAAGAACAAGAGCTGTCCGTTGACAGCGCGCTCGACTATTCTCAGTGCTTGATGGTATAATATAAGCTATGAGTAAAACTTTATCATTACAATAAGCATATTCTAAGTCGGAAAGGGGCCATAATTCAGTCAAAATGCTCGATAGAGTTGTCTGCTCCTGTTTACAGACTGGGGTCATGATGGTAAACAAGTATGCAAAATATGAAAGCAATATCTCAATTATGGACTTTGAAAATATTTGGGGTGGTACGCAAACTTTAACATTACAATAAGCATATTCTAAGTCGAAAATTGACCATAATTCAGGTAAAATGCTTGATAAAGTTGTCTGCTCCTGTTTATAGACTGGGGTCATGATGGTTAACAAGTATGCAAAATATGAAAGCAATATCTCAATGGACTTTGAAAATATTTGGGGTGGTACGCAAACTTTAACATTGTGTGACGCTCATGCTAACGCCGACGCCGGGGCAAGTAGGATAGCTCACCCTTCTTCTAATAGTCGAGCTAAAAAATGAAAATATGGAGAAAAAAATTTGGTCCCAGTTGGGCTTGAACCTACACCCTCTGAAAATTGCAGTCAAAGTAGGTTTATGGTAGGAAATGAATACTCTTCAACAAGAGGACCATGATGAATCGCTCACCTGTCCCCATATGACCCAGTTTTGAACTGAGTATGACATCGTTTTTTTCTATTATTTGACACAGTGACCTAGTTTTTGAGCTCCTGACCCAGTTTTGAACCTGACCTAGATATCATCAAGATAAAAATTCTGACCAAATTTCATGAAGATCCATTGAAAAATATGGCCTCTAGAGAGGTCACAAGGTTTTTTATTATTTGACCTACTGACCTAGTTATTGATGACACGTGACCCAGTTTCGAACATGACCTAGATATCATCCAGGTGAACATTCAGACTAATTTTCATGAAGATCCATTCAAAAGTATGGCCTCTAGAAAGGTCACAAGGTTTTTTTTATTTTTAGACCTACTGACCTAGTTTTTGACCACAGTTGACCCAGTTTCAAACTTGACCTAGATATCATCAAGATGAACATTCAGACCAACTTTCATACAGATCCCATGAAAAATATGGCCTCTAGAGAGGTCACAAGGTTTTTGTATTACTTGACCTACTGACCTAGTTATTGACGGCATGTGACCCAGTTTTGAACTTGACCTAGATATCATCAAGATGGACATTCTGATCAATTTTCATGAAGATCCATTCAATAGTATGGCTTCTAAAGAGGTCACAAGGTTTTTCTATTTTTAGACCTACTGACCTAGTTTTGGATCGCAGTTGATCCAGTTTCGAACTTGACCTAGATATCATCAAGATGAACATTCAAACCAACTTTCATACAGATCCCATGAAAAATATGGCCTCTAGAGAGGTCACAAGGTTTTTCTATTATTTGACCTACTGACCTAGTTTTTAGTGGCACATGACCCAGTTTCGAACTTGATTTAGATATCATCAAGATTAATATTCTGACCAATTTTCATGAAGATCCATTGAAAAGTATGGCCTCTAGAGAGGTCACAAGGTTTTTCTATTTTTAAACTGACCTAGTTTTGGATCGCACATGACCCAGTTTCAAACTTGATTTAGATATCATCAAGATGAACATTCTGACCAACTTTCATAAAGATCCCATGAAAAATGTGACCTCTAGAGTGGTCACAAGCAAAAGTTTACGCACGGACGGACGGACAGACAACGGACGCTGTGCGATCACAAAAGCTCACCTTGTCACAAAGTGACATGTGAGCTAAAAAGGAGGTACTCTATTATATGTCCAAAACCTTAAACAAAGGAAATCAATAACCAGTCGAAATTAATAATTTATTACCATGGTAGTTCATGGTTTACCATGGTAGTTCATGGTCACGGGGAAAAGGTTAACCATGGTTGACCATGTGCAGTAATTGGCATCATGGTCATAGAACATGGTATCAGACCATGATTGGCCAAGGCTTTTGACCATTGTCACAAACCATGGTCGACCATGGTAATCAAAGTTTTGTGTGCCATGGTAGCCCATGGTCATGGGACCATGGTTGACCATGGCTTTGGTATTGGTGCCATGGCCATGGTATCAGACCATGGTTACTGACCACAGACAACCATGGTTGACAAAGGTTCATGACCATGGTCGACAGTGGTGATTATTGACTATTAAAATTTGTATAAATATGAATTTGAAAGGGTTATGAAAATACAGGACACTTGCAGTCTAATCTATATCTATTTTTGCAAGTCAGTCATTTATAATGTCATGGAAGAGCTGACAACAAAATATAATCAGATTATGAAAGTTTACCTTTGAATATGTCTATAAATGCAGAAAAACTATTCTATAATTAGGAAAACCTTTGGAGCCCAAATGCAGTCAGGCGTCTTTGGTGCATTGTAAAACTTGCCAAGTGTGAAAATCACTAACATGACCATGGTAGACAATGATCAACCATGGTTGGGGGGAAAAAGACCATGGTCAAACTACTGATAGTCTTTTCAGACCATGGTTGACCTATAATGGCCATTCTTATCTCACCATGGTTAACCATGGATGACCATGGTCCTGACCATGTTTAACCATCGTATTTGATAGTTTGATCACATAAGTTTATGGTCAACCATCAAGAAACGTGGTGACCCTGGTCAACCATGGCCAACATTTCATCTGGGAAGCTCTGTATATTCTGCGATAAACACTGGTTGGCACGTGGACTGGTAAGAGCAAGAGCATTATGAAGTCAATTATGCCGTCATATTGATGCATGACGTCATTCAGATGCTTTGGTATTTAACCACACGGGCTAACACCCTCATGGTTCAATTCCTACACATCTGAACTATGAGCCGTGATAAATTAGACGATAAAGCACTCGAAGGCCTCGATTATTTGTTAATTAAATCATGAATGAAATATTTTGAATTTCAGTACACTTTAATTGTTAAAACTGAAACTGAATAATTTGATTAAACGCCTGTTTTATACAACGATATACTCAATAGCCCTGTACATAATAATAATTATTATCATTACAACAATATTAATAATGACAATAATAACAATAACAGCCATATTGTAACAAACAGTCATGACCGCACCCCTTCCCTTGAGAACATTTTACCCCTATTGTGAATATCATCACATGGTACACCCAGACGAGCTGCATATAGAGGATCACACCCCCAGGTTAATGGTGCCATCATATACTTAAGAAATTCTACACACTATATATACCCTACTCATAGAGCCTCACCAACAAGTGTGTTGAATTGAACAATCCTTGGAAATATAAATGTTGAAATGTAAAACCTTTTACATAAATCTAAGGACATATAATCATCCCACATAATAAACAGTTACCAAAAATTTAAAACAATGCCGCAGAATCTCAGAAATACAGTGTCTTTTTTTTAATGTGTCAAGTGATTTATATTTCTGTAGTTCTAAGGGCAGTTAATTCCAAAGTTTTGGACCAACAGTACAGAAACTAGCATTGAATGTTTTGCACTTGTATGGAACAACATATTGACATTCAGAATTTTCAGACCTCAAACCTTGTCTGCTAGGAATATAGGCAAATCTTGTCTACTAGAATATATTAACAATTTAAGACACATATGACGATAGACAGACTGCAAAACTGACATTTAACTGAGGAAAGTATGGTAATACACTGACAACACAGAACAGTAGATGTATAAACTGCAAGCAATTTACATTATCAATCACTTTATAAGTTACCGTGATTTAACATGCTAAACGTAAATATTTAAGGAGAGAGTTTCAAATAAGCTTTCAGCTTCCTACTCAATCCTGTATGCTTTTTTTTGATATATATATACATGTTGTAAATGAATTGTGATTAATAAAATATTGTTTAAACCAACACAGAACAGCTGATAATAAACGACCAATACAGTAAATTTTGTCACTGTTTTTCCAGAATGATGTCAGATATCTGGCAATAACTGAACACTTCTGGTAATAATCTGACAATACAATGGAAGTAGTACTAACCCAGGTATTGTCAGTTTGTTACCCTGTTTTTATGCCCCCCGCCACTCCCCCCAATGAGTGGTGGGGGCATATAGATTTGGTCTTGTCTGTGCGTTCGTCCATCCGTCCGAAGTTCGTGCCGTGCCTAGCTCAAAAGTATTTGATTTAATTTAATTTAATGATTAATGAAAGATTGCATGAGTCTTTATCATGATATGGATTTGCTCATCTTCTATTTTACGTCTGGCTCCGACCCGTATTTACAGAGTTATGGCCCCTGAAATAGTAAAATGCCAATTTTCACCTTGTGACACACCTAGCTTAAAAGCTATTTGATATAGATTCATGAAACCTTGCATGAGTCTTGATAATGATACGAACTTGCGCTCCTCATATTTTTCAGGTGGGTCTGCTTTCGCCTTGTGATGCGCCTAGCTCAAAAAGTGTTTGATATAAATTGATATAAAACTTGCAGGAGTCTTTATCATGATATAAACTTGCGCACCTCTTATGTTTTGGCTGGCTCCACCTGTTATTTTTAAAGTTATGGCCCCTGAAATAGTAAAAAATGCACATTTTCACCTAATGACGAGCTTAGCTAAAAATGTATTTGATGTAAATTCATGAAACCTTGCATGAGTCTTAATCATGACGTGATCTTGCACACTTGGCATTCTTCTTATAAATCTTAGCACTTATTACAGAGTGATGGCCCTTGAAATAGCCAAAATAGTGGATTTTTTGCTTTTGATGATCATGGCTCAAAAAGTATATGGCCTAGAATAATGAATCCTTTTTATAAAATGTTTGTTTAAGCTATACCCCCTTAAGACTGCAAACATTTGAATTATTGCCCCTTATTTGTGCCAATTGTACCAGTCCGGGCACACCCTGTGTCCTACAGACACATTCTAGTTGTAAATTCTATTCATGTTTGATGGTTGAACATGTTCATAAAACATGATTAGCTAATATGTGTGTGGATACAATAACATGTTTCAACATGTTTTAACACATTTAATCATTAATCATGATCCATATTTCTCTATGGAAAGTGTCCAGTCTGCCACAAAGCCTAACCTATAACACAAAATATCCATGGTAATGCCACTTAGACCAAAAGTCAATTTGAATATGTATCGATAAAACCAACATATTGTCAGAAACATGACAGATTTGAAATATGACTGAAGATGTAAATTAATAGTTGTATCAGTTTTCAATGAACACAATGATTTCTTGCCATTTTTTTCCAGTTCATTTTCATTCCATAAACAGTTGCTGGTAATACACTGACAATGGTGCACATGTATTATCAGTATTTCCAGTGTATGACCATTCCGTAGCCAGTTGCTGGCAACACACTGACATTAGTGTCAGTGTATTACCAGATCTCTAAATTCATGCCATTTTGTTTCCAGAGAATTTCCATTCTATAAGCAGTTGCTGACAACACATTGGAAACAGCACCAGTGTATTACAGGAATCCAATTTTTTGTAGTCAGCGTTTTTCCATACTGTGCCAGCTTATTGTCTGTATTGAACGTCATTCAAAATTAGTGTGTAATCAGTTTGTTGTCAGTGGGTTCCAGCATAATGTCAGAAAGCTATTTGGTAAGGGCAGTGGCTGAGAAACATATGTAGATTTGAGGAAAATACATCAGTTTTTAAGAAAAGAAGAATTAAAAATAGACAAGAGGGCCATAATGGCCCAATATCGCTCACCTGTTATCATTGCACTTAAGCACAAGAAGGTCAAAAAATCATAATCAAGATCAATCAAAAGAATAATGAGAAAATATAGGTGAAATTTTCTTAAAGTTACTTCAAATAAAATTATTTTCAAATCAGGCCAGTAGTTTCATAAAAGAAATTTTCTGTATAGCCATATGGGAAAATTAGCCCCTCCCCCAGGTGGCCACTTTTTCAATGAATTGAATCATTTGAAGGAATTTGGTAGAGGGTCACCCAAGAAACATTTGTGTAAAAATAGACCAGCAGTTTCTGACAAAAATATTTTCTAAATTCTACGTAGGCATATAGGGAAAATAAGCAAAACCCCTTGGGAGGCCATGTTTTTGCCTGAATCAAAATTATTTGAAGGAATATAGTACAGGGTCACCCAAGGAACATTAGTCTAGTGTAAAATTGTTTTGAAATCAGTTTTCTATATAGCCGTAGGAACAACAAAGGGAAGAAATTTAACCAAAAAGAAAAAACATTCTTACAAGGTTAAAAATACACCCAAAACTTGGAGGTACCATACACGTTGTACCACAGAAAAGTGGTCTCGGTTTTTCCCTACGGCCAATAATAAAAAAGTTACTAAATAAGCTATTTATAGTAACATCAAAGGGAAGTAATTAAAAAGAATATTGTAAGTGAACAAAAGAAGGATCTGCCAAATAAAAACAAGAGCATTGCAATACAACGCAAATGCAAAGCAATATACACAAAAAACAAAGTCATATGACCTTTGACCCCTAAGAGTGACCTTGACCTTGAAGTGAGCCGTCCGAAACATGCGCTCTGCATGTCGTTTCGATGAGGTGAACATTTGTGTCAGGTTTCTTTGAAATCCTTCAAGGGGTTCAAGAGTTACAGAGCGGAAGGGATATTGCTAAACAGCAGACAGACAGATGGACACCAAGGCGATATCATAATACATCCCATCGGGCTGTAAAAAGGAAATGAGATCTTATAGTGATACAAGTTATGTGCAAGTTTGATTAAAATCAAATCATAAATGAAGCTGCTATTGTGCAGACAAGGTCAAAATAGCTAATTTTGGCCCTTTCAGGGACCATAACTCTGGACCCATTATGACATCTGGCCAGTTCAAGAAATGAACCAAGATCTTACAGAGACACAAGTTTTGTGCAAGTTTGATTAAATTCAAATCATAAATGAAGCTGGCCTTTTATGCAGACAAGGTCAAAATAGCTAATTCCCGCCCTATCAGGGGCCATAACTCTGGAACCCATAACTTAATCTGGCCACTTCAAGAAAAGAACTAAGATCTTATGGTGATACAAGTTGTGTACAAGTTTGATTAAATTCAAGTCATAAATTCAAGCTGCTATTGCGCAGACAATGTCAAAATAGCTAATTTTGGCCCTTTCAGGGGCCATAACTCTGAAACCCATAATGGAATATGGCTAGGTCAAGAAAGAAACTAAGATCTTGTGGTGATACAAGTTGTGTGCAAGTTTGGTTAAAATCAAATCATAAATGAAGCTGCTATTGTGCAGACAAGGTCAAAATAGCTAATTTTGGCCCTTTCAGGGGCTATAACTCTGAAATGCATAAAGGAATATGGCTAGGTCAAAAAAGAAACCAAGATCTTATGGTGACACAAGTTTTGTGCAAGTTTGATTAAATTCAAATCATAAATGAAGCTGCTATTGTGCAGACAAGGTCAAAATAGCTAATTCTAGCCCTATCAGGGGCAATAACTCTGGAACCCATAATGGAATCTGGCCAGTTCAAGAAAGGAACCAAGATCTTGTGATGATACAAGTTGTATGCAAGTTTGATTAAAATCAAATCATAAATGAAGCTGCTATTCTGCAGACAATGTCAAGATCTAATTCTGGCCCTTTCAGGGGCCATAACTCTGGAACCCATTATGGAATCTGGCCTGATTAAGAAAGGAACTGAGATCTTATGGTAACACAAGTTTTGGGCAAGTTTGATTAAAATCAAATCATAAATGAAGCTGGCCTATTGTGCAGACAAGGTCAAAATAGCTAATTCTGGCCCTTTCAGGGGCCATAACTCTGGAACCCATAGTGGAATCTGGCAAGTTCAAGAAAGGAACCAAGATCTTATGGTGATACAAGTTGTGTGCAAGTTTGGTTAAAATAAAATCATAAATGAAACCACTTTCATGCAGACAAGAAATTGTTGATATACAAAAATAGCAAATTCTGGCCCTTTAAGGGGCAATAACTCTAGAACCCATGAGTTTTCAAGAGGAACCAAGATATCATGCCAATACAAGTTTTGTACAAGTTTAATCAAAATTGCTTGTAAAATGTGGTCTCTATCATGTTCACAAGAAATTGTGGACGGACGGACGGACAAAGAGCGAAAAATATTTTGTCCTTGTGTTGTATCTTATTAATTCAAAAAGTGTCTAGTATTTTTAAGGTCATTTTCAAATATTAACAAACATTTAATTTTATACTCCTATCTGTATTTTTATTCCTCTATACTTGGTAAATCAATCATGCTCCTACATGCCCCTTTCAAATGTTTATTCATACTTCATGAAGTACTCATGAAGCATTCATAACTTCATGAGGAGACTTCATGAAGTCTTCATGACAAAAACATGAAGTACAAATGAGACAAATGCATCTGCAGCTCATGAAAACAGATTCGTGAATTATTCATGAAGTGGTAGATGCATTAACAAGAGCTGTCCGTAAGACAGCCAAGCTCGACTATTCGAAATATTGTCACAGAAGCAGGAAATTATTACCCAAAATGTTAAATATCAAAAGAGTTTTAAGTTCGAAAGGGGACATAATTTGACCAAAATACATATCAGAGTTATGGGACTTGATGTTATCAACTAGTTTTATAACCCCGAAGAAACATGTTAAGTTTCAATTCAAATCTGCATTAGTTTTGGGGATAGTAACTTGCATGTTAAACTTTAACCAGTAACCAGAATTTTCTAAGTCCAAAAGGGGGCATAATTTGCTCAAAATACATGTTAAGAGTTATGGAACTTGACCCAGTGAGGTTGGTAATTGACCTTGAAAAAGAATAAATAAGTTTCAAAGCTATATGCCTTTTGGTAATAGCTGTATGTACTTGCACGCAAAACTTTAACCAGGATTTTCTAAGTCCAAAAGGGGGCATAATTTGCCCAAAAATACATGTCAGAGTTATGGGACTTGGTGCTATCAACTAGTTTTATAACCCCGAAGACACATGTGAAGTTTCAATTTAATATCTGTAGTAGTTTTGGAGATAGTTACTTGCATGTAAAACTTTAACCAGAATTTTCTAAGTCCAAAAGGGGGTATAATTTGCCCAAAATACGTGTCAGAGTTATGGGACTTGACCCAGTGAGGTAGGTAATTGACCTAGAAAAAGAAAAAATAAGTTTCAAATCTATATGCCTTTTAGTAATAGCTGTATGAACTTCCATGTAAAACTTTAACCAGAATTTTCAAAGTCCGAAAGGGGGCATAATTTGCTCAACTAGTTTTATAACCCCGAAGAAACATGTTAAGTTTCAATTCAATATCTGCATTAGTTTTGGAGATAGTAACTTGCATGTAAAACTTTAACCAAAATTTTCTAAGTCCAAAAGGGGGGATAATTTGCTCAAAATACATGTCAGAGTTATGGGACTTGACCAAGAGAGGTAGGTAATTGACCTAGAAAAAGAATAAATAAGTTTCAAAGCTATATGCCTTTAAATGATAGCTGTATGTACTTGCATGCAAAAACTTAACCAAGGTGTGACGCCGACGCCGATGCCAGGGTGAGTAGAATAGCTAGACTATTCTTCGAATAGTCGAGCTAAAAATGCATGAAATTAAGCATAGCCTGTGTTCATTAGGAATTCATGAAGTTTGTATTTATTAATCTTCATGAAGAATTCATGAAAATATTCCTGAAAAAAATACTTCATGAAGAATTCATGCATTATTTTGCTCTTTATATCAATGTCTCATTTGCACTTCATGCTTTTTCCATGAACACTTCAAGAATAAATATTCTTATAACTTCATGAAGACATTTTTGCTTTCTTGAATATATCATGAACATTTCATGAACAATACAAAACTTTATAAAACAACTTCTTTGCCTTAAATGATACAGAAATCCATCATATTTTCAGTTACTAAATAATACCTGTACCAACCAAGTAGTATATATCCATATACTTGTTATCAAGAGTTGAGATAATGTATTGAAATTCATGAAACATAAATGTTGATTTCCATGAATATTTATTCATGAACTATTTTTGTAAAAAAACAAAACAAGTTTCATGAACTAGTCAAGGTAACATGGTAGGAGTGTAACACTATGAAACCTGAGAGATCTGCATGTAATGTAAAATTTTGAACAATAGTGATATAGCTTGATACAAGAAAAATTCCTGTAGGTCAAAGTGTTGTTCAGTTAGTGGCTAGAGATTGTTTTAGTCTCTGCTGAGTCACTGTGACAATGACATTTTCTACCCTCAACAAATGACATGTTGAGTCAAACAGTAAACTAGAGTGGGATTGGGAGCATAATAAGAAGTAAACAATTGAAAATGCAAAACATTAAGTTAAACAATGTATAATTTACTTTAATCTCAAGATTGAAATTCAGAAAATTACTAAGCTTTGCTTCAGGGTTGTGAAAACATTTTAAAAGGATTTTATAGTTTTTAAAATGAACAATTTATGACAACACCATAATTACTTATTTGATATTCAGTATACTCATGTTCCTTTTAAACCATTCCTTACTGTAGTATGATAAATATTTCCTTCTCACTGCTGCACAAACTTCTCAAAAATTGCTGAATCACATGTGCAAAAACATTTCCCAGCATGCAACAAAATAATGGAAACTGATCATGTGACATTATGAATTTAATGTTCATGAACATTCTTGAACAATTCATGAACTTATTCATTTATTGTTAAAGGTAAACGTAAGTTTTATGTTTAATGAATGAACAGTTCAGAAACTCACAATTGGGTTCAAGAACTCACCAGGAACTGAACTAGAAAAAGGTTTTCTTTTAGTACTTTTGATTATCATATACTCATTAAACATTCATGACTTTTTCTTTAAGAACACATCAAGACTGTTTTAAGAATTTAATATTCTTAAACTGCTCATAAACTGTACATCATTTTTTTTCAAGGATCTTTCTTGAATTCTATAGGTATATTGACATTCATGAAAAAATCTTGATTCATTCTTAAACTAGTTCATGAATATTTCAAGGATTTTATGAATCTGTCAATAATGCTTGATATCTTCATGAAGTAGATCAAACGACACTTCATGCACAAAACTTCATGAAGTCAGATTTAAAGAAGTGAATCAGATTCAGAATAGTTCATGAATAAATAATAATGGTGATGAAAAATCCATAATTTCATGAATTCCATTTCGCCGGGGTGGCGACCATTTTCTTGAATACATCAATAGCACTGTTAATATTATCAATTACATAATCATTGTTATTATTATCATCAACATCATCATCAACAACAACAGCAACATGTGTAGAGAGATATCCTCACGTGAGAAAACTGATGTTGTACTGGATGATTAAGTTACATATATATTAAATGCAGATATTTATGGTTGAGTATATACCAGATTTGCAGAAACACACTACAGTGATATTAATTGATTGATAACTATTTCATTAATTTTCTAAAAAAGTTTTTTTTTATTTATGTAAATTGTTATGCAAATATAAACTATTTCTATCGAGTAACTAATATTTCAGAGGCAGAATAAATTATTTCAGGTTTGATCAATGTAACATAGAATCTACCGGTATTATAGAAAAGCTAGCTATTTAGTATATAATGGCTATTGCTGTTTGCAATTTGTAAAACAACTAAATTATGCAGCTAAAAGGCACGGGTAGCAGTAATGAAGAGTTATAAGTTTAACATTATTTTAAACTGGCAAGGTGTGCTTGTTGTGTTTTAGGGGGAAGACTTTGGTACTAAAAATGTGTGGGATTTATTCAGATAGAAAAAACACTACCGTTTTTACACCGTTACTCGTTTGCTGTGCGTAAACAGTTTGCAACTTGGCTTTGAAGTAAGATTTTTCTGAAAGAGTATTCACTTGCCCAAAAGATGGCCAACCATTTTTAAAAATTAAGTTTTTTGAAAAAAAAAAAAAATACAGACCTGGAAGCAATGCACATGTCAAAATGTTCATATCTACCTTTCTCATTGCTCATTGTCACAGGGGCAAAAAAATTTCAAAATGCTTTTTTGGCATTTCTTTCCTTAGAAAAGACATAACAATTGGTAAATATGTAAGTGTATATTATGGCTCATGGACCCATACTGTATCCTAGGTATGCTACTGCCACCTGTGTTAAAAGGTACTTAACCAAAATTTCATGTTTACCTGCAGAGATGCATTTGAAGTGTTGCGTAATATAAACTAGATGCCCACGGGCAACATGTCGAGCCCGGCAGCTGTCAAAAGGACGGGAGTTGCACAAGACACTCCCTGTCTCATTAAGGCAAACATGTATGCCAAATAAAAAAAGAGATTGCAAAAAGTTACAATATAAGTTATTTAAAGTAACAACAAATGGACGTAAATCTTAAAAAAAAAAAAAAAATTCTAAGTCCACACAAAAATCCTCACCAGCAGAGATAGGTAAAAATTCACCAGAAAATTGGATGTAACATGCATGTTGCACTACAGAACAGTGGTCTTGATTTTTCCCTACGACCAGTAGTAAAAAAGTTACGAATATAAGCTATTTATAGTAATAACAAAGGGAAGTAATTCTAATATCTTGCGCATGACACTCCGTCTCAAGATGATGAACAAGTGTGCCAAGTTACATCAAAATCCCTCTATGCATCAAAAAGAAATGCTCCAGACAAAGTCATTCTTATATCTAACTTTTGACCTGTAAGTGTGACCTTGACCTTAGACCTAGGGACCTGGTTCTTGCGCATGACACTCCGCCTCATGGTGGTGAACATTTGTGCCAAGCGACTTTAAAATCCCTCCATGCATGAAGAAGAAATGCTCCAGACAAAGTTGTCATTCTTGTATCCTTTGACCTCTATGTGTGACCTTGACCTTAGACCTAGGGACCTGGTTCTTGCGCATGACACTTCGTCTCATGATGGTGAACAATTCTGCCAAGTTACATCAAAATCCCTCCATGCATGAAGAAGAAATGCTCCGGACAAAGTTATTTTTGAATTTGACCTTTGACCTGTAATTGTGACCTTGACCTTTGAGATAGGAACCTGGGGTTTGCACCTGACACTCCGTCTCACTGAGGTTAACATTCATGCCAAATATAAACAAGATTGCTCCAAGCATGTCAAAGTTATGGTCCGGTCAAACAAATCTGGATGGACGCACGCACGCACACACGCACATACACCGAACAGCCATTTGGACAGCTATGTCTTCGCATCCCCAAGCGGGCTCGACAAAAAATGGATGAAAAGTACTTGAGGATAATGCTCACAGTGTCCTGACCCCCAACCCTCTCTTCTGCCCTGGCTAAATGTGACATTGTCAGCATTTTAAAACAAAATAAGCATAATTTCTTTGTCACAAATGACAACTTCAGCATATTTTAAATATTGTACTTTCTACTATAAGACTATCCAATTCACAATGGTCAGGGGCGAATTTTAGTTTATATATTATTTTAGGTTGATTGTGAAGGAAGTTCTGCAACTGATATTAATCACTGTGACTCTCTACACCACATTTCTGGTGGAATCCATCGCCATGAGGGTATGAGAAAAGAGGCCATTTCCCTTTTAATGCTGAGCGCCTGAAGGAAGGGAGTTACTGGTACTATTTTTCACGTCTGTTGTATTACGCGGCCGGGGATCAAACCCACAACCTCCCACACTCTAAGCGGACGCTCTACCACTTAAGACTATCGAGGCAAATTTTGATATGATCTGATTTGGGTTTTACTGCACACCATCCGCCAACACATTACAAGTTATATTGCACCACAGAGGACTGACTGAAAATTTTTGCTTCACATCTATTTACACCAAAATAAAATCAAGAGATATGGAATCAAAACTTTTATACCAACTTGAATCACAGAGTTAAAGCAAAATCAAGTGTTCTGAACCTATTAGTCAGTCCTCTCACGATCAAGGTAATTCTTTTCATACACAGATTGTCCAAGAATGGCATGGGTGTAGGTGAAGGTACAGAGCTTTGTTACTAAAAGTGTGTTTTATACCTGAATTTGTATATTTAAGTTTTATCTGATGGCTATCTGTCAAACGTTTGTATAATTTTGCATTATAAGTACACTTCAGTTTAAAATCAATCTGACTAAAGTACATCTCCTATTACGCTACGCATAGGATCTGACAACGAGCTTTTGATGGCCTCGTTCTGACAACCCTTCCGCTAGCCAATCAAAAGCTACCTTACAGCATTCTGTAAGCTTTATAAAGTCTTGGGTTTTGATATCAACAATTTTTAAGTCGAAAGATTTCAGATAGCCGGTTAGCTCAGTCGGTAGGGCACTTGCTCTGTATACGAGAGGTCCCAGGTTCGAGCCCTGGGTTAACTACAAATTTTTCTTTCTCTTTGACATTCGAACAAGTTGTCTGATTGGTTCAAACAAAAATAGATTTGCGAAGGTAAAAATACCAATATTGGAAATCCAAAATAAGTAGAAGACGAATGTGAATGGGTCGTTTTCAGATCTTCGTTTAGAAGATCAAGTACTTTAGTCAGATTGGTTTAAAATCATCTTTCAGTTTTGAAATAATATTATTAGAACCATGCAGTTCTGTTCAATTAAAGTTTTTCTACACTATTCCTTATAACATATTGCAAGATGAATTTTCAGATTTGATAAATTTTCTTTTTCTGATACTTTCTAAAAAGAAGATGGATAGATAATAGTGCATGTATTCTGCTTTTTGAAAAATATAGAATAGCCAGAATATAAAACAAGAGGGTCATGATGAACCTGGATCGCTCACCAGAGTAATATGAGCTACATGTTTCAAATGTCAAACTGATGATTTTTAGAAATTTTTTGGAAGATTTTCTGATGTACAATCAAGTTACCCATGGGGCTGGGTCATGATTTGAACAAATTTTGTAGAGGTCCACTAGGCAATGCTACATGTCAAATATCTAAGCTCTAGGCCTTCTGGTTTATTTTTAGAAAATTTTGAAGATTTTTCTATGTACAATCAAGTAACCCATGGGGCGGGGTCAATTTGACCCCGGGGGTCATGATTTGAACAAATTTGTAGAAGTCTACTTGGAAATGCTACATGTCAAATATCTAAGATCTAGGCCTTCTGGTTTATTTTTACAAATGTTTTGAAAATTTCCTATGAAAAATCAAGTGACCCCTGAGGCGGGGTCAATTTTTTTTGAAACTGGGGGTCATGATTTGAACAAATTTTGTAGAGGTCCTCTAGGCAATGTTACATGTGAAATATCTAAGCTGTTGGCCTTCTGGTTTATTTTTAGAAATTTTTTGAAGATTTTCCTATGTAAAATCAAGTGACCCCTGGGGCGGGATCAATTTTGACCCCGGGGGTCATGATTTGAACAAATTTTGTAGAGGTCCACTAGGCAATGCTACATGTCAAATATCTAAGCTTTAGGCCTTATGGTTTATTTTTTAGAAAATTTTGAAGATTTTTCTATGTACAATCAAGTAACCCCATGGGGCGGGGTCAAGTTGACCCCGGAGGTCATGATTTGAACAAATTTTGTAGAAGTCTACTAGGCAATGCTACACGTCAAATATCTAAGATCTAGGCCTTCTGGTTTATTTTTAGAAAAATTTTGAAGATTGTCATCATGATTTGAACAACTTTAGTAGAGGTCCACTAGGCAATGCAACATGTCAAATATCTAAGCTCTAGGGCTTCTGGTTTTTGAGAAGAAGATTTTTTAAGATTTTCCTAGGTAAAATCAAGTGACCCCTGGGGCGGGGTCAATTTTGACCCCGGGGTCATGATTTGAACAAATTTGATAGAGGTCCACTAGGCAATGCTTCATACCAAATATCTAAGCTCTTAGGGCTTCTGGTTTTTGAGAAGAAAATTTTTAAAGTTTTTCCTTTCGGTTGCCATGGCAACCAGAGTTCTGCATGGAATTCAATTCTTTGAACAACTTTTGTAGAGCTTCACCCAAGGAACATTCCTGTGAAGTTTGGATGAAATTGGCCTACCGGTTAATGAGGAGATGTCGTTTAAAGTAAAAGTTTACGGACGACGGACAACGGACGCCGGACGGTGACTGATCAGAATAGCTCATCCTGAGCCTTTGGCTCTGGTGAGCTAAAAACATTTCTGTATATTACAGTACCACAAATGTGTGCATATCACTTACTGTATTGCAGTTTCTTAAAAAAATTTATGAAATAACAAAAGCATATAAGAAATGACTGATGACATTTAAATGTAAATGTAGCTCTACCATCACTTTAGTTAATATATTTAGCCAAGTAAAATTTGTTTAATGAAGATTTCCTGCATTTAAAGATGACCTATTTCAGTGAGTAAAGTCAATTATTTCATAAGTAAAGGATATCTTTAAAACTAGCTCTAAAATATGGTAGAAACCCTTCACATGTAACACAAATGAAACAAGAGCTGTCACAGGAGACAGCGCGCTCGACTATTTCGATGCTGGATAGTGAAACTGGGCACATCTGAGGAAACTAGAGCTGTCACTGGAGTGTTTAATGACTCCAATTGTGGATGAAGATATTGCACAATAGCCTGAGTCTATGTCAAAAATATCAACTTAAAGTAATAAGAGAGGTAAAGATAAAATGTATCAAAACACTATATAAGTATATCCTAAGCAAAAAGGGGCATAATTCATTAAATATTGGTGCCAGAGTTATGCACCTTGTGTCATATGGTGTGGGTGATGATGTTGAACAACTATTTTAAGTTTGAATCAAATCCATTCAGTAATAACAGAGATAGAGTGAAAGTGCATCAAAACTTTAACCTGAAAATCTATGTGATAAGGGGGGATAATTCATTAAATATTGGTGCCAGAGTTATGGCCCTTATAAATGTCAGATGATGATGATGAGGAATAAGTATTTCAACTTTGAATATAATCCATCAAGTAATTACAGAGATAAGTTGAAAAAACAGAAAGTGCACCAAAACTTTAACCAAGGTGGGAACGCAGAAAGACGCCGACGCAGATGCCGGGGCGAGTAGGATAGCTCTCCTTATACTTCGTATAGTCGAGCTAAAAATAAATTAAATCAAGTTAGTCATATAATCTTCAATCTTGCAGTAACAATAGAGAGAGAGCAGAGCTATGATTCAAGGGGATGCAATTGTTTGGTTTGACTTCATTCTACACTGTTGATTGATTTTGGGAAGTTGTCTGTTACATGTGGGAAGCAAAATTTAATAAGCAGTCCTTCACATTCCAGGAACACTGGTGACTCTAATAAAATGATAATCATAAGATAACAAAAGCTTAGTCATCAAACACACAAAACAAATTGTATGCTAAAATTTTGTTATGAAAAAGGTGAATTTATATTTTTCTACACAAATGTACAATATTTATTGAAATGAATATTTTTTTACTTCTTTTGAATGTTTTCTTTAAATTTTCATTTTTTAAGTGGACTAGAACTGATGACCATTTTACAAAATCCCTACATATGAAAGAAATATGAGCCGCGCCATGAGAAAACCAACATAGTGGGTTTGCGACCAGCATGGATCCAGACCAGCCTGCGCATCCGCGCAGTCTTGTCAGGATCCATGCTGTTCGCTTTCAAAGCCTATTGCAATTAAAGAAACTGTTAGCGAACAGCATGGATCCTGACCAGACTGCGCGGATGCGCAGGCTGGTCTGGATCCATGCTGGTCGCAAACCCACTATGTTGGTTTTCTCATGGCACGGCTCATATATCCTGCAAACTTAAATCCCATGAGTCCTACATCTTGAAAATAAATTAGCAAATAATTGTAATGTACAACTGTATAGAGACTATTGGCTTAGTAATAAATCAGAATGTCAAAACAATTCTAGTTAAATGCTGGCTGTTCTATAATTATTTTTTATAGTTTTAGGGCATCATTTTATTTATACCTTTATAGATCAGTCAACCTTACTACAATCTTCTGTATCTCATACTTACCTATACAATCAAAAAATAACTTTAAGAAAATATTTTAGGTCAAGTCAGAATGTGTTATATATATGTGTTAAAACATTACTATTGAATTTATATCATTTTTAATGTGAAAGTTTTTACAAACAAAACTATTCGTGTTATTTTTCTATCTATCTATTTTTTCCATCTATTTTTTTGTGTGTGTGTTGCTTTAATATATGTTTCAGTAAAATCCAGAACAGTTATTACTATTCTATTTCTAGAACAATTTGATCAAAAGATATAACAAGAGCTGTCGGAGGACAGCAACGCTCGACTATTCAACAGCCTTGTCATTTGAATGAATACAAAAGTTGAAAAAGGGGCATAATTTTGTAAAATGCAAAGTAGAGGTATTGAACCTCTGTACTGCATGTCATATCATGACAGTGAACAAGTGTGTGAAGTTTCAATCCTTTCCAATTTGTGGATACTGAGATACCAGCTTACATACAAAAACTTAACAAAAAACTGCTAAGTCAAAGGGGCATAATTTTGTAAAAATGCCAAGTAGAGTTATGGGACCTTCACAGTGCATGTTAGATCATGACAGTGAACAAGTGTGTGAAGTTTCAATCCATTCCAATTAGTGGATACTGAGATATCAGATTACATACAAAAATTTAACCAAAAACTGCTAAGTCGAAAAAGGGGCATAATTTTGAAAAAAAAGAGAGTAGAGTTATGGGACTTGCTTAGTGCATCTCAGATCATGATAGTGAACAAGTATGTGAAGTTTCAATCCATTCCCATTAGTAAGTACTGAGATACCAGCTTACATACAAAACCTTAACCAAAAATTTCTAAGTCGAAAAAGGGGCATAATTTTGTAAAAAAGCAAAATAGAGTTATGGAACCTGTGCAATGTAGATCAGTTCATCACAGTGAATAAGTGTGTGAAGTTTCAATCCATTCCCACAAGTGGTTACTGAGTTACCAGCTTACATACAAAACCTTAACCAAAAATTTCTAAGTCGAAAAAGGGGCATAATTTTGTAAAAAAGCAAAATAGAGTTATGGAACCTGTGCAATGTAAGTCAGTTTGTCACAGTGAATAAGTGTGTGAAGTTTCAATCCATTCCCATAAGTGGTTACTGAGATACCAGCTTACATACAAAACCTTAACCAAAATCGGGACGCGGACGCGGACGCAGACGCCGACGCCGACGCCGACGCCGACGCATGGGCGAGTGCAATAGCTCACTATTCTATGAATAGTCGAGCTAAAAACTGGTAATAATGCATGTTTTTCTTTGCAGTGAAGTAAAACATATATAATTATGTAATATGTTACATATATTATGATTTATATTTTCATTATATTAATATTTTTGTTGATATAAATTTTGATTTCGCTTATCTAACTATTTTTCCTTATAATAACCTTTGTAGTAAATGTTGCAGATTATTCAAGTACACGACTATATATATATATATATATATATACATTCTTAAATAGTACATTAATTTACACTTGTACATACAACAACATGTAATAACAAAGACAAGTCATAATGTCAAAGTATCAGTAATGGGGATCATACTATTGAATACAAATACCTGGGAGTGGTGTGTAGTGCAGCTGAGAAAACAGACAGAAACATTTTACTTTGGTGGGGACATGGGGACCTGGGGACCTCAAATACAGAAATACAAGAACTGTTACTAAAAATAAAATAAAATATAAAGTTCGCTCATGTTCAGCCTAAATTGAAGATCTGGGGACGTGGGAACGTGGGGACCTCAATCCAGGAGATACAAAGATATATTCATGTAAAATATGTATGTATAATACACCATATAATTTAAACAATATTACAATGCTAAACATTGAAATAATTTATAGTGAAAGGAATATATAAATATATTATTTAAGTTCAGATAATTTAAAGTATCTACATAGTGAAGTTGGGATGGGGATGAAACACATACAGGGTATTTTTAGCTCTTTGTAGTCTTACACGAAGTTCTTGCCATAATTGCATGTCTTTGAATTCATCCCCGATAATTACAATCCACACCACGACTGTGAATGTGGATATAATTATGTAATGCACGTAAAACTTTAACTAAAGTGTTGCGCCCAATAGAATAATAGCACTCATTATTTTTCGAATAGTCTAGCTAAAGTCTGAGTAACAGAATCAAAGATTTGCTTATCTTATTTGTGTAATATTCTAACATGCTGTGTTAGGTAATGAACGTGAGGTTGGAGTTCGGATTTTACCATGAGCAGAAGTTGACCATGACCACGATAATTCATATTTGAATGCGAGTTTTTAAAATAGCCCAAGAATAGTATTTAATATTGCTGTATCATAAGCTACATTACCTCCGCAGTTCTTGATACGTATGCTGTACTTGCACCACTCAGTCAGAACGTTGCTAGTCCTTCCTCTCCCGATCTGTCGCTTACTCGTTACTGGTTAAAACCGGCGACGCCATCTGAAAGTCAAAGTTTCAAATTAGTCTACATAAATAACTTCTACATGGCTTTTTATATAGCTCAACGAAATATATAGCATACATAATAGGAATACCTTGCCGGTCACTAGTAAAAACTATTATCCGGTGTTCGACAAAAGACAGGAAAAATGAATTTTGATTAGTCAGTGTTTTTCAAATGTTGACTGTAGCCCACTGTGACAAAATACTGTGTTGAATTTTAACCGGGCATATAGCAAAAACTATAGACCGATGCTTTATAGAGAATATCATGTAATCATACACAGTTATTGAATGTTTTGCTGGTCAATAATTGTTTTATTGCCAAACTTCGGAAATATCTCTGTAGGGAGAGCACAGATCTACGGGTGTCATGTTCTGTGTGATGTTGTTTTCTTTAATACGTCGTGTCTGAATGTAGAATTTGGCAGTTACTTGAGCTGCTACAGATTGCATGAACGCTGGTTAGACTAACTGTACTGAAATACTGTTGAAAAAAACCTAACTCTGAACGCGTTTTCCTCCTCAAGGTTTGAAGGCTTAAATTACTGAAGCCCTGTTAATCTACTGTTTAATAGCACACATTACTAAATAAGGGAATGGCTAGGTATAAGTTATGTGTATACATGTATAACGAATTCAAAATGTTATTTTTTTTATTTATTATACATGGGTACATCCCGAGCTTTTATTATATTTGAACTGGCACATCATCAACCTCCGTGCAGGAACATTGTCAAACAAAATACTATACCGATCAGGGGAGATAACACTGTGATGGAGTTTTGCATATCATAGTAGGTTGTCTCCCTTGAAAATTATTAATAGATTATATAGGAAAACTATTTTCAATGATTAATTTCAAATATGTCTTTTAATTTGTGAATATTTTAGCAGATATGACAGTATACCCCAATTTCTCCTCTTCAGTGTGATTTGAAAATATTTATTCTAAACTGAACATCTTATTGCTTCCACTATGATTTTGTTTTAAAAGTATCACCGTCATCATCTTCATCATCACTTACATTGAGCATATAGTGAAAATCACTCAATTTTTCGATTTCTTTTACTTTAGAGGCAAATAAATCATATTTTCTTAAACATGACAACTTATTAGCACATATGTCAAAACAAAAGGGCCATAATTCCACCAAAATATTTAACAGGGTAATGTACTCTTGCATGTAGATGGAAATCATGATGATACACAAGTGTTCAAAGTTTCGTTTCAAAGCCACATGTCAAACAATTTTGACAAAACATGGACTTGTACGAAAATTCACGTCCTAAAAGGGCCATAATTCAGCCAATATAGTTGTCAAAATTATGTACTTTTGCATGACTACTACAAAGTAGAGATTCATATAACGGTTATAATAAACAAGTGATATAAGTTTTAAAGCCATATGTGAAACAGTTTACACAAAATATGAATTGGCACGAAAAGCTTGACCAAGATTTGTAAGTTAAAAGGGGCCATAATTCAGTCAAAATCCTTGATAGAGTTATGTACTCTTGCCTAAAACTGTACAAGGTGATGGTACATACGTGTTGATAGTTTCAAAGCTTTATCTCAAAAGGCTTGGTCAAAATATGGACAGGTTCGAAAAACTTAACCAAGGTGTGACGCCGGCGCCGACGCCGGGGTGAGTAGGATAGCTCTACTTATTCTTTGAATAGTCGAGCTAATAAGATAAGAGAAGACAAATTTATTTTTAGTCGGCAAAACACGCAACAATAACATAAGCACTCCAGGTGCTTTTGAACTGACCATGGTTTTATTAACAAATTTATAAGGAAGAAAAGTAAACAAGAGCTGTCCGTAAGACAGCGCGCTCCACTATTCGGGGATTTGACAGTAAAATGAATATATGTCTCAATAAGAGACCTAAACTTTAAAGGGGAGATACACCAAGGGGCATAATTCTGTCAAGAACACAAATTAGAGTTATTGGGATTGCTACCACACATGCAGATGATGATGGTAGAGATATATTTTGAGTTTCAAGTCATTATCTTATATAGCACCAAAGTTATGTCCAGAAAACGAAGTTTGTTAAAAAAAATTTAAGTATGAAAGGAGCATAATTTGGTCAAAAATACAAATTAGAGTTATGGGGATTGTTACCACACATGCAGATGATGATAATACAGGTACAATTTTAGTTTCAAGTCTTTACCTTATATTGCATTAAAGTTATATCCAGAAAGCGAAGATTGCAAAAAACGTACAAACGGGACATAATTCTGTCAAAAATACAATTAGAGTTATGGGGTTTGTAACCACACATGCAGATGATGATTATTGATTATAAAGAAATATTTTTAATTTCAAGTCATTATCTTTTAAAGTATCAAAGATATGTTTATAAACGAAGCTTTCGAAAAAAAATACATGAAAATAATTCCAAGTATAACAACTTTGTGAAATGACCTTGGTTATAATTGGCCCAACCCTGCACATACTTTGTATGCTGTACAATATTTATGTGAACTTACAGTAAGATATAAGCAATAACAACAAAGATATGACAGAAAAACAAAGGTTGCCGAAAAACTTTAACCTTAGAAATAACCTAAGTATAATATCTTGGTGACCTTGACCTTGGGAATAATGGGCCCAGCCCCTGTACATACTTTGTTTGTATGCTGGATAATGTTTATGTAAAGTTACAGTAAGATATAAGCAACAGTAGCAAAGATATGACTGAAAAACAAAGGTTGCCGAAAAACTTTAACCTTAAAAATAACCTAAGTATAACACCTTGGTGACCTTGACCTTTAGTATAATAGGCTCAGCCACTAAACGTACTTTGATTGTATACTGGGCAATGTTTATATGAAGTTACAGTAAGATATAAGCAATAGTAACAAAGATATGACAGAAAAACAAAGGTTGCCGAAAAACTTTAATCAAGAAAGGTCACGCCGACGCCGACGCCGACGCCGACGCCGGGGCGAGCAGAATAGCCCCCCCCCGCCTCATTCTCCGAATAGTGGAGTTAAAAAAGACCTGTAACAGAAAGACAAATACTGCAATAACTACAAGCATTAAGAGATCTAGTTTGTAAGTCGAACCTAAACACATTTCTAGCACATAGCAGAACATGAGATAACATAGCAACAGCAATTTTAAATGTGAGCCGTGCCATGAGAAAACCAACATAGTGGCTTTGTGACCAGCATGGATCCAGACCAACCTGCGCATCCGCGCAGTCTGGTCAGGATCCATGCTGTTCGCTAACAGTTTCTCCAATTCCAATAGGCTTTAAAAGCGAACAGCATGGAGCCTGACCAGACTGCGCGGATGCGCAGGCTGGTCTGGATCCATGCTGGTCGCAAAGCCACTATGTTGGTTTTCCCATGGCGCGGCTCATGTAATAATGACAAATTAAAAAACATGTGGTAACTGCTGTTCCAGGTCAAGACCTAAAAACTGTCAGAAATGAGAAATATAAAAAAAACAACTGAATCAGCAAAAAAGCAGAAGAGATGCATAAATTAAAACAAAGCTGAAGGAAGTTATCATTTCAGGATCAGACCTGAGATGAACTGAACGAGGGTTCGAATTTTGTCAGGAGAAGCATTTCAAGCACAATCCTTACGTTCGACATGACTATATATTAGAATCACACCTAGTTTTTACCAAGTTTTAAAGTAATCAAGCTATAACATACCTGCGTTCATGAAACATGCTGCTACCAGGCCGTCGTCGGCATTTCTTCTTCACCATTTTCTAACTTTTAGCATTGTTGTCAGTCAGTCAACTAGTTTTCCACTTTTTGACTAGTGAGCGAAGGCTCACGTATAGCTCGTATGTTTGAGTGGTCAATTTACAAAAGCAGAAATGGATGTTTTTTAGCCTCTGGGCTTTTTTTGGTTATTTTGTAATCAAGGTCATGATAAAGTGTGCATTCACGTCAACACAACACAAAAAGCAACATTAAAGTGATTATCGGGGTATTTACATCAAGATATTCAATAATTTCAAAATATATTTAAAGGTCACTTTAACGTGGTTTCTGATAAAAGTGTTTTTTTTCGGGGGAGGGGAGGTTAGAAATATAACAATATATGTATATACAAATGTATAGTGAATGGCCTGGATTGGAGACAGAAATATAACAGAATATTTAGTAAATGACATGGTATCCTCGGTCCAAGATACTTCAAATGGAAATTTGGGGACCAGTCTCAAAACGCTTCCGTGTGAAATTGATCAATTTTAAAACTGCGCATTTAGATGCGCCAGACTCCGAATTTGGGCTTTAGGGCCTATAACCTCACCTCCTGAGTGGTTGTTTAAATGTACCAATAGTAATGTTGCATTCTGAGACCGGAATCTGTATCGTGATTCTTGTATCGTAATTCACCTCTCCTGTCGCACACGCTTTCTCATAGCGCTGGTCTTTGACCAGCAGGAAGTTGGCAGTTAGCAGTTGCAGCAGTTACAGCAGTTAACTGCTAGAACTGCCAGCAGTTACAGCAGTTAAACATTGCGAATGTATGAAATGTCAATAATTACAAAGCTGAAAAATATCAAAGCTTTTAGTAAGAATGTAACATCTATATAAGTTTGAAGTAGCATAAACCTACAGATCACCGGAAGTTTGCACTAGAGTAATACTTGCAGTTTAGCTGCTTTTAAGTTTTAATAGCAGTAACAACATGCTTTATTCTATTTATACTGTTGCAACAACAAACATTAAATTAACAGAATCCATGTTACTACTGTAATGCCAATTTTGAGGGTGAACCATATATAGCAACGTTTATTTTGGAAATAATATCTAGCATAACATATTTTAACATAAAAAATATATAAACTACGCAGAGTATGCACCTGCGAAAGAATTTCACGAGTCTTGTCCGAATGAATTATCCACGCAGCGTGTAACTGACTAGTATTGTTTGGATAATTTAAACATGGTTCTGCTGTTTATGATTTTAATCGATTGTAATATGTTTTTTTTATGTAAAAACGTAGATGGAAGAATGGGGAAGCACTAGTTCACGTCTCATTTAAGGCACCAAATATTGTAGGTGGACACGTCACCGTGCAGTGTAATTGTGCTAACAACGCTGAAAAAAACGTAGAGTGCGTAGAGTGAGTTATATTCTGCGTGCCTAGTAATCCATACACTGTGCGTAAATTAGCTTTTACGTGTAACAAGCCTTTCATATGAAATAGTAGATTAAATGTATATATAGCAGCACTCTTTAAATGTCATTTTCATATTAGAATTAAACTATCATGTATTGCTGTCAGTATGCCAGATACCTAATTACAAAATGTGCACATATTTAGTGCTCTGTTAAAAGCTTTTTTTTTCAGAAACATGTTGGTTCATGTTGAAAAAATGTTACGGTTTTAAATTGTTGCGACATTAACCATTTCTGTCAATTCAGCATACAACGCCAACATCATGTCTCTGGTACTGAATTAACTGAATTAATATTGTGTCTAGATACAAGATACAAGATACAAGAAACTTTATTTAACGTCGGATATGAATTTAACAATTAACATTAGCTTAAAGCTATTTCCCGACAAACAAATAATATAGTAATAACAAAATACAATGAAAAAAAATAAATAAATAAAACAGCCGTAAAGAAAACGCAGTCATAAAAGAGCAAGGGAAGTAACTCTGTAACAGTACATTTACATTATTGACTTTGTTACTCCCCTTCAAAGCAAAATTCAGTTTAAAAAGAAAAGTAAAACCTGTGACCTAGGCCTAAAAACTGCCATAAAAAGTAACTAGATAAAAAACTGATTTAGCAAAACTAACACAAAAGTGTGACAAATAAGACGAAATTAAGAACAGATATCTCGTCAAGTCAGATTTGTGAAGAACTGATCAGCAACTTTCTCACAGAGAGTCATGTTTACATAATATGTGATAATAGCACATACAACAAGCAAACATACAACAAAAACTGATCACTGACACATGGCACATTTACATTTGGGGCCAGTCCAGGTGCGGACCAGTCTGACAAAGTCTTTGTACCTATCTATGGTTCTCATGTTATTTGGCAGACTGTTTCTTTCATACCTTGTTGTCCTTACTTGTGGCACTTCTAGAACATTTTCATACCTGAAATCATAATTAGAAGATTTTAATTTTACAATATTTTGCAGATATTCAGGCGAAAGATGATGTATACATTTACAAGTTTCGACGGCAATGGTTCGTAGTCTGTTTAGATGTAATGTTGTTAGTTTTACTTGTCATTATAGACAATCTTAAGGGCTCTAAATTGAATTTTTTCAAGTTTCTCAGTGTTAGTTTTTGAACAAAAGTGCCAAATGAGAGGACAGTAGTTAAAATTTGATCTAATAAAAGATTTAAAAATAATTAATCTTGTATTTTCATTGAGAAATTTGCTCAGTCTCTGTAAGACGTTAAGTTGTTTGGCGGCCTTTTTGCAGAGATTGGTAACCTGGGAGTCAAAATTTAGCTGGAAATCAAGATTGACTCCTACTCCTAGACTTTTTGGTTCCACATAAAATGTGCAAACATTTCACGTAAAATATACCAACAATTTGGAGAAACAGATGAACCATGGTACTGTGTAAAATGAAAAAAAGAAAATGATGGAAGGGAGACAATTACAACATCGGATCTACCCATCCCTGTGGTAGATGATTCCCCTTTGGAAACAAAATGTTCAAGTAATGGGTAGATAGATATGATAGTTTGAGAACTGTACGAAATGAAAACAGAAAAAGACCTATTTTTAGCCACATAATTATTAACAGTATTAGATAAAACGGTTCGCCGTAAAACCCAACTCACTCACTCACTGTCGACAGGGTACGGATGTCCCTACTTTGTCTCTTATTCACAGAACAAAAGCATTGATATTCTCCTTCGAGACTTCATGAAATTTGTGTTAAATCTGGTTAACTGTTTTCAATATTTCGCAGATTGAAAAACTTGCTGACTTTCAAATGAGAAAAGCGATGCACATTCGGTTTCTGGAGAACTGTTTAAGTGAAGGAGTATCCCCTAAAAGACTTCAGCTAAAGCTTCAAGTTCAAGTTGGCGATAACAGCCGTTTACAAAATGTGGTCAACAGACTTCTGCAGAAAACATCCTTGGATATAACAAGGTTAGTGTGTGAAGAGCATCGCAAGCAGCTTAGTGATTCTAAACCAACCATACAGATTGAAAAACATATGATGTGTAAAATCTTTTGGAAGGGTCGTGACTTAACCCATCTTTGCCAGTCAGTACTTCTGTACAGTTTTGCGACTTTGGGGGCAATTTCTTTATTTCGTAAAGGGCTCTAATTCTATAGTTATTGGTCCGATACAAAAGTAAAGTAGTCATTTACACCTAATTAACATTTGTTTCGAATTTGGTTCACATAGGTCAGTCATAGTATGAACAAGTATGTATTTGGACTAAATCAAGGGCCACAACTGCCAGTCCAGACACAAACATTTAAACTTAGGTACCTAACTTCATTTATCATTCTTTTTACAAAGTTTGGTGTTTGACAATCAAATGGTGCGCATTTTCGGGACATACGTACGCAAGTACGCTCGCTCTCTTACTAATTCGTACGCACGGGCAGAGAAGAGCAAATGTTTATGCCTCCCTCTCTTCCCAAAGGGGATGAAATCATATGTCAAAATAAAACATGTTTTGTATTACTCTTACATTACTGTTATACAGCATTATAATTCATGTTTAGGGAGTCATGTCCGTATTTGCGCATGATTGCGTTCGTATACAGCTCCTCTATAGAAAGGAGCTATATAGAAAATCGTGCTCCGAATAGAGCTCCCCGGGGAGCTACATCCGAAGGGAGCCATTAAAGGGTGTGACATGGCCTACTTGAAGTTTTTAGTTTTAGTTCCACTGCCTACGTTTCCGCGGGACGTGTTACATCCCGTATTTAACATTATCAAAAGATGCATTTATAAGCTGCATGTAAATATTCATTCGGGTTAATCAAAATAAAAACATAATTCAAAATTAGTTTATATAAAGAAATAGTTCTTCAATGTTGAACGGATATTGGCTTAAATATATTACTGATTACATTTTACCTTAATGGTCCATAATGGTTTAATTTTTATCTAGAAAACATATGAAACAGCTTTCCAAATAGACGTTTTGCTTACTTACATGGTTAGAAAAGCACTGCATGATATGTTACAGTTAGAGTCTTAAAGGGAGATAATAAAAACAATAGATTCAATAAAATATTCTAGTACTAGTATATTCAGCAATATTCAAACCTTTGACAAATATTCTCAGAAATAGGAGTTAACAAGAAATGAATGTATTCTAAGTTCATAGCGGAACATATGGCAGCCACATTTTAAACAAAGGCATTATGAACCTTTAACAAAACTTCGCAGAACTTCGTAGAACTTCGTAATTTTCTATTTTTTTCATTAATTTATTCTTTTATTGCTACTTCTATCTCTAATCTTTATCAACTAATCAAAAAATTCAATACCATTGTCAGCATCTGCTGCCGAATCAAATGGATGACAAATTCTATTATTTAATAATATTCTAAATGGCTACGTGCAATACTGCGTTATACTGCGTTGAATTAGTAGTATGCATTCACTCTGAGGTCATCTATGGTTTTGCACCGGTCCGTTATTTAGGTAATGTTTACAAATCAGTATTATTCAACAAAATATTACAAATTATTTTTAACTTTTGAACTGTTAGCATCTTCGTTAGTCGTACTTGTCTAATTAGCATCTTAGTTATAAACTGAGCGCCATTTTAGTTGTGCTGCTGCTGCTATGTTCTTTTGTGTTTTCCAGTATTGTTATCGCTGTTGCCACTGTGGACTTGAGGAAACGCTTTTAGACAGAGCATGGCTAGCTTGGCGCGCACTGGTGTTGGATACAGTCGTTACATGATTTCATTGCAGTTAACATTTGGTGCTCCTTGGAACTGTTTTGATATAGACTTTATAATAGTTGTGCTGGCTTGTTTATAAGCTATATTGTCATAACAGGACTTTCAAAGTAAATAAAGTGGTACATGACTAAATCTCTCATTTTTCAGAGTATGGTTGCTTATCTTAGTTTTGTCTTTTTCATGGATACTTTAGCATAATTATGTTTGTTGAAAGAATAATTTAAATGTCACTTAATCAGCGGAAAAATTCTGTCAGCTGAGAGTAGATCGTCAAACTTACTAAATTATCAGTCGGTTATATTATTTCCTCGAGATCGATGTTGAAGTTACAGCTTCGTTTTCGTCGGTTAAGGGTATATATGACCGGTTTTCTTTACAAATAATCCCAGTTTTCAGTAGTATACCAAGTATTATTTCTGAGTTACTGTTGCGCTTGCTAAGTTTTCCATGTTGCGTTTCTAGGTTTTGCCCATGAGGTTCTAGCAATCCTAGCTTGCTTAATTACTGTTACGCTTGCCAAATTGCTCGGCTTGTTAAGATTCAAGTCAAACTAGCCTGTCTTGTACCAGTGTTGCCGTTTGCTTTCATTATTCGCAACAGCGTCTCCTATTCGCTTAATTTTATAGCTTTGAACTGTTTGTACTTTGATCGTTACTTAAAGTTTATAGCTTTGGTCTACCCTCGGCTGATAGGATTTTAATGCTTAGTTTCAAGACTGTTGGTTCGGCATACCCTGTCAAAGTTTAAACATTAAGTGGCCTAAAATACCCATACTTGAATGTTCCATTCATTTCATGATTTATATACATTGCTTTTATGTCTGTAAAGCTAAGGTAATTACTTAAGAAATAATAAGTTCCCAAACGTGGTTTATCGTAGAATAACCCGTGTTTTGAGTTGTTATGCGTAAGAATATATCACGAAGGCCGTAGGTCTGAGTGATATTTTGTTTCGCATAAGAACGAAAAACTCGGGTGATTCTACGATAAATCACACTTGGGAACTTAATATTTCGATTCTAACACGACATACTAGTATCAACAGTGTAAGAAAAAATGGCAACTACTTTTTACGACCGTGCTACGCATCTGGATCGGATGACGTCATTGCACGCGAGTGGTTTATTGCAGAATAACTTGAGATAGATTTTGCTCTACATGTATGTAGGTTATTTGCTGGTCGTGTTAGAATTAAAAATAAAAATATTGAGTATTGTTGTGTTTTTCGAATGATAAAATAAATGTGGGATAAAGGCATTAATCAATGAACCGCCTTGATATGAATGAAATGAAATGAACCGTCATCATAGAACAGGGCCCAGTTGTTCGAACGTTAAACATGTGATTAAGAGTAACTTTTGGGGTTATATTTCGACATGTTAGAAAATTTAATGAAACAAATTTTGAAGTAAGGCATGTTGACAAAAGTCTTTACTTTTGAATCAAAACATCATACTCGTGTTTCCCGCCAATACTAATATTTTGAATCAAAATTTAACCGACCATTAGTTTAACAGCCGGTTAAAGTTTCGAACAACTGGGCCCAGGTCTTTGTATTTGTAACAGTTTTTTTACTATTGTCCTCAAACCTTTTGGTAATTTATTTTATTAATTTTCATTTTTATCATAACGTTATGTGAATCCACATGTTCTCTTATTGTAAAACTTAAAAAATACATATAATACATATATTATTTTAACCAATACACCATCAATGCGTTGTGTATATGTGCATATGAAATAAGTTACAATTGTGTATATTGACGAGTGGAATTTGACTCCATGAATCTACTGTCACAGCTGGCGAAACTCATCGCCCATGAAACATTACGAAAAGCATTTAGCGGTAAAAAGAAAGGTGCTTGTACAAGGCATTAAAAAAATTTACAAAGTGAAATTATGAAATTGATATAATTATACCCCTAAAGTTTTCACTAAAATAAAAGAGTCGTCGGAGTGTTGAATCCCAGTCGCGTATGTGACAGGCTACCACCCAACCGCTTGACCATTTTAAGTAGTTATAACAAGTAGTGACTCTAATACAAATAAGGCAAAGCAAATCATGTTGATCTCCCTAATCGACGAACAAGTCGATCAGTTGAACTCTCAACTGTACATTTAAACACCTGCTCCAGTCCTACCTTTCAACCTTAAATTGTCACTGAGAAAGCATGAAAATCAGGACTATAAACAGTGACGCCTGTCAAAATAGAGTCATATAAAATTTAATATAAAATACCTCTGGTTTTGCGTGCTAAAGTGTGGTGCGTGGCCGTTAACTGCTACCTATTGTAATACACACAATAGAATTTGAATAGCCACAGAGCAGGGCTTTAAAAGCAATACTGAATAACCAGCTATATGTTTACAAACTTTTTTTATCAGGTATAAATCCCGCACGATAACTCGAACGATAACATGTTTGATAATTATGATTTTTCTTCATTAAAACGTTTCGATACAGAAAATATGTTTGTATAACATTACAGTATACACTTAACTTCTATCATTGACAACCTTTTTGAGTTCAACGATGCATGAGAACCATAACAATCAAACAATAATATAAACATGCTGTCGTTTAAATTATCGTGCGGAATTAGTAACCATAAATATTTGTTAATCGATACAACGCGAGTTGTTTACATTGTAATGTACATACGTCGAAATCACTTGGTTTTAGGGACACATGCCAAAATAGCATACGGATATAAACTTTTTACATTTAACTGATTTAGAGAAAAACATTACAAAAAGAGATATTAATAATAGTCAGAAATGCAGCAAAACATTGCTGTTAAATATAGATACAAGTGACAATACTGAAGGGACAAATAGTTCAAATTTCAACAAATGCGCAATCATATTTCACATCGTGGTTCAAAACCATCAAATCTGGATACATATCTGGAAAAAGTATTTGACAATGATGTCAAACTTGCAGTTGGGAAAGATGTAGTGAGTTTCATTCAAACTGGAATAGAAAAAATTGTTAAAGGTTTACGCAAGTTTGTAATAAGCGACAAGCAAGTGCAGGATGATATAAAAGAACTAAAGGACGAGTTTGGGCATGACACGTTTATAGACAGTTTGTCCCCTGAAATACTTAAAGTGGGAAGTTTTTATGATGGCACAAAGAACACTTTCCCAGATGAATTTGACTTTGCTTTGGTTATTCTGCATGCAAGAAAACCAATATTTAAAGAAAAAACATCTGATTCAAGCGTTTCAGTTTTCAACAATAAACTTTTAATGACAGTTATTTGGAGAATCGGCCAACATGTAACAAGCGAGAAAAAGTATGCCGTTGGAAAACATGACAAATCCGCGTTTTATATTTTACAACTTGTCGATGCAACTTGGGCTAAAGGTGATGGTCCAAACATCACACTACACTTCAGCTTTGAAATCAGAAAGGAAAATGAACAACATATTAAAGAAATAAATGTAGATATTGGCCCTGCAATAAAAGTATTAGATTCAAGTACGTGTATGTCAGAGTATTTACGCACTATTTGTCCATCCGAAGAGTTTAGAAGAGAAGTACTTAAAACTGGAAGCTTTCTCGTTTTACTACGATACGCATGCGATTACACAAAAATTTCTTTTATCGAGACAGAAATACGTTTCATGAAATGTATATTATCCAACAAGCACAGGAAGGTATACAGGCTGTTAAAATACCTAATAAAAGGAAAACTGTCTGAAGATGAAATTAGAGACATATGCCGACATCCAGCAATAACGCTCCATAAAGATACGGAGAGAAAACATTGGATATCATCATATGATATTAAAACTAAAATTATTCATCACCATTACAGCTGTACTGGACTCACCGACTCACCCGTGTCATATTGTGTAGTAACAATCTTGAAATGGATTTTAAAAAAGATGTCAAATTACTCCGGAAGCAGTGACATGTGCACAATTACTTTAAAACCTCTTGTCTGGACAAGTGGTAAATTCGATTGCTACCAGACATTGTTTTGTGCTGAAAGAAATCACATTGAAGTTTTTCAAAGCCATCTGTCCAGTCTGATATATGAACTGGAAAATTTAAAGAATGTGTCAAACTCTATCTCAGTAACACCATTGTCAGAGAGATATTACGAATTTTTAAAGCAGCTAAGGTTTGAACGTGAAAAGCAACACGGCCAGGAAACAATATATGAAACACTTCACTTCAGAGGTAACGTTATATTCGACGGAGAACCTGATGACGTCATCGACATAAAAAATCAGACTTTCAGTATTGACACAGTCAGTTTGGCAGTCTGTGGTCCTGAAAAATTTCCATTATGTAAGGAGCTGCAAGAACAATCCTGGCAGTTGTCTTTTAAACTAGGGCCACTTTTCCTTTGTGTATTGTTTTTGGTTTTTGTTTTCCTGTGGCTGTATTATAACATCATGTAAGACATTGCCTTGAAAAGAAACATTGTAATATTAAAAAAATCTACATTTTGTTCCATTTTCTTTGAGACAACACAAATATTTGCGTTCCGAAAGTGAATTTGAATGTTTCTTACGATTTTAATCATATATTGGTGTAGTTAATGTAGCTGAAAAATTCAGTTTCAGGGTTGTTTATATACCGTTGCGGACCTCGGAGCTGAAACGAACCTCGTATTGAAACCTAACCAGAAATCGTGCCAGAAATCTGTTACGCTATAATTTCTTCAATTCAAATGCTACGGATTCACCTTTCACTTCCACATATTTTAATCAATTCTTCTTTTGACATGACCTGACATAAACCAGGCAACACCATTTGAAGACGAGTGATTAACAGACACTTCAAATGGGTATCACAGACTGCAATAATTGCCCACCAGTGCAGTTGTCATCTGATCGAGGTACAGTAATTAGCGGTTTTGAGTTACCTTTTTGTGAATTTGAACTTTCTACGGTTTTTTAAATTATGCTGGAAACGCTATCATCTATAAATTAATTAAATTCATTATTATTAAAAATGTTGATCTTGATATTGAGAAATAAACTGGGAAGGGCTAAATGTAATGTTGTTAGAAATTGTTGCCCAACTCATTTGTTTTGTTACAATTCAGTGAATCTATTTACATGTATATATAGGCAATTAAATATTGTCAAATCAAATCAAAATAACCATGCGCTACGGGCTTCGCGTCGAGTCTTCAGAATCTCACGAGAGTCAGTGACCAGATGTTGCGGTTCGACACTGGTTACGTAAACAAACGGGGTAAAGCCATAACTTACTGGTCGCGATCATCAGAAAATAAAAATAGCATCAGTTAAGATATGGTAGCGTACAATTAAATGAATTTACTTTGTAAGTGTAAACCCTGTAAATAACATTATATTTACAGGAACCTTTCAATCATATTGACCTCTAAATTTCTTTTAGTTCAAACAGCTGCCAGCTTGGAGGCTTGAAAACACAAAACATTCTTTTTCGATTAAAATAACCCTTACTTAAACAGGAATCAGTGATGTATAACATATTTAATCAAAATCTAAACAGTAACATTTTATTTTAAATAGACCGGTAGCAAGGTAGCATTAAGACTAAAAATCGTTATTTTAGCTTTTCTCTATAATATTTGAGGTAGATAGATAGATACCTTTTATTCCTCCATTATTGAAGAGCATAACATATTTACAGTATGACAACAACAAACATATAAACAAAGACAAAAATACACAAGATAATATTAAGCATTTAAACACATACATGTAATAAATGAGTATTCTTAAATAACATGCTATTAAAATGCTTAGATAGCGAGATATCGTACATCAGGAAAAGAGTGTACGCTCAGCAATTACATTTCACTGTTAATGCAAATCTAAAGCTAAATTGGAAGAGAAGTCTTTATTATGAAATAGTGTTATTCATTATTAATGCTTATTACTGTGCGATTTCAATTCATTGATAAATAGAATATCAACAATTTTATAAGCAAAATTAAATTGATGTATCCTGGGTTGCCCCCAATGTATGAAAGATTGTGCCCGGTCTTGCGATTAAAATCGAAAGGAAAAAAAAAACGAAATGCAAAACTCCGGAACAGAATCCAAATATAGGGACAAAACAGTTGTTTTATCAATCAGACCAAAATATAGATAGTCTAGGAATCGAAAACGAAAGTGCTAGACCACCGGCAATGTGGAGATTGATTCAATAAAAAAGTCTATATTCAATATTCATAATTAAACAGACCAGAATTGTTTCTTGGTCACGTGATAAACACATACAGTGTTTAAATAAAAAAGAGGCATATAACAAATTGTAGTCATAGTTTGCGAATGGAGAAACATGTTGTTCTATAATAACTGCACGACATGATAATCATAGATTATACGTTGTTGATATTTTAAAAGTTATACAGAACAATACAACCCACTGACAAACTTTTTACAAATATCTTATACATGCATTAAGACTAACCACTAAAGACATTTGCAAACAGTCATAAATAGATAACAATATTGGCCGAGGTATACAACTGATATGTGAATTGAATAAAATGTAAAATGAACCGTATGTACCACATATGCGGAAGTGCCAAGCCGCCAAGAGAGGGTCGAATCAGACCATCTTCATGGCAGCACACTCTGTGTTGCGCAATGAGCAACGCACGAGTGCCCCCTACCCCACGGCGGTGTCCACCGCAGGTGTAGGTTTCCCATGGTTGACAAAAGCAATTAAACAAATGACTTAAATGCAAAATATACATATTTCTTTTTTAAACATTATTGACAAAATGAACATGTAACTTCATAATTCGAACTTGGATCAGTAGAGCGTTTTGAAATTCAAAACATAAAATATATATTATATATATTATAGGCATGTATTATCTAGATGCGGAAACTATTTTCAATCGTGAATATAACTCAGCCGACCAATGCGTTAATGCTCACAAAGTCGAAACTAAACGACTTTTATTTACCAAGTAAAACGAGTGTATACATAATAACATATTACGAGCGTAAAGATATGACCTCACGAGATGCTGTAGACGACACAAATCTCGAGATTCACAAACTCCAAACTTTCCAAAATTCAATTCAAGTAACGTTACCTCTTATATTACATTAATGCCAATGAGACGGACGGCATAGCACTCAAGAGTAGGGTCCTTTCGTAACGTCAAACCCTCCTCTATCTTATTACTCTATAGAGAGACTTTGCCACTCTGTAATTGTGTAGAACCAGCCCGTCATTATCCACCGCTAGCTCGACTATACACCAACACTGGGCCTCCGGGGATAATGCGAGAAGACTTTTAAAAACGTCAATGCCGCAAACCTCAATAATAGAGTCCCAAACACACGTGATGTTCTTATCGTTTGCTGCGCAAAAACACATCAAATGTATTATTTGATTGTAACATAATAGTCCACATCTTTTACACTTTACAACGTAGGATGAGGAAAGAAAATGTCCTACTGTATCCATCAGAAATGAGCATATATATGCCGTTTTCGGATTGTTTTTTGAGACGGACCACAGTGTCGCCGGATTGTTACATTTGATGACTTTATTCAGCTCTTGTTTTGAAGAAACCAATTTCTCAACACGTTCTGTGTTCGCCTTGTGAGTAATCACCGCTTGTAATGTTGCTTTCCAAGAATATTTCGATGGAAAGATACCTGACTCTTTATACATTTCTAAAGTGCCTTCCAAATTGTATTTTCGAAGAAGTCTGTATGCATCAGGTATGAATCCACATCTCTGATTGTCAAACAGAAGAAATTTTGTTAATCTGTTAATAAAAATGTGTTTTGCCAGATAATTACATGGTAGACGACATAATTGACCAAAGAACTGCAGTTTTCTATAATCTATGATATTCTCAATACTGTCAAGATTTATGGCACTTAATGCAAAGTCTGTTACTGTATTACGTCTGAATTTTTGCATGAACTTTACACAAAACCCATGAGCTTTTTCTAGGCTAAGAATATCTGATGACGAATACATGTTCCATAATTCGCAACCGTAAAGAGCTTTAGGTAACACGATTGCACAGTAGATAGTTCTTGAAGTGATTGGGTTCAATTGCATGGGATGTATGCCGCTATTTACAATGTTCAAAACTGTCCCTCTTAACTTGTTACCGGCATCATAAATTTGTTTTTGTGTCGACAAATGCTTATCACATTCAACACCCAGATGTGTGTAATATTCAGTCTCGTTTATGATTTCCTGTCCCATGTTAAACACACAATTTACAGCCTCTCTAGGATCTTTTTCGTTAAAAACAATAACTCCACATTTTTTAGCATTGTACCTGTATCTCCATTGGCGTGAGTATTCATAGCATATTTCTAGCATCTTGTCCATGCCGTATTTTGAAAAGGAAACAAAGACCATATCATCTGCTACAGTTGGAGAGCATACGTTCATATTGTACATGCAAAACCCATGTCCACATTCTTCTAATTGTTTAATTAAACTGTTGATAAAAACGAGATAAAATAGCGGTGAGCTTTTTCCTCCCTGTCTTGTTCCTTGCAAAATCGGAAAGCTGCTCGAGGTTAAGCCTTGGTATCTGACACAACTGGTAGCGTTTCTGTACAATTCACGTATCGCAATTAGCGTCGTATGGTCAATGTTACTTTCCATCAGTTTATAGAATAAGCCTTGGTGCCATACGTTATCGAACGCTTGCTTTCCGTCCAGGAAGCACACATAGAGTTTCGAGGAATTTTCACGGGCAAAGTAGATACTCTCACGTAGAACAAATGACGTCATTAAACATCCTAACTGCTCCTGGAATCCTCCCTGTTGGGCACTCAAGGTATCAAGCAACAAATCTTTACATCTTGACAGCAATACCAGCTCATTAACTTTAAGTATCACAGATGACAAAGTTATTGCGCGGTAGTTGTTTGGGTCGTCTTTTCTTTTGTTTCCGCCTTTATGTAAAGTGATGATAATACCACGCTTTAAATTATCCGGAATATAACCAAGACGAAGCATGAATGTATAAATATTAGCCAAGATGTTTGACGTTATGTCCTTTGCAAAAAGTAAATGTTCATAAACGATATAATCTTCACCACAGGCTTTCCCCTTTGGTAATGATGCAATAGCACCGGACACATCTTCTGGTAACACCCTTACACTTTCATCTGTTGCAATGTTACAAAATGTTTCCTCAACCACAATGGACACCATCTGTTTGAAAGTTTCATCATAATCGGCAGATTCGTTAGGTGAGTATAGGGATTTAAAATATAAACCCCAGTGTTCCGTAAGTCGTTCACGATCACGTACTACCTCATTTTCAAATCTAATTCCGGAACTCATTTTACACTGTGACTTTCTTTTCCTGGAATTTACAAGTTTCCAGAACTGATTGGAATCTAATTCGGCTGTCCTGTCCAATTCTTGGTCCATTTCCATTTGATACTCTTCAGTACACTTTCTTAGCATTCGTCTGAATATACACTTTGCAGATTTATAGTTAACATAGCTTACATTATCAGCATTACGTGGTCGTCCTTCGCTGCACCAGATTTCACGCATCAACATCATTTTCTTATGATAATTTGACAACTCTTCGTTCCAGAACGGCTTTAAGTGTTTTTTAAAACATTTCTTAGGTATTGCTTGACATGCGTTTTCCAAAAGTTTTATTGAGAATAATGTACACGCTTGATCGACGCCTTCCCTGTCAAGGTCACAATGTGCTAAATTCATCAAGTCTACGTCAGAGAACAGCAAAGACTGATACTGCTCAATGTGATCGTATGTTGCCTTTTTCCAGTTAACATTAAACATATTACAGTTGTTCTCTACATAAAAATGTTGGTCAATGTACAGATTTAAGGAAGTGATGATAGGCCTATGCCTAGACACATTTAAACAATCATCATCTACAATTTCACAGTATGATATAAGATCTAACATTTCAATAGGCATACATATATAGTCTATTAGTGTGTGGTAACGGTCATCATATGACACATACGAATTATTGGCACCTAAACAATTTGAAAGCGTGTTTACAGCACATAAATTACAGTCATTCAAAAAGCGCAACATTAATGCTTGACGATTAGTCATTTGCACTACTTTCCATTGCGTGTTATAGTCTCCAATAAATATGGTTGTACCCTACTGCGAGTACATATTATACAAATCATATAATTTGTCAATATAATTAGAAAACGCTAGCATTGAATGATTCGTACATGGCAGATATATTTGGAATATAAACATATATTGGTTAGGTGCTATCTGCATTTGAATACCTACTATTCGGTCATCATCAATACAAAGAGGAGTAACAATATTGTTAAATCGTCTATGCCATAAAATTGCAACACCACCTTTACCATGCCTTAACCTGGTATAATTTCCATCATTGTTGCAAACTGCATGATAATTGTAATCCTTTTCAATACTGTCGATAAAATGCATATTATGGGGCATTAACCAATGCTCTGAAATACCACATAAGTCAATGTGTCTATGTATAAGTATGCCCGCAAGATAAGAAGCGCTTGACATCAAACCCGTTACATTCCATGTCATTATATTTAATTCCATATTAAATAGGATATTACATGATTTACTGTTATACAGAATAGTACAGATAATTGACAATTTTGCACACTTAATCTAACTGTTCAGACAGTAAGTTGAAACGATTTCCGTGCACAGACATGTCCCTTTGGTGATAGGGTACTCTCCACTCGTTTCCTTGTGTGTGAATGTCACACGCGTCTGAAATATTGACACGTGCTTTCAAACTGCCAGATCTACGACGAGCATCTCGGGACATCCATGGAAAGCACTTGATGTGAGAAGGCCAGAAACCTTCACTTGTAACAAGATTAGCGTATTCATCATTCGCAATATTCAGTCTAACAAGAAGTTTATTGCGAGAATTCCGCATGGGAAACGTGCGTATTGTAAATACTTTTGGACCACACCCGGGATCAATCTCCCGGAAACGGAAACCACCCTTAGAAACAAATGTATTCAGTCTGCTAACGTTTAGAGTATCTTTGAATCCTATGACACACAAACTCTTTGTGCGTTTCCGTGTTGGAAAATGGAATGCATCATTAGATTTGCCCCCCTTGTTTCCCTCGTTTCTGTGTGTAATTCTTACTGTTATTGGCTTAAATTCTGGCACATTCGTTATCACCATTGGCTCGTTTAGATTGCCGGAACTGTGATGACCTTTCGTTATAGGATCATCCACTGAGTCTGAATTAGGGAGCACAGAGGGAGTCGTTGCTGGGACGTTCTGGGATTCTGTTGTAAGTTGTAAAGGTTCTCGGGGCGTATTAATTGGTAACAAGGTAGGGTGGTCTTGTGTTCTAGAACTAGGTTGCACAGTGGTGGCCCACTGTACAAATGATTTATCTTCCTCAGTTTCCGGATCACGTGCGATTCCGAGGCCACACTGCATTGTGACATTATCAGGTTCGGATGTATTAGATAAGGCAGGGGATTTTTGATTAACATTTTCCGATTGTTGGTCGCCATAATTTATCTGATATTTCGAAATGGACACCAGTTCATTTGTGTCTATAAAGTGTTCCAATCCGTATAGACGGTCATCTATTGTTTGCAAGTGTTGTTCGATTTCCTGGTACGCTTACCGTCAGACGTCTTAAAATCAAACTCGTGAATGCACCTGCGTACACTCTGTCCGCATTGAAGAACGTCTATTTTGATGCTTTTCATAGACGCTTTAACATAGTCCATTTGACATGTTCTTAATTTATCACTGGCATGTAATGATTCTTTAAGCAGGTGAAACCCGGCCTGTAACGTCGATACAGTGTCCTTAAGCAAAGCCAATTCATTCGCACACTGACACGAAACAGTACGGTTGGGCACTGTATTTCCCCGTGCGGGTCTGGGCGTTACCACGGAAGGAGCTCGAGGTTTTGACGCACTTATCATATCACGTAACAATCCATAGTCTTCACCTTCGGCCACTGCAATGATGTTATAAATGTCTTGAGCAAGTTTGCTCGCCACAGGATCGCCTTTTCGCGTAAAAACACGACGTTTGAGTTCAGCGTTAAGACCGAAGGGGAACTCCTCGCTCTCCTGCTTTATAATCTCAAAATATTGCATCCGAACTCTTTCTAAGTCCGGTTCGCTTGAAGCATATTCCCGTAACACTTGAGCAATAAACATATCTTTAGGAATGCCCCGATACAAAGTTACAAGTTTATGGAATTCACTGATATCATCAAAATCATTATTTTCAGCCGGCTGTTCAGGGAACGGAATGACAGGGTACTCGGGTATGTAGGGTTGATCCGCTGTTACGGGTGAATTTGATATGAAAGGAACTTTTACTTCGGTCTCTTCATTCATCATCACAGGTTCAAACTCAATGTTTATGTTATTGTCAATACTCGTTGCCATTTTGGATTAGAAGATCAACACAAAGATTAACACAAGTCAGGTAGCTCGTAGCCGGAGGCACGAAGGTTTTTATAGAGCTGAACAAAGGATTACCTTGTATTGTTCTCCGTTTTTTGTTAATTACGTCCAATATACACTTATTCACATAAAATCAACTTTACTATCTAGTCTAGCAAAAGTTTATCTCCAGTTTGATATGAAAAACACCACTTTTGTTTAACTAGAATTAGTAAAATATTCAGTTTTTATGAGAGGTCAGTTACTCGACGTCTGACCATTTTTCACACATGAGCTATCGACATTTCCGTGGTGCAGCTATCACCACTTTCAAACTGTAAATGTTTACATTCTGTCTAATATTTCTAATGATAAAATTTATTTTAAAAATCGGAGAATGTAGGAACACTTTTACTACAGGATGACTGTAGTTTCATCAAAATATTATAAAAATTGTGGTGTCAACAGCTTTTCTCCTGATTCGCACAATTGTATATTTTGATATCTGTTTGTATTCGAGCTGTAATTTGATGCATAGACACACTATAAAAACATTATCGCGCATGCAAATATGTATGATTCTTACACAGGCAAACATTATCAGTAAAGAAATTTCCTTTAAAACAAATATCCCAGTAATTTTTAAAAGGTGTGGCGCTATCGCACCAGTGATGGCGCTATACAGTAGTGGTGGCGCTGTGGCTATGGTATGCGTTTTCTGTTCAATTGCGGCTACCAACTCAACGTCTACCTTGTTTAAGAATAGTTTTATTTCTCATATAACCTACAGATTTCTAAAAAATAAAAACACAGAAAAGACAACATTTCGTAGCTAACCATTTCCGAAATAAAAGTGTCCATCACATAATATTTCCTTTGACCATTTCCCCCCGAGAAATGTATCGTTATACATATCTAACCTGCTAGACTCCATCTGCATTTAATCATTTTATTACATCTAGAAACAACATGTATACATGTAATATCAACATGTGAAATTTTCATTGCCGCTACTCTAAAGATAGAAACTCAATTTTTACATTTTCTTTTTCAAATATTTTCAGAACATCTATTAATACTTCTGAAATGGTTTTCTCTTTGGTAAAAAGAAATGATTTAATCAATCGACTGATCTGGATCTGCCTAACTAATGACAGAGTCTTCACGTGCACTAAATTAAAACAATTAAGTGTCACATTCCTCCATTTCGCTAATATTTTCAAGTACTTCTCCATATTCATTGTCATCCTTAGAATCGTCTAATATCTTGAAGTGTTTCTTGATTTGAAAGTGACTGACTTGTCAAACATTTTGTTTTATTTGGAATGTGATTTCAGTTTTATAACCTTTTTTTTTGATAGGTGAACAAATTAAGCCCTTTTGAATGACGGTATATATTTTGGAGGAGTATGTGTTCTTGTTGTAGAACTTGCCTTCAGTCGGATTATTGTGATAATTTGAATTAATCCCTTCGGAGAAAAAGGCTTGGCAAGATATTGTTCTTTTTTGAGTTGTTAGGAGAGGTCCACTTTTCCCTTTTCGCTTCAGACTTCCCATCTGCAACTAATAAACAGTGTCTGCATGATACGTGAATATATAAAAGTTTTATAATGTGATTAAAGATATCGTTCAGTCATAGTTTACACACATGCTTCTCTTAATTCTAAAATAACTTAAAGACATTAAATTTAAAAAGGTAAATGACAATCCCTGTAATTATACATTATTTTTCATGAATAAAACTAATTATTTGTAGTCAGAGACGTTTTAACGCTAACCGTCCGCCACAGCGCCACCACTACTGTATAGCACCATCACTGATGCGAAAGCGCCACCACTTTTAAAAATGCTGGTGTATTTCTTTTACGGGAGATTCTTTATAATACTAATGTATGTCTGTATGAGTATCCTACACATTTGAACCATTTACATACGCGATAATGTTCATATAGTGTGTCTATGCATCAAAACTTCGTTGGAATGCACACAGATGTCAAAATTTACAAACGTCGGAATCAGGAGAAAAGCTCTTGACAGCACAATTTACATAATATCTTAATGAAATTACAGTCAGCCTGTAGTAAAAATGTTCTTACGCGGAACTACATTCGCCGATTTTTTGAATAAGTCATATCAACGAAAATCTAATGTAAAATATAAATTTTACTCACCTGTTTACATTTTGAAACCGGTGATTGCTGCACCACGGAAATGTCGATAGCTCTTTTCCTTATCACCACCTTTTGGTAGTGGCGCTAGGATTTAGTAGCCGTGAATCAGATACTCATCTAGCAAATAAGAATTAGCTTCTTTAATGTACCGGAAAATAGTAGGTTGCAAAATGTTTTAATCTACTATCTAATGATTACATTTTTTTACCAATATTTCTACCTACACGTTCCAAATTCCATATGATTATTAATAGGTTTTGGCTGCAAAATCAGTTTTTTAAAGTAAAGTAAAGCTAGGTCGTTTGTCTTCAACTTATATAACTGTAAATTCCCACAGTAACTTACAAAATACGTCCCTACGATAAAAAATCATAGATGAATTCACGGACCTTGGTCCTAATTTTTTCGACTTAGCAGTATTAAGATGGGTTTGCTGATTGATTTGTACTTAGGTGGCAGGGGCCAGTTTCGTATTGTGGCCCGGGTACGTTTTTTAAATAAAATAGGTAGATGTACTTTAAAGGCATTTATATTCAACTGGTTATTTATGGTGTTTATAGAGCTAAGGATTCCTACGCACGAGTAATTATTTTGTAAAATGACTATAATCTTTATTGATTTTCCTAGCTCCGCGTAGACGACCGGGTCTAAACTCTTACCTGAGGTAACGGAATTCAGACGAAATGGAAACGGTCACCAATATATGTATCCATCCATTCAAATTTGCGGAAAAAGTAAACGGTTATGAGACACTTTTCTTCCTACCATTATTCTCGTCTGGTCACATGCTTCAAAATATACATATGTTTTAGGTCAGTCATTTGCAGATAACACGGTACAGGTCGCGCAATAGTGCATTTTTGCCATAAAATTTAGTGTCCTGAAACCAGAGTTTTACTCGTTCAACGGAATCGACAGGCTGACACTGTCACATGATGAAGTGCTAAGTATATGCAATACATCCGTTCAAAACTTCCCTGGGATTTTTAACCCACCATCATCAGGTGGTGGGCTATTCAAATCACTCTGCATCCGTGGTCCGTCCGTCCGTCCGTCAGTCCGTCCGTTAACAATTTCTCGATATCGCATCTCCTCAGAAACTACTGGGGGATTTTGACCAAACTTTATCAGAATGATGTATTGGTACCCTAGTTGTGTCCCCCTGAAAATCAGACTGGTTCAACAATTTTTTAGTGAGTTATGGCCCTTTGTTTATTTCTATCATTTACATAGATTTATATAGGGAAAAACTTTGAAAATCTTCTTGTCCAAAACACAGAGCCTAGGGCTTTGATATTTAGTATGAAGCATCATCTAATGGTCCTCTACCAAGATGATTCAAATTATTTCCCTCGAGTCTAATATGGCCCCGCCCCGGGGGTCACATGGTTTATATAGACTTATATAGTGAAAAACTTTGAAAAACCTCTTGTCCAAAACCACAGGGCCTAGGGCTTTGATATTTTGTATGTGACATCATCTAGTGGTCTTCTTCTAAGATTATTCAAATTATCCCCCAGGGTCAAATATGGCCCCGCCCCGGGGGTCACATGGTTTATATAGACTTATATAGGGAAAAACTTTGAAAATCTTCTTGTCCAAACCACAAAGCCTAGGGCTTTGATATTTGTAATGTAGCATCATCTAGTGGTTCTCTACCAAGTTTGTTCAAATTATCCCCCTAGTGTCAAATATGGCCCCGCCCCGGGGGGTCACATGGTTCATATAGACTTATATAGGGAAAAGCTTTTAAAATCTTCTTGTCAATAACCTACAACATTCAAATTTGGACCACATGTATGGTTTTGAGTGGCAAGATGAACCTTGACACGAGTTGACCTTGATTTTGACCTAGTGACCTATTTTCACATTTCTGTAGCTACAGCCTTCAAATTTGGACCACATGCATAGTTTTGTGCACCGAAAAAAACTTTGACCTTGACATTGACCTAGTGACCTACTTTCACATTTTTGAAGGTACAGGCTTCAAATTTGGACCACATGCATAGTTTCGTGTTCCGAAATGAAATTTGGCATTGATTTTGACCTAGTAACCTACTTTCACATTTCTCAAGCTACAGCCTTCAAATTTGGACCACATGCATATAGTTTTGTATACCGAAACAAACTTTGACATTGACATTGACCTAGTGACCTACTTTCACATTTTTGAAGGTACAGGCTTCAAATTTGGACCACATGCATAGTTCTGTGTTCCGAAATAAAATTTGACATTGATTTTGACCTAGTGACCTACTTTCACATTTCTCAAGCTACAGCCATCAAATTTGGACCACTTGCATAGTTTTGTATACCGAAATGAACTTTGACCTTACGATTGACCTAGTGACCTACTTTCACATTTCTGTAGCTACAGGCTTCAAATTTAGACCTCATGCATAGGATTGTGTACCGAAACAAACTTTGACCTTGACATTGACCTAGTGACCTACTTTCACATTTTTGAAGGTACAGGCTTCAAATTTGGACCACATGCATAGATTTGTGT